>NC_135965.1:14549997-15234690 GCF_053455715.1 Rhinoraja longicauda | reverse complement strand
GCCAAATGTGCTCCAACTGAATCAGAACCTCCTGCTGATTACTGCCCCTCCCCCTCCACAACAACATCTAACAACCTAATAGGCGGCACAGTGGCGCAGAGGTAGAGTTGCTTTCTTATAAAGCCAGAGGCCCGGGTTCGATCCTGACCGCGAATGCTGTCTGTAAGGAGTTTGCATGTTCTGCCAATAACCTCGGAGGTTTTCTCCGGGTGCTCTGGTTTCCTCCCACATTCCTAAGGTGTGTAAGTTTGTAGGTTAATTGGCTTCTGTAAATTGTCCCTAATGTGTCGGATAGAACTGGTGTGTGGGTAATCAGCACTACCAGTGAATTCTATCATGTTTAGGCTTGTTATTTCTAATTGCTTTTCATTGTCCTGTGAGAAAGATGCTGGTGCTAAGTTCATAAGTTCATAAGTTCTAGGAGCCAATCATGGCTGACCTATCTTTCCCTCTCAACCCCATTCTTGTGCCTTTGCCCCACAACACCTGATACTCTGACTAATCAAGAATCCTCACAACAACTTGTCTCAGCACCATCACTGCCCATGAGCCAGATCACAAAGCAACCTGCTGGGTTATTTGTTAAAAAAGGATGCACTTTCTACAGAACGAGTGCAGTGAAGATTCGCCAGAATGTTTCCTGGGGTTGCAAGATCGTCATATGAGGAGAGGCTAATTGGCTAGATCTTCATCCTTTAGAGTTGAGACGAGAGGTGACCTTATTGCAATGAGATTCTAAAGATTATAGATTATAGAACAGTACAGCGCAGGAGTAGGTTTTTCAGCCCACAATGTCCTCACCAAACAAAATGCCAAATTCAACTAATCTTTGTGTGATCCACATCACTCCATTCCTTCCAATATAGAATCCAAAATCCTGTTAAATGCTGCCATCGTATCTGCCCCCACGCCATCCCTAGCAGCATGTTCCAGGCTCCCACCACTCTCTGTCTAAACAAATTGCCCCACACATCTCCTTTAAACTTTGCCCCTCGCACCTTAAAGCCATGACCGCTGGTCTTTGTCATTTCCACCCTGGGATAAAAGGTTCGTCACTCAAAAGGTGATGTATCATTGGAATTCTCTATCCCAGTGGTCTGTGGAACCTTGGTCAACGTTTCATTCAAAACTGACACTGAGACACTGTTCTGAGACATTAGTGCAATGAAGACATCACGGGTGTGATGGTGAAAAATGATGTTGAGAATCATCTAGACATTGATGAATAGTGAGGCAATATGGAGAGGCAAGATTGACAACTCTTGCTCCTTGTTGTTATTTATGTTATGTTATGTTATGCACACAGTGAGCAAGAAGCAGATCGAGCTTTGATTCTCACTGCAGTTGAACAGCTCACCTTCTACCACAAGGTAAGACTGGGCTACAAAGAATACCCAGAATCAGTGTACTCTTACCAAAAGGAGAGATAGCCCCCCCCTCCACTCTCCTCCTCCCCCCCCCCCCTCCACTCTCCTCCTCCCCCCCCCCCCCCGTCACTCTCCTCCTCCCCCCCCCCCCCCCCCCCATGAATAGTGTGATCAGTTTATCACTGAGGCTAAACACCTGGGATGAAAATAACAAGAGCAAGAAGGGCAACTGCCTTTCCTCAAACTGACAACCAAACCACTTGGGTAGCAGACAACCTAACAGTATGATGATTGTGTAAGAACGAACTGCAGATGCTGCTTTAAATCGAAGGTAGACACAAAATGCTGGAGTAACTCAGCGGGACAGGCAGCATCTCTGGAGAGAAGGAATGGGTGGCGTTTCGGGTCGAGAGCCTTCTTCAGTATGAAGATTGTATTCTCTAATTTCAGGTAATTAACCCACAAACATTCCTCCCCCCCCCCCCCCCCCCCCCCCCACACACACTTTCTTCTCTGTGTGTCCCACCTGGGTTCTGAGCCCTCACTGCTCCAGTTATCAAACAAACGGCAAAGTAATCTTCTCAGTTTCCACACAGGCTTCAGGACGCTGAGGGGACCGAATCCTCTCATTCATCATTGAAGCCCTCAGTTCCACTGCGGTACAGAACCGTTCTGAAACTGGATATCTTCCTAAAACTCTTTAATTACTGCTGACGCTGCAAATCCTTGCTCAGTTGCTGGATGCAGCAACAAATCAGTTGCCGCATTTCCATGCCATGGCACCTGCGGTAGACCTGGAAGGCTGTGGGTTAGGCTCTCCCACAGCTACAAGCCCTGGTGTTTGAGAACCTACACTCGATCTCGGAAACAAAGTGTAGGCGGCAGCTGTCAACAGAGAGGTCAGAGGAGCAAACGGACCTTACATTTTTTTTCTCCCTGAACATCTGTTACTGACTGAAAGCACTGCAGTAAGAATGATATTAATATTCAAACAGCATAGACAAGAAAACCTCCAACATTTCTCGTAAATTTGGCACACAGAGAGTCTTCAGAAAAGAAAACTACTTTTGCAATAACAAGAAAAAAAAAGATTTGAATTTCCGGGAGGCCAAACCACAAACTAGTCAGCGAAGCATAAAGGTTTCTGGAATAAATTGAACCCATCGTTCAAAACCATGGTTGAAAGTATACCTGGATTTACTGCACCACCTGCCTACACATCGTTACACAACGACCACAGGTTATCTCTGGTCATGGGAGGCACAAAGAACTGCAGATGCTGGTTCACTAAAAATGAAATAAAGTGCGAGAGTAACTCAGCAGATTAGGCAGTCCCCTTGCCTCCTTCTTCCACGAGGAGTTGGTTAACCAATTTCACAGTTTGCAACCACGTATCCCTCCTGGGATCACGCCATCCCCAGCCAACAATCGGTCTATCAGGGAACCTCCCTGCCGAAGGTCATCTGTTGCCGGTCCTGTCCTGGTCTTTTCTTGCTTCCAGTTCAATGGGTCCAGTGCCTCAGATCTTCCTTCAGTCAATCGCTGAATACAAACAGGTTGAATTTATTAAATAGGAGGAAGCAATCCGAGATGGTTAGGATTCAGGATTGGGCTGCTCAAGGAGCTGCAGCTGCTAGTTTACACAAAGAGGAGCAAAGTGGCGCAGTGGCACAGCGGTAGAATTGCTGCCTTATAGCACCAGAGACCCAGGTCCTCCAGACTACAGGTGCTGTCTGTACGGATTTTGTGCATTCTCCCTGTGACCGCATGGGTTTCCTCCTATATCCCAAAGATGGGCAGGTTTGTAGGCTAGTCACTTTCTGTAAATTGTACCTAGTGTGCAGGATAGAACTAGTGTGGAGGTGAACGTTGCATTCAGTTGAGGAAGGGCCTCTTTCCACACTGTATCTCTAAGCTAAGTGCTGAGTAACTCAGCGGGTGAGTATGGATAGGTGATGTTTCAGGTCTGAAGAAAGGTCCCTGTAATGTCCTCTGTACATCACAGTCCCCACCTGAGACATTAAATCTGAAGAAAAGTTCGACTCGAAATGTCACCTATCCGTGTTCTCCAGAGACACTGCCTAACTTGCTGAGTTACAACAGCATTTAGTGTCTTTTTTCACAAGACTCAAAGTTGCTCCGTGATCAGCACTGATATCGGATTCAGTCACTCGTGACTCTCAATCGATTAGCTGTTAGGATAATAAATTAACAATGGCTTTGGACTTCCACAAAGAAGGAAGATTATCTGTGGGTGACATCGACTTTGTTCCTGAGTCTTCTTTAGTAGCTGCCAAAGGCAATGGCAGTCCCACTGATTGGAAGTCAGGAAGACGAATACAGAGCCCAAAATACTCAGTTACTATGAATCCCGCAGGATAGCCCAAAGCTTCCTTGCTACATTTGTATCGGATTGAGCAGGCAATAACAGGGGACCCTGGAATAATGGCGTGTGTGTGGGGGTGGTTAGCTTGGATATTAAGAATATATATTCCAGAGATCCTCAGTGAAAATTAATGCAAAGTAAATTTATAACCAACATCATAAAATGTATGTATATATAATGTATCTGTAATTTATGTTTTATGCATGTCTGTGTCTGTGTGCCTGCGATGCTGAGGTAAGCATTTTTTCCTTGTACCTGCACCTCATCGCACTTGTGCATATGAAACTACAATGGCGCAGTGGTGGACTAGCTGCCTTGTTGCACCAGAGACCCACGTCTGATCCTGACTCCAGGTGCCGTCTGTACGGAGTTCGTATGTTCTCCCTGTGACCGGGACAGGGCCCTAGTGAGACCGCACCTGGAGTACTGTGTGCAGTTTTGGTCTCCAAATGTGAGGAAGGATATTCTTGCTATTGGGGGCATGCAGCGTAGGTTTACTAGGTTAATTCCCGGAATGGCGGGACTTTCATATGTTGAAAGACTGGAGCGACTAGGCTTATATACACTGGAATTTAGAAGGATGAGAGGAGATCTTATCGAAACGTATAAGATTATTAAGGGGTTGGACACATTAAAGGCAGGAAACGTGTTCCCAATGTTGGGGGAGTCCAGAACAAGGGACCACAGTTTAAGAATAAGGGGTAGGCCATTTAGAACTGAGATGAGGAAAAACTTTTTCAGTCAGAGAGTTGTGAATCTGTGGAATTCTCTGCCTCAGAAGGCAGTGGAGGCCAATTCTCTGAATGCATTCAAGAGAGAGCTGGATAGAGCTCTTAAGGATAGCGGAGTCAGGGGGTATGGGGAGAAGGCAGGAACGGGGTACTGATTGAGAATGATCAGCCATGATCACATTGAATGGCGGTGCTGGCTCGAAGGGCCGAATGGCCTCCTTCTGCACCTATTGTCTATTGACCGCGTAGGTTTTCTGTGGGCGCTCCGGTTTCCTCCTCCACGCCCAAGATGTACAGGTTTGTAGGTTAATTGGCATCTGTAAAATTGTCCCTAGGGTGTACGATAGAACTAGTAGACAGGTGATCGCTGGTCGGCATGGTTAGCCAAAGGGCCTGTTTCCACGCTGTATCTCTAAAGTACACTAAATTAAAGGTTTGTTGTCAAGAATGGCCAACTTCACCTTGCAAATCACTGCTTGCTTACTGTACAGCAGTACTCCAGTTGAAAATCACCACTGTTACTAACACGCCATCAGCCATATGTTGAGTAGTGGCTGTGACACAGTTAACGCAGTCATCCATCTGTGACACTGGACTCTCGACTGCCTGTGACAGCGTCCAAGTGTAGCGGCAGGTGCAGAGCAGAGGAAAGAAATGATGAGAACGGATCAGTGCCCAGATTAAAGCAGAATTCAATCTGCGAATGTGAAAATTGCATTCTGAGGCTAAATGAAAATTAAAAAGACCCTACAGCATCAGAAGCTGAATGCCAGAAATCCACACTAACACCCTGTTCACAAACTGGATGGGAATCAGTTCACATCAGAGGAGTTGGTTTAGTTTGGTACTTATTTATTATTTATTATTGTCACGTGCACTGAGATAGTGAAAAAATGTATTGGTGGTGCAGCGGTAGAGTTGCTGCCTTACAGCGTCAGAGACCCGGGTTTGATCCTGACCATAGGTGCTGTCTGTATGGAGCTTGCATGTTTTCCCCGTGACTGTGTGGGTTTATTTCGGGTGTTCCAGTTTCCTCCCACACTCCAAACACGTACAGGTTTGTAGGTTAATTGGCTTTGGTAAAGATTATTAATTGTCCCTAGTGTATAGGATAGTGCTAGTCTACAGGAATCATTGGTCGGCCTAGACTCTCTGGACCGAAAAGTCTTTGTCCGCGCCGTATCTCCAAACTAATCTAAACATTTGTTTGCATGCTATCTCGTCATCAATACTATACATGAATAATGCCATAAATACACGAGTGGCCAGAATTGCACAAAATATTTCAAATCTAGTCTCACCAACTCATAAACAGCACCTTGAAAGAAGATAGATTTAAGAATTAAGAGTGTTTTATTGTCATACGTCCCAGGTAGAACAATTACATTCTTACTTGCAGCAGCACAACTGGATATGTAAATATAGTACTCTGCAAACAATATAATAAGCGAGAGAAGAAAAAGTTCAGTGTGTGTATGCACATACTCACAAATCTACATATACATAGACATATATGTATATATGTATATATATATATATATATATATATATATATATATATATATATATACACACGCAACCACGCACACATACGTTCACACAAAAGAAAACAATAATAGTGCAATAATAACAATAATAGTCTATGTAGTTCAGAGCTTATTTGAGGTTGTAGTGTTTAATAGCTGAATTGGCTGTAGAGATCCGAAGAAGGGATCTGAAGAAGAATATTTTTCATCCAGAAGGCAGATAGCATCTGGAACACACTCCCTGAGTGAGTGATAGAGGCTGGCATTTTGTAACAGCTAGAGGAAAGTGAAAAATACCAGAGTGCAGGTTATAGTTTTTCAGCATTGTAGCAAAACAATCCTGAAGAAAAATTCTAACATCCACAATAAAGTAGGTTGGAAGATCAGGACTATATCAAAGCTTACTGTTCGGAGGTCTGACAGCAGAGGGAAAGAATTTATTCCTGAGTCTAGTGGTATGTGCTTTCAAGCTTCTGTAGATTCTGCCCGACCGGGGTGAAAGAAGTGAGAATGACCATGGTGAAAAAGGCCCTTGAATATGATGGTTGCTTTTCCGAAGCACCCCATCCCCTACCTGTAGTCTGAAGAAGTGTCCCAACCAGAAAAGTCACCTATCCTTTTTCTCCAGAGATGCTGCCTGACCCGCTGAGTTACTCCAGCATGTTGTGTCTATCTTTGGTATAAACCAGTATCTGCATTTCCTTGTTTCAACTTATTCAATCATTTGTCATTGCAAACAAGTCTTTTAAAAAAGCAATTCTGCTGACGTAAGCATTTCTAATCAGCATTCAAAACCAAATCCTCTGTGATCTGAGATCCAGAACTAAAGGCTCTTAGCCCCAAATGCAATGACACATTCCCTTGCCTCAACCGAGAACAAATACCAACTAAGGTTAGAGCCTACAGCAACAACAACTTTCATTTATGTGCTGCCTTGAAGTGGAAAAATACCCAAAAGCACTTCACAGGAGGGTCATCAAACACAACTGACACAGATCTGAAGGAGGACTTGGCCAAATGCTCGTCCAAAGAGATGGGCCTCCCAGATTCAAAGGCCATTTCAGTCTACACAATAAATCCACCTAGACCAAAAAACACCCCATCGGCTAGCAATGCTTGACAAATGTTCGTGCTGACCTAGGATTTTAAAACTACATGTTCTGCGAACCCTCAGGCTGAGGGTAAATTCAGGGATGGATTATTAATCCAATTGTATTGAATTAAGCACCAGCTATTAGCGTTCTAAAGCAATTTGTTTCATTTTTTATTTCACACACGATGATGCTGAAATCATCAAGAACAGAATGATAATAAAATGTCTGGTATAAATGAGTGTTTTTGTGCACTGCAAAGACAACTAACAAATCACATAATGAAAATATACTGAAGGATTACCTGTCTGAGTACTGTCACGTGTGGGCTTTTACTGCTTTTTGTTTTTAGCTTCATTTGTAATGTATCCCTGAATTTTCAGATCACAAGTGAAATATTGTCAATAGAACATAGAACAGTACAAATGACAGACACAAAGTGCTGGAATAACTCGGCGGGTCAGGCAGCATCACTGGAGAAAAAGGATGGGTGGTGTTTTGGGTCAGGACTCTTCTTCAGACTGAAAGTAGCAAGAGAGGGGGGGGGTTAAGGTGAAGAGCTGGAGGCTAGAAAAGATCAGGATCAATCAGGGCCTGCCACAAATTACCTCAGGCAGGGTAGGTCGCCTGGTAGGCCCATTGTTGACTCGGGAAGGAGTTATCTCAAGAAAAACAATGTGGAGAATGGTGGAACCGGTAAAACTACTTTGGGAGGGGAAAGGGAGCAAGGAGTGATGTGGAGAAAGGTCCCAACCCAAACTACCACCCATCCTTTTTCTCCAGAGATGCTGCCTGACCCGCTGGGTTACTCCAGCAATTTGTGTCTATCTTTGGTGTAAACCAGCATCTGTAGTTCTTTGTTTCTATAGAACAGTATAACACAGAAAGAGGCCTTTTTGACCCACAATGACCGTGCGAAACATGATGCCATGTTAAACTAATCTCCTCTGGACCCAAAAACCTAACTCCCATGTCTTGACAGCCAAGACATATGGGGCCTGGAAATTCACCAGCATCACAAATCCAATAATATTCGCCATGTCACCAGCACAAGTAAAATAAATCACACTTCCATATCTCCTAGCTCAATGAAAATACACATAAAAGTTAAATGGTTTCAAACAACCCACTTAGAATGAATATCATTAAGAGCTTGAATGTTTACATTGCCTGTCTGCCAAAATACAAAGTAAGTTAGAAATCGGAGGTGCAAAGGGACTTGGGATTCCCAAAAAGTTAATCTGTAAGTTGAAACGGTAGTAAAGAAAGAAAATGCAATGCTCGCATTTATTTCGAGAGGGCTTGCATAAAAAAACAGGGATGTAATGCTGGGGCTCTATAAGGCACTGGTCAGGCCACATTTGGAATATTGTGAGCAATTCTGAGCACCATATCTGAGGAAGGATGTGCTGGCTCTAGGAGGAGGTTTACAAGAATGATTCCAGGAATGAGTGGGTTAACCTATGATAAGCGTTTGGACGGTACTCACAGGAGTTTAGAAGAACGAGGGGGGAACTCATTGAAACATACAGAATAGTGAAAGGCATGAATAGAGTGGATGTGGAGAGTATGTTTCCACTAGTGGGAGAGTTTAGGACTAGAGATCATAGCCTCAGAATTAAAGGACGTTCTTTTAGGAAGGAGACAAGGAGGAATTTCGACTATAGTCAGAGGGTGGTGAATCTGTGCAATTCTCTGTGGAGGCCATCAGTGGATATATTTATGGCAGAGATAGATAGATTATTGATTAGTACCGGTGTCAGAGATTATGGGGGAAGGCAGGACAATAGACAATAGACGATAGGTGCAGGAGGAGGCCATTCGGCCCTTCGAGCCAGCACCGCCATTCAATGTGATCATGGCTGATCATTCTCAATCAGTACCCCATTCCTGCCTTCTCCCCATACCCCCTGACTCCGCTATCCTTAAGAGCTCTATCCAGCTCTCTCTTGAATGCATTCAGAGAATTGGCCTCCACTGCCTTCTGAGGAAGAGAATTCCACAGATTCACAACTCTCTGACTGAAAAAGTTTTTCCTCATCTCAGTTCTAAATGGCCTACCCCTTATTCTTAAACTGTGGCCCCTTGTTCTGGACTCCCCCAACATTGGGAACATGTTTCCTGCCTCTAACGTGTCCAACCCCTTAATAATCTTATACGTTTCGATAAGATCTCCTCTCATCCTTCTAAATTCCAGTGTATACAAGCCTAGTCGCTCCAGTCTTTCAACATATGATAGTCCCGCCATTCCGGGAATTAACCTAGTAAACCTACGCTGCACGCCCTCAATAGCAAGAATATCCTTCCTCAAATTTGAAGACCAAAACTGCACACAGTACTCCAGGTGCGGTCTCACTAGGGCCCTGTATGGGGTTTGGAGAGATAGATCACCCATGATTGGATGGCGGAGAAGACAATGGGCCTAATTCTGCTCCTATCACTTATGATCTTATGATGTGCTCAGAAAAAGTCATGTCAACCACCTCCATACTTGTAAAGTCTGAAGAAGGGTCCTGACCCGAAATGTCACCTATCCATGTCCACCAGAGATGCTCCCTGACTCGTTGAGTTACTCAAGCATTTTGTGTCTTCCTCCATGCTTGTAAAGTTGTGAAGTTCTGCGTTCTTGACAAAATGTAAATGTTGAAAATAAATCTTCCAGATATCTGTCAATATACAAAGTTTGTGGTATGATACAGTTTCTGGTGTGATAATTGTGAAGAACCCGGCGTGGGGGGGGACCGCCGTGAAGAACAATGGGGACCCGGCTTGGGGAGATCACTGTGAAGAACAATGGGGACCCGGCTTGGGGAGATCACTGTGAAGAACAATGGGGACCTGGCTTGGGGAGACCACTGTGAAGAACAATGGGGACCTGGTTTGGGGAGATCACTGTGAAGAACAATGGGGACCCGGCTTGGGGAGATCATCATGAGGGACAGGGGGAGGACAAAGGGGGACTCGGTGTGGGGGGGGGCACTCTTGTTTAGAATCCTCTGCCCGGGGGATAAGTCTGTGTCCATTTGTTTGTTTGTTCATTTGTTCTGGTGAAGGCGCTATGCACACGGCAGCCAGCAAACGGTCGTTTGTCCTTTTCTTTCTGTTTTCACTTTTAATATCAAGTTTTTGTGTACCTTGTTTGTTGTGACTGTTGGCAGACCAATTTCCCTCCGGGGATGAATGAAGTTTTATCGTATCATATCGTATCGTATTGTATCGTATCGTTCTGACAGTCTACCCTATCTATCTATGCCTCTCATAATTTTATATACTTCTATCAGGTCTCCTCTCAGTCTCCAGTGTTCTGGAGAAAACAAACCAAGTTGCTCCAACCTCTCCTTGCAGCTAATAATCCCTAATCCAGGTAGTATTCTGGTAAACCTCTTTGCACCTTCTCCTAAACCTCTACATCCTTCTTGTCATAGACGCATGATCTACCTCCCAATCAACCACAAATGGTAACATGGTTGGCATAAGTTAAGACTAAGGCAAAACAAAAATACTGATGCACTTTGGACCCAGAGAAAAATATATTGGCCTGATTTGGAGAAATTACTTAGACCTCACAACACTGAAAGTGATGTTATCTGGCACTACCAATTCTACAGTTGGAGAGGTGAAAATGGCTGGGTCATTAATGTGTGTCAGTGAATCTGTATCTAATGCTCAAAGAGTGACAATTAAAAATGGCTGCGGTATTCTGGAACGATGTTGGTGTGAAAAAGACTGCAATAATCAAAGAAAGCGCAGGGGAACTGGACAGAATACAGATACACACTGAGTGCAGCAGCATCACTTCAGATGGGAACCAGGACAAAATGATAGCTCAAATGCAGGCAGAATATATAGGCAGCTCAGGAGTGTATAATTAACATAAGAGTCTTTCACAGCATATGTCGAAAGAATGGACACATTCTTCAATTCTGATACTATCTGGGAACTGAAAACTCCTTCGGCACAGAGGTCTGCCTGAACAGAGTGCAAGAAGACTATTGTTGTAACAGATTATAGACAAAAAATGCTAGAGTAACTCAGCGGGTCAGGCAGCATCTTTGGAGAAAAGGAATAGGTGACGTCGAGACCCTTCGTCATTGTTGTAAACACCGGCTCTGTACCTGACCATATGTTTATTGAACACAGGAATTCAAAAATGTTTCCTTCACTGAGTTTGGAGGACGGTTCCAATCTACAGCCATTTAAAATCGCAGAGAATTCCAATCTTCGCACAAAGAATCCAAGAACAGGAGAGACAGTCAGCAAATAAGTCGTGCAGTAAATGATTTATCAAAGGATTGGCTTTGGTGAAATCTTATTGTGAGATAGATTTGTGTGTGACTTACACAATAATTGGATCTCGTATCACTTGGTAAAGATACGGTATCTCACATTAGATCTGACTTGCAAAAGTGCCAATGAATTGTGTCCAACACCAGATGCAAATGTAACAGTAGCTCATAGTCAGAAGACAGGAAAGAAAGCTCAATGATTATAACATTTTTCAGAACCTTTCTGCTAGGGTGGAAATGTCAAAGACCAGAGGGCATCACTTTAAGGTGAGAGGTGCAAAGTTTAAAGGAGAAGGGTGGGACAAGTTTTTTTATTTATAGGATGTCGGGTACCTCAATGGTTCAATGATTCAATGGGTACTTTATTTGTCACCCGTGTCGAGGTAAAGTGGAATTCATTTTAGAAGACAGTTCAGTACAGGTATCACTTAGACCTGAAATAAGTATCCCAGACACAGTACAAGTGTATAGTAGTAGTACAGATTACACTGCTGGTGTGGTGGTGGAAGCAGATATTATAGGGCATTTAAGAGGCTTTTGCATAGAACATGGATATGCAGGGAATGGATATGAATCATATGCAGACAGATGAGTGATTTATCTTGGCATCATGTTTGGCACATACTTTGTGCTGTGCTGTTCTATCTTCTATGGTTATCCAAACAAAGCACAACTGCTGATGCTTTATTCATTCAATGACTTGAAGATTTTGACATGGTCAGTGAGAGCAAGATCCCAGGTTCAACATGTCAAACGATTGAGGGCATAACTTTAAGGTAAGAGGGGCAAAGTTTAAAGGAGATATGTGGAGCAAGTTTTTTTTACACAGAGGTTTGTGGATACCTGGAATGCACTGCCAGGTGGAGGTGGAGGCAGATACGATAATGGTACTGCTTCGGATTGCCCTACAATCTTGCACCACTCTGCAGTTTTGCACTCGCGGTTATATTCATGGTTGTATTTATCATTACTGTGTTTATACCGATTACTCGGTGAGCTTCATGTGAACAAGGAATTTCATTGCACCCTGGTGGATAGGATAATAAACTAATCTGAATCTGTAAGCAAGTTTTTGCTTCAGAAGAGATCCCATGCAAGCCAGCCTTTTGCCTGCATAACGGTTGCATATTGATTCCTCTGCCAAAATTGAAAGTAGGAAGCCGGAAAAGGAGCTTAAGAGATTAGGGAGCGAGATTAGTGCAACCAAGGGAACGCTAAAATATAATTAAAAGAATAAAATGGTGAGGAGGAGGAAAGGGGAGGATAAGAGGAAGAAAATATGAGTTGCTTTTAAGGGTGCCAAACAGCTTGGAAATGTGTCAAAAACTGGGTCAATTTGTTTACTGCTCTGATTACTGGCATTTTTAACCATCTCCATCTTAGCTAGCATTCTGAGAGACAGGAGATCAAGTGCCTGTCTATTTCAAATCACAGTACGTCTAACGTGACAGTGTTAAGAATTTAATGAATTCTGTTCTCCATATCTTTCTGTAGGGGCCTGACAGTAATGCCCCTACACAATGTTACAAACGGGCCACATCAGATCTTAGCAGTGAGTCTTAAGCTTTCTACTTGATTTGACACATTCATAGTCCCTTAAAATAAGCTTTTCCAGCGGAAAGTTCTCATTTCTAATAGGTTCCAGTCCAGAGTCAATGAGAGATTCAAATGAGGTGTGAAATTTGGGATTGTTTTTCTGCTAGACTCAAGCCCACGAGGGAATAGGCAGAGAATCAGAATTCTTTTTTTTTTTCGAATTTACAACAAATGCAAACGACACATTTCCCTGGCATGTTCCTTGTACTGTCACACTGAATTAAGCATCCATTGCTGCCTGCCAATGAGCCAGGGAAACCGGAACATATTTGCTGAATAAATGGTTATGGAATACTGCTTTTCATTTTCTTACTATCCACTAAATATTATTCATTACCAAATCCCTCCAGAAATGACCATGTGAGTAAAATAGTTTAGCAGTGTGAAAGGTGAGGGTTGGTGAGGCTGCTTCTCCACAGGCAATGGAGCAAAGTCAAATGCTTTAAAAAAAAATAAAGCAGCACATCCTGATACTCTGTAAGCCAGATGGGACTTGTGCTTCTCCACAGTGTTGGAGCATTAATAAGTTAAGAGCTTTGCTGCTTGCAGCATTATTAGTTGGGCTTTGTCGCTCTGCAAAATGTACCAGCCATTTGATGCACCGGGATAATTAAAAATGGGGGCTCAATAAGCATAGGACTGCAGTCGACCTTAGAAAAGCTTGATCGAGACTCGCTACACAGGCCACTTTATATTCAAAATGTAATGAAGGCTTTTTCTGCTCTTTCCAGAGCTTAATTCTGAGAGTTGTTATCTTTCCACTCACCTTCAAATGGCCTACTCCTGGAGTTGCCATGTTTTTTAAATTGACCAGAGCCGTTAATTATTAATATAAAATCGTCATTGACAAATTATCTCTTTGAGCACAGTCGATAACCAGGCTGAGCCTTAACCATTATTCATAATTATTCATGAAAGTACGAGTGCAGTTTAAATATCTTAACTTGTAGCAAGTTTTTTTTAGCTTTGTGAAAACTCGGGTAAAATATTAGAATTTTCCAACGGCAAACCTGAAAATCTAACTCCTACGTCTGGTTCACTGTTTGTCCTTGACAGCCAAGACATATGCTCCTGGATATTCAGCAGCACCACAAATCCAATAATTGTTGCTATGTTGCTAGCACAACCAAAATAAACCACACTTTCATACCTCCCAACTTAAAGAAAATGCATTCAAAAGTAAAATGAATTAAAAAGAAATGACAAATTAGTATTGATACAGCACTTTGCACTTTTTGGTTCATTCAGTGCAAATAAAGGAACTCAGTGGGTTTGAATAAAGGATCTCGACCCGAAACATCTCTCCAGAGATGCTGCAAGTCCCATTGAGTTACTCCAGCTTTTTGTGTCTAACTCAGTGGATTAGGCAGCATCCATGGAGGGAAAGAGAAGGTGAAGGTTGCAGCTTGAGGCACTGCATCAGGTTCATTCAAAGCGTTTCACAGACAATGATGTACTTTGCAGTACTGTCACTGTAGTAACTTAAGACAACAGCAGTCAATAATTATAAACCAACCTCTTATGAAAGCAACAGGCCCGATGAGCAAATTCAACACGCTATTTAAGCTTTCCTAACATAGTATTTGGCCTTAGGTCTTATTGCACCAGCCTTTGTGAACATTTCATTAGCATCCTCAGGTAGCATTCTGCTGGAGATTATTTCAACATTGGACTACCACGATAAGAACAGAAGTAGGTGTAGTCCATCTGGCTCTTTGAATCTCCTCACCATCCAGCAGCACATGGTTGGTCTAGTTTTGGTTAGCTTAGAGATACAGCTTAGAAACGGGCCCTTCGGCCCGCTGAATCCACGCCGACCAGTGATCCCTACACATTAACACTATCCTACACACACACTAGGGACAATTTACAATTTTTAATGAAGCCGATTAACCTATAAACCTGTACATCTTTGGAGTGTGGGAGCAACCAGAGCACCCGGAGAAAACCCACGCAGGTCAGGAGGAGAACGTACAAACACGTACAGACAGCACCCATAGTCAGGATTGAACCCGAGTCTCTGGCGCTGTGAGGCAGCAACTCTACCGCTGCGCCACATTCCTACTTCAAAAGCCTTTTCCTGTACTATCCCCATATGCATTGGTCCCCTTACTATCCAAAAAAATCATTGATTTTGATTTTAAAGCGTGCAATGACTGAGCCTCCATTGCCATCCCAAGGAGGAATTTCCAAAAATTCTCCACCCTCCACGTGAAGAAATTTCTTCTTATCTCAGACCTAAATGGCCTGATCATTATTCTAACAGAGTGACGCCTGGATTAACACTACACTGCCATGGGGAAACTCCTGCAGCAGCCTGCCAAGCTCTGTAAGAAATGTGTACATTTCACAGAATCCGCCAATTCTTCTAAACTTAAGTAAGTCCCTCTAGTGCTAATGTGCTTAAAGTTGAGTGAGAGTGGTGATGGGTGGCATGGTGGCCCAGTGGTAGAGTTGCTGCATTACAGCGTCAGAGACCCAGCACCCGACTACAGGTGCTGTCTGTACGGAGATTGTACGTTCTCCCTGTGACCGCGTGGTTTTTCTCCAGGTGCTACAGTTTCGGCCCACACTCCAAAGACGTACAGGTTTGTAGGTTAATTGCCTTCTTTAAATTTTTTAATTGGCCCTGGTATGTAGAAAAGTGCCAGTGTACGCAGTGAACAGTGTTCAGCACGGACTCTGTGGGCCGAAGGGCCTGGTCCGCTCTGTATCGCTAAAGTCAAAAGACTAAGGAATACTGAGAAGGTGGTAGGATTAAGAGTCAGTGAACTGGGCTGAGAGGAAAATTAGTTATTGGTGGTGGGGACTGGAGGGATGTATTAGATGAGTGCAGAATACCAGAAAAGGCAAGGTGGCAGGCAGTGAGCACTGGCATAAAGATAGCAGCAGCAATAATCAGAGAGAGGCAGTAATATAGACAATAGACAATAGATGCAGGAGGAGGCCATTCGGCCCTTCGGCCCTTCGGCCCTTCGAGCCAGCACCGCCATTCAATGTGATCATGGCTGATCATTCTCAATCAGTACCCCGTTCCTGCCTTCTCCCCATACCCCCTGACTCCGCTAGTGGGAGTTGTGTACAGGCCACCTAACAGCATGCTAGTAACCTGGTCTCACCAGCTCCTCCTTCAGCCAAATATATTTTTAAGCCTACATTTGTAATGGCCAGAAGCCGCTCCTTTGAGGATGTACCATTGGGCCACATACTTGGGAGACAGGTTCAAGAATTTACAATCCATGGAATTCAAGACATGTGCAAATTATAACCAAAATTGACCTAATGACAGGAGAGAGAGGGTGATGTTGAATGGTTATTTTTGTGATTGGAGGCCTGTAATTAGTGGTTTACCACAGAGATCAGTGTTGGGATAATCCTGTTGTTTGTAATATGCACTTTGGATATGAATATTAGGATATGAATATTGGAGGCATGATTAATACGTTGGCAGATAACACCAAGATTGGTAGTACTGTGGATAATGAGGAGTGTAGCCTTCCGTACAGTCGGTAAGATGGGCAGCCCAATGGCAAAGGAAGTTATCTTGATAAGTGCAATGTGATGCACTTTGAGAGGACAAAAAAGTGTAGGACATGGACAATGAAAGTTAAAATCTAGATGGTGCAGAGAGACAGACAACGTCAATGCACGTCCAAAGATCCTTAAAGGTGGCAGCACTTGAAGATGGTAAAGAAGGCATCAGGATACTTATACAAACACTACAAGAACAGGGGGGGGGGGGGAGATGGTGGTATTGTACACTCCTTTAAAACTTAGGTCAGGCAACAAGTGGAGTATTGTTTGCAGTTCTGGTCATTACACTATAACAAGTACATGATTCCACTGAAGAGATTGCAGAGAGGATTCACCAGGATGTTGCCTGGGATGGAGTGTTTAACAAGACGGGTTGAGACTGTTTTCCTTGAAGCAGGGCAGGCTAAGCGGTGAGCTGATTGAAGCATATCATATTTTCTAGAGCATGGGCAAAGTAGGTGCCAGGAAACATTTCCCCGGAGCAAAGGCCTCAAAAACTAGAGGACATAGGGTTTGGTTAAGAGGCAAGAGGTTGAGAGGGGATCTGCAGAATATTTTTTTCTCACACAGAGGATGGATGGAATCTGCAACACCCTGCTTAAGGGGGTGGTGGAAGCTGATGAAATGGCGTAGAAAACTACGGATGAAGTGCTGATGAATGGGATTCATGTAGATGGGTCGACATGGGCACGGTGGGTCAAAGGGCCTGTTTCTGTGCTGTATAACTCTTTGAAGGAGGAGTTTGAGTTTGAGATTGAGTTTAGTTTATTGTCACGTGTACCAAGGCACAGTGAAAAGCCTTTGTTGCGTGCTAATCAGTCAGCAGAAAGACAATACATGTGACAATCAGGCCATCCACAGTGTAAATCCACATCCACATGTGATAAAGGGAATAAGTCCAGTAAAGTCTGATCAAAAATAGTCAGCGGGTCTCCAATAAGGTAGATGCAAAATTAGCAGGGTGGGTATGGTTGGGTTGTGAATGATGTGAGCAAACAGTGAATAAAGTCCTTGAAGCAGGAACTACTTGAAAGAAGACCAACGCCTTGGACTCTCGAGGTAAAGCCGGCTGAGTGCCCAATAGAGGCACAAATTAACATTGCACCTCGTACCAATACATATGTTACACACCGACTACAACCCCTGCATACATGCACCAACATTGATGTACACAGATCCCACTAACAAATTTAACAAATGCACTCTGTGTGCACAAAGCTGTCGATAACGGTTGGCAAACAGGTCTTAAATAACATTTCTTTGTGTTGAACAGCACAAAGGATTTTATCGCTCACCCTTTTCATCTTATTTTGGATAAATCAATGCATCTTTTCAACATTAATACAAAGGAACTATTGATGTTTAAGAGTCTCATCAACTTCTAATGTTGGAAAAGAACCTTCAGCATTCTCAACAAAATGCTCATCTTGAAGACAGTCAGAATGAAATATTGACTCATTTCAGACTTTTAATATTCTATATTCCCCAGGAGAATATGCTTATCTACCATGCTAACAGCTCTGCTAATAGCTACCATGCCGAGTTTAGCTAAATTTGACTTATTGACATGCACGTACCAGGAAAGAGTACAGTGAATTTGTCTGAAATGTCATTAATGTATTATTATGCATATAATGCTTCCTCCGAGCTTCAGTGTTTGAAGCCTCGTGTTTTGATTATCAAGTTTGTGCTCACACAAAGAATTCTTGATGATTTTCAATGACTGGAATTGTGGAACTGTGCAACCCAGAGAAAAGCCATTCAGTCCGATCCGTGTCTGCTGGCTCTTTACAAAATGACTCCCATGGGTCCTGCTCCACTATGATCTGTGTCAAGGACAACGTGAGACTCATTGTGCCTTCATACTGATGTTAATAGTATATCTGAATGAATCACATTCTGCTATTGCTTATCTGCTATTAGCAGATAAGATACCAAATGCTGGAGTAACTCAGCTGGAGGACATGGATAGGTGACGTTTCGGGTCGGGACCCTTCTTCAGTCTAAATTGATCAAGGGTCCCAACCCGAAATGTCACCTATCCATGTTTTCCAGGGTCGCTGCCTGACCCACTAGTTACTTCAGCATTTTATGTCTTTTTTTGGTAAACCAGCATCTGCAGCTGCCCTCTGTTTCTATATTAACAGGTACACAGATATTTTAAACTGCAAAAAACGAATACTGGAAAGCAAAAACAGATTACTTGGCTGGAACCAAGCTTGAAACTGATTTCTAAACCTAAATGTTCCTCATGATCTACCATTCAGATTTTTCTGTCCGACAGATTCCCATTTTCCAAGCTCAAGGGACATTTTCTTCACTTGACCTCCAATACCAACACTTTCCAGGCATCCATACATCTTCCTGATGAAAGGTCACGGACTTCAATTGCTAATTCTGTATTGAGATAACTGTCAGTAACATTTCACTAGGGTTATTAACAGTTGATGTGCTGGTCTCATAGTAGTGCAGGAGAAGGCATGTGAGGAATAATTTTACATTATGTAGATTGATCCCTTTGAAGGAAATGTCTTTGTTAATATCGTGAGATCTCTACTTTAGACTTCAGAGATACAATGTGGAAACACGCCCTTCAGCCCGCCAAGTCCATGCCGACCAGCAATCACCCCCTACACTGGCACTGTTCTACAAACCAGGGACAAATTTACAATTTACAGAAGCCAATTAACCTACAAACCTGCATGCCTTTGGAGTGTGGGAAGAAACCAGAGCACCCAGAGAAAACCCACACGGTCACAGGGAGAATGTAAATGCTCCATACAGGCAGCACCCAGAGTCAAGATCAAATCCGGGTCTCTGGCGCTATGAGGCTGCAGCTCTACCACTGCGACACCGTGCCACCCCTCTCATCATTAATGACATTAAACTAGGTTTTATTGGTGAACCACAAATAAATCTAGAGCAAGTCTGAGGCTGTCGAGTTTCACAAGGAAAACTGCAATAGATATTTGTCAATAGACAATAGGCAATAGACAATAGGTGCAGGAGTAGGCCATTCAGCCCTTCGAGCCAGCACCACCATTCAATGTGATCATGGCTGATCATTCACAATCAGTACCCCGTTCCTGCCTTCTCCCCATACCCCCTGACTCCGCTATCTTTAAGAGCTCTATCTAGCTCTCTCTTGTCATTCATGATCAAAGTGACAGAGTCAAACCCATTCAACCACAGAGACTATTCCACCATTGCATAAGATCATGGGTAATCAGCCCCATACTCCATCCTCGGACATTGTCCATACTTGTACTGCAGTGCTTGCAAGATCAGTGTATTCTTTCTGAG
Organism: Rhinoraja longicauda; assembly: GCF_053455715.1. Classification (NCBI taxonomy): domain Eukaryota; kingdom Metazoa; phylum Chordata; class Chondrichthyes; order Rajiformes; family Arhynchobatidae; genus Rhinoraja; species Rhinoraja longicauda. The sequence goes on along the minus strand of NC_135965.1, from coordinate 15,214,870 downwards.
TTAGAGCGCCAGATCTGTACATCAGATTTCCCCTCTAAACATTCTGGTCTCCCATTAAAAGCATCTACAGGAGGCGCGGCCTCAAGAAGGTAGCCTCTAGCATCAAGGATACCCTCCATCCGTGCCGTGGCCCCTTCATGCTGCTGCCACCGGGCAGGAGGTACAGAAGCCCGAGGTCTAAAACACTCTTTTCGGTTCAGGAACTGCTACTTACCAACAACCATCAGATTCTTGAACTAACCAGTACATGCACGTGCGGCAACAGGCAGTAGATAGGACTGCTCAGTACGTTTGTACCTTTGTCGGCGCTAACACGTGGCGACACTTGTGTACTGCCTGGGCTGGATGCACAACAAAGCTTTTTAATGACCGAGGTACTCTAGGTACACGTGACAATAAAGTATCATTCATTCATTCAATTTAATAAAGTATCGTTCATTCATTAAGTAGAATTCATTTATTCATTCTAATCCTAACTTGACAACAATACAAGATGGATCACCTCTTTACTACCAAGGACTTTTTTTTCTAATTGTGTGTTGCACTCATGTCTTCTTTTCCAGTCTTCCTTCTCTCTACTGTCTTGCAGAATTTTAACGTGCAATTCATGTATGATTTACATTCTTGTGCTTTTGCCTGGCCATGTGCCTGTGATGCAAATTTTTCATTATACCTGTATCTCATTGTGCTTGTTCATATGACATTAAATTGGAGACACAAGAAGGGTCCCTACCCGAAACGCCACCTATCCATGTCCTCCAGAGATGCTGCCTGACCTGCTGAGTTACTCCAGCACTTTGTGATCTACAATGCGAATAAAATGGACCTGACTTGGTTTATACTGGTCTTCTTATTCTAAAAACTATATTCCAAATTACTTGTTGATTAATTTTGCACATGGGTAACGCACTTTTACAAACTGTGTACACAAACTCTATGATCTCTTCGGAGACACTGTTGTAAATACCTTTTCAACATTTTAGAAATATATTTACCTACTTTGAAAGCCATGAACAGTTTCTCCCACTCACTTAATCAGACAATAAGCCACCGTGAAGTTCAGATTTCCAGTGACCTTGATATGTGGTGTCTTTGCACCAGTTAATTCATTAATTAGTTGGTTTCTTGTCACTGATCCTTGTGGGACTTCAACCCTTTCCAGTTCAATCACATGAATGTTATCCCTCCTCTTCATCTTCCACTGGTTAACATATCTCAGAATCAAATCATTAATTTACCTTCAATTCCATGAGTTTTAATTTTAGCTAACAGCTTTGTGATACTAAATCTCTTCTGCAATGCTATATCTATGCATCCATAGACTTTTCCCTGTCTAATTAGTTACTTCAAAAAATTCAATTAGATTTGTTAGGCATGACCTGCGCTTTACAAATCCATGTTGGCTCTTTCTAATTAGCACAACTTCTCTGTGCTCAGTCACTCTGTCCTTAATTATACATTCCAAGAACTTCTCGACAACAGATGTTAGGCTAACAGCTCTATAATTCCCTGCTTTCTCTCCCTCTCTCTTTCTCTTTCAGCGTTCTCAAATATAGTGGAGTTATGTTTCTAATATTCCATTGCAAAGAAGTTGAATCTGGATAGTTTTGGAAGACTGCAGCTAAAGGATAGTTTCCTCACTCGCTTCCTTCAAAGCCATAAGGTAGAAACATCAGCTTCTCTTGTTTTGTGACCCTTTGATGCCATTAGTATTTTGGAAGTATTTTGATGCTTGCATTAACTTTCCTGAGTTCTAAACTGCAATGTCAGGAATATTGATGCTCAAAATTATTATTGAGCATAATTCAAACCCCTGTATGTTCTCTCAGGTCGCCACAAAATATCCCATAATACCATTATTGAAAGGGAAACTATCTCCATTGCAGAACACAGAACATAGAGCACATACCGTATGCTCTGAACCTGGTGCCAAGCTAAACTAATCTCCTCTGCCTGCACATGAGTCCATATGCCTCCATTCCCTGCATATCCATGTGCCTATCTAAAAACCTCTAGAACGTCACTATCGTACCTGCCTCCACCATCACTCCTGGGAGCACCTTCCCTGCACTCACCATCCTCTGTGTGAAAATCTTGCTCTACACATCTCCCTTAAACTTTTCCCCTATCTCTGTAGACCTATGCATCTAGTCTTTAACATTTCATCCTGGGACAAGGATTCTGACTGTCTACCCTATTTATACCTCTCATAATACCTCTTAGGCATCCCATCAGTGTCTGACATTCCTGGGAAAACAATCCAAGTTTGTCCAACCTTTCATATAGATAATGTTCTTTAATCTAGGCAGCAGTCAGGTAAACCTCTTCTGCACCGTCTCCAAAGGCTTCATGTCCTTCCTATAATTGGACGACCAGAACTGCACATAATACTCCAAATATAGCCTAACCAAAGTCCTATAAAGCTGCATCATGACATCCTGACTCTTATACTCAATTCCCCCAACTAATGATGGCAAACATACCATACGCCCTCTTTACCTCTAAATATACTTGTGTTGCCTGGTCAATTGTTATTCCGAACCCAAAGTTACAAAAACTGATTATCTGCTCATTATCACATTGCTGGTGTGGGATCTTGCTCACTTGCAAACTGGCCGTCATGTTTAATATATTAAGCAGCAACAACTCTTCAGTGTAGTTTCATTTGCATTTAGGAAATCCTAAAATTGTGAAAGTCTGCCCAATGGTGCAGCTTGTAGAGCTGTAGCCTCGTAGCATCAGACCCAGGTTCAATCCTGACCTCTGGATGCTGCTGGCGGGAGTCTGCATGTTCTACCTGTGACTGCATGGGTTTCCTCCAGGTGCCCCGGTTTCCTCCCATATCCCAAAGGCGTGCGGGTTTGTGGGTTATTTGGCCTCTGTAACAATTGCCGCCAATATGTAGGCAGTGAATGAGAAAGTGAGATAACATAGAACTAGCGTGAGTGGTTGATCAATGGTCAGTATAGGCTCGATGGGCCGAAAGGCCTGTTTCCATGCTGCATCTCTAAATTAAGCTAAACTCAGGATTAAACATTCTTTTTTATTTGCATTTGCTATATTTGGTAAGTGAAGCACCTGTCCCTTCAAAGTAAATGGCAGTCCTGAATTGAGCTAAATTAGATTTTAAACACCCTATCTGCTCGTTTGTAGTTTTGCACAGCAACACTTTGACCAATTTGCCTTTGTCAGTCTCTGTCTCTGCCCATTAATGTTTCCTTATTATTCGATTATTAACTAATTCTGGCTCATTACTCATCAATAAGCCTACCTTCTGTCAGTTCAGAACCATACAGGTTTGGCCAACCAAAATAAATATAAAATCTCTTTGAATTGAGGTGATTTGTTTTTGCTGATCTAGATGAATAATCAAGCCTCCCTTTAGATGTTTGCTGATGTGCCACAACATTGTTGCTGTCAGGTGGGGTTTAGTCAACTTCTATTACAGTTTAAAATGGTCTCTAATTCCTCAATCCCAACTACATTGTATTTGCTGATTGTTTGGTCTCAGTTTGCAGCTTTAATCAGTAAGACAACCCTTCATTTCCTTCCAACTTCACTCTCCTTCCCAAAGACCTTCTATCCTATGATCCTTAGCTCCAAATGATGGCCATCTGGCAGCCAAGTCTCAGTAATACCTTGCACATAATACTCTGAGCTCCCACTGACCTTCTAAGAATTCACTCAATTCAGATTGTTGTACTTGGTGTACTTATATATGAAACTCCAATTTGGCAAAATAACACAACCTGGCACTGCCTGATTCCTGGCTTTCACAAACCATTTACACGTTCTTATTTGTCACTCATAATGTAACTACGTTAGTCATTGCAGTATTTCCTTCTCCTGGAAACTTCTACCAATGTTTGCACCCTAAACTTTCAATTTTTTTGCCACAGCTCCCCGACCCTTCCCCTTGTTTACAAGATCAAAGTTCCCAGCTAATCCATTCTCTCCACTGGGATCCTGTTTGTGGCATGTTCAAATCAGTCTTCTCCACTAGAGTGGCTCATTCCTATTTCAGTTCTGCAACTGCCATCCATGAATTGGAAAGGACGCAGAGTGCTGGAGTAACTCAGCAGGTCAGGCAGCATCCCTGGAGAACATTAATAGGTGACGTTTCGGTTTGAGACTGATTGTAGGGGTTGGGGAGAAGAAAGCCGGAGGAATATAGAAACATAGAAACATAGAAAATAGGTGCAGGAGTAGGCCATTCGGCCCTTCGAGCCTGCACCGCCATTCAATGTGATCATGGCTGATCATCCAACTCAGTATCCCGTACCTGCCTTCTCTCCATACCCCCTGATCCCTTTAGCCACAAGGGCCACATCTAACTCCCTCTTAAATATAGCCAATGAACTGGCCTCAACTACCTTCTGTGGCAGAGAATTCCACAGATTCACCACTCTCTGTGTGAAAAAAAAAACAACTTTCTCATCTCGGTCCTAAAAGACTGCCCCTTATCCTTAAACTGTGACCCCTTGTTCTGGACTTCCCCAACATCGGGAACAATCTTCCTGCAGCTAGCCTGTCCAACCCCTTAAGAATTTTGTAAGTTTCTATAAGATCCCCCCTCAATCTTCTAAATTCCAGCGAGTACAAGCCGAGTCTATCCAGTCTTTCTTCATATGAAAGTCCTGCCATCCCAGGAATCAATCTGGTGAACCTTCTCTGTACTCCCTCTATGGCAAGAGAGGCAGGATAAAGCATGGAAGGTAATAGGCCGACACAGGCAAGGGTTTATTTTTGACAGGTAGATGGTTGGAACAAAGGCCAGAAAGAAGAGCAGTAGGTGCGGAACAGGTTTGAAGAGTTGTGGCTTGTGAAGCCAGGATGAGGAAAGTAGCAGGGGGGAGAAACAGGTGGGAGTCCAGGTGGGGCACAGTGGAGGGGAGGGGGTGCTCTACATTTATCCATAAATTGGAACCCTACTTGGTGACAAACCATGACTAACATTGCCCCCACCCTCACCTACATATGTGGATTTTCCCTATGCCAAATAACAGATGGCACCAGTAATATTCTTGATATTAATATTCTTGTGCTGCTACCTTTCAATTTTGCTCCTAATTCCTGGTACTCACTCAACAGAGGACATCTGCCGCTTAATTCCTAGTACTAGTTTAGAGGCAGACTGCAACAATAGCACAGGTAGTTAAGCTGCTGCCTCTCAGCGCCAAAGACACTGGTGCAGAATTGTAGAGTCATAAAGTCATACATATATATTTTTTTGGGGTTTGACCTGAATTATTTGATATATTTATTTGCGCGTAACAGCGATTGCGGCAAAATGGTGAACAGTAGCGTGACGGTTTTCGCACCGCCTTAATCGCCAACCTCCCAAACGACCGGCCGTGATATTTTCATTTGATTTAGTCGCATGTTTTTTAAGTTACAGAGGTTTTAAAGCGCTGCCCCCCACCCCCCTTTTCAGGGGGGCGCTGCGGTGCGGATTTAGTCTTCAGCTTGTGATGTCACAATGCCCCTGTGAGATGAGCTCGAGCTGACCCCCCTTCAGCGTGTGATGTCACAATGGACAAGCAGCTGCTATTGGGTGTCTAATCTTTACAAATTTACATTTTTTTATTTTTAACCTTTTTTTTCAAGGTCTTCAGCTTGTGACGTCACAATGCTTGTGTGAGATGGTTGCCACATTGTTGCGAAAAGCAAATGATTGTTGTTTAAAGTTGTGTTTTTTATTGCAAGTCACTTAACATACACAGATCAGCATGGGGCCCCTATTCCCTCCCTCCCCCCCTTCCCCCCGCAACCCCTTCCTCCCCACTCCTTCCCACCTCCATCCCCACTCCCTCCCACCCTCCTCCCCAACTCCCTCCCCACCTCCCTCACCCCTCCCCCCCTAACTCCCCCTCCTCCCTCCACCCTTCCATCCATCTCCCCCTCCCCCCTCCTTCCACCCTCCCTCCCCCCCTTCTGGTTACAATGGAAACCCTACGGGGACGGGCCCAACGGGGAAAGAGGGGTACTGGGAAAAGGGGAGGTCCCCCTCCCTCCCCCTTCCCCTCCCCTTCCCCCCTCCCTCCCCCCTCCCTCCCCCTCCCTCCCCCTCCCTCCCTACCCCCCTCCCCCCCTACCCCCCTCCCTCCCCTCTCCATCCCCCTCTCCCCTCCCCTCCCCTCCTCCCTCCACACCTCCCTCCTCCCTCCACACCTCCCTCCTCCCTCCCTCCCCTCCTCCCGGTTACAATGGAAACCCTACGAGGACGGGCCCAATGGGGAAAGAGGGGTACTGGGAAAAGGGGAGGTCCCCCTCCCTCCCCCCCTTCCCCCCTCCCCTCCCCCCCTCCCTCCCCCTCCCCTCCTCCCTCCACACCTCCCTCCTCCCTCCCTCCCCCTTCCCTCCCTCCCCTCCTCCCGGATACAATGGAAACCCTACGAGGACGGGCCCAACGGGGAAAGAGGGGTACTGGGAAAAGGGGAGGTCCCCCTCCCTCCCCTTCCCCCCTCCCCTCCCCCCTCCCTCCCCCTCCCCCCTACCCCTCTCCCTCCCCCCTTCCCCCCTCCCCTCCCCCCTCCCTCCCCCTCCCCTCCCCCTCCCCTCCTCCCTCCACACCTCCCTCCTCCCTCCCTCCCCCTTCCCTCCCTCCCCTCCTCCCGGTTACAATGGAAACCCTACGAGGACGGGCCCAACGGGAAAAGAGGGGTACTGGGAAAAGGGGAGGTCCCCCTTCCCTCCCCCCTTCCCTCCCCCCTTCCCCCATCCCATCCCCCTCCCTCCCCTCTCCCTCCCCCCTCCCCCCCTTCCCCCCCTTCCCCCCCTCCCCTTCCCCCCCTCCCTCCCCTCCTCCCTCCACACCTCCCTCCTCCCTCCCTCCCCTTCCCTCCCTCCCATCCTCCCAATGCTTGTGTGAGATGGGTGCTACATTGTTTCGACAAGCACCACTAACAGATCGCAGTGAGAAGCACTATGTGACCGCGAATGTTTCAAAACAAGCACTTAAAAAGCACTTATCTTTTTTTTACGTCTTTTTTTTTATTGCAAGTCACTTAACATACACAGATCAGCATTGGGCCCCTATGCTCGTGGGCCACCGGGGCAAGTGTTTCGAAAAAAGCACTGAGAGTGTGTCTGGGGGAGAGAGAGAATGGGGGGGGTCTGAGAATGAGGACTGGGGAGGGGGACAACAGGGGTCGTTGCGGAGGGGGCTTGGTGGTGGAGGAAAGAGGGGTACTGGGAAAAGGGGAGGTCCCCCTTCACCCCTCAACCCCTTCCTCCCCCTCCTTCCCATCTCCATCCCCACTCCCTCCCCCCTCCTCTCCCTCCCTCCCCCATCCCTCTCCACCTCCCTCAACCCTCCCCCCCTAACTCCCCCTCCCTCCTTCCCTCCATCCCTCCCTCCCCCACTCCCACCCCCCTCCCTCCACCCTTCCATCCCTCTCCCCCTCCCCCCTCCTTCCACCCTTCCTCCCCCCCTCCCGGTTACAATGGAAACCCTACGGGGATGGGCCCAACGGGGAAAGAGGGGTACTGGGAAAAGGGGAGGTCCCCCTCCCTCCCCCCTCCCTCCCCCCTCCCTCCCCCCTCCCTCCCCCCTTCCCCCCTCCACTCCCCCCTCCCCTCCCCCCCCTCCCTCCCCCTCCCCTCCTCCCTCCACATCGCCCTCCTCCCTCCCTCCCTCTTCCCTCCCTCCCATCCTCCCGGTTACAATGGAAACCCTATGAGGACGGGCCCAACGGGCACACTTGTGCTAGTATCCCTCTAAACCTATCCTATCCATGTACCTATCTAAATGTTTCCTAAATGTTGTGATCGTACCTGCCTCAACTACCTCCTCTGGCAGCTCTTCCATGCACTCACCACCCTTTGCATTTAAAAAGAGTGTGACCGCAAGCTTTGGCACTGACCGAGTGGAGTTTGCACGTTCTCCCTGTGACCGTGTCGGTTTCTTCCGGGCGTTTCCAGTTTCATCTCATATCCTAAAGACATGGAAGTTGGTGGATTAGTTGGCCTCCGTAAATCAACCCACGAGTGTAGGTGAGTGGTAGAATCTGGGGGGAGTAAAAAATGGGATTAATGTATGATTAGCGTAAATGAGTGCTTGATAGGCAGTGGGGAAAAGGGGTCAAAGGGCCTATTTCGGTGCTGCATCTCTCAAAGACTCTTTGATTCTATCATGTTAAGTGGACATCCCCTACTTATGGTTCCAAATCTATTTTCAATTGTCTCAGCTGTACTGGATGGACAACACATCCATCTGGATTCATAATCATTACAGCACAGAATGCTTCCAATCCCTGTAGTATTGAATCCACTGTTACATTTCCATCTGCCTACTGACTCGGTGGACTATCTTCGGTGTAAACCAGCATCTGCAGTTCGTTGCTACACATTTTCTCTGCTCCACTGCGAAATCTCCTCAAGGTATGCCTACTTTGAAGAAGTTCTCCTCCTCTCTCTCATTGCTGGCTTTCATTTGTTATTTTCATAACTTTCATTCATTTGTTCTTTGTACCTTTTCATACTTCTGGTTTCCCTCTCCCCCCTTACTCTCAGTCTGAAGAAGAATCTCCACCCGAAACGTCACCTATTGCTTTTCTCCAGAGATGCTGCCTGATCCATTGAGTTACTCCAGCATTATGTGTCTATCTTTGCTCCACAATATCTGGATTAGCTCTTCCTTTCATTCTCTCCCAGGATGCCGCCATTAACAGCAAAGCCAACAATTATTGCCCATTTCTGATAGTCCAGTACGTTTACTCCAAAAGCAGCTTCTTAAGATATTTAAGATAACCCTCGTGGTACAGTTGGGTAGGGAGTTCAGGAGTTTGATCCAGTTTCCATGAAGGAGAAATATTCCAAATGTTTAGCTTTGAAGGAACTTGCAGGTGGTGGCATTCCATCACAGATATTGTGGTAATTCTGGAAATACGTACGAGCCACGTACGGAACGGAACGTACGGAAACAAAAACCTAACTCAAAGGGCATCAGTGAACCTTGGTAATGGTAATTCTGAGGCATGAGGCAGTATAATTCCATTGCCATATATTACTCCCAGAAACACAGCTTTAAGGGTTCCATCATATTCTGAATCTATCCAATTTATCCATCGCATCACATTGTTGAGTGTCCAGGATGTGAAGGCAAGGCTTTCTGCATGTTCTATTATAACGTTTCAGCTCATTCCCACCCCCTATGAAGTACTTTATACTATTGGATAGGACCAATGTCTGCAACAGTTCTCCTCCACTTCCACTCTCTTCTTCATACCCTTCTATGTCCCCTCATTTCTGCACTCATGCCTCCCTCTGGGATATGACTGCAAACCAGAGGACATCTTATATTCCACCCCCTCAAGTAAGTGGTGGAGTGTTTCAATCTCAGACTCGGTTCGATTGTTTCAAGGCAAATGTTTACTGCAAATGTGCCAAATTCGCACATATTATAGATCCACATGGAGCCCTCATTGCTGTCTAATGTTTTAATGGATTAATTAGTCAATATAATTTAGTTTTCTGTTTATAACATATTTAGTGCCTGGATTTAGCTTGATTTATAACTCTTTAACCACATTCCCTTACGCTAATTTATAATTTATATACATATTATTTTAATGGCATGCTGCCTTCAATTTTAATCATTGCAATATTTAATTATTGCTGGCTATTTATTTATATAATCATTTATTTCCTGATCCATTGGGTTCTAGTCCTGATGCGTAATTTCCCGTTGAATCCCTCTCACAATGCCTTTGTCTGTTTGCGCGTCCACCAATTCTTTGCAAACTCGGGGTCTAAATCTCACATTTTGAAAGGATAGGGACTGAGGAAATCAAAAATAAGTTGCACAATGGCCACTGTCATTATAAGCACGAATCGTTGCTTTCCAGGAAAAGTGTAAACAGAGAGTGGTGGGTGCCTGTAATGCACACCAGGGTTGTGGTGGAGGTAGAGACGACAGTGGCATTTAAGAGGCATTTGAATAGGCATATGGATATGCAGGGAATGGAGAGATATGAATCACGTGCTGGAAGATGAGATTCGTTTAACTTGGTATCGTGTTTAGCATTGGCATTGCGGGCCGAAGTGCCTGTTCCTATGCTGCACTGTTCTATTTGCAAGAGTGTTTCTACTGTCATATGTTGCGAAATGGAACAATGAAATTCTTGCATGTAGAGCCATTAAATATTGTAAAGTTTAGGTTTAGGTTCAGGTTTAGTTTATTATCATTGTCAAGTGTACGAGGAACAATGAGAAGCTTTGTTTGCATCCTCTCCAGGTAACACTACACATAAATACAATCAAGTCAAAGTACAACAGACAGGCCAAAGGGAAAGATACAAAGTACAGAGTATAGTTCTGAACATTGCAGTGCAACAGTTCCAGACACAAGGTCCACTGTCAGCAATGAGGTAGAGGTGAAGCAGACAGTGTCCTAACTTATGGTTGGACAATTCAGAGCCTGGTGGCAGAGGGATTCACACTGTTACTGAGTCTGGTGGTGTGCACATTCAAGCTGCTGTACCTTCTCCACAATGGAGCAGGGAGAAGAAGGAATGGCCGGGATGGGAAAGTTCTTTGATTATGTTGGCTTCTTTCCTTAGGCAGAGTGATGTATAACGGTAGGAAAAAAAAACTGCAGATGCTGGTGTAAATCGAAGGTAGACCCAAATTGCTGGAGTAACTCAGCGGGTCAGGCAGCATCTCGGGAGAGAAGGAATGGGTGACATTTCGGGTCGAGACCCTTCTTCAGACTGATGTCAGGGGAGGGGGCGGGACAAAGATAGGATGTAGTAGGAGACAGGAAGACTAGTGAAAGAACTGGGAAGGGGAGGGGAAAGAGAGGGACAGAGGAACTATCTGAAGTTAGCGAAGTCAATGATCATACCGCTGGGGTGTAAACTGCCCAAGCAAAATATGAGGTGCTGTTCCTCCAATTTGCGCTGAGCCTCACTATGACAATGGAGGAGGCCCAGGACAGAAAGGTCAGATTGGGAGTGGGAGGGGGAGTTGAAGTGCTGAGCCACCGGGAGATCAGGTTGGTTAAGGCGGACTGAGCGAAGGTGTTGAGTGAAATGATCGCCGAGCCTGCGCTTGGTCTCGCCAATGTGGAGAAGTTGACATCTGGAACAGCGGATACAATAGATGAGGTTGGAGGAGGTGCAGATGTATAATGGGGTGTTTGGGCTGTGTGATGGACTGGGCAACATCCATAACTCTCAGCAGTTATTGCAATGGTTTGATTGAATAGGCATAGTGTGGATGTTTCAATATGAGAGGCCAGTCCAAAACATGGGTTCACGATGGGGCTTTAACTTTTCACATTTTACTCTAAGATTCCAGTTAGAGTTCAGGGAAATAGTTAGCTTTGTTTATGAATATAACTTCAGTTAATAAGAAGCATAGATTTTCACTGTTTTTCAGTTGCAGCAGATGCAATTGAATTAAAATAATGGCTGATGTGAAATGTCCGTGCACTTAGACATGGGGAGGCTGTTCCACAGTGTGAAAGCTATCTCTTCTGGTTAAGTATGGGGTTGCCGGCATTTGTTAGATGGGGAGGGAGAGGTCAGTTGCAGCTCTGCAAGTTTTAAGGGTGCGGTGGAATTTCTCGTTCTTGTTGAGATTTGTTCAAGCTTGTACAGAATTAACCTGAACTGCCTTTGTGATCTGACAGGAAATATGTTTAGTAGCAAAAGGGATCCCTTCAATTACAACGCCCTGTTGGTTTTCTTTTGAGCTGGTGGCGGCTTCATTCAATATTGGAGACCGCTCAGAGGATTTTTCTGCTGAAGCATGATCTCCCATTCCGAACAACTTTGTCAAATTCCATCCTTCATTAAGGTGTGCGCATCTGATGCTTCCGACTGCCTTCTGCGCTGAATTCCACCTTACCAAATTCTCAGTGTTTTTTGTAGAAACAAGGAAATGCAGATGCTGCTTTACAAAACAAAAAGGCACAAAAATGCTGGATCAACTCAGTGGGACAGGCAGCATTTCTGGAGAGCATGGATAGGTGACGTTTCAGCTCGGATCCCTTCTTTTTCTGTTTACACAGACCTACTAACTCACTGTAAACACTAAAGCTCACAGACCAAATGGATGATACAAAGCAAAGGAGGGGCAACATTTACAGGATAGCAATGCCCTTTATCCTGTATCTGCACACTGTGAATAGCTTGACTGTAGTCATGTATAGTGTTTTTGCTGACTGGATAGCAGGCAACAATAAAGCTTTTCACTGTACCTCGGTACAGTAATAAACTAAAGTAAACTAAACAATAATACTGAGGTCAAAACTATCAGGAAAGACTGAACATGGTGGGTATCTTTCCTCGTAAGAGAAGACTGACCCCATGCTTTTAGCCTTCCACTTTGTGACCAGGCACATCTCACAGACAAGTGCGCTTGTCCACAAAGGTGCGTTGAAAATCACACACAGCACTCTGAAAGCAAAATGTAAATTCTGCATTTATCGTCAGTTTGTCAGCAAATCAAAATGGAAAATATTTTTTTCCATGTAAGCCCTCAGGCCTGTTATTTTGCTTTTATCAGCTCAAGCAGAAAACTGTAAGCCCTATATAAACTTTATCCACAAATAAATCCAATGAGAAATTCAGAATAAACGTCATGACTCGCAGAACGATTCAATGGTTGGGTTTGGTGCGGCCCACAGCTTTGAGGTGAATGGTTCCAGTACATTTCAAATACTCGTTTGTCAGAGTGAGGACAAACGCAAATTCGAGGAGCAGCACGTTATATTTCGCCTGGGCAGCTTACAACCCAGCGGTGTGGCCGTTGATTTCCCTAACTTCAAATCACCCTTGCATCCCCTTCTTCAGTCTGAAGAAGGGTCTCGACCCGAAACGTCACCCATTCCTTCTCTCCCGAGATGCTGCCTGACCTGCTGAGTTACTCCAGCATTTTGTGAATAAATACCTTCGATTTGTACCAGCATCTGCAGTTATTTTCTTATACCCTTGCATCCCCTCTCTCTCACGATGGGGCTTTAACTTTTCACATTTTATTTGAAGGTTCCAGTTAATGTTTAGCAAAATAGTCAGCTTTGTTTATGAATAAAACTTCAATTAATAAGAAGCATCAGTTTTCACTCCTTTTTCAGGTGCAGTAGATGCAATCGAATGAAAACAATGGCTGACGTGAAATGTCCGTGCACTGATACATTGGGAGGCTGTTCCACAGTGTGAAAGTTATCTCTCCTGATTGGGAGGAATAATCATATGGGGCTTCCACAACTTGTTAGACACAGAGTGAGAGATTAGCTACAACTCCACATCCTTTAAGGGCGCGGTGGAATTAGTCGTTCTTGTTGAGATTTGTTCAAGCTTGCACATTGTTTGTTTCTTGTGCCTCCAATGTAGATTCAATGCACTGAAGAACTTGTTTCGTAGCTGTGTGATTCTATGGCTCCATATCTCTCATTTTCGACTCACAGCCGACCAAACTATTTCAGGAGTGAATTTTTAAAAGGGTTTGCAGAGCCACTGAGTACCTGCATGTGGGGAAGGCAGTGAGTATCAGTACTACCTTGGTGCCCCCTGATTCAACAAGACGGCAGTTGGAATTGCAATGAACTGTGGGCTGGAGATGTAAATGTCTTCATTAATGTGAGTGACAGCCTATTAACAAATGTTACACAGCCTTGGAACTTTCTGATGAAAAAGATAGTTACAGACACTCAAATTTGCATCTGCTGTGGCAAATTGACAACAAATATTAAAACGACCAATGCTAATCTGCCTGCTGCTCCAACAATTAATATAAAGGATTATGCTCACTTTATCCATATCGGCACAACAAAATGCTGCATTCACCGGAGATAACAGCTTCAAACATTCAAGAATCATCAACTATATCCACACAGAGTGATGATGAAAGTTACTTCAGCGTTGATTCATCACAAGTAGTTCGCAAAGGCCACTGATTCACATCAACAGAGAATGTAATCTAGACCCTGCTTCCATTGAAAAAGCTTGTCCTACCCCAGTCTTTCCTTCTTTTCCTTGCTCCCATCCAGCATTCCACCAGACCCAGGAGCATCTTCTTCCCCTTTGTTTTCAGGCTTCTGAACGGTCCTTCCATAAGCTAGGGTATTGTCTAAGTCACCTCTGTCCCATTTTGGACATTAGACTTTGTCGATGGATGGACGATAATGTGTGGGAAGGAACTGCAGATGCTGGTTTATGCAACTGCTTGACAAAATGCTTGAGCAACTGAGCGGGACAGGCAGCATCTCTGGAGAGAAGGAATGGGTAATGTTTCGGGTTGAGGCCCTTCTTCTGACCTATAATGTTATAATGCTGGGAACCATATTCTGCACTCTGTATCTTCCCCTTTTGCTCCATCCATTGTAATTTTGAATTGATTGTGTATATATATATGGTATATCTGATCTGTTTGGATAGCATGCAAAACGAAGCTTTTCACTGTACTTCGGTACAGGAGATAATAATAAACCTAAGCCTAAAAGTCAAACTTGATACGAATTTATATTCAAAATACCAACAACAGATACATCCTGCTTGATCAAGATAAGGGAGACCACCCAGAGAAGGCCAAGGGAGTCAGGTTATTTGGGCAGTGTAAGAAAATAACTGCAGATGCTGGTACAAATCAAAAGTATTTATTTCACAAAATGCTGGAGTAACTCAGCAGGTCAGGCAGCATCTCAGGAGAGAAGGAATGGGTGACGTTTCGGGTCGAGACCCTTCTTCAGACCTTCTTCAGGTTATTTGGGCAGGTTATTTCAAGTTGGTGAATTCCTGAAACTTCTCAAGCCTAACATGTGCTAATGGAGAAATCATCATTATCGACACATACTAAGTACTTAAGTCTTTGCCTGAAGTGCACAAATGAAAATCAAGTCCTAACACCAGTGGGACCTCTGCACAGCCATACGTTAACATATGTTTTTATGGCCAATTGAATTTCTAGGCCACTGTCTCATGCCCAGAGGTACTTCAATTCTAAAAATGTTCAACATTGCTTGGATTTATTGTGTGCAGATTATGGATTTCTTACAGTCACACAGAAATCCAAGACCTTCCCTAAGGCCTCAAAAAACAGGTTTTCAGCTTTCAGAAGTAGCGAGGATATAAAAGATTGTTGTTGTATTTGCTGAAAAATTCTGAAGGGATCTTAACTAGAGATTCCAGGCAGGCTAATATAGGGGATTAAGCGCGTTAAAGTAGCCTTTTGTTGCCGGGTAGGTTAGGCAATGTACTTTTGCAATATTTATTCAATCATATGTGGTGAATGATATGCTGATGTTGGAAGGAGAAGTGAATTTGTTCCATAACATTTCACAATGCTAGATTCTCTGTGTTGGTTGCATGTTGTGGGTGGAATGACAGGATTTGTGGCCACTCATCTCTTCAAGCCAATTCCTCAATGTAAATCCAGCATTGATAATTCTAGCTTTATGCAGATTGTTAGTGAAACTGATGAAAGACAATCAATTTTAGTCTGGAAAATTCAAATGTGAGTGAGGCATGTTTTGATTTTTTTTCCACACTGAAAGTCCGGGCCCACAGGTTCAGATTGCTCTTTCTTTTTCTGCTTTCCTTTCAAAAAGAAATATCTTCGTTCTGTTGAAAATTTCACTCACAACACATTTTTATGTGGCATCTTTGACGTCACATAGCTCATAGGGGAGCTCACATATATCTTGTCAAACGATATTTGGCATGAGCTGTATATTAAGAGAGATTTAGACTTTAATAATAATGTATTTTATTTATATAGCGCTTTTCATATACTCAAAGACGCTTTACAGAGATTTAGAGAACATAGGGAAATTAATAAATCGATAAATAAGTAAATAAATAAACGAACAGAGAAAGGAGACAGAAGGTGAGGTGACCTTCAGTGGTTGAAGGCAGTACTGAACAGGTGAGACTTCAGCGATGTTTTGAATGTGGTGAGTGTGGCGGAGTCTCTAACGTTTTGGGGTAGTGAGTTCCATAGGGTGGGAGCAGCGATGGAGAAAGCCCTGTCCCCCCAGGATCTGAGTTTGGTCCGGATGTGGGGGGATAGGAGATTGGCAGCAGCAGAGCGGAGGGTGCAGGTGGGAGTGTGCCTGTGGAGGAGGTACAGCACTGAACCAGGCCCTTTGGCCCACTGAGTCTGCAACAACTAGCGATTGCCCCATACACTAGCACTATCCTACATATTAGGAACAATTTACAATTTTACCTAAGCCAATTAACCAACATCTTTGGAGCATGGGAGGAAACCGGAGCAAGTGGAGAAAACCCACGCAGTCACAGGGACAACGTAAAACTCTGTACAGACAGCACCCGTGGTCAGGATCGAACTCAGGTCTCTGACGCTGTATGTCAGTAATTCTCCCACCGTCCCACTGTGCCGACCATTTCTTTTCTTCCCCAAAGTATTCAACTTTATTGAAATTTAGTTTGGCCATAATTACAACATTGTTTATAATTCATTCAAATGGCCATAGTTTGATCAAAGAGGCAAGTTTTAAATAGTATCGTAAAGAAGGAAAATACAAACACAAAGTGCTGATGTAACTCAACAGGTCACCTTTGGAGAACAAGGCTAGGTGACATTTTGAATCGGGACCCTTCTTACAGCATCACATATTTTGCTTGGGCAGCTATTGATTTCTCTAACTTCAGGTAGCCCGGCATTCCCTCTCTCTCTATCCATCCCCCACCGAAGTCGCACCGGCTTCTCGTTTTCACCCAACAAACACCTAGAAATGGCCTGTTCCCTTTATCATCATTATTTTTTTGCATATCTTTCATTCATTGTTCTTTATCTCTCTACATCATCGTCTTTCTCTCTCATTTCCCTTATCCCTAACCAGTCTGACAAAGGATCTTGACCCAAAATGTCACTCATTCCTTTTCTTCAGAGATGCTGCCAGTCCCGCTGAGTTACTCCAGCGTTTTGTATCTATCTTCACCTATCCATGTTCTCCAGAGATGCTGCCTGACCCGCTGAGTTACTCCAGCTTTTTGTGTCTATCTTTACCTATCCATGTTCTCCAGAGATGCTGCCTGACCCGCTGAGTTACTCCAGCACTTTGGGTCTTTTTTTTGTAAACCATCTTCTGCAGTTCCATGTTGAAGGAATTCAGGGTCTGATGAGTTGAAGGTCAGGTCACCTAGACTGGACGATTAAACTGGAGATAAACGGAAGGACAGGATTAGAGGAACACGTATTTAATTGTGTTGTTGAGCTGGTGGAGATTAAAAATGAGAAAGGGTAAGGTTATAGAAGGATAGGAAACAAAGATAAGAATTTTTAAATCTAGGTGTTGTTTAATTAGGAACGAACGACAATGATCACAGGGGTGATGGGTGAATGGGATTTGGTCCAATGTACGTCAATGCCAAACAAAAAAGGTACACATGCTCTCAGGTTTATAGACAACAGGATAAGGATAGCAGATCAAGTGTGCTGGGATGTGAAGGCTACAGGTAGCAGAGTCATGTGTAAGGATTTCACAGCAACTGAGCTCAGTCTAGCAATGTTGTAGAAGTTGAAATAAGTTCTTGGTATCAATGATAATGCTTGATTCAAGGTACAGTGGGTGGTGGTAGAGGGTTGTTTTTCAGACTGGAGGCCTGTAACAAATAACGTACAACAGGGAATGTGACTGTTGTTATTATTTATATTAATGATTTGGATGTGAATGTAGGTGGCACGGTTAATAAGTTTGCAGATGACAGTAAAATTGATGGTACAGTGGAGAGTGAAGGAGGTTGCCTATGACAAAAATGGGATCTTGATCATAGGGCCGAGAAATGGCAAATGGAATTTAATTCAAAGAAATGTGAGGTATCCCTTCTTGGTAGGACAATCCAAGGCAGGACTTACACAGGAAATGGTAGGGCCTTGGGGAGTGTTGTGGAACAAAGGGATCCAGGGATGCAGGTACATCATTCCATGAAATGACAACACAGGTGAACAAGGTGGTGAAGAAGGCATTTGACATGCTTGCTTTCATCAGTCAGGGCATTTAGTATAGGAGTTGGAACGTCACGTCACAACTGTACAAGTCATTGGTAAGACCCAATTTGGAGTAGTTTGAGGGAGACGTAGTGGACACAATTGTGTCAGAGCCACCTTGCAGAGAGATAGGAGAGAAACTAGGGCAAGATGCTAGATTAGGTATAGGATTGGAAGGCTTGGAAGGCTTGATCTGATGGACAAGGGGGAAGGACGTAACTGATGCAGTTGATGTTCCAGATCTTAGCAAGATGGTTCATGAGCTGCTGCCCTTTGTTATTGTAATTGAAGGTGAAGGAGACAGTGGGGAGTGATTTATGACAATGGCTTGCAGTAGAACAGAAAGGGCAGAAGATAGGGATTTTCATGTATTCCATGATGATTTTTGAACAGGAGTGGTAGATAGAAGGCATACATGGAGGAGAATGGTGAATCTAGTTGTTGTCATGTTCATTCAAGCCTGCATGAAAGAGTAGAGATGAGAATGGCAAGGGATGACGGGTTTTAATATGGATTAGAGCATCGTATTGGTGGTACCCACTTCTAATCTCAAGGGACTGCTCTACTGTATCTGCCGTCATCGATCCTTTGTGATCTTGGTGTAGGTTTAATCTCTGATCAATGCAAAGCATCTGATCTCAATCACTGCAGTGACAGCGATTAGGACTCTGGTCCGAAGAAGGGTCTCGACCCGAAACGTCACCCATTCCTTCTCTCCTGAGATGCTGCCTGACCTGCTGAGTTACTCCAGCATTTTGTGAATAAATATAGGACTCTGGTCAAAGATCTGTTGACATTTCCTTTGTCTTTCACTCATGCTGTGGCAACACTAGGCAAACAGATGTGTGTAAGGATATGATCGGGACAGAATTACTATCTATTGTGATTCAACTTGATAAGGCAAACCATATCAAAGTTCTGAATATTTGTAACAGGGTTCATGTTGGAAAAAGATAAGCAAAGCCTGTTTAAAAGATCTGCCACATTTTCCTGAGACATCACAGCCATCACAGCCTTATTTAGTACAAAATAAATATGATATAAATCCTAAAACTGGCCCATCATTCACTGTGCATTGATTCAGTTATCAATCTATACATATATTTAAACTGGAATATTTGTGGTAAATGGATTATGCTTTTCATAAAGCTTCATTAAATGCCACAGCCATTTTCCACTCCTCAGACTTTATTCAGCATATTTCAGAGATCCTGGGTCATTGCTATGATAGCTGAATACTATTAAATGTATTTAATGTATATATGTATCAAATAAATTAAATGTATTTAATGGATGTTGAATAGGTATTTGGAAACAAATCACTCATGAACAAAGTTTATGTATGATACAAAATCCACATTATTACTTATGTAATGAAAAGTCTATTGTTTTCATTTTCTCTTTTTTGGTTTGCACAAATCACATTCTCTGCAAAATGAGAAGGGTTTTAGACTTTTGTTCTCTCTACACTGTTAACAGTAGTGGGAATACCCTGCAGAAGTAAATGAAGTAACAGAATAAATTATATCCTGTAACAGCCTGGGGCTCAGCTGGACTGGGCGCCAATTCAAGAGATCTGGCGCATGGACCGAACACAGTGAAAAGCTTTTGTTGCATGCTATCTAGCCAGCAGAAAGACAATACATTATTACATTCGAGCCATTTACAGTGCATAGATACATGATAAGGGAATAACGGCTTGTGCAAGGTAAAGCCAACAAAGTCCAATCAAGGATAGTCTGAGGGTCACCAAAGAGGTAGGTAGTAGTTCAGCACTCCTCTCTGGTTGTGGTAGAATGATTCAGTTGCCTGTATAGAGATACTTGTACTGAACTGTATACAAAAATGAATTTCACTGTACCGTGTGGCAAATAAAGTACCCATTGTAGCTCATGCCATAAAGGCAGTGTGGTTTGAAGGCAGGCCACCTCAGTTTTATTAATTTGATAGCTATGTCTTGCCTGACTCTGGCCAAAGCTGTTGAGGTCAGTAGAGTTCATCTAAAAAGGAACATCAACATAACAGGCATATTAAATAAAAGTTTTCCCTTTTTGTTCAAGTCAAAGGGTCATAGGGGCCCTTCAGACTAACTAGTCCCTGCTGTCCAAGATGCCCTATGTAAGCTCGTTCCATTTGCCCGTGTTTGGCCCATATTTCTTTAAACCTTTCTTCTCCATGTACCTGTCCAAATGTCTTTTAAATGTTGTTATTGCACCCACTATTTTCTCTGCAGTTCGTTCCATATACCCACCACCCTCTGTGTGAACAAGTTGCTCCTCAGGTTCCTATTGAATCACACACCTCTCAATTTAAACTTAGGCTCTCCAGTTCTTGATTCCCCCTCTCCTGGGAAAAAGATAATATCCCCTATAATATTCCCCTATCCCGGGAAAAAGCCTCACCAATGTCTTGCACATCTGTAAAATAACATCCAAACTTCTATAATCAATTATGCACAAAAAATAAGCTGGAGTAACTCAGCGGGACAGGCAGCATCTCTGGAGAGAAGGAATGGGTGATGGTTTGGGTCGACACCCTTCTTCAGACCTATAATCAATTCCCTGACTAATGAAAGAAAATAACTGCAGATGCTGGTACAAATCGAAGGTATTTATTCACAAAATGCTGGAGTAACTCAACAGGTCAGGCAGCATCTCAGGAGAGAAGGAATGGGTGACGTTTCAGGTCGAGACCCTTCTTCAGACTAATGAAGGATTACGGGCTGACTATTGAAGGCTTACGTGCCAAAAGCCTTCTTCACCATCCTACTTACCTGCAATATTCTCTAACTCCTCAGTGACAGAAGGCAAAAGAAAGAAGCCATCCCAGACTGTGACGCAAATGGGAGTGTAGGAAGGAACTGCAAATTCTGGTTTACACCGACTATACACCGATCAGCCAAAACAATATGACCTGATGAGCCAAAACATTATGACCACCTGCCTAATATGCTGTTGGTCCTCCGTGTGCAGCCCCATATGCAGCAGGGTGCGATGCACTGTGTATTGTGACACATTCTTCCCGTGACCACCATTAAGATTTTCTGTGATTTGTGCCACAGTAGACCTTCTGTCGGTTCGGACCAGACGGGATAGCCTTTGTTGCCCTCGCGCATCGATGAGCCTTGGGCGCCCAACACCCTGTCACCGGTTTGTGGTTTGTCCCTCCTCGGACCACTGTCGGTAGGTACTCACCACTACTGACCGGGAGCACCCCACAAGCCTTGCCATTTCAGAGATTGTCTGACCCAGTCGTCTGGCCATAACAATTTGGCCCTTGTCAAAGTCGCTCAGGTCTTTACTCCTGCCCATTTCTCCTGCATTCAACACATCAATTTAAAAGAACTATAAGAAAATAACTGCAGATGCTGGTACGAATCGAAGGTATTTATTCACAAAATGCTGGTGTAACTCAGCAGGTCAGGCAGACTCTCGACCCGAAACATCACCCATTCCTTCTCTCCCGAGATGCTGCCTGACCTGCTGAGTTACTCCAGCATTTTGTGAATAAAAAATTTAAATGAACTGACTGTTCACTTGCTGCCTAATATATCCCACCCCTTGACAGGTGCCATTGACAGGTGCCATTGACAGGTGCCATTGACAGGTGCCATTGACAGGTGCCATTGACAGGTGCCATTGACAGGTGCCATTGACAGGTGCCATTGACAGGTGCCATTGACAGGTGCCATTGACAGGTGCCATTGACAGGTGCCATTGACAGGTGCCATTGACAGGTGCCATTGACAGGTGCCATTGACAGGTGCCATTGTAACAAGATAATCAATGTTATTCACTTTACCTGTCAGTGGTCATAATGTTTTAGCTGATCGGTGTAAACACAAAATGCTGGAGTAACTCAGCAGGTCAGGCAGCCTCTCTAGAGAAAAAGAATAGGTGACATTTTGGGTCAAGACCCTTTTGTCAGACTGAGAGTTGGGGAGAGAGAAAGTAGAGGTATGTGAGTGTTTTGTTGGTCTGAGTGAGTAGCACATCCTTAGTAATTTTTCTGAGATTCCTGGATTTATTTTGACCATGCCACTTTCTGCTGTTGCTGGTTCTACTATTTTAGATTACCAAAGAAACATACATCAAGGAGTGAATTAATTTGGCCTATGTTGTCCATACCAACCAACTGCAAGACATTCAGCCTTGTCCCACCTTGCAGCTCTTGGCCTGCAGTCCCACAGGCCATCAGAAGTAATAGTTCAGCTTTCAACACAATAGTCCCCAGCAGACAGGCTGAGAAGCTGCTGGAACTGGGGCTTAGCGCCCCTCTGTGTGCCTGGGTCCTGGACTTTCTCACCGCCAGGCCCCAAGTGGTCAGGATGGGGGAACACGCATCTAGCCCCCTCACCCTGAACATAGGATCCCCCCCAGGGTTGCATCCTTAGCCCCCTACCGTACTCCCTGTACACACATGACTGTGTGGCCAGGTTCAGCTCAAACTCCATCATCAAGTTTGCTGATGACACTGTGGTGGTGGGCCGGATCTCCGACAACGATGAGAAGGCCTACCGGGAGGAGGTGGCTGATCTGGCACTCTGGTGTCAGGACAATAGCCTCCTCTTGAATGTCAAAAAAACTAAGGAGCTGATTGTGGACTTTAGAAGGGCTGAACACCCAAGGACGTACACGCCACTGGAAATAAATGGGTCTACTGTGGATAGGGTGAGCAGGTTTAAATACCTGGGAGTCCACATCAAAGAGGATCTGACATGGACAACACACATTGCCGCGCTGGTGGGTAAGGCAAAGCAGCACCTTTACCACCTTAGACAGCTGAGGAAATTCAGAGTGTCTCTGAGGATCCTTCATTGCTTCTACTCTGGGGCTGGAGAGAGCATCCTGTCTGGCAACATCACAGTCTGGTTTGGGAACAGCTCTTCCAGGACAGGAAGGCCCTGCAGAGAGTAGTGCGTTCGGCAGAACGCACCATGGGAACTACACTCGCCCCCCTGCAGGACCTATACATCAGGAGGTGTAGATTGAGAGCAAGCAAGATTATGAGGGACCCCTGCCACCCCAGCAATGGTCAGGCAAACGCCTCCGCTGTCATGCTGTGAAAACGGAGAGGATGAGACGGAGTTTCTTCCCACAGGCCATCAGGACTGTTAACTATTATAACTCCAGGGAATAAATTTTGTCTTTTCTGTATTAACTTTAATTTATATGCTGTAACTGTAGTTCTTTTTTTGCACAATCCGCAGGCATTGCCACTTTCATTTCACTGCACATCGTGTATGTGTATGTGACAAATAAACTTGACTTGACTAGTGTTTACTCATCATATGTACTGGGAACAGAACGGTTAAATTATTATTTGCTGCAGCTTTACAGGCCCATTAATACAATAACGCACACAAATAAGTATACAATAATCGATAATACAATAAATTGACGATCAGTAATATGCGGTGACCAGACCATAATACCGCAAAATCGAAGTTTGGGGTGCAACCAAAACAAAGCCCACAGTAGGTCTTTGCTCAGGTGGGATTGTGGTCAGTGTTATCCAGTGCCATTCAAGGTCATTGCTGGGAAGAAGCGGTTCTCAGGCTCTTGTACCTTCTGCCGATGGTCGCAGTGAGATGAGACATTGGCCAGATTGGTGTGGGTCTTTGTTAATATTAGCCGCCTTCTTGTGGCAGCACCTCTCTTGGTGGTGCGCTGCAACATAAGTGCATATTTCATTTACAAGAACGAGCTGTAAACGTCAAATAAAAAGACTGCTGGTGAACACAGAAGTAACACATCACTGTTCCTTTTTGTCATTCATACTGAACCCAAGTTAATGTTATTTCAGTAATTGCCCAATTCAGAACTTTAAGAATGACAAATGAGTTACAGTTTGAACAGTGTGGGTCAGAAGATGAATCCCAGAATGCTGACAAAGGAAAGGCCATCCAATTATACTTGCCACAGGTGCAACATTGACTGGAAAAGGAGCTGCTACTGTGCCACTGAAAGTAATTAATTATATCTCTAGGCTTTATAGCACCATTAAATATTTGTGCCATTAATGTTTCCATTGCATAGTTCCAGGCCAATAATTTACTTTCACTCAATGGCATGTGAATACACCAGGTAAGATCCTGATTTACCAGCACATTTTTTCATGCTTATGCTTTTGGATTGAAGATCCATCTCAGGCAAGGCGCACTTGAAAGTTACCCACCAAGGATTTGAACACTGAATGAAAGACAGGAAAAAGTGTACATACACAATGTACAATATCCTTTTAAATACCGATTAAATAAATTGGAGACAACGGGGAAAATAAACAATTTTAAGGACTGAAGACAGAAAGTGGCAAAAAATATAATTTTATATTTACAATGATGAAGAAAAATGTATCAGAAGGGAAAGGATCCCAGCAGTAATACTCGTATAAATCGTATAAATCGTATAAACAAAGCTTCAATCCTTTCTGGAGGTCTCTGTTGCTTTCTCGCTTGCTGAAACTCTCAGGAGAGGAATTAGAACCAGACAGCATAGTTTGGTTCATTGGAGAGGCAACATTAAGTAATTGTTCACTATTTCACAGCTCATGCCTTTGTGTCAGTACTGAATTATCAGCCGTGATCACATTATATATAAATATATATGAACATAAATCAGTCTGAAGAAGGGTCTCGACCCGAAACGTCACCCATTCCTTCCCTCCTGAGATGCTGCCTGACCTGCTGAGTTACTCCAGCATTTTGTGAAATAAATACCTTCGATTTGTACCAGCATCTGCAGTTATTTTCTTACACTAAATATATACGAAGTGTGATGGGGAGACACGTGCAGTTATTCACTTTAGAGTAGAAGAGCAGAATATTATTTAAAAGATATGAGACTAATAAATACTGGCATTTAACAGGATCATTTTCTTATACTGACATTTAGAGGGATCTGCATTCAGAGGGATCTGTTTCGCAGAAGTCACTGTAGAGGTACAATGCAAGCACAGTGAATAATTACGGTTACAGAGTTGGACAGTACAGAAACCGGTCCTTCAGCTCTCCAGGTACAACACCGGTTCAATGGTGTTTCATTTGTCAAGGTTGCAACTGCACAGTGAAATTCCTTTTGCATATTTACACATGCAGGCACCACCATGTTTTGGCGCCATTTCCAAAGTCCAAAACCTGGTCCTCAGGTCTACTGGAGCGGCTCCCAATCCTGTGGAGCCCCAGGCTCCTGCAGGGCCTTCCTCTATTGCCTTTGACTGCATCGGCCCTCTCCTCACCCACCCATCTTTGTGTCCCCGGAGTGCCTCCTGCAGCCAACATTTGCCCAGCTACACTAATCCACCCCCCCCCTCCACCCCCACTCCTCCACCCCCACTCCTCCACCCCCCCCCTCCACCCCCCCCCTCCCCCCCCTCCTCCATCCACCCCCCCCCCCCCACCCCTTAGGTCAGTATTCTTCTGTGTCTTACCTATTTAATTGCTTGTTCAATTGCCACTTAAATGTGATGATTGTATCTCCTGCCACCAGTTCCTCTGGCAGCTAGTTCCAGATCTCCACCACTCTCTGTAAAAAATCTCCTCAAAATCCCCTTTAATACTCCTTCCTCTGACCTTAAACTTATGCTCTCCTGTTTTTAATATTCTTACCACAAGAAGACGATTTTGTCTATCTATCCTATTTATGCTGCTTCTGATTTAAAAAACCTCCATCAAGTTACACCTCAGTATCTTGCACTCCAGAGAAAACAAGCCCAGTCTATCAAATCTTTCCCCACAAAGTCCTTCAATCCATAGAACATTCTGGTGAATCTCTTCCACAGTCTGAAGAATGGTCTCCACCTGAAAGGTCACCCATTCTTTAGGGCCTGTCCCACTTAGGCGATTTTTTAGGCTACTGCCGGCGACTGTCAAAGTCGTAGCAGATCGTCGAAATTTTCTTTTACCCGACGACAATGACCACGACAATGCCGAGTCAGGTCGAGATTACAGCGTCTTCGGAAACATCGCAAAATTCCCACGCTGTCAATGCTTCTCCAGCATCCTATTTCGCTGAAATCACTGACAAGTCGATAAGTACTTGAGAGTTTTGAAATATAACATCTTGCCCGGGTTACTTGAAAACCAAGCTTCACGGTAACAAGGCATAAACTGGATTGACTTCCAGTTTACTAATAGCTGTATTAAAAAAAATTTTTTTTTAAGTGGTTAAGTGGATTTTTGTGAAAAGTGTGTGGGCATTCTTTGAAAATGTACGGGAGATGCATATCTGGTTTCTGGGTTGTATATCTGGGTTGGGAGCCTACTTTAAATGTAATCGCTGATGGCCATAAACATCGCAAAAATTCCCACGCTTACCTGACCGTCAAACTGTCGCCTCCAATCTACCTGGCAAATGTCCTGACGGTAAATAAATTGGTTAAACACAAGTATTTGATGGTATCTTCAAATGACTTTACTTAATTTAATATTACGTGCTTCTAAATGCATCTAAGACAACCTAGCAAACCTGGGGACAGCATGCGACAGCGCCCGCAATAAGCAACGATACCTGGCGACAAGCCAGCTGTCGCCGAGAAATTTAACTCTGGTTGATTTCTCAGCGACGCGCTGATATTCACTACAATTCTTGGAAGACTCCTCACGATCATGCACACGACACCCCGGCGAACTGTCGGCGACAACCTAGTCGCCGGCAGTCGCCTTAAAATCGCCTAAAGTGGGACAGGCCCTTTTCTCTCCAGGGATGCTGCCTGTCCCGCTGAGTTACTCCAGCTTTTTGTGGCTATCTATAGTACAACCACTTCCTTCCTGTGCAGTGATAACCAGAAATGCGCACAATTCTCCAAGTGCAGTCCAATCAGCGTTTTGTAAATTTGTAACATAATATCACAACTTGCAATCAGACTTTAGAGTTACAGCACAGAAACTGGCCCTTCGGCCCACCAATTCCGCACTGACCAGCGATCACCCCGTACACTAACACTATTGGCTTTTACCAAAGCCAATTAACCTAAAACCTGCACGCCTTTGGAGTGTGAGAGGAAACTGGAGCACCTGGAGAAAACCCACGCGGTTACAGGGAGAACATACGAACTCCATACAGACAGCAGCCATAGTCAGGATCGAACCCAGGTCTCTGGCACTGTAAGGCAGCAGCTCTACCACTGCACCACTGTGCCACCCAGTTCTATGCTATGTCCACTGAAGGCAAGAATGCCATAGGCCATCTTCGCCACCGTGAGTTACCACTTTCAGGGAACTATGGTCCCTCTGCTCAGCAAAAATCCCATGGTCCCTCTGCTCAGCAACAATCCCATGGTCCCTCTGCTCAGCAACATTCCCATGGTCCCTCTGCTCAGCAACATTCCCATGGTCCCTCTGCTCAGCAACATTCCCATGGTCCCTCTGCTCAGCAACATTCCCATGGTCCCTCTGCTCAGCAACAATCCCATGGTCCCTCTGCTCAGCAACAATCCCATGGTCCCTCTGCTCAGCAACATTCCCATGGTCCCTCTGCTCAGCAACATTCCCATGGTCCCTCTGCTCAGCAACATTCCCATGGTCCCTCTGCTCAGCAACATTCCTTACTTTGGTGTCATTGACTCCATATGTGGTATCACTATTTGACTTCACAAAATGGATCATCTCACACTAGTTGGAATTTAGTTTCATCTGCCAATGCTCTATCCAATTTTCCATCTTGCAAATTATATATTGGCTTTTATTTTAAAAGGAATAGAGTAAAACAGAGAGGATGTCTTGCCATAAATGTACAAAGTTTTGATGAGAAGCATGTTCAGTTTTGGCCTCTTTAAGAAGAAATGCTTTGAAGGGAGTACATAAAGGGTTTATTAGATTGATTCCTTGGATGAAGGGTATGTCCAATGTGCAAATATTGAGTAGATTGGGCCTCTGTGCTCTGGTATTCAGGTGATTTCAGGGATGTGTGTAAGAATTTGTTTGTACCTGGCAGCGTAGCCCCTGTGAAGACTTTACTTGTTGTGGGAATCTACAACTTACTGTAGCGTGTCAGGGAAAAAGGGTTGCCCAGTTTTGAACTGAGATAAGGAAGAATACCTTCTCTCAGAGTGTTGCATTAATTCATGATTCTCCATTCAGGCACAGCGGATGACAGATCATTTAGTGTGTACAAGGCTAAGCTAGATTTGTGAACTACAGAGGAATCCAGAGTTGTGGGATCACGAGGTTAAACAGAACTGAAGGATAGATCAGCTCCCCCATGATCTGTAATTTTATGACATGATTTCAACCCATTACACATTGCTAAAGGAGAGAGCATTGTCAGCAAATATAACTGGGTCAACTTACTGCATCTGTGTAGGAACATCCTCCGAAATCTTTCATCTGTTCGTGATGAACACTTCATGTCAACAAATGAAAAATTAACAGGAAATAGAAGCAGGAATTGGTGAATTAGCACTTAAACCTCCACAGCCGGTCAATAATATGCAGTAGGGTGGATATTCAGAGAAAGAATTGTAAAGTCCGAAGGACCAGGATCAAATTCATGAGGCAGAATCACCTTATTGAAGGCTTTATCTGATTATCCTATTTTAAATGCAAGATGAGTATTTTGCTTGGGAACTAGCCACAAGCTTACACCTTAGCAATGGTTTAAGATGCATGCCTTAGTATTTGTGCAGAAATCACAGTGAATTATTAATCAATTAGCTATAAAGTGCAGCAGAGAACTAGCTCTGGAGCTCCCTCCCTACACATTTCCACCTCCTTCCTCATTTAAGATGCTTCTTTCTATCGCTTTCATTGATGAGGCTTTGAGTTGTCAAGCCTTTTTAGTCTGATTTTAAAATTAGTTATCCTTGCGCTTGCAGTGCACAGTTCATCAATGGGGGGAAGGTTGCAGCCAACAACCTTCTCAACTGTGCAAACGATCTGTTGCAGCCTCCAGATGTCGTGCTTGGTGGCTGAGCCAAACCAGACCATGATGGAGAAGGTGAGGACGGTCTCCACAGTGTGACTGTGGTGTTGTTGATGGTGAGTGGGGGGAGGGGAGGGGGATCTCTTTGAAAGTCTACAATTAATTCCACTGTCTTGAGAGCATTGAGCTCCAGCTTGTTGTGATGGCACCAGGACGCCAGCTGTGTCACTTTGAAAATGTAGAATCAAGGAACTGCAGATGCAGGATTTCACAATTGGACACAAAGTGCAGGAGTAACTCAGTGGGCCAGGCAACATCTCTGAAGAACATAGATAGGTGACGTTTCAGGTCAGTCGGAAGAAGGGCCCTGACCCAAAATGTCCCCTTTCCTTGTTCTCCAGAGGTGCTGCATGACCCGCTGAGTTACTCCAGCAATTTGTGTTCCATTTTGGAGAAGTTCTCCCCTCTCTGATTGGAGTTGTGTGAGACTCTCCCTCACTGCTCCCCCTCTGTGACTCCTGCTGTTCTCCAGCTCTACAACCATGTTCGAGACTCCATGCTTTGTCCTGCCCCAATGTTTCTTTTCCAGCTTTCTCCTCCCTACTACAATCAGTTGGGATCTGATCCAAAATGCCTTCTGTTCATTCCCTCCACATGCTGCCTGACCCACTGGGTTCCTCCAGCACTTTGTGCCTTGAACTATAGTAGTCCTAGTTTATACATGCCGAATCCAGAAATTACTATAATTTACAATGGGCAATCTAAAATTGCTAATGTTAGACATTGTGAATTGTGAAAACCACTGAAGGTCACCTCACCTTCTGTCTCCTTTCTCTATTCATTTACTTATTTACTTATTTATCTATTTATTCATTTCCCTATGTTCTCTAAATCTCTGTAAAGCGTCTTTGAGTATATGAAAAGCGCTATATAAATGTAATGCATTATTATTATTATTATTATAGTCTCGGTGCACCCACGTATGCCTCGGTAACATATAAGAAATAAATTAAAACACATCACTGAGATTATTGCCACCATTGCAGTCTAAATGTCTTTGGTTTACCATTGTTACCATTACCATTACCTTTGGTGTACCATTGATCATTTAGAAAGTTATGGACAAAAGAATAATACTCAGGATGAGAGGGGATCTTATCGAAACGTATAAGATTATTAAGGGCTTGGACACGTTAGAGGCAGGAAACATGTTCCCAATGTTGGGGGAGTCCAGAATAAGGGGTAAGCCATTTAGAACAGAGATGAGGAAAAACTTTTTCAGTCAGAGTTGTGAATCTGTGGAATTCTCTGCCTCAGAGGGCAGTGGAGGCCAATTCTCTGAATACATTCAAGAGAGAGCTAGATAGAGCTCTTAAGGATAGCGGAGTCAGGAGGTATGGGGAGAAAGCAGGAACGGGGTACTGATTGAGAATGATCAGCCATGATCACATTGAATGGCGGTGCTGGCTCAAAGGGCCGAATGGCCTCCTCCTGCACCTATTGTCTATTGTCCATCCAAGTGTGCACCCACTTCTCCCACTATCCTGCCCCCCTTTCCACCTCCCCCTGCCCCCTTCCATCCAAATCTCTTCCTCTGTCTTCACATTTCACTCCTCTTCTTTCCTTATCTTACAGCCTTTCGTTTTCTTTTCATCTCTAGCATTTGTCCACCCATCTAACAATCAAAACCCCCCTCACCTGCATCGACCTATCACTTACAAAAAGACACAAAGTTCTGGAGTAACTCAGCGAGTCAGGCAGAATCCCTGCAGAACATGCGTAGGTGACTTCATGTTCTTTAGAATTTAAAAAGTGTTCCGATTCAAAACGTCACTTATCCGTGTTCTCCTGGGATGTTGCCTAACTTACTGAGTTACTCCAGCACATTGTGTCTTTTTTTGTAAACCAGCATCTGCAGTTCCTTGTTTCTCCACCTATCACTTGCCAGGCTTTAACACCCCCTCCCACTATAGCTAGTCTGAGGGTTCCAACTCGAATCGTCCCCGATCTATTTCTTCCTGAACCATTGAGTTACGCCAGCACTAAATGTCTTTTCTTTGCAGTCCAGAATCTGCAGTTCCTTGCGTCTGAATAATACCAGTTCGTGAACTTGTGAAAAGCAACTTGTGCTGGAGCTCTTTGAAGAACTAGTGGAGAGGATGGTGAGGTTGGTGAGGTTGATGATGTGTAGGTAGGACACATTTCCTAAATTATAATTTTCCTTGTTAAACATGCTCCTGTGCATTCACTCAAAAGAGCCGAATTAATCCAGTACATGATATTACTTGAAACAATACTGTTCTGGTATTATCTTGAGCAATGTGTGTAGTATGCACTATTACATCTTTTATCACAATATCATGGAGAAAAATGATAAGTCCATGGAGGAGCTATGACAAATGAATAATTATGCTCTTTCATCAGACACACAATACTCACATTCATTCAACAAACAGCAAGAATTAAAATATCTTGTTTGAGTTTATTGAAACATTTGATTGTAATTCTTTCTGAACGGTTAAGCTACCCACTGGGTAGATTCTTAATTTTTGGATGAAAACACTAGGGGATGTTTAAATTGGCAAGATTTAATTCCAGGTTCTATTTATTTGCATTACACATAATGCATGCTTTATGATGTGGTGTATGTCCATTAGCTGTTAAGTGAAACTATCTGATGAAAGCATGATACATGATTAACATTCTTGGTATGAGCTGAAGACTGCCACTATAAAGAGGTACATCTACACGATACTCAGTGTATGAATGAGTGATGACTCTGATAAATCTTCAATACACCGCACAGGTGACAAGGAAGGGATATGCACACGTCCCTGACTACAGAAAAACAAGACTGGTTGGGATTACAATTTTGCAGAAGAGTCATAAAATAGAAGTCATGCCCAAAAGACCAATATAGACGGCACAGTGGTGCAACTGGTAGAGCTGCTGCCTTACAGCACCAGGGACCCGGTTTCGATCCTGACCTTGGTTTAGTTTAGTTTAGTTAGGAATACAGCGCGGAAACAGGTCCTTCGGCCCACTGAGTCCGCACCGACCGGCGATCCCCACACATTAACACTATCACACCAGGGACAATTTAGATGTATACCAAGCCAATTAACCTACAAACCTGTATGTCTTTGGAGTGTGGGAGGAAACCAAAGATTTTGGAGAAAACCCACGCGGTCATGGGGAGAATGTACAAACACTGAACAGACAGCACCATAGTCGGGATTGAACCCGGGTCTCCGGCGCTGCAAGGCAGCAATTCCATCGCTGCACCACCGTGCTGCCCTTGCTGTCTTTGTGGAGTTTGCACATTCTCCCTGTGACTGCATGGGTTCCCTTCGGGTGCTCCGGTTTCCTCCCATATCCCAAAGACCTGTGGGTTTGCAGGTTAATTGGCCTCTGTAAATTGTCCATAGTGTATAGGGAATGGATGCGAAAGTGGGATAACAGAATTAGTGTGCTCGGGCGATCAATGGTCTGCATGGCCATGGGCCAAAGGGCTAGTTTCCATGCTGTATGTGTCAACGATTCTGTGAAAGATTAGTACATTCAAACTGGGAGCTTAAGACCAGATGACAGAAGCAGTAGAAATGGAATAGAGAGGATGACAATCCAAGAAAAGTGTTCACAATCATGATTAAAATAAATGGTCAGAAACTTAGAATAGATGTCAACAAGCAGCAGACTGTTGAATAATGGAGCAAAAGCTCCCTAACTTTAGACAGTGTGTTAGGGGCAAACTCCAGAGAAGTACAGTGAACTCTCAAAGAAACTAGGTGCGTGGGGCGGCAAAGTGCACTGCGGCAGAGTTGCTGCCTAACAATGCCAGAGACCCGCGTTTGATCCTGACTTTGGGTGCTGTCTGTACGCAATTCGTACATTTTCGTACATTTTCCCTGTGACCGCGTGGGTTTTCACCGGGTGCTCCGGTTTCCTCCACACTCCAAAAGCATACAGGTTTGTAGGTCAATTGGCATCAGTAAAATTGTAAAATTGTCCCTAATGTGTAGGATAGTGCAACTGGACGCTGGTTGTCACAGACTCAGTGGGCCGAAGGGCCTGTTTCTGCACTGTGTCGCTGGTTGTCACAGACTCAGTGGGCCGAAGGGCCTGTCTCTGCGCTGTATCTCTAAAGGCTAAACTCTAAAGCATGTGGTTCAAAAAAATCAGGTCAAGCTAATGATAAGTGCAGCCAACTTTACCCAGAAACAAGCTATGCTGAGATTGGATTGGTACACTTAAGGCTAATACCTTAATGCCTCTTGCAGGGGAAGGGTGGGAAGAATGGGTAATGAATGAACAGACGGGTCTTTACCTTCACCACCACTTGCTATGCCTGTGACTCAGCACAAGGTAGAGGAGGAAAGAGAGGGACATCCAAGTGAGCCGATGGTCAACACGGAGACAGGAAGCATCTTGGCGTTTCAGACAGATGATGTACAAGCATGTGCTATGTTGCAGCTGTACAAGGCATTGTACAAGGTGCTGGTGAGGCAGCAGTATTGTGTTCAATTTTGGTCACCCAGCTACAGGAAGGAAGTTAGACACAAAATGCCGGACGGAGTAACTCAGCGGGCCAGGCAGCATCTCTGGAGAGAAGGAATGGGTGACGTTTTGGCTCGAGACTCTTCTTCACGCGGATGTCAGGGGAGGGGGCCGTACAGATATAAAATGTAGTCGGGGAGAGTAAGACTGGTGGGAGAACTGGGAAGGGGGAAGGGATGGAGAGAGAGGGAAACCAAGGGTTACTTGAAGTTAGAGAAGTCAATGTTCATACCACTGGAGTGGAAGCGACCCAAGCAAAATATGAATTGCTGTTCCTCCAATTTGTGCTGGGCCTCACTCTGGCAATGGAAGAGGCCCAGGACAGAAAGGTCAGTGTGGGAATGGGAGGGGGAGTTAAAGTGTTGAGCAACCGGGAGATCAGGTAGGTTTAGGCGGACTGAGCAGAGGTGTTCAGCGAAATAATCATCGAGCCTGCGCTTGGTCTCGCTGATATACAAGAGTCCACTCCTGGAACAGCGGATACAGTAGATGAGGTTGGAGGAGGTGCAAGTGAACCTCTGCCTCACCTGAAAAGACTGTCGGGGTCCTTGGACGGAGATGGGAAGATGTGGTTAGTAGTGGGAGATCCTTTAAGGGGAGATCAGATTAGTCTATCTTCTTAGGTGTACATCTATCTCCACATGCAAACTGGAGGAACAGCACTTTATATTCTGCTTGGGTAGCTTACAACCCAACAGTATAAACATTAAATTCTCCAATTTTAGGTAACCTCCATATAAACCGCCCCTAACCTTCCCTCCTTCACCTTCACCCTCACCCTCACCCCTCCCCCCCTCCGCCATCTCTTTCTCTCTTTCGGCCCCCCTTCCCTCCCCTATGGCTCACCTGGAATCCTACCATCTGCCTATCAAAAGATCCCTTTACATATTACCTGGCAAAGTAAAGATTACCTGCCATATTTTGTCCTGCATCTCCCCTTTTCCAGCTTTCTTCTCCCCCCTACAATCAGTCTGAAGAAGGGTCTCGACCCAAAACGTCACCTATTCATGTTCTCCAGAGGTGCTGCCTGACCTGCTGAGTTACTCCAGCACTTTGTGTCCTTCTGAAGAAGTCCCTTGAGGTCAAGCATGACCTGCTTCCACTCCAGTAGGTTCTGAAATGACTGATGTGGCCAATGCGAGATTATATCACCCAGCCTTTAGTCATTACAGAAACAATCACCATACAGATGTGATAAATTAAATAAACAATATTATTTGATGATATCTTGTAATAATGTGTATATCATACTTGCAGGTCATCTGAAGAGTAACTGTCATCAATGGCAATAGATACAAGAAACTGCAGATGCTGGAATTTTGACCAAACACACATTGCTGGAGAAACTTGGTGGGCTAGGCAGCATCTGTGGAGCACATGCTTGCTGCCTGACTCACTGAGTTACTCCAACACTTTTGTGTCATAAATAAAGGTTGGGTTTAGTTGAAGCTCCATGTCCAAGTGAGTGAATAGGTGATGAAGTAAAGTTCAGAAAAGCCTCAATATACCATAAAGATAATAGACAGATCCTCTTTGCAAATATGATGTTCAGTTGTATAGAACAGCACTGTGAGGAATCAAGAGAAACCTGCAAATACATGTAGTGTTAAATATGGAGGGAAAATGTTGTCATATTTCATCTAACAAACAATGAAAGATTCTCTAACATGCAAACATTTTACACGAATATCCTTTATGTGAAATAAAATTATCGAGGACAGAAGGCATCTTTCAGTAACACCGATAATCTGTTGCCATCAGAATTACATGCATTGGTAATCACTGCACAGAACAGCTACCCAGTCAACTCCTCAAACAGTCAGCAGCTGCAAACATGAGCTGACTTTGACTGAAGATAGATGCTATTCATTAAACTAAAAATTGCTTTGCCATCTACTGGAGTGGAAAATGAACTTTACAAATCTCTGCGCTAACCTGAGGTTAAATAACTTTTTTTTTGGACATTCGCTTTTAAGAGCAAAAACGTTTTTTTTAACAAAAAAAAGCAATCCAAAGCAAAATTTGACACAACATATAAAGAGTAATTCATCATAGTTGGGACGATTGTTAATGAGAAGTGGAGAGATTACATGTGGTTGTAGAGCAAATCCAATCTGGTGCCACCTGCCCTCATTTCTAATTACTAAGAGCTTAATCGCATTCTCCACTTGAGTGCCAACGTCACTTGTTTATTTCCTAGAGTGTATTTACAGTGAAGTCTGCTTCAAGCACCAACTTTTTTTATAAAGCTCTTCTGAATTTATTTAATGATGCTGGCATTTCTGAGGGGCCACCAGTCCTGCTGTGCAAAGAAAAACTATGTCAACACCATTAGATAAATCTTATTCTTAAGAGGGTCGTTACTTCGCATGCGAGATGTTTATTTTTTTATTGATGCCCAGACTGCTGAGATAAGATGACGGCAAGGTCACAATGTGGACGTGTGGGAGTGCTGCACCATCTGCCTTGGCAGTGGCTCTGACCTGGTCAGCAGGAGGCAGCTTGGACTGGCCACATTTTAAAAGACAAACAGCGTCAGACCTAGAGCTCAGTGCTCTCACCCTGTTCACAGACATAATACTCTTTGACAGCAAGTTGTCACTTGTGCAGCTCAGGCAGTGTGCATTGCTTCTTCAGCGAATTAAGGGTTATTAAAGCACTCGAGAGAAAGCTCACAATCAATGATTGCCTGCCTTAAACTGGAGCGGGACTTTCCAATGAATGTAATGTAATCCTTCCTAGTGGATGGCTTGACAATGGCCAGCGGCTTCCATTCCGATGGCAACTTATTGAGATGCAGATGTTATTCTCTCCCAAGGTAGTTGAATTTAAATACCAAGTTGTTGGGTTGCATGGGGTTTGGAGATTTGAACACGCAGGAGATGACATGTGGTCTTTCCAGAGGGCAAATAAGGGACAATAATGGCTAGCTGTCACAGAGGAACAGTGTTGTTTGTTTAACAGAAAGATCAGATGAAGAATGGTTGGGGGAAAATAAATATATTTACCACATTAATGGCAGCAAACCTAAAAACGTTCAAAACTATGTATGTGATTGTTTTTGAGGCAGAGAAGGGAGGGAAGAAACCAAACACCTTTCATAAGTGCGTCCACATGTTTGAATAAAAAGGTTTAGTTTATTTTTTTATTATTTATTTCAGGTGCACCCAGGTAGAGTGAAAGGCTTTTATGTTGCCTGCTATCCAGTCAGAGAGAAGACTATATATGATTACAATCAAGCTGTCCACAGCGTACAGATACAGGATAAAGGGTAAAGTTTTAAAAGAGTGGTGTGATTGTAATGAATGATTGCAGATCTACTTCTGGGACCAGCACGCAAAGAATCGCCTGCCTTTGATGCCATCTTACTTTACTTTGTAGATGTAGTTGTCATAACTCTCCTTCGTCAGCCTTCCACATCTTGCCCGCCTTGCTTGCAGGTTTCGGTAAGGCTTTCTTAGCGCCCTTCTTAGGAGTTGATCTCTGCAGTTCGGGCATTTCCTCAGCAGATTTCAAACAGTGGTCTGGTTGTTTATGATAAATCTGTTCACAGTCACAAATCATGTAAGCAATCACAATGTAGCCATTGGGCTCAATGTTTTTGTAGTGAGGAGATCTAGGAATAATCTTCACGGAGCTTGTACCAAGAGTGCAATTAAATCTATTAGACTGATGCCATTGAGCCAATGACTTCTGATGAGCTGATGGATTATTCCAACTAAAACAGTCCATC
Organism: Rhinoraja longicauda; assembly: GCF_053455715.1. NCBI lineage: Eukaryota > Metazoa > Chordata > Chondrichthyes > Rajiformes > Arhynchobatidae > Rhinoraja > Rhinoraja longicauda. The sequence goes on along the minus strand of NC_135965.1, from coordinate 15,177,763 downwards.
GCCAACCATGTGTTGCACAGATATTTCAGCAGTTAGTCCAATTCCATCCATACATATCCACAGTTATCTTCCACTTCCTCTGAGTCCATCTACTTTACAGAGGAAGTGTTTATAAGCAATAAGTGGTACATTGTCACCAACCTATACCTCAAGCAATTCTGTTCTCAGGGCTCCTTCCAATCCATTCTATCCCAGAGATGCAGCACTGAACTAATCAATAGTAAGTTGGACCCCCCTTACACAAAATTCATAAAGCTTTAAGTTATGGGAGCAGAATTAGGCCATTCGGCCTATCAAATCTACTCCGCCATTCAATCATGGCTGATCTATCTTTCCCTCTCAACCCCATTCTCCTGCCTTCTCCCCATAACCCCTGACACCCGTATTAATCAATTGACAGTTTTCTTCTCAGAGAGCCAAATCATTTTTTTTGCTAACATAATTTACATTTTAAAAATCATTCTAAAGTAAATGTATGAATGTGGGAACTTGGCAATATTTGTTGCTGCATTTATTAGTTTTGAGTGAATCCAGGGCATGACTTTGGAGTACCATGGCCAGTAATCTGGGTTAGAATAAAGGTAAGGTTCTCCAATCAGTGTAAGACGAATAATGACAATCCACAGGGATTACTGGCCTCAGGGTCTCAATATGTTTGTTAATGACTTCGATGCTGTGATAAATTGTCCGGTAAAGATATTTACCAAAAGATGCAAGGTGGACAGGTGTCAATGCTGTTAAAAATTACTTATGTTCCTGACTCCATTTCTCTCTTTGTAGATGATGCTTGAACTGGGGTGAGAAAGAACAATGGAGGACCCGGCGTGGGGGGACCGTCGCGAGGGAGGTGGGGGCAGAACAAGGACAATGTGGGAACTTCTGTGTGGGGGGGGGGGGGGGGAACAAAAGAAGGAGCCGGCGTGCTTTGTAACTATGTCAGCACCGTAGATAGCCGCTATTTGTATACATTGGGTGTGCAAGCAAAATATTTCACTGTGTCTAGTCACATGTGACAATAAAGTATTCCATTCCATTCCATTTTACCAGCATTTTATTTTTATTCCAGCCCTTCATGATTCATCAGTTGACGGTGAGATGTGTGTGGTAATCAATAGTGCAATTGGTTGTCCAAGTTTGATCTCTTGTGATGCTTGGGCAATGCAGAGAGAACTCAGGTTCTTGATGAGATCAATTTCACTGTGGAATAAGATGTGCCCAGGCATTGCAATGGAGAGCTAGGATAATGGTTGTATTTTTGTAAATGCAACAACATTCAATCACAGATCAGACGAGGAAAGCTGAAGGCCCAGATGGTATATCTGGGCGAGTACTAAAGTCTTGTGATACTCAGCTTGCTCCAGTGCTAACCACAATATTCAACCTCTCCTTGGCCAAGTCCGTGGTCCCTGCATGCTTCAAAAGATCCATCATTGTACCGGTGCCAAAGAATGCCTCTCCAGCGTGTTTAAATGACTACCAACCGGTGGCCCTCACCTCGGTTGTCATGAAATGCTTCGAGAGGCTAATCAAGAACCACATCTGTGCCCTCCTTCCTCGCCACATGGACCCACTGCAGTTCGCATACCGTCCGAACAGGTCCACGGATGATGCGGTCTCCCAGGTTCTGCACACCGCTCTCTCTCATCTGGACAGCCAGGGGGGCTAAGTGAGGATGCTGTTCATTGACTTTAGTTCAGCATTCAACACAATAGTCCCCAGCAGACTGGTTGAGAAGCTGCTGGAACTGGGGCTTAGCACCCCTCTGTGTGCCTGGGTCCTGGACTTTCTCACCGCCAGGCCCCAAGTGGTCAGGATGGGGGAACACGCATCTAGCTCCCTCACCCTGAACATAGGATCCCCCCAGGGTTGCGTCCTTAGCCCCCTACTGTACTCCCTGTACACACATGACTGTGGGGCCAGGATCAGCTCAAACTCCATCATCAAGTTTGCTGATGACACTGTGGTGGTGGGCCGGATCTCCAACAACGATGAGAAGGCCTACCGGGAGGAGGTGGCTGATCTGGCACTCTGGTGTCAGGACAATAGCCTCCTCTTGAATGTCACTAAAACGAAGTAGCTGATTGTGGACTTTAGAAGGGCTAAACATCCAAGGACGTACACGCCACTGGAGATAAATGGGTCTACTGTGGATAGGGTGAGCAGTTTTAAATACTTGGGAGTCCGCATCACAGAGGATCTGACATGGGCAACGCACATTGCCGCACTGGTGGGTAAGGCAAAGCAGCCCCTTTACCACCTTAGACAGCTGAGGAAATTCAGAGTGTCTCTGAGGATCCTTCATTGCTTCTACTCTGGGGCTGTAGAGAGCATCCTGTCCGGCAACATTACAGTCTGGTTTGGGAACAGCTCTGCCCAGGACAGGATGGCCCTGCAGAGAGTAGTGCGTTCGGCAGAACGCACCATGGGAACTACACTCATCCCCCTGCAGGACCTATACATCAGGAGGTGCAGATCCAAAGCAAGCAAGATCATGAGGGACCCCTGCCACCCCAGTAACGGACTGTTCCAGCTGCTACGGTCAGGCAAACGCCTCCGCTGTCACGCAGTGAAAACGGAGAGGATGAGACGGAGTTTCTTCCCACAGGCCATCAGGACTGTCAACTTTTATAACTCCAGAGACTAATTTTTTTTGTCTACACTATAGTAACTTATTAACTTTATTTATATGCTGTAACTGTAATTCTTTTTTGTGCACAATCCGCAGGCATTGCCACTTTCATTTCACTGCACATCGTGTATGTGTATGTGACAAATAAACTTGACTTGACTTGGCTTGACCTGGATGGTGCAACAAACTTGTAGGGATGGAGTGACTATGTGTAATCTTAATTTTTTTGGAAGCTTTATCGGAATGGAGACAATTTGAGGCTTTCACTTGCCTTCTCTCCGCACTAGTAAATGCCCCTGCATTGCAGTGACGTCTCTTTCCTATCCTTGCAAAAGGGATAATGCTGCAATTGACTAATAGGCATTTCACAAGTAATATGGCACCTAGAGAGATACAGAGACAAGGAAGGGAGTAAGAGTTTAATAATCATGATTTCCTAACCATTAGGAACTTTGCAATTCACTTATAAATTTAGTGTCTGTTTGCAAATTCCCACAGGCACTCCGTGGGATATAAAAAACGGAAAATTTCAGAATGATAATTTCTTGTCCATTACTGAAATTGTGTCTTGTTTTCTCAGCTTGGAGCAACCTTGGAGCAACTGGCTTTGCAGCAAGCGCTAATTCGGCTGTGATTTCGGGCACATTTTGAGTGCAGCATTAACATCTTTCTGTGAATCATGGTGACTACGTCAACACCTACAGATTCATGTAAGGAGGCATCACAGAGCCGCACACAAAAGCGAATGAGACCTAACACAAACAAAGGCAGGAATAATTTCAGATTAAGACTGTATAGCCAGGGGCCATTGATGCTGTTAGGTCCAACATTGTGGAACTGTGGAGCTGCTGAGATTGTGGGAGAGAGAAAGCATTAGGTAAGGAGACCAACTAGAAAAACAGTAACAACATTTAACATTCAGTTCATCTCTCCTGTACTAATAATTCAATAGATTCATTAATAATTCAATAACTCTGAGGAAGCTGGATACAGAGGCCTGTGTTGTGAAGAACTGCGCAATAATACAATATGCAATGTGATTCTTTTATTAGGCAGCTTTGTAAAGTGTGTAATCTGTACCTCTATCAGTAATGCAAGCAATCCTTAATAAAACTCATGCCAGCGCATAAACTCTTTCCCATAAGAGAATAAACATGTTCCATTATCTCACACACTGTGTGCTGAACTTCCTTTCCACTGACAAGAGACATCACAGATTATCCACTGTCACCACGTCAAGGCTGAGGACAGAGTGGGACTGAAATCTCACTTCACCCTTGTTTACACAAGATGCCACTAACAATAGTATCACGCCTACACCCCAACTCCCACCACCCCAAATATTTTTAATCACCCGCTAGGCAACTCAGGAACAAAAGCACATGCATTATTAAAATAACACGGTATCTTTGCATGCAGTTGTCCATTTCACAATGGAGCCAGTTCAATTTCCATCCCTGGCCAGCGTCTCAGGAATTTATGGGAGGTGGAGTGAAGGCAGCCAAATTGGGCGTGTATTAGCACTAATGACAAATTTAGGACAAAGCAGCCAGGGTAGGCTACATGATTCCTAAAGTCTGCTCAGCCATTTAATAAAGATCATGGAGGCCACGATTCCTTTACAGTCACGATTCCTTTACAGTCCACAAATCTAGTTGGTTATATATTGAACATAAAGTTACTAAGCACCCATAACTGTCGAAAATTCATAAAAACACAGCCATAAGAAATTTCTCCTCATCTCAGTTTTAAATGAGTACCCTTTATCCCACGGTTCTGCCCCTCCCATCCAGTTTGAGATTCTCCAGCCAGAAAAAGCATCCTCCTGATGTCTTTCAGGTCAGTCCCCCTCATAAGCTTATATACTTCGAGAAAGAACACAAAGTGTGGAGTTCCTCAGCAGGTCAGGCAGCATCAGTACAGGATAAAATTGGACCCTTCCCAAACCAAAATGTCTCCTATCCACATTCTCCAGAGATGCTGCCTGACCTGCTGACTTACTCCACACTTTGTGTCCTCTTGTGTAAAGCAGCATCTGTAGTTCCTTGTTTCCATATTTCAAGAAAATGATCTCTCATTCTTCAGACCTCCAGATAATTTGGCAGAATCTACCTAATCTGTCCTTCTCGGACAAGATTTTCTTCCCAGGAATGCACGTAGTGAGCCTGCATTACATTGCCTCCAAGGGAGGCGTCTGGTCCTTAAACTGCTATAAATGCATGCAGTTCTCCAGGTGTGGTCTCAATTGCAAAAAAGGACAACATTACGTCTTCCATCCTAACTACTTGGTATAGTTAAATGCTTGTATCTGAGGACACTCGTGGCTCTCTGAACACCAGCATTCAGTGACTCGCAGTATTTAAATGCTTTTCTATTCTTTACAAAATGGATAAATCCTATTCCTTCATTATACTCCACCTACCATTATTTTCTCTGGAGCATCAGAGGCTAGGGGAGACCTGATACCAATTTATAACATTATGAGAGGCGTAGATAGGGTAGACAGTCAGACCTTTTTCCCCAGGGTAGAAATGTCAAATTCTAGAGGGCAGAGCTTTAAGGTCAGAGGGGGAATGGCTGGAAAAGGGAATGACTGATATATGGTAACTACACTTTAGACAATTCGTATTCCTAAATTCTAAAAATGAAATAGACCAACTGCCTTGTTCCAGGAAATCCTCAAATTCCAGCAAAGCTCAATCTCTACTCGAGGGAGGGGGGTAGGTAATCCGACAACAAAACACATCTGCGTGATGACCTTGTTGCTAACATTGTCAGTCCCGCTACACTGCCAGTAATGTCATTTCAAGACTTTCATGTTACTGAAAATTTAATGCAGAACTGGCATAAGAAACTTAAGCCTGTCCTCATGTTTTTCTGCGAGACATAGTTTGCAACAGAAATTATGTTGTAATAAGGCAACATTGCAGAAAAACGTGGAAATCTCAAGATTTAGAATTTAAGGATGTTTTATAAATTTGTGCTAAACTAGTTATAAAGACATACAGCAGGGAAACAGCACATTTGGCCGACCATCAAGCGTCCATTTACATTCCTCCCACACTGAGCTATTTTATTCTCCCCAGATTCTACCACTGAACTACACACTAGGAGTAATTTACAGTGGCCAATTAACTTACCAACGTATAAGTGTTTGTGATGTGACAGGAAACTGGAGCACCAGGAGAAAGCCCATGCAGTTACAGGGAGTTAGAGACAAGACCCAAGCTCTGGGGCCACTGGAGCTGTGAGGCAGTGGCTCTGTTAGCTGCGCTACTGCGACGCTCATAACATAACATAACATAACATAACATAACATAACATAACATAACATAACATAACATAACATAACAACACTTTATTGTCACTCGGCACAACACCGAGCGAAATTTCAGCAGTCACACAAAACACAGCAAAAAAGAAAAGAACACAGGACACCCGACCCCAACACAAACATCCATCACAGTGACTCCAAACACCCCCTCACTGTGATGGAGGCAACAAAATTTCCCCTCTCCTCCCCCCGCACCCACGGACAGGCAGCTCGACCCCTACCGAGGCAAACGACACGCACAGCCCCCGCAAGGGGATGGAAGGCCCCCCGGCCGAGCCGCCCCGGGCACCGAAACGTCCCGCAGCCACACCGGGCGATGTTAAGTCCAGCGGCCAAGCCGCACCGGGCACTGAAATGTCCCGCGGCCACACCGGGCGATGTTAAGTCCAGCGGCCAAGCCGCACCGGGCACTGAAACGTCCCGCGGCCGAGCCGCACCGGGCACTGAACGTCCCGCGGCCGAGCCGCACCGGGCACTGAAACGTCCCGCAGCCGAGCCGCACCGGGCACTGAAACGTCCCGCAGCCGAGCCGCACCGGGCACTGAAACGTCCCGTGGCCGCACCGGGGGATGTTAAGTCCAGCGGCCGAGCCGCACCGGGCACTGAAACGTCCCGTGGCCGAGCCGCGCCTGCGATGTTAAGGCCCACAGCCGAGCCGCGCCGGGCGATGTTAAGGCCCGCAGCCGAGCCGCGCCCCGGGGAAGAGACCCAATAAAAGAAAGGTTTCCCCCCGCCCCCCCCCCACCCCACAACCCCCCACCCCACACCCCCACCACACATACACAGCCAAAAACAGAAACAAAAACCATCCCAACACCGACACAAACAAAAAAAAAGAAAAAAAGACAACAGACTGCCAGAGAGCCGCAGCCGTTAGGCGCAGCCAACTCCTCCCATCATGTAGGCCAAAGTTTTCATTTTACACAATGAAAATGTTTTCTGTTGAAAATCTTCTATGCTGTTCGATGCAGTTACAACTGTAGTATTTACTTCATTTTTGCGTTAGTCAAACTCTGAAGATAGACACAAAAAGCTGGAGTAACTCAGCGGGTCAGCCAACATCTCTGGAGAAAAGGAATAGGGGATGTATCGCATCGAGGCATGAGACATGAGAGGGAAGTAGAGAAATGAAAGGGTACATAGAACAAATTAATAAATGCAAAATAACAGGATCTCATCTCTCAGCAATTCTGGCTACAATACATTTCCATATCACTGGATATTGAGAACAGGTATGTGGTGGAGGATCTTTTTTATCATGAATAGGTTTTGATAATCAATGGGCTGGCCATATTGTTACATACATGCCTAGACCAGATTCTTGCAACAAATACCCAATTTCGGGCTATCGTAGAAAAATATTGCCAGACAGAGGAAAAGATACAAAGCCGTTCTCATAGCCTACTTGAAAAAAAGCGCAACATTCCCACTGCCTACCATGACTACTCAAAGCATAGGAGGACCATGTGGGATAGATCCTAGAACCTTTAATACCTTGCAGAGCACACAGAAGCACAGAATAAATGGCAGAAGATTGAAGAGATTTGGTATGTCGCCGAATATTCTCTTGAACTTCCACAAGTGTACAATAAAGAGTATATTAACTGGTTGTATCATAACCTGTTTGGCAATTTAAACACCCAGGAACAAAAGAGATTGTTTAGAATGGTAGACACTGCCCTAATCCACCACAGATACTGGCTTCCCCATCATAAAGAGGAACTGCCTCAAAAAAGCAGACAGTATCATCAAAGACCCACATCACCCTGGTTACATATTTATTCCATTCCTGCCATCATGAAGAAAGTATGGAATCTGAAAACCATAATCAACAGGTTCAAACGTGTCTCTTCCCAACGACCATCCGTCTCTTGAACACTACACAACACTCACTTCAACTATGAACGGAGTTTAGTTTAGAGATACAGTGTTGAAACAGGCCCTTCGGCTGACTGTCCACTCCGACCAGCGAACACCCTGTACTCTAGCACTATTCTACCAATTAGGAACAATTTACAATTTTTACCAAAGACAAGTTAACCTAGAAACCTGTACGTCTTTGGAATGTAAGAGGAAATTGGAGCACCCGGGGAAAACCCACACGATCACGGGGAGAACGTACAAACTCCATACAGATGCCACCCATAGTCAGGATCGAACCCGGGTCTCTGGCGCTGTAAGGCAGCATCTCTACTGCTGCGCTACCATTCCAAACTATGGACTGTCTTTGGTTGCATTAAGGACTTTTTGGGTGCTTCTTGCAATAGTATTGGAGTTATTAATTTAATGATTTTTTAATTATATATTATCTATGTGTATTGCATTTACAGGCCTGTTATGGTGCTGCAAGTAAGAATTTCATTGTTCCATTGTCATTGCATTTGAGAATTAAACACTCTCGACTCTTTTGACTCACCCACCTCCAGATCAGACACTTCCTACCAAACCCTGGCAGCACCAACATTGGCAGTAACCTCAGAACCCAGAGGGCAAGTCATCCTCAAAAAATAGAGACCTGCTAAGAACAAATTTTAACATTGACGTTGGAAACTTGAGATAAACAGATTTTTCTTAAACGAACATCCAGTCTCTGACATCTGTAAAAATAAAGTACTGATGATGCTGTTTTTATTTTAACTGGTGATACAAGTGTAAATCACGGCTCTGGATAGGATCAGGCTCACCTTGAATCCCTACACAGATGGTTGATCATCCTGCTAAGTACTAGACAGTAAGACTTGCCACGAACGATACATCTGTGAATTGCTTCCCCCATGGAATCATACTACTCCGTAGGTCAGTGGCTTCATGAGTCAAATAATAAAACTGGAGGAGAAAAATAAATTCCATGAAATCGTAGTAAATCTTTGGTAGTGTTTCAAAAGAGGGCGTCTTGTTGATACAAAGTAGGTGGCATAACAGATGTCGGACGGCATAGAAACTAATGAAGTATTTATTCTATTCTGAGTATAAAGCAGAGCTTTCTTCCTGTTCAAGGAAAATAGATTGAATTCCATCTAATGTTCATGGCAATATTGCAAATTTGAAGAAATCTGAGAGCTGCCCACAGTGAGACGAGAACAAATTGCATACATTTTTTTGCCACACAATGGACTCACTTACTTGAATTACTGAGATAATGTGACTATACAGCACATTCATGTTATTGATAATCTTTCTCACTGTATACTTTGGCCCTAAGCTCCCTGCAAAATTTCAACATGTTTCTAATGCAAGAGCAGAGATTCACTGAGAACATCAGATATTAGAGCCATTAGACTACTTGCATCTGCTGTTACTCAGAAAGACCAGGGCTGGTCTCTATCCTCAGTAACACTTTCCATTATCAATCCCATATCCCTCATGTCCCTCAGAATCCAAATATGGTGGTAGAATTGCTGCATTGCAGCGCCAGAGACCTGGGTTCGATCCTGACTATGGGTGCTGTGTATGGAGTTTGTATGTTCTTCCCGTGACCACGCTGGTTTTCCCGGGTACTCTGGTTTCCTCCCACACTCCAGAGACATACAGGTTTGTAGGTTAATTGGCTTCAGTAAAGATTGTAAATTGTCCCTAGTGTGTAGTCTAGTGTACAGGGATTGCGGGATGGCTCGAAGGGTCTGTTTTCATATCTCTAAAAGAATCAATCACTCTGTCCTCAGGTAAATTTGATTCGAACCGATTTTTCACTAATGTTTAGAATAATAAATGTATAAAACCAATCATTTGTGCAGCTTCCAAGTTATATGTCAAAACAACCTGCCACTCATGTGTAAAATATTTGCTTACGCGAGTTCCTGATTTTTTTTCCAACCCAGGCTGTAAAGTGTAGGTACACAGTGACACAAGAGACTTAAGGTGCTGGAATCTGGAGCAAAGACCAAACGGCTGGAGGAACCTAGCGGGTCAGGCAACATCTGTGAGGGTAAGGAAGGGGGGATGGGTGGGTAGGTAGGTAGGTAGAGGGAATCGTCAACATTCCAGGACAGAACCCTGCATTATGACTGTTCAGCTGCAGGGTCTCGATCTGAAATGTCGACAATTGCTTCACCACTCTCATATAATCATAGGGTCATACAGTGTAGCAGGCCCTTTCGCACAACATGCCCCATCTGCACTAGTCCCACCTGCCTGCTTTTGGCCCATATCCATATGAACCTACCCTATCCATGTACCTGTCTAAATGGTACTTGGGTACCCTCCTTGACCTGCCGAGCTCCTCCAGCGGTTTTCTTTTTGCTTAAGTATAGGTACTCTACGGCTTGTCATGAACTGATACGGCATAACAGATTTCTGTAGTTGTGTTTTTGAATCTTTTATTTTCCCAGAGAGGCTTGTGCGATAATTAGCAAATATAGTATGCCTCATTCTTCTCAATATTTTTCATACGGTTATGCATGCAGAAGGTCTGAGCATCTGGAATGGGCTCTCTATCTCAATGGGCATTCTAATGTTTTGCATAATAATTGTGAGTTTCTGACAGCGGGGCACCTTGGCAGATGACTTGCTAACACCCCTATTGACAGTGGTGAATTTGCATTCCTTTCCTGCCATATTTGTATTTCAATCTGGATAAATCGGTTTCACAGGAAATTTGACCTCAAGTACGCTTCTGGAATATCGTTTAGATGTCAGTGTAACTTCTGGCTACTGTGACTTATTTCTTTCAAGGGCAAGTTCAGTAGTTTCATAGAGACCAAAGTTTTCCTCATAGGTAGTGCCTCTAACACAGTTGCCTCTGCATACAGAGCACGATTATTCTTGACCCCTCCACCATTTGGAAATGCAATAACAATTTCACTGCATGTTACTGAGCATCTCTGGAGAGAAGGAATGGGTGACGTTTTGTGTCGAGACCCTTCTTCAATGTCCAAAACTTACATACAGGTTTATAGGTTAATTGGCTTCAGTTAATGACATTGGATATTTAGACCTAATGTGCCCAGTGTATTTTGTATGCTTTTGTATTATTGCTCAACAGTATTTTATTTTCAGTTTAGACTTTGGAGATATAGGCCCCTCAGCCCACTGAGTCTGCATGACCGATGCACTAACCTACGCACGCTAGGAACAATTTTATAACTTACCGTGGCCGATTAACTTACAAACCTGTATGTCTGTGGAGTGTCGGAGGAAACCAGAGCACCTGGATAAAACCCACGGGGTCACAGGGAGAACATACAAACTCCATACAGACAGCACCTGTAGTCAAGATCGAACCTGGGTCTCTGACGCTGTAAGGCAGCAATTCTACCGTTGCACAACTGTGCCACCCAATTTGAAAATAAGTTAAAATAACCAAGCATTGGAAAGAGTCAGCAGGTCGGGCAGCATTTTGTGGAAAGATTGTTATCTGTCTGTTTCTCTCTCCACAGATACTGCCTGACGTATTGAGGATTTCCAGAATGTGGTTTTTACTTCAAATTACCAGTATTTATAGGAAGGAACTGCAGATGCTGGTTTACACAGAAGATAGACACAAAATGCTGGAGATGAAGGGTCTCGACCCAAAATGTCACCCATTCCTTCTCTCCAGAGATGCTGCCTGTCCTGCTGAGTTACTCCAACATTTTGTGTCTACCAGTGTTTATAGTTTGTTTTTTTCAAAAAGTTGAATTAGGTTATGTGAATTTCATTTGCCATACAGTCAAACCAATAAAAAGCAACAGAACACACAAAATACATTTTAACATAAACAACCACCAGTGACTCCTCCACATTCCTCACTGTGATGGAAGGCGAAAAAAAGTTCAATCTCTTCCCTTCTTTGTCGGGGCCTCGAGCCTTCCGTTGATGGGACGATCTTGACTCCCCTAGCCGGCGTTCGGGCCTTCCTCGTCAAGGCGATCAAGTTCCTGCAACGGGGGGAATCTCAGCTCCCCCGCGCCGAGCTATCGGACCCGGGTCGGGGCTATTCGAAACCTTCTGCGTCATTTGGAGCTCCAGACATCGGTCTCTACCCGAGACTGCGAGCTCCTCGATGTTGAAGTCTGCAGGTCATGGTTGGAGCGTCGATCCCAGGCAAGGGATCACATGCTCTGATGGTAAGTCCACGTCCCCGCAGTGGGGCTCAAAGTCAGTCCCAAGCAAGACCTCCAGCTCCATGATGTTAGGCCGCAAAGCGACCGGAGATACTATCCGGAAAACAATCGCATCTCCGGCAAGGTAAGAGATTGAAAAAAAGTTTCCCCTGACCCCCCACCCACCCCCCACATAAAACAAACCAGAGAACATTAACACACTAAAAATAACAAAAAAAGATGAGTAAAGACAGATAGACTGTAAGCGAGGCTGCCATCCCGGCACCACCCGGTGGTACTCGAGAATTCTTAAAGACAAATTAAACACGGAATCTCCAAAAAATTTGTAACACTTAAAAGTCGAAATGATCTGCAAACTTCACTTCATCATCAGAGCAGGACCACTAGGTAGCATATTTCAAATAGGGGGAAGTAAATGAAGGCAAAAAAAAGTTCAATCGTATACTTAAAATGCAGGCATTTCAGCTACACCCAAATACATTTAGCACAAATTACGGAGGCTTTGGATAGGGTGCAGAGGAGATTTACCAGAATGGAGCATATATTCCAGCTACAGGGAGAGGTTGAATAGACTTGGAATTTTTTTTCTGGAACGTCAGAGATTGATAGAAGTATATAAAATGATGAGAGGCGTAGATAGGATTTTCAGTCAGAACCTTTCTACCCCAGGATGGAAATGACCAACACTAGAGGACATAGTTATAAGGTGAGAGGGGGAAAGTTTAATGGAGATGTGTGGGGCACGTTTTCTTTACACACAGTGGGTGCCAAGAATGCATTGCCAGGGTTGGTGCTGGAGGCAGATATGACAGTGGCGTTTAAGAGGCTTTCAGATAGGCACATGAAAGTGCAAGGGATAGTGGGATATGAATCATATACTGTACAGGCAGATGAGATCAGTTTAACTTGGCACAAATATTGTGGGCCTAAGTGTACTGCTCTGTTCTATATATTCTAAATATCAAATTTAAAATGGGTTTCAATCAGATGCAATCATTTAATTTCATTAAGAAATTAATTACCTGCACTTAGAAAACATATCTTTATGTTGGAAGCCAGTTTAAGCCAGGGAGTTAGTAATTCTTGCATAGCCCCAGAAAATATGTCAGGGTGCATATCAATTGTTTTAATTACCTTGGAGGCAACATGTTAAGTAATAGGCGATAACATTAGCCTGAGGAATCCGCCAAAATAAATGGACAATTATTAAGTAAGTAAATGAATTTTATTATTACGAGACTGAAGTATTTAGACCACATTTTGTCTGCAATTGTTAAATAGGGAATTCACAGACTGCTCTGATCAGGATTTGAACCCAACTACAGAATTTATCAAATTAGTAGCTGTCTTCTTCACTTCTTTGGCAGGTCTTCGGGGTCAAACATGGCATGCTTCCATTCTAGTTTTGTGGTCAAGGTGGCTGATAATGTCATTGTGGGTTCCATATATTTTGATAGATGGGGCAGAAGCTGCATGAGGCAATGGGTGGGCAGCTGGGATGGTAGGGTTCTTTCACCATTTCTGCTAGACTTCTGCAGGACCCCTAAGAGACTAAATGTTCTCGGTGCATTTTCGGAAAATCCTTCACCATTTCCATTCAGCAGCTTGTCTGATCAAGATTTGATCCATGATATAAATTATTGGCTTTAAAACAACTCTGCTGTCAAATGGTGTTTTTAAAAATTCAAAACAACTTGTTTTTAACTCTCTTTGCTATTTAACCTACCATTGGTGAGAATAGGAAATTTAGAATACTGAAAATGCTGAGAATGTTCAGGTCAGGCAGCACTGACAGTCAAGAGAAACTATTAACATTTTGGATCAAGGACCATTCATCAGAATTGGGAATGAGGAAAGGCAAATTAGTATCACTCTGCAGGGAGGGAGCAGATAGATAAATAAAAGGATATCTCTGATAGGGTGAGGAGACCAGGGGTCTCGTGGGATAAGCTTCAAACTGAACAAAAGGTGAATGGAAGGTATCACAAAATGCTGGAGTAACTCAGCAGGTCAGGCAGCATCTAGGAGAGAGGGAATGGGTGACGTTTTGGGTCGAGACCCTTCTTCAGTCTGAAGAAGGGTCTCGACCCGAAACGTCGCCCATTCCCTCTCTCCTAGATGCTGCCTGACCTGCTGAGTTACTCCAGCATTTTGTGATACCTTCGATTTGTACCAGCATCTGCAGTTATTTTCCTACAAAAGGTGAATGGAGGTAGTTGTGGGAGAGAGAAGTTGGTCCTCATAAGGAATGAGGACAGTTACACACAAAATGCTGGAGTAACTCAGTGGGACAGGCAGCATCTCTAGAGAGAAGGAATGGGTGAAGTTTTAGGTTGAGACCCTTTTCCAGATTCAGAGAGCAGTTATGGAATAGGAACACAGACTGCATATCCAGCAGTTCAGGCAATGCTAACGATGAGAGAAAAATCAAGCCAATATCATAGACGTTACCCGATCCATTCTGATACAGGCAGAGAAATTGAGTTACTAAAATATTGAAGTCTTCAAGTAACTCGGTTTCTCTGTTCATTCAAATCTTAGATTTAGAACACTGGTAAAACAGCAAAGGGGAACATTGACCATATTTTTAAAAATCCCTTTCAGTTTAGTAAAAAAAACCCCAAATGGGGATAGATTTTTAAAAGGTTTTTGAGGGGCTGAGAGATGCAGCTAAATCTATTTGGTCAACCTTTACTCATTCCCCTCAGTGTCTTGTGTCTAGAAACAATGCAACATGGTCCTAGTGTGGAGCACCTCAGAAATGTCTGGTTATATCAATGTTTCCAATTAACAGTGAAGTGTAAACAGAATGCTTGCCAGCAAATAATCCATTAGATATTGATCAAGCCACATTATTATATAGTCTAACAGCATTAGTGGAGCGAGAATGATGACAAATCAGTTCAATGACCATTCATCACTTTGGCAAAATGGCACTGATGTGAAACATTGCTACAATTTCCTCACTCCATGAATGTTACCTGATCAGTTGTGTACTTCCTGTATTTTGTCTTTCTAATTTACATATGCAGCATTTAGAATATTTAAATTTTGTCAAAAAATGCCATCACACTCCCTGCCTTCCAATTTTATTTCATACGATCTTTTTTATTAATTTTTTTGTGAAACCTTATCCTTTATCTCGCCACTTATCATACATGCGCATTAAATACAGTTGGAATTTATTTTAAAGAAATGTTAAATGAACGAAAACATTGGTATTTCTTTGGTGTAGACTAATGCATGTAAGAAGCTGTTTTTAAATGGAAAAAAAATCTCATCCATAGAATTGAGAACAAAGTTGAGGTGAACAGAAAATAGATAGGAAGTCTTTCTGAAATTATAGGGAGCAGTGACAGACTGGAAACTTCAGCCAGATTCAGAAGAGATTGGCCAAGACAGGTTTGGGATTGGAGATTAGTATAACCTTTATGAAGCAGAAAAAAAGGATTATTTTAAGTAGCCAACAATCTTCCTCATGTTTTCTTACAATGCAGCAGGGCATAAGGCCCATTAAGTTAATGCCAGCTCCTATTTGTCTTATTCTGCATTTATTTCCCTGCAACATGCCCTCCAACACCAACCCAATAACTCAACCAATCACCAACTAGTGTAATTTATAAATGCCAGCCTACCATCCAGTCAAATGGTCTACTTCTTCGAATAGATAAACACAAAATGCTGAAGTCAGGGACAGACATCTCTGGAGTGAAGGAATGGGTGACATTTACGGGTCGCAACACTTCTCCAAAGATGTTGCCTGTCCTGCTGAGTTACTCCAGCACTTTGTATCTATCTTCTGTGTAATCTGTGTAATCTTCTGGGAATAATGCAGAGGTTGCAGGATCAATTTATTCCAAAGAGGTGGAAAGACTCTAAGGGGAGTAAGAGACACCTGTGGCTGACAAGGGAAGTCAGGGACAGCATAAAAATTAAGGAGAGGAAGTATAACATAGCAAAGAAGAGTGGGAAGACAGAGGATTGGGACTCTTTTAAAGAGCAACAAAAGTTAACTAAAAAGGCAATACGGGGAGAAAAGATGAGGTACGAGGGTAAACTAGCCAATAATATAAAGGAGGATAGCAAAAGTTTTTTTAGGTACGTGAAGAGGAAAAAAATAGTCAAGGCAAATGTGGGTCCCTTGAAGACAGAAGCAGGGGAATTTATTATGGGGAACAAAGAAATGGCAGACGAGTTAAACCGTTACTTTGGATCTGTCTTCACTGAGGAAGATACACACAATCTCCCAAATGTTCTAGGGGCCGGAGAACCTAGGGTGATGGAGGAACTGAAGGAAATCCACATTAGGCAGGAAATGGTTTTGGGTAGACTGATGGGACTGAAGGCTGATAAATCCCCAGGGCCTGATGGTCTGCATCCCAGAGTACTTAAGGAGGTGGCTCTAGAAATAGTGGAAGCATTGGAGATCATTTTTCAATGTTCTATAGATTCAGGATCAGTTCCTGTGGATTGGAGGATAGCAAATGTTATCCCACTTTTTAAGAAAGGAGGGAGAGAGAAAACGGGTAATTATAGACCAGTTAGTCTGACATCAGTGGTGGGGAAGATGCTGGAGTCAATTATAAAAGACGAAATTGCTGAGCATTTGGATAGCAGTAACGGGATCATTCCGAGTCAGCATGGATTTACGAAGGGGAAATCATGCTTGACAAATCTACTGGAATTTTTTGAGGATGTAACTAGGAAAATTGACAAGGGAGAGTCAGTGGATGTGGTGTACCTCGACTTTCAGAAAGCCTTCGACAAGGTCCCACATAGGAGATTAGTGGGCAAAATTAGGGCACATGGTATTGGGGGTAGGGTACTGACATGGATAGAAAATTGGTTGACAGACAGAAAGCAAAGAGTGGGGATAAATGGGTCCCTTTCGGAATGGCAGGCAGTGACCAGTGGGGTACCGCAAGGTTCGGTGCTGGGACCCCAGCTATTTACGATATACATTAATGACTTAGACGAAGGGATTAAAAGTACCATTAGCAAATTTGCAGATGATACTAAGTTGGGGGGTAGTGTGAATTGTGAGGAAGATGCAATAAGGCTGCAGGGTGACTTGGACAGGTTGTGTGAGTGGGCGGATACATGGCAGATGCAGTTTAATGTAGATAAGTGTGAGGTTATTCACTTTGGAAGTAAGAATAGAAAGGCAGATTATTATCTGAATGGTGTCAAGTTAGGAGGAGGGGGAGTTCAACGAGATCTGGGTGTCCTAGTGCATCAGTCAATGAAAGGAAGCATGCAGGTTCAGCAGGCAGTGAAGAAAGCCAATGGAATGTTGGCCTTCGTAACAAGAGGAGTTGAGTATAGGAGCAAAGAGGTCCTTCTACAGTTGTACCGGGCCCTGGTGAGACCGCACCTGGAGTACTGTGTGCAGTTTTGGTCTCCAAATTTGAGGAAGGATATTCTTGCTATGGAGGGCGTGCAGCGTAGGTTCACTAGGTTAATTCCCGGAATGGCGGGACTGTCGTATGTTGAAAGGCTGGAGCGATTGGGCTTGTATACACTGGAATTTAGAAGGATGAGGGGGGATCTTATTGAAACATATAAGATAATTAGGGGATTGGACACATTAGAGGCAGATAACATGTTCCCAATGTTGGGGGAGTCCAGAACAAGGGGCCACAGTTTGAGAATAAGGGGTAGGCCATTTAGAACGGAGATGAGGAAGAACTTTTTCAGTCAGAATGTGGTGAATGTGTGGAATTCTCTGCCTCAGAAGGCAGTGGAGGCCAGTTCGTTGGATGCTTTCAAGAGAGAGCTGGATAGAGCTCTTAAGGATAGCGGAGTGAGGGGGTATGGGGAGAAGGCAGGAACGGGGTACTTATTGAGAGTGATCAGCCATGATCGCATTGAATGGCGGTGCTGGCTCGAAGGGCTGAATGGCCTACTCCTGCACCTATTGTCTATTGTCTATAAACCAGCATCTGCAGTTCCTTCCTACATACTTCTTCTAGTACTTATGCAACCCAAAAAACCTGGCCTACTTCAAGTTAACCATTGTCAAGCAACATTGAAACAAGTGCATAGACTTGGGCCCCAAGATCTCACTGTACAACACTGCTGTAAAGGTCCTGCCATTAATTGTGTACTTTTCCCTTACATGTGACCCCAAAAGTGAAAAACCTTACACTTGCCAGGGTTAAACTCCATCTTCTATTTCTCCACATATATCTGTAACTAATCTATATTCTTCTGCATCTTTTGACAGCTTTCTTCAATGTCTGCAATTCCACCAATGTTTGCGTCGTCTGCAAACTTACTAACCAACTCATCTACATTTTTGTCCAAGTCATTATATATATCACAAACCACAGATCCCTGGTCAAAGACATCCAGCCTGGATAGCGCCCTTCTAACACTACCTTCTGAACTCCATGGGTAAGCCAGTTCTGAATGCAAACTACCAAGTCACTGTGGTTTCCATGCATCTTAATCTTCTGGATTTCAGCCAGTACTATTGCCACTCGTGCCATTCAATGACTCTTGGATTCCACCCTATAACGATTTTTGTTTATTTGCCCCACTCTTCTCTGCGAATCTTCAACTTCCTCCACTTCTGATGAAACGTCGTCTTCGTGAAATGCAAAGTCAGTTCCTCTTTCCATTGATGCTCCCCAACCTACTTCCTCAGATTCTATTTTTAAGATTTCCAAAATCAGTAGTATTTTGCTTTAAGATCAAGGACAATGTTACTCCAGATCAATTCAATTAGATGCCACCAGGTCTGTGCTGATTCATGTCGATTCATTGGATTAGTTCTCTCCAAGATGACTTATCAACAATGATAGTGCAAGTCTGAACAAGTTGTAAAGCTATAAGAGGTTTCTGATTCCATTCACTACTTTGCTGTCTTCCACATGTGTTTTCTTCTGATTTACAACACATAACAGTGGTCTCCATTTCATTATTGGTGCATGTCATATATCCAAATAATACCAGTTTCTGTTTGAATATCATTACCTTGAGTGAATAATTGGGCTTTGTTTGGCCCAGAACTGAATGACCGACTCTCCTCGCCATCCAAACAAAGTTCAGCAATCTTCCACATTTCAAATGATTCGATCCTATTCACTTTGCACTTTCTTAGATTCTAGCTTTCACACCCACACAATGTGACAAAATAACCAATTTCTCATGTTCTTATTTTGGTGTCACATTGACACTTATCTTTCAAAAGTTTGATCAAACATGTCATATTGTCATTCTTGCTAACTAATCATTAGCTATGTTCAGATTTCTTCATTGCATGCCCTATTTCTGTTTATCTTGGCACCAAGGAAGCTCAAACCTTCCACTACCTGGTCGTTAGCTAATGTAACATTCTTTCATCCATCTGGATAACCATTGTTACAGTAGCTCCAAAACTTTTCAGAATAAGTTTCTTCAGGTCTTCATTTCCACCTGATAGTATTCTCACTAAACCCTTGAAAACTACTGCATGTGCTGGATAAAGAAATGAAAGCAAAATACCTCAGGCGCTGGAAACGCTCAACAGGACAAGCAATATGTGAGGAGAGGAAAATGGTGTTGACATTTAAGGTTGATGACTTTACATCAGAAATAATCAAGCATATGCTATGAGCTCCATAAAATCAAAAAGCTTCTTAAATGGCCTGTCCAGGATCACAAAGACCAGAAACCTAGAATTTAGAGCTGAAAGATACAGCATGGATACTGTATCTTTGGCCCACTGAGTCCACGACGACCATCACCCGTTCACAGTAGTTCTATGTTATCTCACATTTGCATCCTCTTCTTGTCAACCAAGACTGCTGTTTTATTCTGGATTGTATCAAGCTTCTTGGAGTTGCACTCACCTAGGGCAGTACTCCATGACCCACATGAACGGCACTTGTAGATGGTGTGAGATGGAGTGAAGGCAGCAAGATTGACCATGTATTAGCATTATAATTAAATAATTATAATTTAAGAATATTCTTATTTTGAATGATAAATTAATTATAATTATTTTATATTAATTATAAATTAATTCATAATTTTATAAATATCTAGGACTGGAAAATAGTCCCAGCACAACCAGTCTCTCATTTAATGCTCTACAGTTGTGGCATTATCTTTGTGAATATTTTCTGCACCCCCTGTAGCTGAATCACATCTTTCCAGATGAAATGTGACCAGAACTGCACACAACTCCCAAGTGCAGCCTCACCAATGTCTTCTAAGCTGTAATATGCATCCCAACTTGATGTCCTGCTTGATGTCAAGCATGCCTATTGCCACCTTCACTACCCTGTCTATCTGTGTCACCACTTTCAACGAACTATGCAGTTTAGAGATTCAGCATGGCATCAGGCCCTTCAGCCCACAGTCCATGCCATCCATTGACCATCCGTACACGAGTTCTATCCTACACACTAAGGACAATTTACAGAAGACAATTAACCTACATACCTACATGTCTTTGGAATGCGGGAAGAAACCAGAGCACCCGGAGAAAGCCCACATGGCCACATACATACAAACTCCGTACACAGCATCCATAGTCAGGATCAAACCTAGGTCTCTGGCACTGTAAGGCAACAACTCCACTGCCTTAGATATTTATAAAATTATGAGAGCATAGATAGAGCAAATAGTATTTTTCCCAGCATAGGGGAGTCTAACACTGGAGGGACCAGCATATTGAGCCTATTACAGCTACCGGCCTCCCCCTAAAGTACGTTTAAAGATTAAAAAATGCTGATTTTGATATTAACAACAAACAGTTTTAATAAGCAACATATTTTATTATATGAATCCACATTAAGTTATAAAGACAATTTTGAATGAAAGGCACAGTGAGACAATTTTGATAAAACATGGAAACTAAATAAGAACACATTAAAAAAAGGTGAATACAGCATTTTACAATCTTCAAATCCCATTCATAAAATCGCTGACCATCTTCATCTTCACCAACAAATGAATACAGAATAAAAGCTACATGTGTACCATTAAATGGATCATAATTTTATTACTTCAGTGTCTGAGAATTTGAAAAAACACTATTGCTTTCACTGTTGCAGCATTCAATCCTTTAGAACAAAGCCAACTTAAGCTAGTTTTTGAATCAAAGCATCAGCGTGATTTCAATGAAGATTAAAGCCACCAAAATTGCTTTATGGGGGTCAGCTTAACATTTATCCAGATTGAGCCACAAGCACGAAAGAAGCTGGCAATGGTGTTACTGCTGCACTTCAGCTAATCAGCGGCAAAGGCAGATTTTCCACCCCATTTCCACAAAAACAACCAGGCTTTTTGTTTAATGTGCCAAAGAGATTTTTTTTTATAAAACATGAAACAAATTAATATAGTTTAGTTGAACAAAATGGAAAATGTTAACCCTAAACTTTCAAATTACAATACTGTACCAACGTGTAATAAACAGCAGAAAGCAACTGCTATCTGTGTCAGCCCAGTAAATCAGTGAAAAATAGAACCAGTCCAGCACATGGCAAATGTAAACTTGTGACCAATAACCTTAACCCAGTGATAAACGAAGCAATTTTAAAATACAAACAGCTATTGAAATGTGTCCTCATTATGCTTTTATTGTTGTTTACTACAATAAATACATTTCTTCTACCAAGATGAAGGTAATTTGGAACAACTCTTACTCTTTGGTTTACGCTCATATACTAGATGCTCCTGCGTCTTCCTGCTTCCCATAGAAAAGAAGCTCTCCTGATTTTATTTACAGAAATGTCAACTCTGTTCTGTTTTGAGTATTCCCTACAGGTTCTTAAATGATTATCTTACCTTTTTTTTAAATTTCACTGCTACAAATTAACCTCAGGTCACTATTTCATGCTCAAAAAACATCTTATGTAATACTTAAAAGTAATGTGATTTTTGATCCTCTCCCTATTCTTTGTAGAACATCAAATTATTGCTTAATGGTGATGAAGGAATGGTTTAAGATTTTCAAAAGAATACCGCAATGCCATTATTATCCTCAGTGCTTCAGTGTACAGATGATAAGTTACATAAATGTTCACATACTTTCAAAGAAGTAGAGGCAAGTATATCAAAATCTTGCACAGTTTAATGGCAGTACATGTAAGTCTTTTAATAAAAACTTAACGTTTCCTTATTCAAAATATAGAAATGCAAGACATCAGCAGGTTTAAGCCTTGAAACAGGCTTTCAATTAGCAAGGTTTCTTCAGTAAAGGCATCAACCTCACAATTTGTGACAGTAAAGTTGTGTTTTGTCAATTGCCCTTTGACACATGTGCAATCAATAAACCTGTCAGTCTATTATCTCCAGTGACCTGCTGGTCTTCTCCATGGGCAGTCAATAAAAGCTCAATGCTCTAATCAGATAATCAACCCCACACATGGGTTGGCAGATATCCATTGTTGTTCCAAGCACTAATTATTACCTTGTGCTGTCATATCTGCATAGTTTCATTTAATGTAAATTTACATTCTACACAGGAACCACTCTCACATTTGACTAACTGCAGTCTCAAACTAGAGCTATGTAAAAAAAACAGTAGATCCCATTTTGAGCTACCTTACATTATTGTTCAGCTTTGCAAGGTAATCTCGTAATTCTCTTGCTGCCTGGAATCGACCATATTCTTTCTTTGGGTTGGCACATTCTTCGAGCAATGTTTCCAGCCTGCCAACTCTGACAATTTCTAGGGGAGGGTTATGCAGGAGCCCTCCTGATGTTCCACGCCAGTTGGCATACCTGGAGAGCAGGTTCTGACAGATGGCATAGTAGTTATGGTCAACTGTAACACGAGAACATAAAATATCCTTCGAAAATGACAGGCAGGCTTCCTTTCCACAATCGTCAAACTTGCTTTCGTACCATACATCCCAATTTTGAGGCTTATCTGCAGAGAACAAAAGTAAATACATTTGATCACAATTTCAAGAAATGTGCATTTAACTACATTTGCAATTTTAGTTTAAACTGTAGTAACTGATACAATGGTTCTTTAGAAAGGAAAAAAAAAATTATAATGCAGAACTAATTCAGTCATGAAACATTACAGCAGAGGAACAGGTCATTCAACCCACAATGTCTGTACCAAATCATGACATCAAGTTAAATTAGTCTCCACTGACTGCAGGTGACCCATATCCCTCGATATACATGTGTCTGCCCAAAAACCTCTTGCACAGATTCACCACCACCACCCCTGACTACGGGTTCCTGGCACCTGCCACTCACTTTGTGCAAAAATAACTTGCCCTGCACATCTCCTTTAAACATTCCCCTGTTATGAAAGCTATGCCCTCTAGTCCCTGGCATTTACCCTCCTGGAAAAACTGTCTAACGTGTCTATGACTCACATCATTTTATATCCTTCTATCATGTCTCCCCTCAACTTTCAAAGCTCTGGAGAAAACAATTCAAGTTTGTTAGCATTTTCAAAGAGACGTACAGCACAAAAATAGGTCTTTTAGCCCACTGAGTACACACTGACCATCAAGCACCCATTTTTAATACTAATCCTATTCCAAAGCATACAATTTTGTCCTGAATCCCTTCAACTGAATCCCACCCTCTCCCCACCACTAGGAGTAAATTATAATATCCAATTAACCTACCAACCCATGTATTGTGACATGTGGTGGGGGGGGGGGGGGGGGGGGATTGGAGCACTCAAATGAAACCCATGCAGTCACAGGGAAAATTAGCAAACTCCACACAGATGACTGCAGAGTTCTGCAGTCTGCTTATCTGCAATCAAGCAGTCTGAAGAAGGGTCTCGACCCGAAACGTTACCCATTCCTTCTCTCCTGAGATGTTGCCTGACCTGCTGAGTTACTCCGGCATTTTGTGAATAAATAGATGGTCAGTTAAGGTTCTCTCCATTTTTAATTTTACATGGTAACTTCTTAACTTTCAAATGTTCATTTAGACATCCAACTCATTATTTCTCCAGCATGTTCAGGTAAGACCCCATGTTTTGAAGTGCAGCTTATCAGCATTTCAATGAAAAGTCTCTATTAGCAACCTGATCCATTTAGGCTTTTCACACGTGATATCAATCTATTTGCTTCATAATCCGCAGAGGGCATGGACTGTAAGCTATTGCATTAAACATCTATACTACTAGTTGCTTAACTTGGTGGGTCACAACCTTAAAGTCAGTGAAGAATCAATTAATAATGTTCAACTGCCTTTTGGTTTATGCAAAAGCTAAATCCCATTTTTAATGTAAATGACTGGATGTAATCCAGACTGTGACAATGAAGTGTGGACAATCAAGGTTCCACTGCAGAGGTATCAAGACTGTCAGATTTATCAAGATCATAAATCATCCGAAAATAAAATGTATAAAATATCCCAGTTTCAAGAAGTAGAATCAATAGGACCATTAATTCAATCTGTGATACTTTTGTTTATTTATTAAAGACAAGGGGAAAAATATGACATTAATTAACATCTTTTGGAGATCGGAACTAGGCTGAGGTCACTAACTAAAATTTGACCCAGTTATGGTTGTCAACAGTATGAAAGATCTCTCAAGATACAAATACAAGATACCATGATAAATCCAGATATTTTAAGGTTCCAATATCTCTCTGGATCCACCAGCATATGTACCCCATTCCTTTCCATCTGCCCATGAATTGGCTGATGAGGACAGATGTTTAATGATTCATTAGCCTTTTTATATCATTAATACTAGTTGCAAATTAATAGTGTCAAAATACATAGAGTAAGAGGAAAAGAGCAGAACCAAACCATACAACAGATTTTAATTTCATAATTACAAGTGCAATTAATTTCTTCAGATAGAGAACTTCATCCAGCCCAGTAATGAGCAGAATACCAGTACAAGTATTTACTGTCTGGTTTGACCCAAGTTTGCAACCAATGGTGGGTGGAGTTGGTGACATAGAAGTAAGGTTTTTAGCAAAAAGGCCCAGAATCAGTGGATTGATTTTCCTCATATTCCAAATCAGATAAAAACCCACAATGGACTGAGGAATATGCTAAGGGTACGGATCTGCTCATGATCAAGTTACCAATAATCCTGTTTCTCCACTTTCAATTACAAGAGTTGCATGCATTTGCAAAAGGAAAGAATGAATCCTTGGGGGGCTCAAAGAGGGCCACATAGATGGGTCACTGTAGGAAATAAATTAGTGGAATGGAATTAATATGGATAAATTATATAAGGATTGCCCAACAGAGGTAGAGGAGACAGACAAGACAACATTCAGCTGCAGTTAAAGATATCATTCAGTATTGGCTCTTTGGGCATGCAGAAAAGTACTCAACGAAGTAGAAGTGGAAACTATGAATGAATATGGTACAGGAAGGTCTTGACATGTGCAACTGCCTTAGAGAATAAATGTACATCATGGATGAAGCAATACATGAATAGCACAAAAGGATGAAGGATGAAATTACTAAGAGGCATGAGTAGTGATGAAAGGAAGAGGGTCAGTGATATAGCAAAACCATCAGCAGTAATATAGTTTTATCAACAGGAAAGATAGCTGAATGCTCAGCGATAAGATGGGGAAAAACCAAAGGTGTAAAAGTGGACAACATGGAAGGGTTTTAAGACTCTATAGATCATAGTAAATCCAGAAGGCCAGGGTGTATTTGTGAAGCAGAGCTCAGAGTGATTTTCTAGATATTTTTTTCGATTGAAGTCACATGGCAAAGTGCCATTGTATCTTAGTATACAATTTACTGAAATAGCACCCTGAGGCCTGAACCTACAATCCAGAGACAAGATCCTCTATGAAAGGTGGGAATTTAACTGATGCAATTACCACTACTAGCAGCAAGAGTTAAAAGTGTTTATTTGTCATATGCACCAGATATAAACCAGAACAAAGAAATTATTAGTTGATGCAGCTTGACATGCACATTAGGCACAAAAATAAAAAAGATCAGTTATTTTAAGTTAACTAGACCGTGATAGTGTAAGACAAAAATACATGAGCAACCATGGAAGCATAAATGTAGGACTGCGTAGTGTGTTTGAAGAACGTGATGGTTGGTGGAAGAATCTGTTATTGAACCTGTTCTCAGGCTTCTTCCTAACCGTAGATGACTGCATGGCCAAAGTCGTTTGGGTCTTTGAAGATCTTAGCTGCCTTCTTGAGGCATTGCTTCCTGTAGACCCCATTGATGATAGGGAGGAGAGTACCTGTGATGGACCATGCAATGTCCATTGTGACCATGAAACTACTGCAGAGAATTGGATAAATTCATAAAATGCCTTACAAGGAAGGAAATCCGCTCTCCTTGCAAATTCTGGTCCGCATGCAAATCTATACCAACAAATATGTTTGAATTTCAACTGTCCTCTGAAACTGTTTAGTCAGGAGCCACTTGGAATTGATAATGAATGTTGGTGTCTCTGATAACACCCACATCAACAAATGAATTAAAACCTATCAATCGACAATCCAAACCAGCAATGTAATTAATCTGTAGAAACAAAGAACGCCAGATGCTGGTTAATAGGCAAAAGAATACAACGTGCTGGAGTAACTCTGCAGGTCAGGCAGCAACTCTGGAGAATATGAATCCTCAGGTGACATTTCAGGGTCTGGACCCTTCTTGAGTCTCGAACTGAAACATCACCTATCTATGCTATCCAGGGTTGCTGCCTGGCCTGCTTAGTTGCTCCAGCACTTTGTGTTCTTTAGTGTAATTAATCTATTGTTTTTAATGATACAGTTTCAAAAAGTAAAATAAATGACAAGCTTCTCTGTGCTACCAGTAAGAGATTAATGACAAATTTAAGAAAGATTTACAATCAGAAAAGCTATAGTAGGCAAATATAATGTGTTGCAGATTTTTAAGCACATGAAAGTGGCAGAAATGTAGATTTACTGAAAGTTAACTATGTGAACACTGATCTGTCAAGAGTGCAGATTTGAATCAGGATGCTGCGGAAATCTGTTGCTCTGCAGACTAAATACCATTAAAGAGACTGACTATTCATTTTCTGCAAAATAAATTCAAAATAAATTCAATAATTTCACTTATTGAAATATATATTTGGTTTCTATTGCACAATTGAATTCAAAACATTACAAAATGTTTTGTTATTGTACGAAAATAGATGAAATTCAATTCATTTGCTCAGTGACTGACAAAACAATTGAGCCAATTGAATCAGCTGTTTTTTGTTAAGTCACCGAGGAGAATATTAAAGAGTTAGCTTTTTCAATTGTTGTTGAAAGTATTCTTCTGTTTTTAGTACATTGCATGTAAAGAGAGATTTCTTACTGGCATATTAAAATTTGCAATGCAACTAAAATTCTTGGATGTTGATTACAGTGCCCTCCATAATATTTGGGACAAAGACCTACCATTTATTTATTTGCCTCCGTACTCCACAATTTGAGATTTTTAATAGAAAAAATCAAATGTGGTTAAAATGCACATTGTCAGGTTTTAATAAGGGCCATTTTTATACATTTTGGTTTCACCATGTAGAAATGACAGCAGTGCTTATACATAGTCCCCCCCATTTCAGGGTACCATAATGTTTGGGACACAACAATGTCATGTAAATAAAAGTTGCATATCCTTTGCGTGCAATGACTGCTTGAAGTCTGCGATTCATGGACATCACCAGGTGCTGGGTGTCTTCTCTGGTGATGTTCTACCAGGCCTGTATTGCAGCCATCTTGAGCTTATGCTTGTTTTGGGCACTATTCCCCTTCAGTTTTCTCTTCAGCATATAAAAGGCATGCTCAATTGGGTTCAGATGGGGTGATTGACTTGGCCACTCAAGAATTGACCTTTTTTAGCTTTGAAAAATTTCTTTGTTGCTTTAGCAGTATGTTTGGGATTATTGTCTTGCCGGCCGGCCAATGAGTTTTGAGGCATTTGTTTAAACTTAAGCAGATAGGATGTGTCTATACACTTCAGAATTCATTATGCTAGTACCATCAGCAGTTGTATCATCAATGAAGATAAGTGAGTCAGTACTTCAGCAGCCATACATGCCCAGGTCATAACACTCCCACCACCGTGTTTCACAGTTGAGGTGGTATGCTTTGGATCTTGGGCAGTTCCTTCTCTCCTCCATACTTTGCACTTGATATAAGTTAATCTTCATCTCATCTGTCCGCAAGACCTTTTTCCAGAACTGTGGTTGCACTTTTAAGTACTTCTTGGTAAACTGTAACCTGGCCATCCTATTTTTGTGGCTAACCAGTGATTTGCATCTTGCAGTATAGCCTCTGTATTTCTGTTCATGAAGTCTTCTGCAGACAGTGGTCATTGACAAATCCACACCTGACTCCTGAAGAGTGTTTCTGATCTGCCGGACAGGTGTTTGGGGATTTTTCTTTATTATAGAGAGAATTCCTCTGTCATCAGCTGAGGAGGTCTTCCTTAACATGCTAGTCCCTTTGCGATTAGTAAGCTCACCAGTGCTCTCTTTCTTCTTAATGATGTTCCAAACAGTTCATTTTGGTAAGCCTAAGGTTTGGCTGATGTCTCTAACAGTTTTATTCTTGTTTCTCAGTCTCATAATGGCTTCTTTGACTTTCATTGGCACAACTTTGTTCCTCATGTTGATAAACAACAATAAAAGTTTCCAAAGGGGATGGAAAGATTGGAGGAAAGACTAGGCACTGAGAGCTCTTATACCTGCATTAAGGAGGCAATTAAACACACCTGAGCAATTATAAACGCCTGTGAAATCATGTGTCCCAAACATTATGGTGTCCTGAAATGGGGGGGACTATGTATAAACTCAGCTGTAATTTCTACATGGTGAAACCAAAATGTATAAAAATGGCCTTTAATAAAATCTGACAATGTGCACTTTAACCACATGTGATTTTTTTTCATTACAAATCTGAAATTGCGGAGTCCAGAGGCAAATAAATAAATAAGTCCCAAACGTTATGGAGGGCTCTGCATCTTGTCAGAAGACATTTGCGTCCAAATTAAACCTGGTGAAGAGAGGATGATGTTTTGACCTAGATACATGTTAATTAGTCTGACATGTTAAACTAGTATTGCAGGAAGGCAAGTTTCAATTTTCTAACTTAGATTAGTTTGATAAAGTGCCTTTCAAAATTTATATTTCTTTTTAAATATTACTAAAGACAAAACTCCTAATTTTAGTCATTTTTCAAATCCACACCGTGCATTTTAATTATGCAACACAGGTCCTTCAGGAACAAGTTTAACATAAAAGAGCAGACAAATTCCTTACTTTCAAAGTTCCATAAAATATTTAGTCATCCTGAAAAATATTCAGGATGACTATAAATATGAAGCTTAAAACATAATGGTTATTCGATAGAAATTCTGATAAAAAGTGAGATGAATGCCAGGTAATGAACATCTCTATTTGAGACGCCTAATGTCAGCATCAAATGCTTTCTTAGAGAGGGCATACTTTCTCTATTCATCCAAAATAGATGCAGCAGCTTTACCTCAGCCAACCTCTGCATTTACCTTTAGGTATTTGCTCCCCTCCTTCTGCTTAGTCATCCTTCAGTTTTGTGGCAGAGTGGCAATGCAGGTGCAGTTTCACACTACAGAAACATATTTCACGTGACTTTGATAATTAAAAAAAATATCTTCAAGGCTAATATTGGGCAGTTTAGATACACCTAGTCAATTGTAAATCAAGGGCAGAGTAAAGGGAGCCATTTGATTCGACACTCTGTAAGCCAGGCAATGGTTGGTTGACAGGTTTGTCGGCAAACAATTCTGTCTGGTACCTACTTTACTTTTGGCCAGTCAGAGTCATTCAGCATTGAAACAGGTTCTTTGGTGCGCTGCACCTATGCTGACTATCATGCTTATCTCTATAAATCTTACTGCATTAATTCCAATAACCAATACCTTGCCTTGCTCATTCAAATACACGTACAAACACTTCAGACGTTGTTACTGTTCTTGCCTCCACCACCTCTAGCTCATTCCAGATACCAAATACTATGTTGGAATATTTACACCTCAGAGCCCCTTTACGATAAAATTTTATTCATCCCCAGAGAGAAATGACATCCTCAACTTAAACATATGACCTCTAGTTGTAGACACCTTTGCCCTGGGAAACAGACTCTTGCAATCTACCTATATATGCCTCTTAATTTTAGACAACTTTATCACGTCACCTCACAGACCCAGCCTATCCAAATCTCTCCTTATAATTCAAGCCCTCCAACTAAGGCAACATCTTTATTTAACATTGTTATTTCCTACATCCTTTTGTGCTTACCTGTGGGTGTGGGGACCACAACTGCACATTATATTCCAAGTTCTGCTGGACCAATGTTTTGTACAACTTTAACATGGCATCCCAACTTAATGCATTGGCCAATGAAGGCAAGCCCTTTTTTTGTCACCTTGTCTACCCGTGCTGCCACTTTCAGGGAACAATGTATTTGTACCTCTAGGTGGCTCTGTCCAATAACATTCCCCAATCCATCACTTCTACCCTACATGGTAATACTTAGCAATCAAGGACCCCTGTTTTGGGACACGAATCTGATGGTAATTTATTTTAAAACATTATGGTCCAAGATTAAATTGAAATAAACACTGTAAAAGTACAGAGCCGGCTGTGTACTTCTGCTCCTTCAACGTCTGCAATAAGATGCTGCAGATGTTCTACCAATTGGTGGTAGCCAGTGCCATCTTCTTCGCTGGCGTGTGCTGGGGCAGCAGGGCAAAGGCTGTGGACGCCAATAGGATTAACAAACTCATCAGGAAGGTTGGCTCTGTCCTGGGGGCGGAGTTGGATTCATGGGATGTGGTCTTGGAGGGGAGGATGCTCCTCAAACTGCGGAGCATTATGAACAATACAGCTCACCCCCTCCATGACACACTGGTCAACCTGAGGTGTACCTTCAGCAACAGACTGGTTCCACCAAGATGCAAGACAGAACGCTACAGGAGATCATCCTTACCAGTGGCTATCAAACTGTACAACTCCTCCTTTCTGTTGTGGGGTTGACTGAGACTGACTCCCTTCCCCCTTCCCCAAACTTTGCACATCCCCAATCCTTTCCACTCGTCACTTTAATTTCATGTTTCATATATTTTGTGTTTTTACGACTGTTGGCAGATCAATTTCCCTCTTGGGATAAATAAAGTTCTGTCGCATTGTATCGTAAAACAAGAGTAACTGTCTCATATTTGTGCAGGATTCTCTGGCAAACAGTAGTGATTTTTTTTTCTCCTCATTTTGACAATTTGACTTCACAGCTATAAATGATTCAGTCTTGCTGAATAGCAGAATAAAGGAGTGTTCGATCTTGATAAAAATGCAGATCTGGTGTAGGTAAAAGAATTACCAACGCTTGCCATTTAAAGTCAACTGGGAACCTGGTAGAAATAATTATGGACAGGTAATCCTGGAAAAAAAAAGCTAGCTTGACTAAATTCCATTTGAAAATCAAATTTGAGTATAAATGGGATCTTTATTCACATATGAGCTTGTCTGTTTAATTTATTTACATCATTTAATTTCTTCATTTCTGTATAATTTCTCATTGTGGAGATCAGCACCTATCTGTACATCTTAACATTTGTTGCTTGATGAAATAATGTAAAGCTGGCCAGCATTACCATTTTCTGGAATTAATTTCTTCTAAAAGCAATCAGTAAATGTGTACTTTGTTGGTTGCATTATTTAATAAGAGTATACTAAATAACTAGTTTTTAAAAATATTTGAAATATTGCAGTAATGCAACAATAGATTTTATAGCATTACATCTACATTTCATCACAGGGGTTAGATTAGAAATAATTTGAGATTATGAATTGATGAAAACATAACATGACCTCAAAATTAAAAAAATAATATATTAGAACTAAAATTGGATCTTTTCTGAACTATCAGAATAATGCCTCCATTACACTTCTGATCAAGAGTGGCATGCATGTTATGAAATATCTCAGTTACTCTGGAAAGTTAAAACTTCTGTCATTACTTTCCGATACATTTCAGCTCTGCTTAAGCAGCAACACTGCCTTTCCAGAGCCGAAGTTGACTATTGTGTAGGATTATTTCCATAATGTCCTTTACAGCCAGAAATTATTTCTGTAACCAACCATTGTAAAGAAATCACTTCTACAATGGTAGTATTTTCATTTGCTTTTATCATGTACAAAATATATTTTGAGGACCCAGATTATGATGAGGTCCAATATTGATTACTTTTGCAGGACCATTTCATTTTCAAATGCAAGAATGATCTTCTTCGGGCTACTTATTTGAGGTGAAGATAAAGATGTCAAAGCTCTTTCAGTTATACAAAATCTCAAAAGAAAACGCTCAGAAGTTGTGTAAAAGACATGCAATGGTTCTGCTAATGTTGCATGCAGCAAAAAGTCTTCAAATGTACCCTTACAATAAGTGCAGGTTTAACATAAGGTTAAACCGAAACTAGAATCAATTAAAATATAGAAATACAGACGTTGGAAATCTGAAATCAAAACAGAAAATGCAGGAAATACTTATCAGTTCAGGCAGCATAAGCTTCAGGTCACAGACCTTTAGTGAGCTACTCCAGATGACACTGCTAACTGAATGACCAGTCTTCAGACTATTTGATCATTCAACATGTTAGCAAGAAAGGACCAACACAAAGAAAAGAATAAACACGATCTCTAACAAAATTATATCTGGAGTGCCTGAGAGTTCCTCTATCCTTAATTCCTCTAACAAAGCTATTCCGTTATGACTAGAACACTAAGATCAACCAGACAACATGAAAGAATATGAATTATTGATCAATAAATGGATCAATGAGTATGTTATAGACCCAGGATGTTTATACGCTAAAAATCTCTGAAATAGGCAGGCAATAGGCATAATAAAATTGCAAAAAAGGCACGCAAAAGGCATTTATGGACAAAAGAAGGCATTAAAAGGCATGTATTTCCACCACCAAAATATGGTTAAAATAATATAAAGGTATACTACATTAAATGACCAAAGTTGCCTGGTTGCACATAATTACTAACATTGTTTTCAAATTATCTGGTGTTAAACTATGCCGTCTGTCAGACAGAATATGCTTCAGTTGTGAAAAACTTCTTTCTACCCCAGCTGAGGTCACTGGTGCGTACCCGAAAAAAGCTACAGACTCAATATTCATGTCGATATCTTGTGCATAGCAACTACCTTTGAGAACTTTAGCTATGTTTTGTATTTCTTCAAGATCTTTGTTACCTAAAATTACTCTCCC
Organism: Rhinoraja longicauda; assembly: GCF_053455715.1. Lineage (NCBI taxonomy): Eukaryota > Metazoa > Chordata > Chondrichthyes > Rajiformes > Arhynchobatidae > Rhinoraja > Rhinoraja longicauda. The sequence continues at coordinate 15,144,573 of NC_135965.1, read as the reverse complement.
ACATTTTCCTTGTATGTCTTTACCTACATCGCCAGGAACTTTACGAATATCGTCAATTACTTTGTTGAAAACCTGCAAGTTATTCACTAATGATTCGCCACATTTCTCATGGGAAGTGATAGCTTGGGGAAGTTTGCAAAATTGGAAGCAGTAAACACATGATCACGGTGCAGGGACTTTTTTTGTATGATTTCACGGACGATCGTGACTGCAGATCTTCTTCAAAACAGTTGACGATTTATTTTATCTTTTCAAAATTTGCAGCATAGTAGAATACACCATGTACCCCACCTAGTCAAAACGAGCTGAGGAGGTAGCGGAATCCCGGGTGCCATTTCCTTGAACAACTGCGACGGTGCTTTGAGGAAGATTTTCTTGACATTGGAAACTCGGCGATCGATATTTGGAAACAAGCTACGTATGTGCTCGGCAATTCTATCGAGTCCATGAGCTAAGCATGTCAAATGCAACATTTTGGGGAATAAAACTTTAAGAGCACGAGCAGCTTTTTTCATGTAGGGAGCTGCATCAGTCACAAACAGAAGAGCATTCTCGTGTTTTATACCTTCTGGCCAAAGTACAGCAAGTGAAGATGTAAACAACTGAGCAATAGTTGAGCCGCTTGACTTCTCCAATACCTCCGATGTCAACAAATACTCCTTTGATGGTTGACCTGCCTCCACTGTACCGATGACCACATTGGCAACATATCTCCCCACAGCATCGGTTGTCTCGTCTATTGAGATCCATATTTTGTTGCATGCAACTTCATCTCTAATTTTCTGCACAACAATGTTGAAGTTGATGTCAACATAATTTTTCCGTAATGATGACTCGCTCAGTATATGTTCTTCTATGTATTTCTCTAAAAAACCTCTGAGAGATTTGTTTTCCAATTTCCACAGTGGAATTTCAGCATCAATGAATGCCTTGCACAAATCGCTCGAAAACTCAGATTTGCGACTGGAGCCAGCAATAAATGTAGTGAGGAGACAAGCTTGCGTATTTCCCGTCTTCAGTTTCTCTGCCGCCGACTTGTGTTTAGCTGTCTGTACATGCTAGAAGACGAAATATTTCTTCTCATGATTCACTGCTTTCTCACATGCTTTGCAAAACACCACACAGTTGCCTGTTGAAATTATATCACTCCCGTACACTCTCACCAAATCATTCACTTTTTTACAAGGCGTTAACTTGACTTTAGGCATTTTGACGCTTGCAGGGATAGATCCTACAAGAGCAGGGATGCAGACGTCTACCGGCAGGCCAAGTACAAGCTGAGAAGAGGAATCAGAGCTGCCAAGGAAAGGTACTCTGAGGAGCAGGAGCAAGTTCTCAGCTAATGACTCTTCTTCAGTTTGAAAGGGCTTGCAAGAAATCACAAGCTACAAGAGGAAAACTTTGGACAATCGTCAGCTGACCAACGATCTGAACAAGTTCTACTGCAGGTTCGAAGGTATCACAAAATGCTGGATTAACTCAGCGGGTCAGGCAGCATCTCAGGAGTGAAGGAATGAAGGGTCTCGACCCGAAACGTCACCCATTCCTTCTCTCCTGAGATGCTGCCTGACCCGCTGAGTTACTCCAGCATTTTGTGATACCTTCGATTTGAACCAGCATCTGCAGTTATTTTCCTACACAATCTACTGCAGGTTCGATAAACAGAAACTTAATCCTGGTACACCCTCCCCCCCCTCCCTGACCAACATTTCATACCTACTCACAGCCTGTCTCCAGTTTGAAAAGACTGGATGCTTCCCCACCCACCCCTCTCCAATCATCACTTAACACCCACTTACAGCCTGACTGCAAAAGACTGGGACCCTGTCCACTACCCACGAATGAACGACCGACGGCGGTGCCCCCAGTTTCGCCCCGGTGATGGAGATTTTCTTGTAAGTTACGTTATCACGGCAAAAAAAAGGCTGATTTAGGCACTCGATTGTGAAAAAGGCATTATCTTGCTGAAATCATCAAAAAAGGCATGAAAAGGAACTTATGGTAAAATCCTGGCTCTAGTTATCATCAATAGTCATACACTCTCCAATGATCGATTAAACAATGCTCACTGTGATATCTGCCATGCGAACACAGGTCTGCATATCAAAGACCTGAATGATTGTAGAATACAGTCCCATTCGTGATTAAAATACTGAAGCAATGACCCACTGAGATTGGATTACAACATTTAAGTTAAGATTCAAGGTCAAACAACACATATTCTGCAGAGCTGCTCGGCAATGACAATCTCCAGCAAGAGGGAATGTCCTTGACATTCAACAACTTTACTATGGCTACATTTCCTATCACCAATATTCTGAGGCAGTTCACTGTTAATCAGAAATTAAATAGATCAGCCACAAAAATAATGGTTACAAATAAGACGTGATATTTTTCAGAAAATCTGCAGCAAAATACTGAGTCGCTGCCAAAAGTGACAACTTAGGCCTTTCCAAGTCATTAGTGAGATGAAATAGTCTTCAATTGCTTGGCCGAAGGCAAATGCAAAACCATTTAGAGCAAGGAGATAAAGCAGTCCACTTGATTGTTATTTTTCAGACAACCTCAAACATTGATCCACTGCGCAGAAAATCCACAGAATCCACCTTCTAAAACTTGGACTCAACAATCCGACTGTAAATACGGCTATTAATTCTTTGCCATATTACCATTCAGCACTGTGAAAGTAGCTTAGCTACACAGATAACTGCCGTTGAAGTGCTTCACCTTCCCAAAGAGATAAGACAACAAGAAATAAACCACCAGCCTGGCGAGAAGCAACCACATTCTATGAAAATCAAATTAAAAATGTACAGAATACATTGCTTTAGATTTACAAATGAGAAACAGGAATATGTTTTGATTATTTGTTCACCTTGAAATCATCACCTCAACTTAGTTACAGGTTTGTGGATTTTCTAAAACCAAAGCTTAATTGGACCTAGTTCAGGCAATGCTGGTAATTTCACTGATCACGGCATTTAAGATGATATAAACCAGCAATGCTAAATATTTCAATTCATTTTATGCAACACTCCTTCCTCTTGCAAATATTTTAATTTAAAATCTTTTTTTCAAATAGACTACCAATTCTCACAATAATCTATTTTTTCCCAAACTACCAGGCTACTCATTTTCTAGAATGAGGATCTGACTGCGTGAAATTGTTATTCTTATAGTTCTGCCATACATTCTTGCCAGAAAAGTACATTAATTAAAAATGTCCATTTACTCAGAATTTCAAGAGTATTTTCTGAATGGTCACTGCACCAGATCATAACACATATGAAAAGTAAATGTCATCCAACCACTGAAGCTATTGCTTTCTGAATGATCTATTGTTTCCACATAACTTCCTTCATGTTGCTTCAGAAATTATGTTGCTAAATTTTCTGCAAGATAACAATGAGTGAGCAGATTCATTCATACTGATTTTAGATGAAAAAGTGTCACCTATTTTTATGCATCGCATGGCAAATGGAAAGCTTTCAATGCGGAGACAGGACTGAGATTTATCGCACTCCTGACCTTTACCTGATATTGACAATGGTGTTCCTCACTCCCACAAGAGTCCAATTTTGAAGGTGAGAAGTTACTGGCTGTGGTTCTGTCCTGACATCCTAATTTCTGGGTTAGAAGGTCGTGTGTTCAAAACCCACACTAAACTATCATCAAAACAAGTGTCACACTTCAGATGATGAAGTGCCTGCAATCTTAAGGTGCCCTCTTTCGGGAAAGGTATTAAATCAAGATCCCATTGGCTCTCTCAAGTGACAACGGAAAGTTTCACAGCATGAAGGGAAACTGAATTAGCCCAGATGATATTTTGCAACTAAAATCAAAGAGCAGATTGCATTTCACAACTGTTTACACATAAATAAGCTATGTGTTTTCAATATTACAACTGCAACAACATGCTAAAAATCCTTGAAGCTAGTTTGACCATGATAGACACTACTTTAATTAACTATTTGTATTTTCTTTGTCAAATGCCAGAAGACATTTCTTCAGTATTGTTACATGGCTGGCAAAAGAAATGGAATGGTGAGGGAGTGGTGGTAGTGATATAGATGGAATAGTGGATTAAAATTCAAAATATTTTTTGATCAACTTCACTGGGACAAAATTTTATCCCATGAAACAGAATTACTGTTATAAAGACATATCTTATGTGTATTATGAAAATAAATTCAAGATTAAACCCGTTAGCACAGGATCAGATGCTGGATTACTCAAGTCTATCATGAAAAGTGTAAGTAATTCTCAAACTTTTCTAGACTAGAAAAGATTAGATTAGATACCAAGTAGAAGTCATAGATAGACACAAAAAGCTGAAGTAACTCAGCAGGACAGGCAGCATTTCTGGAGAGAAGGAATGGGAGACGTTTCGGGTCAAGACCCTTCATCAGACGTCAGGCAGGACAGCAATGGGTACTACAAATGGTCTCTCAGGGTTAGGGAGAGATTAAAAAATGAATCACATTTGCAATCTGATCGGTAATGAATACATGTACCGCGCAAAAATAGAATCGAGCTGAGCTAAGATATTCCCACAATTTGGTTGGCATGGACCAAAGAGCCTGTTTCTGGACACCTTGTCTCCATGGCACTATAATTGAATGTTGTGCCAACAATGATCTTTATTGTGAGAATAGACAGTAAATCATTTGGCGCAAGCAATGCTTTGGTTCAAGTAATCAATCAGTTCTTTATTATTTCCATGATAAAGAACTCAAAAACTACTAATACTAACATTTTGAAAAATGATGCAGCGTGAAGGGCAGACCTCTTTATTGATAGGTATTGAAATTGCTGAATGCGACCTCAATTTAAATAGGAGAATGTGCACTGCTCTCCTAATCCAATGAGTTGTATTTGCCTTCAAAAATACAAAGGGCTTTTAAAGTGTAGATGGATAATACAAATGACACTAATTTTATGGCCTGATCTAAATTTTGATGACATTTGATTAATTTGACTTGGAAAGAAAATAAAGAACCATAAAATACTTCAGGATAAATAAATCAATAAACCTTCCTTGGTATTGAATTAACCAGACTTTGCAAAGCCGAAATTGGAAAGCCCGCTTAAGCTCCCTCAGAATCTTGAGAAGCAAATATTATTCCAGCAGTATTTAATTAGAGTTTGTGAACTGAATAACTGTAGGGGAAACACACAGCTATGATATAACAGAACAATGAATGCAGTAGCTTATTTTGCCTGAATCTGTATGTGCGCTCTGTTTTTTGTTACCACAGGCTGAATTTATCTCTGCATCAATGCACTGCTTGGAAGGCAAAACTATCCTGTTTGCCACATAACAAACCTACCTCTGGGCTAATAACAAATACGTAGGTAGTCAATAAAATCTCTAGCCTATGGAGGCATTTCAGAATGTAATATTTATATATAAATTTCTCCCTATTCAAAAATTGTCGCCAAATGATTAAACGGTAGACTATTCTTTTGATTGTTGTTTTCTTTATTTATACTTGGGTTGATGCCCAGTATTGCATAGGGCAATGCTGCATATACTGTCATGTGGATGGCACAAATTGCAGCAACTGTGCGCCAGTGAAATAAATTATTGTTAAGGATAGTTGAAGGGGCTTCAATCAAGAGGATTGGTTTGCTTCAGATGGTATAGAGCTTTCTAACAGCTGTTACAGCTGCACTCATCAAGAGAATATTCCATCCTGTTCCTTAAATATGCCTTGCAAATTGTTGAAAGACTTTGGGGTGTCAGGTGGTGAATTGCTCACTCGCCAGGCTCTGACATACTCTGATAGACATGGAACTTATGTTCAGTTTAATTTTTTTGTCAATGTGACCCTTTGATGTTGTTGGTGGTTTCTTGGCAATGGTTAGGCCATTGAGTAGATGGCAAGAGTCTTCCTTGTTGGACAAGGGGTAGCAATGTAGGCAGCAGGTTGAGCTGCTAACTCACAACTCCAGTAACCTGGGTTCAGTCCTAGCCTCTGGTGCTTTGAGGAGTTTGCATATTCCCCATGATCACAGTTTCCTCCAGGTGCTCGTTTCCAACCAGATCCCAAAGATATGAAGACTGCTAGATTTTAAAAAAGACACAAAGTGCTGGAGTAACACAGTGGGTCAGGCAGCATCTTTGGAGAACATGGATGGGTGATATTTCAGGTTGGGACACTTCTTCAGACTGATTGTAGTCTGGTGAATTTAGACGGTAAGAAACAAAAGGACTGAAGAGTTGCAAATTGTGAAGCTCGAGGAAGGAATGTGGTGGATGGGTGGGAGAAATAGGTGCAAGTCCAGGTGGGACAAAGGAGTGGGGGGAGTTCTTCTGCCTTTTAACCTCTGGCCTTTGCCCATAATTTGCCTTATCACCCCCATCCCCCTGATATGTATCCATCCATTGCTTGCCAGGCTTTGTCCTGCCCTCCTCTCTTCCCACTTTCTTCTCCCCCCCCCCCACCATCCCACCACAATTAGTCTAAAGAAGGTTCCAAACCTGAAATATCATCTATCCATGTTCTCATGAGATGCAGATGCTCCATGACCCACTGAGTTACTCCAGCATGTTGTCTTTTTTAGTAAACGAGCATCTGCAGTCCCTTGTTTCTACAAGAACAATACTTTAATTTACCTTTGTAAATATCTCCAACTTTGTAAGTGAATGCTAGAACCTGGGGGCGGTTAATAGGAATGAGAGTAGATTAAACAAGAGATTAAGGTAAATAGGTGCTTAATGGTTTGATGGAGTGAATGGGCAAAGGGGCCTATTTCAATGCAGCATGATTCTATTATCCTAATGCCTGGCGTTTTTAAGGCATTGAGTGTTATTTGTAACTTAAGAGTCATAGAGTGTACAATATGGAAACAGGCCCTTCGGCTGAACTTGCTCACACCGGCCAACATGTCCCAGCTACTCTCGTCCCACCTGGTCCATATCCCTCCAAACCGGTCCTATCCATGTACCTGTCTTAACTGATTCTTAAACGTTGGGATAGTCCCAGCCTCAACTACCTCCTCTGGCAGTTTGTTCCATACACCCACCACCCTTTGTGTGAAAAGGGATACCCCTCAGATTCTTATTAAATCTTTTGCCCTTCGTAAACCTATGTCTCGTCCTTGATTCACTTACTCTGGGCAAGAGACTCTGTGCATCTACCCAATCTATTCCTCTCGTGATTTTATACACCTCTATAAGATCACCTCTCATCCTCCTGCACTCCAGGGATTAGAGTCCCAGCCTACTCAACCACTCCCTTTAGCTCACACCCTCTAGTCCTGGCAACATCCTCGTATCTCTTCTCTGTACCCGTTCCAATTTAACAGCCCATAATCAAATGCTGACTAAAATGATTTCCTTCACGCTTTCTTTCCACAAGAAACAGCTGTGAAGCAATAGCATTAAGGTGATTATATCTCCAGGAAGACTTATATTACATTAACAAATAACATTTGATCATTTAAAAGGGGATCATTACTGTTGTGGGGAATAAATTGCAAGCAAACATTAATTAATCAGAAATTAAATGGCGTTATTTATTTATCATTTGAAATGTATAACTTTCAAAATGCACAACATTGTTTTAAGTTAATATTTAAAATTTCCATTTTTTTAAAGTATGATTTCAGCATTTCTATTGGTGTGAAGAGAATATCAACATAATTTAATTACAATATAATATTACTATTTTAAAGTTAGCATGCAACCCCTTTCAGCGCATGAAAATGCTTCAATTTATGCAATCTAACCTGACGCCATGTAAAATGTGTGGATAGCTACTTTGGGAGAAATGCCTGCAGATGCCAGTGATCTAATAATACAAGATAAAAGCTCCTCTGCACATTTTCCCTCAAGTGAATATGTGGCACATCATTATAACCTCAGTAGCCAAGAGCATACATGCATGTAATGTGTTATGTTTGTTTCTAGATATTATTTTTCTCTTTTAACATGGTGCACGGAACAGATTACTCCATGCAGAAGACAGTTTTAACTTTAATTAGATATCACCAATGACATTGTTGACATTAGTTCACAGATTCTGCCATTATTATAGTCGGAACAAATAAATATTAATATATCATGGGCAGTTACAGTTCATGTACATTAAACGAAGTACCAACCAGGCAGATTATTTCAAAATCCGAAAAGCCATTTAAAGCACATGATGAATCATTTATTTTTTTACGTATTTGTTATTCGTTCAAATACTTTAATGCCACTTAGTTCAGGTTATGACATAGAGCTGAAGTACACTCTGTTATACAATGTAGCACAGTGCCTCCTTTGTAAAGCACTACCTAGACAAGGTGGCTACAAGAGCAGCTCCCTCAACCCCCGTGGAGGAGGCTATTACTCCATTGTTGGTCTCTGCACCTCTAAATCTATGGAGGAGGTGGGGTGGGAGTACACACAATCAAAGATCCTATGGCTGATACGCTATCCCATGACTCCTGCTGGGAACGGATATGGCATTGTCTGTGAAAAAAGGGCTATACTCAGTTGTAACATCTGTCTACGTGAATGGCCTGCGGGATTAAGTTCTAAGCCAATACCTCCCTGAGCAAGTCACGATTTGTCTTCCGACACTTACAAAAACAAAATTTACTATACTTTACTAAACTCCCGTCCACATCATTGCAACACTGAGTGGGTTCTTCATCATCGGAGGCACTAGCCTTTTAATGAAAGCTTTAAACAGAAACCTTGAGTGTCTATTTTAGTTGTTCAGGCAAACATTAAATATTCCTAGCTTTATTCAGATATGATCTAGAAATTCATCCAACACTTTCATAACATTGCACAAAATATATATTTTTAACAATCTGTTTTTTTTACACGAGATTGGGAAGTGTTGATGCTCGAAAGGACATACATCCGAATACACAGACCAATTTAAACTTATATATCATATCATCATATATATACAGCCGGAAACAGGCCTTTTCGGCCCTCCAATTCGGAAGGCAATTGGTATGCTAGACATAATTACTTATAATTCAATACAGGAATAAAGCAATCTAACTTGCATTTATATAGCATGTTGAATTGACAACACCTTCAGTTTTGTGCATAAATTGCTTAAACAAGGACATACTTGCCAGAGAAGTGCAGCAAAGATTCATGAGACCTGGCCTTGGGATGGCTGATTTGTCATACGGAAAGAGATTGAATAGGGCTGTATCCTCTGGGGTACGGAATCATGAGAGGCAATACAAATCCCTGGAAAAACTGGAATTCCTTCATCCTTAGTGTGTTAATGTGCAGGGATCGCTGGCCGGTGCGGACTCGGTGGGCCGAAGGGACTGTTTCCACACTGTATCTCTAAACTAAACTAATGATGGCTCACACACAAAAGGGCACAAAGTGCTGGAGTAACTCAGCGGAGTAAGTCAGGCAGCATCCCAGAAGAACATGGAAAGGTGACGTTGGGACCCTTCAGACTGATTCAGTTTGCTGAGCTGTTTCAGCACTTCATGTCATTTCACCGTAAAACTGGGCGCCAATGCCACTGGTCTGAACTAGCGAGCCCTTCTTCATGGTTAAAATGGCTGATGTTCCAGTTCACATTGTAGCCCCTGGCCGTGAGCAGACACATCGCAGACCGTGTGGTGGGTGAATAGGTATTTGCTGGTGCACCTTGTGAGCCAGAAATGTCATCGGAAGCCAGGGCTTGGGAGACAGTGCGAGCCAGGGTGGCATCATCAGGTCCCTCTGCTATAACTGGAATCAGTTATAAAGGGGTCCATTCTAACTAGTTTACTGTACTTTGCTAAATGTTATGTCCTTGCAGCTGCAGCACCCTTAATTGCATGACCATCAATATTGACAACAAGCTTACTTTATGCCTTTTGAAAATCCGTATGCACCACATCAATCACATTTCCCTCATTAGCCCCTCTAATATTAACTAAATACTATTTAGACACAATTTGCTTTGAACAAATCATGTTAGCCTTCTCTCAGCAATCTATTCATGTTCAAAAGATGGAAGCAAATAAGGATCATTGTTGGCAGAAATGAAAATACTAAACTCTCAAAAGGCATCGATCCCTGCTAAAGTTGAGTTTTACACGCTTTAGTTTCTGTTTCCTATGCATTACTTTGACTGTACTCTTAGCTCCTATAAAAATGCTTATTAGTTACTGAATTTGTTCTTGCAATCTTTTTGAACAGGATGCATCCTTTTTTTCAATGTTCCTGTCCTGTCCACTTCACAGATATTTCAAAAATATGGTGAAGACTTCGGCATTTCTTTACTTTCCCAAAAAAACTTATGTTGCACCCCATCTGGGCCAGGTGATTCTTGCCAAATTTTATGTGGTCTCTTACAAACAATCTGACGATAATTAAGAGTTGGGACAGGTTTAGTATATAACAATGTTTCTATTTTTCAGGGCTACGAGGATTCTTATCAAACTCAATTATTGTTGGCAGAAATAATTATACCAGCTGAAGCTACCTTTTATCTACATTGTTTGCTTACCATTTAAGCATTTTCATGTGTGAGAATAATCAAATTATTAATAATAACTCCTTTGGCAAAGGCGAGAAGTCTTCCCATTCTCTGTCCCCTGTATTTTGGTATAAGACCTTACAGATGCTGCGCTGACCCAATAATATGAAAGATTTAGGCAGCAGCACTCCCATTTACTTTTGCACCAGTTAATAAAAAGCATTAACTAAACCTCCAATTTTGAGATACAATGATTTAAGATTTCTTACATGACATGCCATTGAATTTAATCAATGTCAATGTCATTTTTCATGGAATAAACATCAAATGCCTCATGCATTAAAAGTGCAACTTTAATCACATTTTGACATGCACGGTAGCATTTTGTTTTTTGCATTTTACTGATATTGTTGCTATTTCTTTAACAGCAAGATACACATATTAATTAACTGTACAGGATTACAGTATTACAGTACATTGAATGATGCACCAACCCAACTATCTTAATCCAAAATGTATTTTAAAATCTAGCAAATCATCTGAACTGAAATCTTGTTCACAATTGGTAATTGCTTTCACACAGATCTCTAGTTATTTGAAAGTAATGGAAATTTCCAAGCTTTACACTCTTCTGAAAAATACAACATTATAAAGACAAAGAATATGACAGTTTAACAAAATCTATCCATAAACTATGAGCAGCTCCCAGGTTAGGTAGGAATTCCATTCCCAAGAAATGTCCATTAACTCGCTCTTCTGTAAGTCAAAAAGTTCAATTTTCTATAGACAAATCATATTGCTCTAAACTTAACACACAGGCCATCCCCAGGTTTCAAACCCCCAACTTATGGACACCCCTACACATAAGTCTGACGTGTGTACATTGCTATGAATGGCCAAACTAGTTTCCCCTCTTTCATCACTTGTACTAATTGTTCTTTCTTACCAATCTTGTGCTTTAGGTGTCATTCATTACAATACTACGAATGTATGAATATGTTACAATTTTTGTGTATTTGTTATTGGTATTGGTTTATTATTGTTATGTGGTACAGCGAAAATGTTTTGCGTCCGTGCTTTTGAATCAAATCAAACTATACATGAGTGTAATCAAGCCATACAACAGGTAATGTAAAAGCGAAAAATACCAATGTGCAAAATATAGTTACCGCATTACAATTACAGTGAAAAAGTGCAAGATCTGCAATGAAGTAGGTTGGAAGATCAGGACTGCATGCTAGCTTATAGGAGGACCGTTCCAGTAGTCCAATAACAGCGATAAAGCTGTTCCTGAATCTGGTGGTTTGTGCTTGCGAGCTTTTATATTTTCTGCCCAATGGGAAAGAGAAGAGAGAATGACCAGGATGAAAATGGTCTTTGATTATGTTGGCCGCTTTTTTTTGAGGAGGCTTCGAAAATGTCCTTCACTTGTTTCTTGTCAGAGTAAAGTATTTGTTTTGCAGTCTGTAATCAGGAATGCAAATGACGTGGTGTGCCCAAATAAACCCTTCCAGTGGATTTTTGATGATGGTCTGAGCTAATTTCTTGCGTCTCTGATGTAGGATGTCTGGTAGACAATGTGGTTGGTGCTGAGTTTGAGGACTTGATCTTTACACACTCTTTCTCAGATTGACTCTGTCATCGGATTGAAACCATTGACGAATTGCAACATGGTTGTATCCCTTCGCTGAAAGATGGCTCCATAAGTAATGGAAGAGGTCTGCATCTTGCCCTTAATCTTTTTATTATCCCAAAATAATATTATGCACTTGGGCCAAATCGTGAGGACATCTGTTCTGTGAACATTCAGTGTATGGCCCATCCCTTTCTATGCCTCAGTGAATGAGTACATTTGGAAATTAACCACCTTGACTCAAAGCAAGCATATCTGTAGCCTGAGAGATGTGGTCCTTGGTTCTGGAATGGACATGATGGAGGCGGCAGCAGCCTAACATCTGAGTGGAAAGGAATCAATTATGTAATTGAGTTCGGATTAACAATTATTGACTTGAGGCATTGATTCTATTTCTTTCTCCACAGAATGCTACCTGACGCAAGTACTTTCATTTTGGTCTTCATTTATGATTTTCATGGATTGATCTGTTTGTTGTTTGCTGGGATGGATGTTGGATGAAAATGCTTGGAAGTCCTGATCTTTGCACACAACCTGATGAAAGTGACCCTGTGGCCCATCCAAAACCTCTTAGCCTTCCAACTGAATGAGTTGTGCATAACCAAGTTGTGGCTTTGGCAGCAGAAAAATAATATTAAATTCCGGAACTGCCAATTACCGGGAGGGTGCCTGTGATTATATTGGAATAATTGAATTGACTGGTGTAAATGCATTCAAAAGAGTTTCAGCAGCAGATGGTATGAATTGAGAAGTGCAATAAGTGGTTTCCTCTTTCAAGTTGCCATTTTAAGGGGCTACTTGCCCCTTTTACGGAGAAAATTTGATTAATGAGTGTTTTCTGACGATCATGGTAAAATTAAAATCAGCCCAACTTGCCCACACCGGCCACTACGTCCCAGCCACACTAGTCCCACCTGCCCCCCATTTGGTCTATATCCCTCCAAACCTGTCCTATTCATATACCCAATTGTTTCATAAATGTTGGGAGAGTCCCTGTCTCAATTACCAGTCAATTCCTTCTGTACTATAAAAATACCATTACATGGTACTCTTTAGCTTTTTTTTTTCCTGCATTGCTCTTCTGAATGATTTGTAAACTTATACTCCAGGATCACTTTACTCCCCCACTATATTTAAACTTATTCTTTCAATCAAAATATGCTATGACACAAATGAATTGAAAATAATACATGTAACGTTGAAATAGACAATTTGTTCCTGAAGAAAAACTAAGGAGTGGAAAATCCCAAAATACAGAACTCTGAAATAAAAACAGAAAATGTTGAAAACACACAGCAAATTAGGCAACATCTGTGGAAAAAGGAACAGAATTAATGTTTCAGATCAAAGACCCTTCAAAACCTATTGCCTGATTTCTAATGGAGTTCTTTATGGAATTGCTGACAGTTTCTTATGTAGCTGTTAGGAAGTTCAGGACTTGAATGAGTGTGCAAAAATGTAGAATGCTACATTTCCAGAAGTTTCTGCTCCTGTTAAACTTTGGAAATCTGCCACATAATGCCATATGCAACGATGCAAGTTTAGCGATTGCATTCATTTCAATAACAAGGAAAGAAAATACATATTAAACTTACATTAAATTGAATTGCTTTAACCGCATATATATAATTGTTTTCTCTGACATGAGAATTTTACTTAATTTTAAATTATTTCTAAAACAAATTAATTAAATATTTTAATGATTTTAAATTATAGGTATGGAAAAGTTTTCAGTTGAATGTTTGTGAATATTAGATATTTACGAGCATTCAAACTCTTGGATAGCAACGATGTCATACTTGCCAGGCTGTCATCACATTAGGAGACACGTTACTTATTGTTAGAATTACCCACTGCCGGGTAGAGCCAGGTTTGTGAATAACAAACTGTGGTTGTTATTACAGGCCTCTTTATAATGGATTTTGGTTATAGTGGATGGAGCGCCCCCACGGTAATCAGATACCACTGTGTATTTAAGAACACAGGCTGCCATGAACACTGTGGGGGTTCATGAAAATTGACACCCAATTGGTTCAATGAACACTTGTGCAATGATACTGTTAAACAATATAACAAACAACCTCTAATATTTTTAGCAGTAGCTGTTAAAAAGAGCTTTGTATTTGAAAACAACTCGTTTCATAGAGCGAGGTGGTTAAAGCCAATCCCTTACTTGGTTTATAGCGGACATTCAGCAATAAAGGAGAATTTTCTAATTTCACCCCCTGCATGGTCCGTTATAACAAAGGTATTCTGAATATAACTGCAAGAAGGTCTGCCCCATGAAAGTGTAGAGCTCGTGGTCAGGGAACTACTGAGCACGGGTGTCTCTTGCCACTCCTGAGAATTTCTGTGCCCAGTATTATTTATTTTTCATACCCATTCTATTATGTGTTCATCCTTTCAAATAAAACAATTAATGTCTGCAAATCGTCCTTTGCATTATGGTTGCCAATGTAATTTGATTTTAGTTTAATTATTTTATTTGAAATGTTTGAAGATTTTAAGTGTGGCGATACATACATTAACTGTTCCAAATATCTTGTACGCTTTTCCATCACCATCTGTCTGGTATTCTCAATTTCAAAAACATCCTCAAGTCTAAGGTAACTGAAATTGGATAATGTCAATTTATAGTGATTTACAAGGGAATTTGTTTAATGCTTTGAGCTTATCCATTTGGAGCTGTTGAGTACCCTATTTTAGGAGCCTTTCCATCATTGAGATTACATCCCGTCACTCTAGCATAGATTTGAAACGAGATACAAAGCTTATAGAACTATTATAAATCTATTCACAAATTACTTTAACTGTGTACTTCATTCACATTAAAATATTTTAATATTTACCTAATTTACATAGAAACATAGAAAATAGGTGCAGGAGTAGGCCATTCGGCCCTTCGAGCCTGCACCGCCATTCAATATGATAATGGCTGATCATCCAACTCAGTACCCCGTACCTGCCTTCTCTCCATACCCCCTGATCCCTTTAGCCACAAGGGCGACATCTAACTCCCTCTTAAATATAGCCAATGAACTGGCCTCAACTACCTTCTGTGGCAGACAATTCCACAGATTCACCACTCTCTGTGTGAAAAAAAACGTTCTCAGCTCGGTCCTAAAAGACTTCCCCCTTATCCTTAAACTGTGACCCCTTGTTCTGGACTTCCCCAACATCGGGAACAATCTTCCTGCATCTAGCCTGTCCAACCCCTTAAGAATTTTGTAAGTTTCTATAAGATCCCCCCTCAATCTTCTAAATTCCAGCGAGTACAAGCCGAGTCTGTCCAGTCTTGAATGAAGACTATGAACTGATTTCTCAGAATATAGATTTTTTGTGATTTTTATTCTGAGCTAAAGATTTTTATGCTCATCTACTGAGAATAGGATAATTATCTTTACAGGACATTATAGGATGAACACTGCTGTGAAATTACTAAATTAGATGCAACTCACTATAGGCAGTTTTGTTTCTGTTAAGAATCTGTGCTGGCATTCTGAAGAAAGGTCTCGACCCGAAACATCACCCATTTCTTCTCTCCCGAGATGCTGCCTGACCCGCCGAGTTACTCCAGCATTTTGTGTCCATCTTCAATTTTAACCAGCATCTGCAGTTTTTTTTCCTACACATCCTGGCATTATTATAACGTTTTCTAGTCAGAATGGTCAATTTTAAGGCTGTATTTCTAACATGGATAAAGGCTGATTTGTATTGCATGGCCCTGTTGCCAAATATTAAATTAAGGACACAAAGAACTGCAGAAGTTGGATTACAAATAAAAACATTGCTGGGGTAACTTAGCAGGTCTGACAGCATCTCTGGAAGATGTGGATAGGTGACGTTTGACTCGGGACCCTTCTTCAGACTAATTGAGGAAAATTGAGTTCTTTGCCTCAGGAACAAGCGGCATGTTAATTAATGTGTGCTGACAGTTGGTCAGCCAAATTCACAATCTATGCTATGTTGTCTCTTGACTTGGACTTTTCCTTTGCAACTTCAGGGTATGACTAAAATCTTCCTGACATTTGCACTGTATTTGTAATATAGAGCAGCTGAGATTCTGAAATGTGTTGGGCATGGAAAGTGAAAAGATGAAAGGGCAGCTGTTGTATCTCCTGTGGTTGTACAGGAAGCTTATCAGTTATAGTCAAAATCTCTCTTTTGCCCATTTTCCTTATCTTCGCCCTTCACCTTTTGCAGGTCTCCCCTTATTGTTAGTTTCCATGATTCCTGCCAACTACTTCATGATCACAGCACTTAGATTGTTTGCTACTGTATTTGTAGATAAACCCTTTACAGTGAGTCCCTGTATGGTGTAGTGTACAGATTAATATTTCCATTGATCAGAATGGTAGAAGTGGCAATATATTACATGCATTATCAAGTTTAAAATACATGACTAGTCATAAACCTGGATTATGCTCACATAAATATTGCTTTCAGGTTTCAGTTCAACGGAGAACTCTGCAGCCCATCCATCCATCCATCCATCCATCCATCCATCCATCCATCCATCCATCCATCCATCCATCCATCCATCCATCCATCCATCCATCCATCCATCCATCCATCCATCCATCCATCCATCCATCCATCCATCCATCCATCCATCCATCCATCCATCCATCCATCCATCCATCCATCCATCCATCCATCCATCCATCCATCCATCCATCCATCCATCCATCCATCCATCCATCCATCCATCCATCCATCCATCCATCCATCCATCCATCCATCCATCCATCCATCCATCCATCCATCCATCCATCCATCCATCCATCCATCCATCCATCCATCCATCCATCCATCCATCCATCCATCCATCCATCCATCCATCCATCCATCCATCCATCCATCCATCCATCCATCCATCCATCCATCCATCCATCCATCCATCCATCCATCCATCCATCCATCCATCCATCCATCCATCCATCCATCCATCCATCCATCCATCCATCCATCCATCCATCCATCCATCCATCCATCCATCCATCCATCCATCCATCCATCCATCCATCCATCTATCTATCTATCTATCTATCTATCTATCTCTATCTATCTATCTATCTATCTATCTCTATCTATCTCTATCTATCTATCTATCTATCTATATATCTATCTTCTATCTATTTATCTATATCTTCTATATATCTTCTATATATCTTCTATATCTATCTTCTATCTATCTATCTATCTATCTATATCTTCTATATATCTATCTATCTAATACTAAAACTCTGCGTTCGTATGTATGTGTGTATGTGTGTATATACGGAAGATTCCGAAGTTTAACTTACAAACCCTACTCCTCCAAGACGGTACACCAAAGCGCTACGATTTTTGTACCGCCGTATTCACCATTAACTTTCGTTCAAATTGAAGCTACCTTTTTAAAGCTAGAGAGATATTAAAGTTTAAATTTTCATTTCTAACCCTTTTCTTCAAGGGGCAACATTTGTTTCCAAAAGTTTCCAGAAAAGGACAGAAAAGGATTTAGTTTTCAGCTTGTGACGGCTACATTGTTTCGAAAAGCTTCCAAGAAGTCTTTTTTGTTATTGCAAGTCAAGTCAAGTCAAGTCAAGTCAGTTTTATTTGTATAGCACATTTAAAAACAACCCACGTTGACCAAAGTGCTGCACATCTGATTAGGAAAAAAAAAAAAAAAAGGCTATAGTGGTCACTTGACATACACAGATCAGGAGGACGGGCCCAACGGGCACACTTGGAGAGTAAGAGTGGGGCTGGGGGAGGAGAGAATGGGGGGTGTGGGGACGGGCCCAACGGGCCCTCTTTTCTAGTATACTACTAAAACTCAGATCTTGTGTTATATATATATATGCGCGTAACAGCGGTTTCTCTGATTTCGTCAAAACGGTGAACCGTAGCGCCACGATTTTTGCACCGCCTTAATCACCACGCGGTTATCTGCTGCAAAATTGTTTGTTATTTAATTCGGTCGCATGTTTTTTAAGTTACAGAGGTTTTAAAGCGCTCCCCCCCCCCCCTAAATTATAGGGGGCGCTGTGGTGCGGATTTATTGAAGGTCTTCAGATTATGATGTCACAATGCCCCTGTGAGATGGGGGATACATTGTTGCGAATACAGGCGCTGTGGTGCGGATTTATTGAAGGTCTTCAGCTTATGACGTCACAATGCCCCTGTGAGATGGGTGATACATTGTTGCGAATACAGATCGCCGTGAGAAGCACTTGGTCAAGTCAAGTCGTCAATTTTATTTGTATAGCACATTTAAAAACAACCCACGTTGACCAAAGTGCTGTACATCTGATTAGGTACTAAGGAAAAAAATGAAATATACAGTGGCACGCAAACAGTTCACAGTACCTCCTCAATGAGCCTCAAACGCTAGGGAGTAGAAATAGGTTTTGAGCCTGGACTTAAAGGAGTGGATGGAGGGGGCAGTTCTGATGGGGAGAGGGATGCTGTTCCACAGTCTAGGAGCTGCAACCGCAAAAGCTCGGTAACCCCTGAGCTCGGTCCCCCATCCATGAAGGGGGACTGGGGACGGGGACAACAGGGGTCGTTGCGGAGGGGGCTTGGTGGTGGGGGAAAGAGGGGTACTGGGAAAAGGGGAGGTCCCCCTTCCCCTCTCAACCCCTTCATCCCCCCTCCTTCCCACCACCATCCCCACTCCCTCCCCCCCTCCTCCCTAACTCCCTCCCTCACCCCTCCCCCCTAACTCCCCCCCTCCCTCCATCCCTCCCTCCCCCAATCCCTCCCCCCTCCCTCCACCCTTCCCCCCCTCCCTCCCCCTTCCCTCCCCCCTCCCTACCCCTCCCCCCTTCCCCCCTCCCCTCCCCCCTCCCTCCCCCTCCCCTCCTCCCTCACTTCCCCTTCCCTCCCTCCCCTCCTCCCGGTTACAATGGAAACCCTACGAGGACGGGCCCAACGGGGAAAGAGGGGTACTGGGAAAAGGGGAGGTCCCCCTCCCTCCCCCCTTCTCCCCTCCCCCTCCCTCCCCCCCTTTCCCCCCCTCCCTCCCCCTCCCCCCACCCTCCCTCCCCCTTCCCTCCCTCCCCTCCTCCCGGTTACAATGGAAACCCTACAAGGACGGGCCCAACGGGGAAAGAGGGGTACTGCGAAAAGGGGAGGTCCCCCTCCCTCCCTCCCCCTCCCTCCCCTCTCCCTCCCCCCCTCCCTCCCCCCTCCCCTCCCCCCTCCCCTTCCCCCCTCCCTCCCCCTCCCCTCCTCCCTCCCTCCCCCCCACCCTCCCCCTTCCCTCCCCCCACTCCCCTCCCGGTTACAATGGAAACCCTACGAGGACGGGCCCAACGGGCACACTTGTGCTAGTATACTATTAAAATTCACTTCTTGTTTATAAATAGTTTTGTATCCTAAATTTGTGTATACATCAGTGATTTCGCCAAAATTGTAAACCGTCGCGCCACGGTTTTTGCACCGCCTTGATCACCAACCTCCCGTCTGACCGGCCGCGGTATTTTCATTGAATTTGGTCATGTATTTTTTAAGTTACAGAGGCTTTAAAGCGCTGCCCCCCCTGATTTATCGAAGTTTTGACAGAAGGGGGGCGCTGCGGTGCGGATTAATCTTCATTGTGATGTCACAATGCTCCTGTGAGATGAACT
This sequence comes from Rhinoraja longicauda, assembly GCF_053455715.1. Lineage (NCBI taxonomy): Eukaryota > Metazoa > Chordata > Chondrichthyes > Rajiformes > Arhynchobatidae > Rhinoraja > Rhinoraja longicauda. The sequence continues at coordinate 15,124,882 of NC_135965.1, read as the reverse complement.
CGAGCTGACCCCCCTTCCCCCCCCGCGGTATTCAGCGTGTGATGTCACAATGGACAAGCAGCTGCTATTGGGTGTCTGCTCTTTACAAATTTACATTTTTTTATTTTTAACCTTTTTTTTCAAGGTCTTCAGCTTGTGACGTCACAATGCTTGTCTGAGATGGTTGCAACATTGTAGCGAAAAGCAACTGATTGTTTTTTAAAGTTGTGTTTTTTATTGCAAGTCACTTAACATACACAGATCAGCATGGGGGTACTGGGAAAAGGGGAGGTCCCCCTTCCCCCCTCAACCCCTTCCTTCCCACTCCTTCCCACCTCCATCCCCACTCCCTCCCCCCCTCCTCCCCATTCCTCCCCACCTCCCTCACCCCCTAACTCCCCCCCCTCCCTCCTTCCCTCCATCCCTCCCTCCACCCTTCCATCCCTCTCCCCCTCCCCCCTCCTTCCACCCTCCCTCCCCCCCTTCCGGTTACAATGGAAACCCTACGGGGACGGGCCTAACGGGGAAAGAGGGTACTGGGAAAAGGGGAGGTCCCCCTCCCTCCCACCTTCCCCCCCTCCCTCCCCCCTCCCTCCAACTCCCCCCTTCCCCCCTCCCCTCCCACCCCTTCCCCCCTCCCCTCCCCCCTCCATCCCCCTCCCCTCCTCCCTCCCTCCCCCCTCCCTCCTCGCCTCCCAGTTACAATGGAAACCCTACGGGGACGGGCCCAACGGGGAAAGAGGGGTACTGGGAAAAGGGGAGGTCCCCCTCCCTCCTCCCCCCCTTCCCCCTCTTCCCTCCTCCCCCCCCTTCCCCCTCCCCTTCCCCCCCTCCCCCCTCCACACCGCCCTCCTCCCTTCCCTCCCCCCACTCCCCTCCCGGTTACAATGGAAACCCTACGAGGACGGGCCCAACGGGGAAAGAGGGGTACTGGGAAAAGGGGAGGTCCCCCTCCCTCCCCTCCCACCTCCCTAACCCACCTACCCCCTCCCTCCCCTCTTCCCCCCTCCCCCCCTCCCCTCCCCCTCCCCCTCCCTCCTCCCTCCACACCTCCCTCCTTCCTCCCTCCCCCTTCCCTCCCTCCCCTCCTCCCGGTTACAATGGAAACCCTACGAGGACGGGCCCAATGGGGAAAGAGGGGTACTGGGAAAAAGGGAGGTCCCCCTCCCTCCCTCCCTCCCTCCCTCACCTCTCCCTCCCCTTCCCCCTCCCCTCCCCCCTACCCCCTTCCCTCCCCCCTCCCCTCCCCCCCTCCCTCCCCCTCACCTCCACACCTCCCTCCTCCCCCTTCCCTCCCCCCACTCCCCTCCCGGTTACAATGGAAACCCTACGAGGACGGGCCCAACGGGCACACTTGTGCTAGTCAATAATAAAAATCTGAAAAATAGTTAGACAATATTGAAGTTTATTTCACTTTACTCTGTTGCCCCCTTCCATAAATGGATGCACTGTTGGTCTTTAAAATAAAAGGCACAAAATGCTGCAGCCTATTTGGCAGCATCTCCAGAGAACATAGTTAGGTGACGTTTCAGGTCGGAACCTTTCTTCAGACTGTTTTCCAGAGATGCTGCTTGTTCTGCTAAGTTATTACAGTACTTTGTCTTTTTTTATAAACTAGCATCTGCAGTTCCCTGCGTCTCTACCCTAGTGTTATATTGAGTATCAATTTATCACTGCTTTTGGTGCAGTTCTCTTTCGGTCAGTCAGATGGTGCTTATGTAAGACATAAACTTAAATGGAAGAATTAACCAATGTAAGGAAATCAGTTCAATAGATTAGTTAAAATTGTAGGAAGTAGGATGTCAGCTGTTGAATCTTGGACACGAGTGATTTTATTGATGTTTGCATGTGTATTGACTGTACAATTTGTATGGTTCTGCTGTATTTCAAAATATCTTTTTATTGGTTGTTTACAGTCTTCTGTCATCAACATTACAACATAATTGAAGGCCATATTCTAGGAATATCAATCGGCTATTGATTTGTCATTCATACTTATTTGCTTTAGTTTAAATCTATGCCGTATTGAGCTGCCTTTTGCTGACAGATCATGGAGTCTGCTGCTGAGACCTTGACTATATATCGATTAAATTCATATATAACATTGATCAAAAGCAAATCTTTTGATCATGTTTCCCTTTTTCTAATCATATTGAAAAGCACTAGAAAATGTGACTTCTCAGTGGCCTTGTAGAAACAAACTTGTTAATATTGTTATATATTGTTTCTTGTTAAGTCTTTGTTGCTGTTGGGTCAAAATCAGGTTTTCACGTATGTCTTGTGCACAGTGGTAGCTTAAAACAGACATATCTTCAGGCCCAGTGATAACCATGAGCAAAGTGTGAAATTGTTACTACCAGTATTACATTATATCAAGTGAATAAGGCATGGTGGTAATGATGCTACTATTCGTTATGTTACCGAAATAAAACCTATACGTCACTTCATTGTATTTGAAATAGGTGGCTTAGAATTTGGCATTACAGGCAACTCCAATGTTGCAGAAATAAGGGTGAGACAGGAGTCGAGCCAAGAGTCCATGCATAAGGAGAGCACTGATTCTCAAACTACCCATCTGTCCTGCCAGGCATCTAATATTTCATCCGTGGTAGGGTCTGAATTTCCACAATAGCCTCAGTCACTTCAGAACCTATGATGAACATGATGACCTGAGCTAATAAAACAATCAACATTTAGAACTTGAGTTAATTTCTCATCTATTTCAGCAATGCAAAATGGTCAACAGCAAAGTAATGCTCATGTGATACATGGAGCAGGTGAGCCATGGGGGCCACTGCGACAGCGAGCTGTATGGTCACACTAATCCTGTTTTGGATGATCTCAGTCAGGCCTTTAAATTAAAGGGAATCAGCCTTTCAGAACTCAAAGACTATATTCACAACCTTCAGCCCACTGGGTTTGCACATCAAATCCCAGCATTTCCTGTCAGCAATAAAATGTGCTTCAGTTCCCACAGACTTGGAGCCACAGGAGCCAAGTTCCCACAGGAGCCAAGAGACTTGGTGAGGAGGAGGATTTTATAGAACACATGCCACCTCTCAACATCACAAGAAGCATTAACAGGACAGACCAACCCCAATCCCGTGCTGCTGTCAGGACACTGGACGCTTAAGGACAAGATAAAACTCAATATTTTTAAGATTTGCGTGGCAATTCTGTGCACTGCCTGAGAAGAAATCTACTAAATTGCTGCACATTTTTACTTATGTATAGTATGATTTTACTGAGTGTATGCAAAGCAAAGCATTTCACTGTATCTAGGTACATGTGACAATAAAGTAACCACCAGTTACTAAAACAGCCAATGGAGTTGAGATGTTGTTCAAAATACTTTCATGCATATTCTATATTTCATTCAATTTTAGCCAAAGTGGCATTGCACACATAATGAAATTTTACAAAACTGGGTAGAAGATGCAATGGGGTTAAATGGTTAGAACTTTCAAAGACATAGCATAGCATATTGGATCAATTGATCTCAGCTACATTGTTTCAATCTAGGCTTGAGCAAAGAATCAAAACAGAAGTTTACTTGCTTTAGCCACAACTTACATTGCGAAGTCAAATCAAATCCAATTATTAAAGCAACATTTTCAACACCATTTACATAAACATAATTTTCCTCTTCCTTGCAGCATTGTAAAGCGGCAATCTGTTTCAGGCTTCTGTCAACAATACCCACTCCTTTTCCCCTGGCACCGTCCTGTACAACTATAGGTGCTCTTTTACCGTTACACTTTATATGCTCAGCAGCCCAAACATATTTTCCAGGTGAAACAATTTATTTGTACTTTTTGATTCATTATACTGTATTTGCTGTCCATAATGCAGCCCCAAAAGAGAGTGATTCATCCACTCAGAGGAATTCAATCTGTATGTATTATCTTATCCTCTGATCATCTGTTATTTTAATTTTCTTAGTCATTCCCACTCTGAGCTTGTCCTCAGCCTCAAAGACCATTGCACTAAATAAAATACAAAAGTAAATTTGGTGAATAATATTAATTCATCTGCAGTCTTCTGTTTTTTGAAACTCAATAGTAGGGTTCAAGAATTTCATGAGTGTATTCAACATTGGTTTTATTCCAGATTTTCTGCATTAATCTCCTATATCCAATCAATGATTCTGCTTTTCCTATTTATGCCTCCCTATGAGATTTTTACTCGTCCCATGTAACACTTTTATCATGCACAATTAACCCTTTTCTCATTTGGTTTCCTATAGTTAACTTTTCTCACATCCCTTTGCTTACATTCCTTCTCCACACCTGTTTCCACAACCTCCCTGTATCCGAAAGTGTACACAAAAGTACACTTGAATGGTGGGCAGGGGGAAAGATTGAGCTCAGTCCTAAAAGCTGCACACAGTTGATTTGCCTTCTAATGCTTTCCACCTCTTGTTCATACAAGAATGTATATTTTACAGCTGAAAAAATGATAACAGACAAAAAAAATTGAAAAAATAAATTTCAGACTGAAAATAGAATATTGTACACCTATTTAATATTCAGCAATAAAATTAAGAAACAAGAAATTTCGCAGAGCATTTAAATTAATCTCTGCAGCGATTAAATTAGAGTCAGATTCCCTAATCACAAACCATCTTATGTTTCCAATCCTTTTACTTATATTTGCAATTCTTATGTAATTATCTTAGCATGATTGAGATGTCAACAATTTGGAATTTTAGTTTGATTGCACTTTCGTTTATATACAAGATTAACAACTAGAAGCAGCCTACCTCATCGACTTTGACAATTTAGTCTCATTTAACCAAACACTTGCGCAATGCAATTCCAAAACTCTATTTGAATACTATTCACTGCTTCATCAGGGCCTTGGTCCAAATGCAGTTTGTCGCACTCACTAAGATGATACAGATCAATACATCTTCGGTCTCTGCAACACACTGTCGATGTCAGCTTGTTTTATTAAACAAATTTTAGTGATTACTTCTTGTACGAGAAATTTTATATGGGGACACATAAGCAAAACAAATGTCAGGAGACTCAAAAGGTTTCTCCATGTCTTCTACATTAGAGAATTAGAGTGTATAGAAGTAGGGAAATTAGCTCAATGCCATTTCTACAATCTTATGTAGACAATTGGACAAATAATCTGGAATTTCAGTATCAGATTTTTCCAGAAAGCTATTTTTTTCCTTTGTACAAACTATTTTCAAAATAACTATTCATACAAAGGATGCAATTTCTGTACTGCTTGAATGACCTCAATAAATATCAAAATATTGTACAGACAATGTTAATAAACAGCGTGATTCTACCTACAGTTTGCTAGGTTGTTGATCATTTAAAAAAAAAATCCAATTCTGAGCCAACATACATTTTCAGCAGTAGATTCAGGTAACTGTCACTAATCAAAAGGGGTTTATTTTCTAAAATGTCTGAACTGGCCCATGTTGCAATTACAGTTTAAGTAAAATGCCCAATCATTCTTCTTGTAAATGGTGGGGAAAGAGCAAGAGAGAGTTATCTACATGCTGAATTTATGATGTACTTCACCTGTGCAAACTGCAAGACAAAGGAAATACTGTTAGAATATACTTACTACAGACACTTAGTTTGAATCTGAGCATACATTTAAGGATACAGTTAAGAATGCATTTTAGAAAGGTTTAAATATGTCAGGGCTCCACATGGATGGACTTTAGTAAAAGCTTTGATATGATCCATATATATATATATATATATCCATAAAAGCTTTGATATGATCCATATATCCATATCCACTGGTTCAAAGGTCAGACAGAATGGCAACTAAAGCAATTTCAAAGGTGCTTTTATTGTCATGTGTGCAAATGCATAGTAACATTATTTTCTTACAGTAACGTACAGTATTGCCATACCAAAGCATATCCTTCACCAGCAAAATGTACAGAAATAGTCTGCTGTGCTCTCTTGCAAGAGGTGCCAGGCCTTGCCGTCATTTTCAAAGTCCAGTGCGTGCTCTAGGTCTAATGAGCATTGCCTGGTCCAGGTAAGCCCCAGGATACTGCAGGGCTCCAGCCATTGCCTTCTTTGGACGTCTGGATCGACCAGTGAACCATCTCCTCGCCTGACCACCTTTGTGCCCCAGGGGAACTTCCCACAGCCGACCAAACTGGTTCCAAAATTGGTATGGCAATAGGAAACAGAGGCTGATGGCAAAGGGTTGATTTTTAAAAAATTGGATGCCTGTGACTTTTGGTGACAACTGGTGCTGGGACTCTCGATGTCTGTAATATACGCGAATAACTTTGATGTGAACATGGGAGACGTAATCAGTCTGTCTGCAGATGACACTACGATTGGCTTAGTTGCTGATAATGTTGAAGGCAGTATGCTACACAGAGAAATTGATGTGTTGGTAAAATGGGTTAAATAAACTGCAAATAAGACTTTAATCCAGATAAATTTGAGGTGATGCGTTTTGGGAGTACTAAGCTGGGTTTTAAAACACACTAAAAATAACAAAAAAGACAAAAAACAGACAGCCCATTGGCGAGGCTGACATCGCTGACGGTTAGGGTGGCAGCGTCAACATTCCATGTTAATTAAATAAAAATGAACACCAATGAATTAATTAAATAAAGTCTGTTGCAATAGTTATGAAAAATTCAGATGTTTTTAAATAGTCAAGGAGCATGCATCTTACTAAACTGTCTTCAAACCTAATTACTGAAAAATCCGCAATGTGAAAGATACATCTTCTGGATGCGCTGGGACGCATCCTCAGTGATGTGACCTAGGGTCATCGGTTGTTTCGGGTCTCACAACATCAGACACCCTCGCCCAGGCGACCCAGCTGGGGTTGATCAGGCTACGACTTGCGTCCCAGCAGCAACAGCTCACGGATCAGCCCTCTTAATCCAAAGCCACCTAGTGGCTTTCTCTGCGGCTTCGCTTGCGGATTGAATGGCCCTCTTCTTTGCCAGCCCCGTAATGCCCAATTGGTTGAGGACTTTGCAGAGTGAGCATCCTGCAAAGCCTCTACAGCCCACCTCTATAGGTTCATACTATGTCTTCCAGCCTCTGTCCTGGCACATCTCCACCAGTTCCTGGTACTTTGCGCGTTTCCTCTCATTAGCTTCTTCAAAACTCTTCCCAGGGCACTGTCAACTCCAGAATGATCAGCTGTTTTGTCACTTCGGAGGTGATGATCATGTCTAGCCGGAGTGATGTTGCTCTGATGTACTGTGGAAATTTCAGCTGTTTGCCCAGTGGCCGTGAAGAGGAGGTCTGTCCTTGTTTCTCTCCAGCTTTGACAAAAGTGATTGATTTATTTGGGGCGTGGTGATGTTTGCTGTTACTGATGGCAGTGGCTATGCTCTCAGCAACCATCTTGAGCACCTGGTCATGACGCCACCTATAGCGACCTTCCCCAAGGGACTTTGGGCAGCTGCTGAGGAGATGTTCTCATGATCCTCTTCCAGAGCAAAGTGGGCAGGAAGGTGTCTCGCTCTTGCCCCAGATGTGGAGGTTTGCTGGGCTTGGTAGCGCATCGTAGACAGCTTCGACAAGGAACCGGACGCGCTGGAAGTCTGCCTGCATGATGATTGACCAGGTAATCCTCCGCTGCAGTATGCTCTCCCACCTTGTCCACGCTCCCTGCTGCCTGAGCCCCACCGTCCTGCTCACACGCTCTTCCTCCACACCAGCTCGGACCTCTTCCTGGATTAGATGGTGTCTCTCCTTGCCCTGGGCCTTGCCAACCTGGGTCTTAGGGAAGTATCCCAAGCCCGCTCTGCCAGTTGCCATGACTCCCGCCTATGCCTTTTGCCTTAAGCACGACTCTGCCACCTCCACTGCTTTCTCCGCCCTCCATTTCCTCCCTGTTCTCACCTCGATGCCAGCCGATGACACCTTCTGGTCCCTGGAGTCCCTGTACTGTAAGGCTTCCCTTGTCCGTGCCACCATAAACTCCACTATGGAATTTACATTTGCTTCCCTTTAGAGACATCGACAAATATGCATAGAACCCTATTCCATGTTAATGTAATCCAACCTTTGGGGGTTCTGAGGCATGTAGGAATGCTGCTAATTTTTTAACTGCCCATGGACTATCAAAGTAAATGACTAACAACTTCAGATGCTGTTGCAGTTTTCCTGTAATCAGATTTGGCACCAACCAAAATAAATTCATTAGACAGTGTACTTTAGCTCGCTTGTTCACATACAATGGTTCAATAAGATTGTATATAGTCCATGTGGAATATTTTAATTGCACGGCAATGAAGAATCATCAGCTGTTGACAAGAGATTGCCAAAAAATTGAAAGTGGTTTGAATAAAGCTTAACTGTAAAACACAGCTTCCCCTCTATTTATCTTGTTCTGCAATAAGATGCAAAAAAAAACTTAACGCAAGCAGCATGAGTTATCAGGTATTGGGATCATTTCAAGACTAACAACAACCTCCAGTCTTTGATCCTAATGAGCAGATTTCTTTGCATTTTCCAGTTTATACAAAATTCAGATTTCATGATCTCTTTCAAGTAATCTCTCTTTTCCCCATTCCCATAAAATAAACCGCTGATAGACTGCATATCATTTACCATTGAATGCAAATCCTAAACAAACTGGTCAAAGTTAAAGCAGCAGCTAGTTTTAGTGTTGCGTTATTTAGTAGCTGTTGTTTTTCAAGGTAGCACATCCTGCTTCGAAACATATCCTACACTGATTTGAGCAACTGTTACGTAGGATTAATAGCAGTCAGTTGAAAGACCCCACTACTTTCAAACTTTACCCTTAGGCTAAAGAGATTCGCTCAGATCATACTAAAAATGCAGAGATGTGGGTATCAACTGCTGATTCATCGATTAGTCAGTTTCCTCAGTTCTTCAGCTGAATTTAAAGCAAACTAAAATGAGAACCTCTGTGGAAGATCATCCTCAATGCTTTGACTCTACGATATTAAGAATATGATCCTTTCAGTTGCATTGCCAAAATTTTCACCCATTTGTGATTCAGGAGTGATTCCTGAAATCATGATTGCAAAGACGATCGATGAATTAGTGTTTAATCAATTCAGCACAATTGATTAAATATTGGCTTTTTACTGTACATTGTAATATGTTTTGCATAATGATTGTGTTTTAGTATTGCAATAGGTTTAATTTCCTAGATAAAGCAACCTGTACTATGAGAAAAGACTGAAATCCGAAAAAAACAATGGGGCTTATATTAGTCCTCATTTGAAAACTTGTTTAGTTGCATTTATTTTGAGATGTTATCTTTTGGATTGCATTTTTGAAGCTAACCAGTTTTTCTGGACTTCTGTCGATTACTATGTGCACTTCACCAGCCCAACGCATTGTTAAAAAAATTAATTCTTGCCCAACTAAAATCTTTATTTGGACTGGGTTCAAACTGGTTGGAGCCAAATGGGAAGATTCTTAATCAACAGTGATTGAAGCCTAGAAATAAACTAGGCTGGTTAATCACCTGTACCTTCCTGGACTGCACCAAATATGCCTGCTACAGAGATCAATTGTACCAAAAGTATTTCGGAGCCAATTTAATTAAAAAACTACCCAAATAGAAGCACACATTGGCTATTCTTCTAGTACAATAATTATTTAACATAATGTAACAGACAGAAAGCAGCCATACTGAATCTCGAGCATGCTTTGCTACTCTAACATTACAGCTGGCCACCTACCTCAAACTCCATTCTTCCAAAGCTCCATGTGTTGTAATTCCTTTAGTAGCCACAGATTCATCCATCTCTCCCTTTTGAACACAACCAATGGCTGAGGATCCAAAACCCTCTGGTCTAAAGATTCACTATTCAATGGGTGAGGAAATTTCTAATTTCAATAGAAATGGCCTATCCTTCAGTTTGGAATGTGATCCAAATTCTAGACTTCATACACAGGGGAAACCTTTCCATATCCACTTGGTAGGTTAATTAGCCACAGAAAATTGCTATGAAACGAGGCGAGTGGTAGAATCTGTCGGTAATTGATAAAATTAGATTATGGAGAAATTAAGATGGAGAAAATAAGAGGAATTAGCATAAAATTAATGTAAAAGGGAAGCTGAAAGTAGACCTGGTTTCAGTGGGCTGAAGCATCCATTTCCATGCTGTATCTCTCCATAACTAACATGACATTCCAACTTTTATATTCATCTTCGTACCTCATCTTTTCAGCCTGTATTGGCCTTTTTGCCATCTTCTGTTGTCCTTTCAAAGTTGCCCACACCTCTGGCTTCCTGCTACTCTTTGTAATACATCTTTTCTTTTAGTTTTATTCCATCTCTAACTTTCCTTGTCAGCCACGGTTGCCTCTTACTCCCCTTAGAATCTTTATTCCTCTTTGGAATGAAATGATCCTGCATCTTCTGGATTATGCCCAGAAATTCCTGCCATTGCTGTTCCACCATCATTCCTGCTCGGATCCCTTTCCATTCGACCTTGGCCAGCTCCTCTCTCATGCCTTCATAGTCCCCTTTGTTCAACTGCAACACTGACATTCCTGGTTTAACCGTCTCCCTCTCAAATTGCAGATTAAAACAAATCATATTATGGTCACTACCTCCAAGCGGTTCCTTTACCTTGAGTTCCCTTATTAAATCTGGTTCATTGGACAACACTAAATCCAGAATTTCCTTCTCTCTGGTAGGCTCCAGTACAAGCTGCTCTAAGAATCCATCTTGGAGGCACTCTACAAACTCCCTTTCTTGGGGTCCAGAAACAACCTGATTTTCCCAGTCTACCTGCATATTGAAATCCCCCATAACCACAGTGGCATTACCTTTGTTACATGCCGAGTTTAACTCCTGCTGCAATTTACACCCTATACCCAGGCTACTGTTTTGCGGTCTGTAGATAACTCCCATTAGTGTCTTCTAACTATTACAATTCCTCAACTCTATCCACAGTGACTCCACATCGTCAGTCTCAAAGTCACCCCTCGCAAGGAACTGAATTCCATCCCTCACCAACATAGCTACCCCATCTCCTTTGCCCACCTGCCTGTCCTTTCTACTTGTACCCAAAATCTCAATGTACATCAATGCTGTTAAGGATCCTGCGGTTTACTGCATGGATTCCTCTTGCATTTGACCTCCAAAGTGCAACAACCAACACCAGCTATCAGTAATTTGTATACAAGGACATACTAAACATTAATACTCCTAATCTCTCACACCATTAAAAAGCAATTCTATTTTATTCCTGCCAAAGATATTAACCTCACTTTTTTGCACATTGTACTCTATCTGCAATGTTATTACCCACTCAGTTTATCTATATAAATTTGAAGCCTCTATATATCTACCTCACAATTCATATTTTTCCTTTAATTGTGGCATCAGCAAACTTGGAGACATTAAATTTCATGTCCTCAGCAAAAATGTTGATACTGTCAGTGAATAGTTGGGGCTGTTGTTAACCTGAGAAAAATATATTTTCCTAGTTTTTTTTCAATCTGACTTTTTCATTTGCTACATAGGAAGTTGGCAAGTGAACATGCAATGACGGCAGGTGCTATTCATCTGCTTCTGAGCTCTTCAATGTTTCCTTATTATGCCAAAATATCAGAAGAAATTTATGCTTTTGGCACTACCAGTGATTGCATGAAAGGAATGAAAGAAATATCTTCATTGGTTTCCATCTTCCTATTCCTCATACCTCACATTCTCTTTCAGTTTCTCGTCATTTTCTAATTTACTTTTCTGGCTTCCCTCTTCCTTTCTGTCAAGTCTTCGTCTCCTCTCTCTTTCAGTACCTTTCATTCTTATTCTTGGTGTATGGCGAGTAATCCTTCGGATACTTACTGTGCGTAAAAATTATTTCCTTCTTTATCTCTTTCCACTTCTATATATCTGTCTCTTTTACTTTCACTTTCCATAGAGACCAGGAAGTAAATTGGGCATTGTATGTAACAAAATTGATTACAACCATGCCACTGCACACTAGACACTGTAAAGGTTGAATGCTACCATAAATAAAAGAAAATGTTTGAAATACTCAGCAAATTAGGCAACATTTATGTGGAGAGAAATTGAATTAATACTTCAGCTTGATGACATTTCAGCAATTTCAGAAATAATTATTTTTCACACTATAAATGTTTCCTGACTTGCTGAGTATTTCCAATGCTTTCTTTTTTATTTTAGATTTATAGCATTCTGCATTTTGATTAAATGCTATTTTATTACAATCAGCACAAGTGCAGATGTACAGTACTATACTGGAAAGTAATGCATCAGCACCATTTATTTATCTCTCTGTACAGTATTACTTGATCAATTACAAAAATAATTTTAGCAAGTATTTTGCTTCTCCCAGCAATTGGCGAGGCAGTTAGAACTGTCTCGAGAACAATTCAGTACTTAAAGTAAGTTGCATAGGAACCTCTGTAACTTTGTATGCAGTATTACAATAATTTGGTAGCATGTAAAAAATTAAAGGTTTAAAGTGAGCTGCCTTTATATCTTTGAAATACTTTTGTCCAGATTCAACAACATGTATTAGTGAAATTCAAATTTTTGCAGAGTGCACATTATTCAGCGATGTTGTATCCTCATTTTAATAAGGATACAATTTTTGTTTTCAAACTGCTGTGATTATGTTTTATTTGATAACTGGGAGAGAATTCAGAAATCAGAGGTGCAAAGGGACTTGGAAGTGCTGGTCAGGAATCCCAAAAAGGTAAATTGCAAGTCGATTTGGTACTAAGGAAGGCAAATGCAATGCTAGTTAGTATTTATTTTGAGAGACTTGAATATAAAATATATAATGCTGAGGCATAAGGCATTGATCAGACTGTATATAATAATAATAATAATAATAATAATAATAATAATGCATTACATTTATATAGCGCTTTTCTAACACTCAAAGGCGCTTTACAGGGTTTACTAAAACATAAAAGAAAATAAATAGATAAATGAGTAAACGAAGAGAAAAGGAAAAAGGTGAGGTAACGGTCAGTGATTGAAGGCAGTGCTGAACAGATGAGACTTCAGTGATGTTTTGAATGTGGTGAGTGAGGAGGAGTCTCTGACGGTTTGGGGTAGTGAGTTCCAGAGTGTGGGAGCAGCGATGGAGAAAGCCCTGTCCCCCCAGGATCTGAGTTTGGTCCGGATGGGGGGGGGGGACGACAGGAGGTTAGCAGCAGCAGAGTGGAGGGTACGGGTGGGAGTGTGTCTGTGGAGGAGGTCAGTCAGGTAGGATGGGGCCAGGTTATGGAGGGCAATATGGAGTATTGCGAACAGTTTTGGATCCCATATCTGAGGAAATATATGCTGGCATTGTTGAGGGTCCAGAGGAGATCCCAGGAATGATTGGGTTAACATATAATGAGCGTTTGACGGCACTGGGTCTGCGCTCACTGGAGTTTAGGATGAGGGAGGACTTCATTGAAACTTACTGAATAGTGAAAGGCCTGGATAGAGTGAATATGGAGAGAAGAGTCTAAGACCAGAAGCCATGACATCAGAATAAAAGGACATACCTTTAGAAGACAGATGAGGAGGAATTTCTTTAGTCAGAGGGTGGTGAATCTATGGAATTTATTGCTACAGACGACTGTGGAGGTCATTTCAATGGATATATTTAAGGAGGAGATTGAGAGGTTCTTGATTAGTATGGGGAGAAGGCAGGAGAATGGCGTTGAGAGGGGATAGATCAGTCATGATTGAATGGTGTAGACTTGATGGGCCGAATGACCTAATTCGACTCCTATAACATAAACTGGACGTGGAAAGATATGGTTAAAATACATAACCATATGTTATGCACAAAGCAAAGGGGAATCAGTCTCAGTCTACCCCACGACTGAAGGGGGAGGAGTTGGACAATTTGATAGTCACAGAGAAGAAGGAACTCCTGTGGCGTTCTGTTCTGCATCCTGGTGGAACCAGTCTGTTGCTGAAGGTACACCAGGGTGAGCAGAGGCCCCACCATCAAATCTATTAAAATACAGGTTTAGCTCGTTGGCCCAGTCCTGATTGCTTTCCCTCCCCAGGCCACTGGTCTTTTTGTAGCCTGTAATGCTCCTCATACAGCTCCACACATCCCTCAGGATTCAGGATATCTTTATTTGTCATCCAAAAAACAAGTCTTTTGGACGAGATTTCGTCACCCACAGTCCAACAATAGAGCAATAAAATAAGCAAAGTACACAACCCCAACCAACACAAAACAAAAAGAAACATCCATCCCAGTGAGTCTCCTCCAGTCCCCTCCTCACTGTGATGGAAGGCCAGAATGTCATTTCTCTTCCCCTGCCATCTTCTCCCGCGGTCAGGCTGTTGAGGTTGCCACGTTCCAGGCCGCGCCGGACGGTGAAAGGTCCGCAGCGGGCCGACCCAAGCCCCGCGATCCGGGGCGGGCGAAGACGCTGCCGCTGCCGCTGCACGTTGGGGCGGTCGTGGTTCGCGACAATGAAGACCCCGCCGAGCAGAGAAAAATCCCGCGGCCTATTTCAGGTCGCGCCGGACGGTGAAATGTCCCCGGCGGGCCGACCCATCCCCGGCGGGCCGACATCCACGCAGCCTGAGCGGAAGGCGAGTCGCAGCTGCTCCCGCAGCCTCCGAAGACAGCCGGCTCCGCAGATGGTAAGTCTGGTCCGCTGGCTCTGCGAACCAGAGCCCTGGAGGCCGCCAGCTCCAGGAGTTTGGCCGATGGTAGGCCGCAGCAGGAACGGAGACCCGACCCAGAAAACAAAGGTCGGGTCTCCTTTCGGAAGGGACAAATTTACAATTTTATAGTCCCCCCCCCTCCCCTCCCACTACCACCACACATAGTACACAACCACAAAAAAACACGACATCACATCTACAATTAAGACAAAAAAAAACAACAAAATCACAAAGACAAACGGACCGCAGGTAAGTCGCAGCTGCTAGGGCAGCGCCTCATGTTGTTCTGCTGAAGTTTCAACTCCAGCTTCCTCCTGTAGTCATCCTTGCCTTGTCTGTCCCACCTTCAGGTCTTTCTGCACCCGTTTCACCTCCTCCCTGTCACCATTCCTGAAGGCCCTCCTCTTCTGGTTGAGAACGGCCTTTACGTCACTGGTGACCCAGGGCTTGTTGTTGGGGAAACAGTGTACAGTCTTTTCAGGGACATTATCCACACAGAACTTTATGTAGCTGGTAACACAGTCCGCAAGTCCATCAATGTCCTCTCCATGGGGCCTACAGAATGCGTCCCAGCCTGTGACCTCAAAACAGCCCTGTAGAGCCTCACAGGCCTCCTGTGATCACCTCCTCACTAACCTTGTGGTCACAGGCAGCCTCTGCACCATTGGCTTGTAGCTGGAGGGAGGAGGTAGAGGGGGGAGGGGGGGGAGGGAGGATAAGGGGGATTGAGGGGGATGGAGTGTGGGGGGAGGAGGGAGGGAGGGGAGGGGGGGGGGGGGGGGAATGTGGCATTCTGTCCTGCACCAATGCAGGAGAGGTTTGGGCCCAACGAGTCCACTTGGTCTGATATCCCCTAATTTTTGACGTTTCGACGTTCTGACTGTCTACCTTATTTAACCCTCCCATCATTTTAGAAACTTCTATCAGGTCTCCTCTCAGCCTCCCCTGGCACTCCAGAGAAAACTCTGTTAGTCCTCATAGTTAATACCCTTTAATCCAAGCAGCATGTTGGTAAAGAAGCTGATGTGACAACATTTGGTTGTTCAACTTTTGCAAAATTTGGAGAATAACAATCATAGATCTGGTTCTTTTCAATAATATACTGTAACCTTATGGAAGTGGATAGGTAATGCAGTCTATAAATGCCCAGAATGTTATTTTGTCTTTGGATTTAACCTAAGTATACCTAAAGATTTTCCTTTAAGAAACTGCCTATGCAATTTTCCTTCATCATACAATGGTATTAGTAAGTAATGTTATGTGTTTGTTGATAGCTTAATTTGCTCCAACAAAATACAATTGCTGTCCACAGCAAGCATGTCTGTGGTAACAAACTTAGTGTAATATTGCTTGGTGGTCAATATGAAATTAATTGAAAAACTGTATATAGTATTACATTTTGATCCGTCACACTAGTTTTTCAAATGGATCAATAAGAAATCTAGGGGCTGTATGCGCAATCAATTGTATAATACAAAGTTCAACATTCCCTCAGTAATTGTATATAACAATCAACGATCAAGGTCGAGCTGAAGAGGCAGCAACTTTTTAATGTTGGGACTTAACATAATTTGAGAAGCTAGATGATTAGCAATTAGAAATAATTGAAGAGGGCTTGGTGTTTGATAGATTTCCAAGTAATATTGCCCTTGGTACGTGACTTTACCAAAGAATGAAAAAAATAATTATTGTCTCTATTACAAAAAAGCATCTGTCAAATGCATGAAAATAGCACACCACTTGCCATTATATTAAATTGTCTTGAACTTCTTCATTCATCCATATGCAGAAAAATCAAAAAATTACAGCAACAGCTAAATACATGAACTAAAAAAACATCAGCACATTGTGCAGGCGCAGATTTCTCAAGACCGTCCACATTGCATTAAGATCGTTGCTTCTGCTTTGCAAAACGTCAGTGCCAATTGCAGCAGCAACTGCTGAAAACGTAAAATGTTATTAACTCTTAAGAGGACATACATCCCTCAATAAACAAATTGTATTCAATCCACCCAGCTTCTTCTACTCATCACCCACAAAATCCCCGAAGCCTTACATACTTTTGTAACCCCATGAAGTGAAACGTGCTGCCTCTGGCAACAAATCCTAATGCCTCCTGGTGAGATTGCACCACTCAACGGTGGATGTTAATTATGGAACAGTGTTTTCTAACAAATGTGAATGCCTTTCATGTTGTGTAATGAGAAATAAAAGTTTGGTTTTAATATGCTGGTACCATAGTCACCACTATCCCATTATAGTGCTTTTTGTCCTCCAATCTGAATACTAAACAACTACATAATCCTGGTCTTTAAAAGTGTTCAATGCTGTGCTGGGTAGTTAGAGTCATAGAGACATACAGCGCATAAACAGGCCCTTCAGCCCAACTCATCCATGCCAGCCAAAAAGCCCGACCTAAACAGAACCCTTTTCCCCATATTTTCCATTTCTTTTAAATCTTTACTATACATGTACCTGTCCAAATGTCTTTTAAATGTTGTTATTGTTCAGCCCTCTACTATGTCCTTGATAGCCCATTCCGTACATCCATCCTCTGCGGAAAAAGTTGCTCCTCACGTTCCTTACAAATCTTTTCCTTCTCGCCTAAAATCTATGTTCGCTAGTTCTTGAATCACTACTTTGGGAATAAGACTCTGCTCATTCACCCTATTTATTCCCCCCATAATTTTATGTTCATCCCTCAGCCTCCTGTGCTGTAGAAATATAATCTAACCTGGCCAACTTCTTATAGCTCAGGCCTTCTAGTCCTAGTAACATCCTCGTAAATTTTATCTGCACTCTTTCCATTGATATATTGACATATGTAGGTATATATCGTACAACAGGAGGACTAAAACTGAATACAATACTCAAGTGTGACCTCACTAACACCTTGAACAGCTGTAAAAAACATCCATATTATACTTTAACATTTCTGACTGATGAGTGTCAAAAGCCTTCTTGACCACCCTACCTACCTGCAGCACCACTTTCAGTTTACAATTTACTTGTATTCCTTGATCCCTCTGTTCTACAACATTCCCCAGGGCCTGACGTTCATAGACTATTATTGTTGTTTGTTTTTTGTATACGTGTGTGTGTGTATAAATGTAATAAACTTTTTTCTCTCAAGTGTTTACAGTGCACTATGTTTACACAATTCTGCAAGGAAGAATTTCATTGTTCTATCTGGGACATATGACAATAAAACACTTGACTCTATAGCTCCAAGGTTTTACTTTGCATTCCTTCGTAAGTTTTCCAGCACCTCACCTGTGGCTAATGATGATTTATATATCTCAGCCAGGACTCCTGAGGTTTCATCTCTAGCTTCCCAATGTCCTTGGATATATCCAATCAGTATTGGGAAATTTGTTCACTTTCATAAGACTTAGTTTGTCCAGTACTTCCTCGACTGTAATACCAGACCTCCCAACATTTGATTTTACAAATTCATAATTTTGATGTCCAAAATTCAGAATTTTACATCAAAATTCATAATATGGCGCGTAATGCAGCATTTCAGCAAAACAAACGTACGCACGCTAAATGCGCTTACACGTTGTGCTACATTCATGTGTGAAAAACAATGGTTATTTCCAACAGTCTGTAGTTCTTGGACTACATGTACACAGTTAGGCCTATCAGGAGTATATTCTGCTATTTATAGAAAGGTTATGGAACAGAAATACGTTTTACAAAGAAAAAATTGTTTTGTTTTGTTTTTTCTATTTTGCTTTTTCCTTAAACATCCCAATTCTCTTGGTATTGAATAAAAGAACAATGGTCACAAAATGTATGAAGAAAGAGTTTCATTTAAAACTGCACATACCTAATTTAATTGAAGACATACCAAACCCCTGCCTTCTGCAGCAACGAATTAACCACAGCTTGGTGTGAAGTTGTTGTCTGTGGAGTTGGGTAGGCATTGCAGCTACACAAAATGCAGGGTTCAGGGCAGCACCCTGAACAGTTCAATGAGTGCGGACCATTAATGAGACTGGCAGCACCTGCTCTATGTTTTGACACACCACCCAGATCCCACAGGAAGTCTCAACAATCAGACAGCTTCTTGTCTGCTTTACACTCCAACCATGATTCGCTGTTGCAAGAGCTCCTGGAGCAGGAGTTTGCACCACTTTCCAACACAGCTGTGGGGAAGGGAGTGGTTCAGACTGGATTTCCAAAGCAGTAAGGCATCTGTGCATTATATTGCAAGAGGACTACTTTTATCACTCATATTGGGAATGCATCTTGAGCATCAAGGCAGCAGTTTATCAGGTGAGCATTAATGCCAACTTGCCCCTCATATAGAGAGAACGAGTTGAATATTCAAGAAGGACCACACAGTGAAGGTACTACTTTGTTGCAACTGCACAGTGAGTTCCAGGATTTTGGTGGAACAATGAACAAACAGCAATAAATTTTCAAATCAGAATGACGCATGCCTTAAAGGTGACCTTGCAAAAAGCTGTGTAAAATACTGCTCAAATAAAATGGGTCGTGTTTAAAGACAACGAGACCAATAGTATTAACTAGTGTTAATACTATTGTCATACTCCTCCATTGTCAGAGTGAGGCTAAATGCAAATTGGTGGAACAGAATCTCATCTTTCGCTTGGGCAGCTTACAACCCAGTGGTGCCCAGTGGTATGAATATTGATTTCTCTCGCTTCAGGTAGCCCCGGCATTCATTCTCTCTCTATTTCTCCCCCACCCAATTCACACTAGCTTCTCATTTTAACCCTACAAACAGCTAATAATGGCCTGTTTCCTTTATCATCGTTACTTTTTTACACATCTTTCATTTATTGTTCTTTATGGGAAATCAGGTTGGTTCTGGACCCCAAGAAAGAGAGTTTGTAGAGTGCCCCCAAGATGGATTCTTAGAGCAGCTTGTACTGGAGCCTACCAGAGAAAAGGCAATTCTGGATTTAGTGTTGTCCAATGAACCAGATTTGATAAGAGAACTCGAGGTAAAGGAACCGCTTGGAGATAGTGATCATAATATGATTAGTTTTAATTTGCAATTTGAGAGGGAGAAAGTTAAATCAGAAGTGTCAGTGTTGCAGTTGAACAAAGGGGACTATGAAGGCATGAGAGAGGAGGTAGCCAAAGTCGACTGGAAAGGGATCCTAGCAGGAATGACTTTGGAACAGAAATGGCAGGAATTTCTGGGCATAATCTGGAAGATGCAGGATAATTTCATTCCAAAGCGAAAGAAAGATTCTAAGGGGAGTAGGAGGCAACCGTGGATGACAAGGGAAGTTAGGGATGGAATAAAACTAAAAGAAAAGATTTATAACACCGCAAACAGTAGCGGGAAGCCAGAGGATTGGGAAACTTTCAAAGGACAACAGAAGGTAACAAAACGGGCAATACGGGCTGAAAAGATGAAGTATGAGGGGAAGCTGACCAAGAATATAAAGGACAGTAAAAGCTTCTTTAGATATGTTAAGAGAAAAAGAGTAGCAAAGTCAAATGTGGGTCCCTTGAAGGCAGACAGGGGTGAAATTATTATGGGTAACAAGGAAATGGCAGAAGAGTTGAACAGGTACTTCGGATCTGTCTTCACTAAGGAAGACACAAACAATTTCCCAGATGTACTAGAGGACAGAGGATCTAGGGGGATAGAGGAACTGAAAGAAATTTGCTAGGCAAGAAATAGTATTGGGTAGACTGATGGGACTGAAGGTTGATAAATTCCCAGGGCCTGATGGTCTGCATCCCAGGGTACTCGGGGAGATGGCTCTAGAAATAGTGGACGCATTGGTGATCATTTTCCAATGTTCAATAGATTCAGGATCAGTTCCTGTGGATTGGAGGATAGCTTATGTTATCCCACTTTTCAAGAAAGGAGTGAGAGAGAAAATGGGGAATTACAGACCAGTTAGCCTGACATCGGTGGTGGGGAAGATGCTGGAGTCAATTATTAAAGAGGTAATAACAGCGCATTTGGATAGCAGTAAAAGGATAAGTCCAAGTCAGAATGGATTTATGAAAGGGAAATCCTGCTTGACTAATCTTCTGGAATTTTTTGAGGATGTGACAAGTAAAATGGGTGAAGGCGAGCCAGTGCATGTAGTGTATCTAGACTTTCAGAAAGCCTTTGATAAGGTCCTGCATAGGAGATTGGTGAGCAAAATGAGAGCACGTGGTATTGGGGGTAGGGTGTTGACATGGATAGAGAATTGGTTGGCAGACAGGAAGCAAAGAGTAGGAGTAATCGGGTCCTTTTCAGAATGGCAGGCAGTGGCGGGCGGAGTGCCGCAATGCTCGGTGTTGGAGCCGCAACTGTTTACCATATATATTAATGATTTGGATGAAGAAATTAGAAGTAACACTAGCATGTTTGCCGATGACACAAAGCTGGGTGGCAGTGTGAACTGCGAAGAGGATGTTAGGAGGTTGCAGGGTGACCTGGAATAGGTTGAGTGAGTGGGCAGATGCAGTATAATATAGATAAATGTGAGGTTATCCACATTGGCGGCAAAAACAAGGAGGCAGATTATTATCTCAATGGTGTCAGGTTAGGTAAGGGGGAATTGCAGCGAGACCTGGGTGTCCTTGTACACCAGTCACTGAAAGTTGGCGTGCAGGTACAGCATGCAGTGAAGAAAGCTAATGGCATGTTGTCCTTCATATCGAGAGAATACCACTATAGGAGTAAAGAGGTTCTTCTGCAGTTGTATAGGGCCCTGGTAAGACCACATTTGGAGTATTGTGTACAGTTTTGGTCTCCTAATTTGAGGAAGAACATCCTTGTAATCGAGGCAGTGCAGCTTCGGTTCATGAGATTGATCCCTGGGATGGCGGGAATGTCATATGAGGAAAGATTGAAAAGACTAAGCTTATATTCACTGGAGTTTAGAAGGATGAGAGGGGATCTTATAGAGACAGATAAAATTCTAAAAGGACTGGACAAGCTAGATGCAGGAAAAATGTTCCCAATGTTGGGGGAGTCCAGAATCAGGGGCCACAGTCTATGAATGAAGGGAAGGCCATTTAAAACTTTTTCACCCAGAGTTGTGAATTTGTGGAATTCTCTGCCAGAGGGCAGTGGAGGCCAAATCATTGGATGAATTTAAGAGAGAGTTAGAATGAGCTCTGGGGGCTAGTGGAATCAAGGAATTAATCATCACAATGAATGGCTCGAAGGGCTAAATGGCCTCCTCCAGCACCTATTTTCTATGTTTTTATGTTTATCTTTCCACATCGTCTATTTCTCTATTTTCCCTTATCCCTAACCAGTCTGAAGAAAGGTCTCAACCCGAAACGTCATCCATTCCTTCTCTCCAGAGATGCTGCCTGTTCCTCTGAGTTACTCCAGCTTTTTGTGTCTATCTTCGGTTTAAACCAGCATCTGCAGTTCCTTCTTACATGTATTAACTAGTGTTGTTCCCTTGGAAGTAATGGTATTCAGCCACTGAAATGGAAGAAAGTTTGGACTTCATATTTGCTATGAAATGTATAAGTATGGGATTTACTAACAGATCAAGTAGCTGAATCTGTCAACTCTCCCCACAGAGCAGGTGCATGATTTGAGAGCTCATTTAACTTTTTTCCCCCCAATCGCCTCCAAACCTCATCACAGCCTTGGCTCAAACCTGGAGCAAGACAATGAATACAGAGGAAAGGTGATGGTTATAGTACCACACATTTTACTGCATGTGCACAGTGCATGTAACCACTATGCTTGATGTACAATGACACTACTATTGTGAATTCTCCCACGTAGGGGGCATTATTGACATATATACAAAGACAATGAAAGCGGGTCAGAGTTAGGGTATCTTGTGGCAAATGGCGTACTTTCTAACATATCAAAACCTTCACAACATCGAAACAGGCACAAGGCAAGAACAAGATGAAATATTCTCAACTAGCTTGGATCACTATTACAAATACTCAAGAAGCTCACCACCTGATTGAAGCAGCTCACTGAATTAGCAGAACCCCATTCACCACTCTAAAAATGAACCCCTTCACCACCATCATACCATGGCTAAGTAAATGTTTACAAAGTGCACTGCAATTCCTGTGGCTTTGGGAGATGCAATTCCCAATACACCTCCCAAACCTACAAGGAGGACAACATATACAGGAACACAACTACCTGCAGCTACTCCTCGAAGTCATAAACCATCCTGACATTCCTTTATCAATGCTGAGTGCAAATCCAGGAACTCCCTATCCAACAGAATTGTGGGAGTTCTTCCACAAAATAAATAGCCACAATTCAAAAAGCATTGATAAAGGTTCCTTGAAATACATGCCAACGTCACATGCAACCAGGTGTACATAATTAAAGGTGACCTTGCTTGTGACAGCGACAATCTGAGAAAGTGAATACCAAATAACAACCAATCAGAAACAAAGTTCAAAAATTAATCTGCTGAAGATTGCAGTGCTAAATATACACGGTAATTTTTTTTGATAGTGGTTTTTAATAAAATCATCATACATGATGCTTCAAAAAAAGATTTTTTAATCAATGATATGGTTGAGAGAACATCGTTCAAGATAATCATCACCATTCTAAATAAATTCTTTCTTATGCAACATTAATACACCCTCATCAACACCTGTTCTTTCCTTGCAGCAGGTAATAATATTGGCTTCTCTGTATTCATTTAGTTTTGAAATTCTTTAATCTTTCTTTCTACCATTACCAGCCTTCCATGCTCCACAATCACCCATACACCCACTGACTGTGACAATCCTTTGGCCCACTCCCAAAAATCCTGCCCTCTTTAGTACAGAGTTATTACCTATTGAATCTCAATTCTTTCAGTTCCATCAAAATAACTTAAAATACATGCCACTTTGAACTTGTGTTGTCTAGCTGACAGCATTTCCAACATTGTGACTTTATATTACGAGAAATTCTTGCACTTGTAAACACACAGAGAAGTATTGAAAACGTACTATTCTAGTGGGGTTTTCTGCACCATTAAATTTCAGCAATATATCAAATGTCATTACAACCGGCGCGCAATAATGGCAATACAGAATTAAGGATGCAATCACTGTGGGATTAAAAACATGATCTGTCAGTCTACAATTATAATATCCTTTTTTCTCCCAATATCGGAGTAGTGACTAGATTTCACAAATACCTCACAGGCTGTAAAGTATTTCAGGGAGACATGTTAAGAAAAAGGTGCAATCGAAATGCAAGTTTTTTTCTGCTTTTTATTTTTTCTTCTCTATTCAGTGCTCTGATGGACATCATCTTAAATCAGCACAATAACTAAGTCAATCATTGAATTCTATCGAAAGCATAAAATGCATTCATAGAAACAGGCTACAGAAATGCAAGAACGAAGTCTCCCAGGCTACAGCTGACAAGAACAGCTGTTATTGTCCATCCCTTTTGCTAATCTTGCTCAAAGCCTGTTCCGATTTCAAATTCTGTAACATTCCTTATGAAGTCAGACGTCAAAAGAATTAAAAATCTTGGAATTCCAGCAGCAATTCCATCTGCTGTGTATGCCAAGGCAATTGAGTTCTCATCAGTCTTATCAATACTGACCATTGCATTTAATTTGATTTCTTGGACAATAGCAAAGTGGAACAGATTTTCAAGAACCCATTACACATAGCAAACGTTCAACTAAGCTACATTAAAACAATGCTTATAGGGGTTTTCAGTTCAATAGGTTACAAACTGAGTTAAGTATTGCATGATGAAAAAATACTTACACTTAATAATAATAATAATAATAATAATAATAATAATAATAATAATGCATTACATTTATATAGCGCTTTTCAAACACTCAAAGACGCTTTACAGGGATTACTAGAACATAGAGAAGAAAATAAATAGATAAATAAGTAAACGAACAGAAAAAGGAGACAGAAGGTGAGGTGACGGTCAGTGGTTGAAGGCAGTGCTGAACAGGTGAGACTTCAGTGATGTTTTGAATGTGGTGATTGTGTGTTACATTGCACTTTTCATCTAAGCACGTGCAAAGAACTTCACAGCTAATTAGTACTTTCAGATTGTATTGACCAATTCACCCATTTTAGGGGAACAAATTAATCTACTTCATGTAGGAAAATCTCACAATCAGCAAGATGACAAATGATAAGATAATATATTTCAGAAAAGTAATCTGAACAATTTTGTCTAAAACACTGTGAAACCTCTGTTCCTCTCCCGATAATACCATGGGATATGTTAAGTTCACCCAAAGAGCAATTTGGGATCACATCTGAAAGATGGCACCCTTTGGCTGCATTCCTCCAGTATTGCACTGAAGTAATACCCCGGATTATGTATTCAAACCTTGAAACGGGGTTGGATTTAGAAGAGGTACCATCAGTGAGCCAAAGTAGATACCTGAAAGGTTTTGCTACTTACTCATAAGGCAGGAGTCATAGAGTCAGAGTGATAGTGTGGAAACAGGCGTTTCGGCCCAACTTGCCCACACCGGCCAACATGCCCCATCTACACTAATCCCACCTGCCAGCACTGCAAGAGAAACATCAATCCAACAAAAATTACGGAATGCTAACTTCTGTAGCTTTTACAAAGATAACGATTCAGCAAAATTTCACCACAATGGCTTAAAGGTAGGCAAGAGGGTAGAGATTGCTTTTCAGTCTTAATTGTGCCACAGGGATTGTTGCTGGAATCACTGCTTTTCCTTACTTATAGTACCAATTTTGGACAAGAATGTAGGTGATATGATTAGTAAGTTTGTGGATGACACTAAAACGGGACATGGACGGGTGGCATTTCGCGGAGTGCTGGAGTGGCTCGGCGAGTCAGGCAGCATCTCTGGAGAGCATGATGGGTGGCGTTTCACAGAGTGCTGGAGTTGCTCGGCGGGTCGGGCAGTGTCTCTGGACAGCATGGGTAGGTAATGTTTCACAGAGTGCTGGAGTGGCTCAGCGGGTCGGGCAGCATTTCTGGAGAGCGTGGGTAGGTGATGTTTCACAGAGTGCTGGAGTGGCTCGGCAGGTCAGTCTGCGTCTATGGAGAGCATGGATGGGTGGCGTTTCGCGGAGTGCTGGAGTGGCTCGGCGGGTCGGGCAGCGTCTCTGGAGAGCATGTTTCACAGAGTGCTGGAGTGGCTCTGTTGAGACCCCTACTTCAGTCTGAAGAAAAGTCTGAAATAAATTACTAAGTTGTATTTGATACATACAGTGCATTCAGAAAGTATTCAGACCCCTAGTCCTTTTCCACATTTTGCTATGTTACAGCCTTATTTTAAAATGGATTAAATTCTTTTTTTTTTAACATCAGTCGGTACACTACACCCCATAATAAAAAAGCGAAAACAGGCGTTAAGATTTTTTTTTTTTTAATTAAAAAGAAATAACTGAACTATCACATTTACATAAGTATTCAGACCCTTTACTCAGTACTTTGTTGAGGCACCTTTGGCAGGGATTACAGCCTCGAGTCTTCTTGAGTATGATGCTACAAGCTTGGCACACCTGTATTTGGCTAATTTCTCCCATTCTTCTCTGCAGATCCTCTCAAGCTCTGTCAGGTTGGATGAGGAGCGTCGATGTACAGCTATTTTCAGGTCTCTCCAGAGATGTTCGATCAGGTTCAAGTTCGGGCTCTGGATGGGCCACTCAAGGACATTCACAGACTTGTCACGAAGCCACTCCTGCGTTGTCTTGGCTGTGTGCTTAGGGTCATTGTCTTGGTGGAAGGTGAACCTCTGCCGCAGTCTGAGGTCCAGAATGCTCTGGAGCAGGTTTTCATCAAGGATCTCTCTGTACTTTGCTCTGTTCATCTTTCCCTCGATTCTGACTAGTCTCCCAGTTCCTGCCGCTGAAAAACATCCCCACAGCATGATGCTGCCACCACCATGCTTCACCGTAGGTATGCTGTTGGCCAGGTGATGAGCGGTGCCGCTTGGCATTCAGGCCAAAGAGTTCAATCTTGGTTTCATCAGACCAGAGAATCTTGTTTCTCATGGTCTGAGAGTCCTTTAGGTGCCTTGTGGCAAACTCCAAGCGGGCTGTCATGTGCCTTTTATTGAAGTGTGGCTTCTGTCTGGCCACTCTACCATAAAGGCCTGATTGGTGGTCCTGCAGATATAGTTGTCCTTCTGGAAGGTTCTCCCATCTTCACAGAGGAACTCTGGAGCTCCCTCAGTGACCATCGGCTTCCTGGTCACCTCCCTGACCAAGGCCCTTCTCCCCCAATTGCTCAGTTTGGCCGGGTGGCCAACTCTATGAGGAGTCCTGATGGTTCCAAGGTTCTTCCATTTAAGAATGACAGAGGCCATTGTGCTCTTTGGGACCTGCAATGCTGCAGAAATTGTTTTATACCCTTCCCCAGATCTGTGTCTCGACACAATCGTATCTCGGAGGTCTACGGACAATACCTTCGTTTTCATGGCTTGGATTTTGCTCTGACATGTGGGACAACTGTGGGACCTTATATAGACACGGGTGTGTCTTTCCAAATCATGTCCAATCAATTTACTTTACCACTGGTGGACTCCAATCAAGTTGTAGAAACATCTCAAGGATAATCAATGGAAACAGGATGAACCTAAGCTCAATTTTGAGTGTCATAGCAAAGGGTCTGAATACTTATGTAAATGTGATATTTCAGTTATTTCTTTTTAATTAAATGCAAAAATTTCTGAACAGCTGTTTTCGCTTTTTTTATTATGGGGTTTTGTGTGTAGATAGATGATTAAAAAAAATTCATCCATTTTAAAATAAGGCTGTAACGTAGCAAAATATGGAAAAAGTGAAGGGGTCTGAATACTTTCTGAATGCACTGTACATATGATAAAAATACCTTGTTCTTCAGACTGTTGTTGTGACCTACTTGAAGGCATTTCATGTTCAGGGACTGCAGGAGAAATTTATATTCACACAGTATTCACACAGACACTGTAACTGCTTTGTAGCTGACATGGGTCTGATGTTTTTGTCTCCGTTACGGTCGTTGTGGAGCTTCCGGAAGTTGCCTCGAAGGAATGAAGTTAGCGACTTGGTCCATACAAAAGTTAAACAAGAGACAGTGTGTTGCCAAACTGAAGATTGGCTCAGTTTCTTAGTTTAGATGACCAATTTATGCCCCCCAAATTTTTTTTAATTGACTTTAAAATGTCGGAAAATATATCATAAATGGTTGTTGTGTTTTTGACACCACGATGTTTTTGATATATTAAATTTGAATATAAGAAAAAATAATTAACTCACCCCAAAATCACTACTACCTTAGGATACCTCGTTGGGGTTTGTGAAAAGCAGTAGAGGTTTGGAGCCTCCATGGTTTAACTTACGGAGGTACCGACCCCGATAACGGTCGTTGTGACAATGGACACCAAGCACAACGACCGTTGCTGAATCTTTGCTAGGCAGAATACCAGACATGTTACTGTATTTTTCTCCTGGTATTGATGAAGATATTTCCCTAGATCATTATCAAAATGTATATGTATGTGGGGCCATATGATGTTTATTTATGAATTAAATATTCATGACTAAATGTGGCAGAGTTTTTAATGTCCCATTTTGTGTCCAAAATGGTGGTAAAAAGATGAAAATTTGTCTGTCATTAAAAAAGTTTTTGACTTTCGGTCTTGAAGTTATCTCATTTATATCTGTTATTTATAAGGTTTCACATGATGGGTAGATTTTTGTTAAGAACAGTGTATTGGTGTAAAAACCTGAATAATAATCTTGTTCCTAAAAATCTCTCCAGTATTGTAAAAATACACATATATAAAATCATGAGGGCCACAAATAAGGTGAAAGGCCATAGTTTCTAATCACAGGTTAGGGGAGTCTAAAACTAGAAGGAATAGACAGTGTGCGTCTGTGCGTGTGTGGGGAGGAGGGGGAGATTTAAACGGAACCTAAGCCGCAAGTTTATCACACAGAGTGGTGCATGCATGGAATGAGCTGCCAGAGGAAGCGGTAAAGGCTGATACAGTTGCAATTTTTATACAACATTTGGACAGCTACCTGAATAGGATAAGTTTGGATGGATATGGATCAGGTGCAGGCAAGTGGGACCTCCTGGGTTAGGCAACTTGGTCATCATGGACTACTTGGGCAGAAGTGTCAGGTTCCATGCGGTACAGTTCTACAGCAACATTGTACCCACTCTCAGCTTTCAATGGCAGCTTGTTAGATATACCCACCTCTCTCAGGTAAGAAAAATACTGCTTAGGACACCTTTAAATCATCCCTTCCTCACCTTAAACAATAACCTCTAGTTTTAAACTGCCCTACCCTGAAGATTGTGGCTATTCACCTTATCCATCCATGTCACAATTTTATCTACATGGTCACCCTTCAACCTCCTTTGCCCCAGAGAAAAATGTCCCGTCCCATCCCATCCGGTCTCTCCTAATAACTGAGACCCTCCCGATAAGATCCTTTTCTGCACCCATGTCAGCTTAACAATGTCCTTTGTGCTAGAACTCCACACAATACTACAATTCCTCCATCACCATCCACTCTCACCATAAACTTATACAGTTGTAACATGACATTCCAATTCTTGTACTCAATGCCCTGACCAATGAAGGCAAGCATCTTCAGCATCGTTTACCTGTGTCACCACGTTCAGGGAACTATGCCCCTGTACCTGCAGGTCTCTTAGTGTTTCGACAACAGTGTCAATAGACAATAGACAATAGACAAGGTGCAGGAGTAGGCCATTCGTTCCTTCGATTGTGTCCAGAGACTTGTATTCATTGTGCAAGTCCTGACCTGGTCTAAGTTACTAAAATGCAACATCTCATACAAACAACCCAGCTATGGTATATGAATGAATGAATGAATAAGTTTATTGGCCAGGTATGCATATACAAGGAATGTGCCTTGGTGCTCCGCTCACAAATGACAACACAAAACATAGTTAACAATTAAGAATAAAGCATGACCACATAAAAACAATGATACAACATTACGGTCTAAACATGTGGGTTAAAATAAACCAGAGCAAAAAGGAGACTACAGACTTTGGTTATTGAGT
This sequence comes from Rhinoraja longicauda, assembly GCF_053455715.1. Taxonomy (NCBI): domain Eukaryota; kingdom Metazoa; phylum Chordata; class Chondrichthyes; order Rajiformes; family Arhynchobatidae; genus Rhinoraja; species Rhinoraja longicauda. The sequence continues at coordinate 15,095,319 of NC_135965.1, read as the reverse complement.
AGAACTATCACGTGGAAAAAAAAGCTGTTTTTATGTCTGGCTGTGGCTGCTTTGAGAATCCGGAGTTGCCTTCCAGAGGGAAGTGCTTCGAAGAGTTTGTGGCCAGGGTGAGAGGGGTCAGAGATGATCTTGCCCGCTCGCTTCCTGGCCCTTGCAGTGTACAGTTCGTCAATGGGGGGGAAGGTTGCAGCCAACAACCTTCTCAGCTGTGCGAACGATCCGTTGCAGCCTCTGGATGTCGTGCTTGGTGGCTGAGCCAAACCAGACCATGATGGAGAAGGTGAGGACAGACTCAATGATAGCAATATAGAATTGGACCATCATTGCCAGTGGCAGATTGTGTTTCTTCAGTTGCCGCAAGAAGTACATCCTCTGTTGAGCCTTTTTGACTGTGGAGTCGATGGTGGCCCCCCATTTAAGGTCCCTGGAGATGATGGTTCCAAGGAACTTAAATTACTCCACAGATGGTGTTGTTGATGGTGAGTGGGGGGAGGGGGATCTCTTCGAAAGTCTACAATTAGTTCCACTGTCTTGAGAGCATTGAGCTCAAGGTTGTTGCGATGGCACCAGGACGCCAGCTGTGTCACTTCCCCTCTGTAGGCAGATTCCTCCCCATCCTGGATCAGTCCAATGAGGGTAGTGTCATCCGCAAACTTGAGGAGCTTGACAGAGTCTGTGGAGGTGCAGTCGTTGGTGTAGAGAGAGTAAAGGAGAGGGGAGAGTACGCACCTTACGGAGCTCCTATGCTGAGGGTCTGCAGGTCCGAGAAGTGCTTTCCCAGCCTCACATGCTGCTTCCTGTCTGTCAGGAAGTTGATGATCCACTGACAGAGGGGTTCAGGCACAGTCAGCTGGGAGAGTTTGTAGTGTAGTAGCTCTGGCACAATGGTGTTAAAAGCAGAGCTAAAATCCACAAACAGAATCCTGGCATAGGTCCCCTTGTGGTCTAGGTGCTGGACGATGAAGTGCAGGCCTAGATTGACTGCGTCATCCACCGATCTATTGGCCCTGTATGCAAACTCCAGGGGGTCTAGCAGGGGGTTTGTGATGTTTTTCAGTTGGGCCAGCACAAGTCTTTCAAAGGTCTTCATGACTACAGAGGTAAGTGCGTCAGGCCTGTAGTCATTAAGACCATGTAGCTAATTCTCAAATTTTAATTAACTTGGCTATTTTATTTTGACAATACTGGCTTCTCCAGCAATTGCTTTTCAATACAGATAAAAATATCAATATGTTTATCAATAAATAACAAATAAAATAATTAATGTAGGATTTGAGTAAATGAGTGGTTGATGGTTGACTGTCATGGTGTTCATGGCATCTGCCTTCATAACTATTAATTAAAAAATAAATATATATATTCACTCAGTTCAAAATTTTCTACGTACTAGACTGAGGTAGACCCGTTGGGTCTCTCCTTGGGCAACCCTCCCCATCCCCCCCAACTGTAGATCCTGCGGGCTCGGCAACCCTCTCCAATTGACAAAGCCCGTTGCCGGGTGGGGAGTGTCTCCCGGGGCTGTGGGCGGGGACAGGGAAGGGGAGAGAGTGCCACTCACCTCGGCCCCGTGCAGCCAGAGCGAGCCATGGACTTAAAGCCTCTCCTGTATCGGTGTAGCACGTTCCCGCAAGCGGCAGGGAATGTCGGCGAACGGCCGCCTCATTCAGTTCGAAGGAGAAGGCAGTTTATTTCAGCGGGAAGAGTGGGGGCGCCCCGCACCCCCAACCACCCACCCCCTCCCCCCACACCTGGGTCCTGGACGAATCAGGCGTCGAGCTGGATTGAAGGTTTTTTTTTAAATGGGCGGCGCTTCCCCCCCACGTGGGACCTGGACCAATCGGTTGTCGAGTTGGATGGAAGGAAAAGTTTAAAGAAATTTGTTTTAATGGGCGGAACTCCCCCCATGTGGGACGTCACTCTGGCGGGTCCCGCTCCCAGAGGTCATCATGAGCCCCCCCCTCCCTCATTGGCCGTCACTCGGGCGGGTCCCATTGTGACGTCACACGCTAAACGTGGCAAGAAATAGTTTTTTTAGGTATTTTTAAACTTTAAAATCTCTCGAACTTAAAAAATATAACACCAATTTGAATGAAACTTGGATGAAAGGGTCCCCAGGACAAAGGTGAGTAATGTGGTCCTAAAATTGTTGCGCTATCGTGTGACGGGGGCACAAAAATACGGCAACATCACAGACATCGGCAAATAAATATACAAATCTCAGACTGACAGAGTTTTAGTAATATAGATAGATATATATATATATATAGATGTTGCAAGGGTCAGTCATTTTTACTATGTAAACAGTGATAACCCTCATGGTAAATCATATATATTCTCATTTGTTCAGTTCGTAAGTTATAGGAGTAGAATTAGGCCATTCGGCCCATCAAGTCTACTTCACCGTTCAATCATGACTGATCGATCCTTCCCCTTCAACACCATTCTCCTGCCTTCTCCCCATAATCCCAGACACCCATATTAATCAAGAGCGTCTCAATCTCCTCCTTAAATATATCCATTGAATTGACCTCCACAGCCATCTGTGGCAGTGAATTCCATAGATTCACCACCCTCTGACTAAAGAAATTCCTCCTCATCTGTTTTCTAAAGGTATGTCCTTTTATTCTGATGTCATGGCCTCTGGTCTTAGGCTCTACTCTCCATATTCACTCTATCCAGGCCTTTCACTATTCGGTAAGTTTCAATAAGGTCCTTCCTTATCCTTCTAAACTCTAGCCAGTGCCATCAAACACTCATTATATGTTAACCCAATCATTCCTGGGATCTCCTCTGGACCCTCAACAATGCCAGCACATCTTTCCTCAGATATGGGATCCAAAACGGCTCGCAATACTCCAAATACAGTCTGATCAGTGCCTAATGCCTCAGCATTGTATATTTTATATTCAAGTCCTCTCAAACTAAATACTAGCATTGCATTTGCCTTCCTTAGCACCAAATCGACTTGCAATTTACCTTTTTGGAAATCCTGACCACCACTTCCAAGTCCCTTTGCACCTCTGATTTCTGAATTCTCTCCCAGTTATCAAATAAAACATACTCACAACAGTTTGAAAAAAAATGGTATCCGTATTAAAATGAGGATACATCACTGAATAATGTGCACTCTGCAAAAAATTGAATTTCACTAATACATGTTGTTGAATCTGTACAAAGGTATTTCAAGGATATAAAGACAGCTCACTTTAAACCCTTATTTTTTTGCATTCTACCAAATTATTGTAATACTGCATACAAAGTTACAGTGGTTCCTATGCAGCTTACTTTCTTAAGTACTGAATTGTTCTCGAGACATTCAATTTACTCATTATTCAGTCATTCTATGATTAATTATTGAGCAGTGCAGATGTTCACAGTAAATAAAAGATAATTGCATTACCATCAGGCCACGGGAACTACAGTGAATTAAGCTGAACAATTAATTCAAATCCTGCATTTCAGCAGATTTTAAAACACCAGCACAAAAGTGCTTAACAGTCAATTGGAAATCAATTGGGATTTTTTAAGAAGTTAGGTTTCCAGAACAATTCAAAATAACCTGTTTTGAAAATTGATTGAGTGAGATTATAATGTAAATCAGAACAGAAAATGCTGGCAATAAACAGATCAGGTAGCATAAATGAAAAGAGAAAAAGAGATAACATTGCAAGTCAAAACCTTTCAGTTTTCCAGTTCTACAATTTTTTTAATTTTGTTAAGATCACGTTTGGCCAGACATTTGTTGGGAAGTGTCAGGAAATTGTGGAGAACATCCTGTATAACAATAGTGAAAACTCTATATACTTGAGCATGAAGTCCCATCAGCAATTTTCTATTGCTCCCTGACACTGGATTTTGTGTGAAGAGAAAACAAATTGGGTACTGTGGCTAGCATTAATATCTCATACTCAGATTGAATGCATGCGCATGGAGGAAATGATCTCCCCTTAATTTCAGTGGAAAGACTGAAGGGCTTCCAACACTAGATTCGATTTTGTGGGTACTTGCAATTATTTTTCTGTTCTTTGCTAATGGTGGAGTATTTTTTATTTTTCTTATATTTTAAATATGGTTTGGCCATCTGGCAAACAAGTCATGGTATAACCAGTTCTCCTTTTATTTTGTAGGCTATTTTGGGCACATTACTAGATGCAAAGTTTATGTCCAGAGGTATGTCAACATAAAGGTCTCAATGATGGAGGAGATAAAGTCAGCTTTCCCCAAGCAAGGAATTGCTAGAAGCAACATTTCAGGCAAGTGCAAAGGCGATAAAGGATGATTAGAAGAGGAAAGACTCAAGATTAAGAGAATAGATGACGATGAAATGTGACTCACAGCCATTCACAGCCTGTAACTATAAAATGTGAATGAAAAGCAATTCTCACAGGACTGAATAATTGATCAACAAAAGTACCAGAATCTTTATGCAGAACTAGTTTTCCATGTCATACAGCATGGAAACAGGCCCATCGGTCCAACTTGCCCATGCCAACCAAAATGCCCCGTCAACACTAGTCCCACCTGCCTGCATTTGGCTCATGAGTCTGAACTTTTCCTATCCATGTACTTATCTAAATGTCTTTTAAACATTGTTATGGTATATGCCTCATCTACCCACTCTGGCAGCTCGTTCCATACACCCACCACTGTGTGAAAAGGTTGCCCCTTAGGTTCCTATTAAATCTTTCCCCTCTCACCTTAAATCTGTGGTTCTTGATTCCCCTATTCTGGGTAAAAGATTATGTGCATCGACCCCATCTATTCCCCTCATTGCGTAGGGTACATGGAGTTCTACCCTACCTATTTACCCCCCCCCCCCCTTTCGACTTGATTGATCTAATTTTACCTTCAAAGTAATCGAGAACAAAAAAAAATAGAATGAACCCTAGATCAACCCTACCCTAACTCTTCCCCTTTTTTATCATGCCAAACAGAAACCTAATTATTCGCATTTTACAAATAACCAGATAAGTCTATAAATGTTTATGGAGGTTGAATTTAATGTGGAAACTACTCTGTAAACTTGAACTTAATCCTTAAATTGTTTTGAATCCTGTTACTTTGGGGAAAATGAAGAAAATATTCTTAGTTGGTGACCGAATGCCATGAAAAATAGATCCGTAGAGGTAATGTAGTAAAAGGGAAAAATGACAGGAGCCAAACTATCCAAAATTAAAATAGAATTATGTTTACCTGTTTAGTTTTAAAATTATGATGGTCTAGGTTATAAAAGACTTAGTGATAGATTTGTTGGTCAGTACAAAGAAATCTACTCTCATAAGCCTTCTTGTAAAGGTTACCTCCTGCCCAGCCCACATACCTATTGTCTTTTTGTCCACACATGTTTGATGGTTCTGCTTAAATGGATCAGTATTATTAGCCTTAAGAATTCAAGTTACAAGTTCCACGTACTAAACTTAATTTCATGCAATTCCTCCTGGACAGCTCATCTAATATTTGACTGCTTCTTTATGAAATCCAAGCTATACTTCCTGAAATTACAAAAAAAAATGGCAATGGCTTATCCATTCATTCTTCCATAAATTTAAAGGCCTTGATTATGCTTCCTTTTCATTTTTCATCTTTCTAAAAAGCATATGCATGCGCAGTCGATTGTTAAAATTCCATATTTTCAAAACCATTTCATGGAAAGGGATAAAATAAAGAGGAGTTCTGGAAAAAGGTATGGATGGAGACAAGCAGAAAATAAAGTAAAAAATAAAGAATGGAAACAACAAATATCGGGAATTTCAACGACGAGCAACTAATTTAGAGACCAATATCTGGGGATAATGTACAATTTTGCAAGGACTGCAAAAAGTTATTGCATAAATTCGGATGACCGTTATGTATCCCGTTTGATTTTTCCCACCTTTGACTTCAACAGGATAAATTGAATTCTGATGGCATGTTCAAAATCATCAAATAAGAGAATAAGTCAGTTTGAAATGCAGACACTTAGAAAACAGGAACAAGGGCATTAGACCCTTAACATTCAGCATCATCCATTTAATGTTATGATTCTAATTAAACTGACTTGATTGATCTAATGACCTTTGAAGTCAAACAAAAAATTAGAATGGATTTTTACTTTTGACCCAATTTCATGTCAAAGCAAAAACTATTTTAAAACACAAATCAATGACTGCAACAATCACAAAACTCTCCAATGAATTACTAGCACTTTATTGAAGTTATATTATGAATTTTACTTGCCGTACAAGCAGTATTCCTTCTGGGACTAATTGTGCACATGAAAAAATATCAGAAAAAGGGTAAATTCTTGAAACCCAATTCCCTGAAAAGGATTTGGGCAATACTGGTATAGCAATATTAGTTGCCCATGAGGGCAGCAAGATAACTAAATAATGTGGGATTTAGGCAAAAGTGAGATGTTAAATGTTTAGCTCTTAAAAATATATATCATTTATGACAAAGTATTGTTCATGTTTTCAATAACTACATCCTTTCTTCCTATAATTTTAATTTTCGAACAGTCTTGTACTATGTTTATTATATCTGTATTGTCTTATAATGTCCTCCTAGGGACAACATGGATTTTGATGCTTTATATTAAAGACATACATACCTCAACTGCTCATTATGTTTTGTTCAGGTGGTGACTCTTTTCTAATCCCTCACTCACATTTCTCCCATTTTACAAACTCCTTCAACAACCATCAATTATTTGCTTTCCTTCAGCTAAATTCCTATTGATTCCCAAGTTTTCCACTCAATTCTCAGAAGTTCATGTTTAGTTAAGTATTTCACAAGAAACCGTATTAAAACTTTGGATCTTTTGTATTCAAAGTTTTCCAGAGATGATTTTGGTTGCTGCTTCCTCAAAGAAAACAGTTCTTCAAGCAGAAGCTTCCCCTTCTGAAGCTATAGTGAATAGTTTACAAAAGTTATTATCGTACCACAAAGATTACACACAATTATCCTTCCATTGAAAATTACTGGGGAAATCACCATCATTATCTGTTATCTTCAACTGGTTTGCAGTCATGCAGGAACTTAAACAGTCCCAACTACTTTATTGCTGAGACAGTGACAAGTGTTTAATCTTCACATTAGGAATTAAACATTCAATCAAAGCAAGCAGTCCAGGAAATCAGAATAACCATTTTTCAGATGAGAAATTAAACTGAGTGTTGGTGCCAAGATAGTTATGAAAATTCCATGCCATCATTTAGGAACCACAAAGGAGCATTCCTAGCATTTCACATAGATTTGTCCTTAAATCATTCACCATCAAAATATATTGGAGCATTCTGATCAGATTTGGCAGGTAATAGAAGATTTAGAATTAGGACATCATCAACTGCATTAGTCATTTCATAAATGTAGTTATTTCATAAAGAAAAATAAAGTGTGCATGAACTTTTGCAAAGAAGCAGCTGGTAGCCTTCACATATTAAATAGCCTGCACATATTAAATAGCAATTCAAGAGGATTCGAATTATTTATACATGATGAAGATTCATTTTTCCTGCAGTCGGGAGAACATATGTTCAAGTTATATAATTAAATATCATTCAAATATTTCAGATGCAGCAGCTACTGATTTCATAAACGAGAAGACAAAATCTTTCAGCAGATTTAACAGGCACTAAAACTACCAGGCTACTTATGGACTAATATAATGCAAATGAGGAAAGTGTCACACAATTAATGTCTAAAATTGCTTTGTTATACGTTATTGATGTGTCAATAGAGAATGCAGAGCTGAAAGGAAAAGAATCGCAGGAGATTTGAAAAACAGCAGTTAGAGTAAATGCAGGTTAGTTTAAAAAAGATAACAGAGCTAGAAGGAGGCATGAAGGAGCTTTGAAAAAACAGCCGTTTACAGGAGTGATGGGATCAGTGGAACTGCCAATTTGGAGTAGCCTTTTTGGGAATGGCTGTGATCGAGTATTAAGATGTTCACCTTGTTGGGTTTAGACAATGGGCCCCAACCAGTCAAGAAGAATTAGAGCAACAAATGTATTGGGAGATTGCATAGTGTTGTAAGAATCATGACCGTTATTGTAGAGGATTTTACCTTTCCCAGTATAAACCAGGACTGCCAGAATGAATGAATGCATGAATACTTTATTTCCACGCCGGGCCCTCCATTCTCCTTCCCCCTCCCTTACAGCGGCCCCCCCATGCTAGGTCCTCCTTTGTTCCTTCCCCCAGTAGCAGCGTCCTCACTTCCATATAGTCCGTCCTCGTCTGTCGGTCGGCGCCATCATCGACCGCCGCACCGGCCTCTCCACTATCGCCATGTCCTCTCCGGACGCCTCTGTGGCGCCGACTCAGGCCCCAGACCAGGCTCTGCAGAACCAGGGGCCGTTGGCCACGGGCTTCATTGACTCGTAGCTCTACCTCTGGCCTGCGAGGACACTACCTCAGAATAAAAAGGCACACCTTCAAAATGGAGACGAGGAGGAATTTCTTTACCCAGAGGGCGATGGATCTACTGAATTAATTGTCACAGGTGGCAGTGGAGGCCAAGACATGGGAATTTTTAAAGCAGAAATTGTTAGGTTCGTGATTAGGAAGGGCATCAAAAGCATCGGGAGGCAGCAGGAGAACGCAGAGTGAGAAAAATCGATCAGCCATGTAGAGTAGACTCAATGGCTTAATTATGCTCCTATGTCATATGGTCTTAATTGTATTGAAATGAGACTGAGCTATAAAAGTATATGAAAGAATACATTTGAATGACCAACCTGTAAAACTATTTGTATTACAATCATATTCTATGGAACTTTGTAAGCATTTTTACATTTGCTTAACTGGAGCTACCACAGTTGATTCATGACATCCATCAGATTTGGATGAACAAGAGCCAAATGTTCTGGACCAAGTGCCATTTTACAAATTGGAACATAGTCTGCCATTGCAATTACTAAGTAAATGCTAAATGATAGAGGTGTTATACATCAGGTGAAACCTTAAAATGTAACCTTCGTCTCATTTCTGTGAAATTTACCATCGTTTTTGCTACAACAGATAACACGAGAGAAGGGTTTCACTAGTTATAAACAACAATCCATCTAAACTTTACCATGGATAGATTCCTTCCTCTCGATTAAAGCAAAATATAGCAATCCATCTCCAAAGAGCAAAACATAAAATATCAAAATGTACAATCCAAAGTTTAACCCAGCAATGCTAAAAGTCAAAATATCTCATGTCTATCACAGCAACATATTAAAATGCTGAACAGCTCAGTATACAAGTATCAAAATATCCAACACAAATAACAGGTTGTAATATGTGGGAAGGCAAGTTGTAGAAAAAGCAATTAAGCTTGCAGAAGGATCACAAAGGATTAATTATTTTGATGGAAACTGGCCAATGCTTAAAAATGCAAATGTCTACACAGGAATACTCCGGCATGCCTGTACAAAATTTGATCTTGGTACCTGATTTAAAGTGAATTTCAAAGAATTTGAGAATTCTAATTGGAAAGACATTTAAACTTTTTTTTAAACAATGCATGCAAAATAACAAATTAACAATGAAAAAACTTGAAAGAGGTTATTCTATCAATTTAGGATTGTTGGATATTAAAGAATCTATTAAATTACAGATTAGGGGATCCCAATAAAAACAAACGTTCAAGGCTTTCTACATCAGCTCCACTTTGTCAGATCCTTGCCTTGATCCAAACGTAACAACCATACTTCAAGGACACTGAACATAAATGGGGTTTTTTATTCGTTCGCCGTTCGTTTTTAATATCCTGGCAACATGTATCCTTTGACCTTTCTGACTTATAGTAAGATGTGTTACATTTAAATATGACATCTGTTAGCGTGACATCCTTCCCTTATCAAACAAAAAGGATATCCGCATTGTGAACTGAACATCCAACACCATTTAGGATATAGCATTCGTTACATTGAAACGCATCATTTTCACGTCAATACATCGCATAGCCCTCGTATCTCTTGGGTGGTCTTCTATGACGTTTTGGTCTGGCCAATGCATCTGTCTGCGCTGGTACTGGATTCTGATCTGTCATGTCCTGTTCCACCAGCTCATCATCTCGATTCTGGTTTCGCATAGTCTCCTCTTCAGACTCATGCATTTTTGGCTCAATTTGGTAGTCTGGAGTCTGATCCCCCAGTCACAACTTCAGTTTGCCGTGTCCCTGGACTATCACAACAGTGATACTTTTTCACATACAATGTTTCTATCAAATTTGACTCCTTCTGACAACCTTATTCCCTTGGAATGAAGGATGTGTCCATTTTGCTAGGATTTTCTCTCCGCACTAGCATCTCGTCTCCTGTCTGCATTGAGCTTTGACGCCCCTTTCTTTTCTGCATCATGGTCCCTCACATCTTGATCATTTACCATGTCACTAATCCACGGTATCTTGGTGCAGATTTTCCTTCCCAACAACAATTCTGCCGGACTCCTCCCAGTGTGCTGTAGCTCTATATGCTGCAGCATATGATAAGAGCATCTCCTTCCAATCTTTGCTTTTTGCTTGGGCAATTCTCAACCTCTTCTCTAGAGATTGGTTCTGACGATCCACTTCTCCATTAGCTTGCGGCCACTTTGGTGTACCTTTGTGATGGTACACACCTGTGTTTTTCATGTAGTCAGCAAACATCTGAGAAATGAACTGAGGTCCATTGACTGAATATAATGTCATGTCTTGTGAATTTCCATAAAAATTGCTAGTCTTTTCCGATGTTGTAGATGTCATTATCCCACTCATAATATCCGCTGTAGTAATCAATCATAACTCGTATTGATTCTCCCGATGGAAGTGAGCCTACAGCAACATCTGCCCATGGACCTGTTGGTTGAACCATATTGAGAACTCACCAGCCACAACCCCTCACCAGCTGTGAACGTGGACGCTTGCTTGCTTTCTCATCTATCACACAGTCCAACAATATCAGTGTCCAATCACAACGGCTTGCCTTCGCGCAATTCATTCGGTGTCCGCCCTCACTCATGTGCTTGGTTCCCGTCGTATCTCGCTCGGACACAACCACGTTTGCTGTAACTCAATAAACCAGTGTTTTCATACTCCATGGTCTTCTTGCTCTGCGCATACGTGATATGTATATACGTGCGTGTATTTGTGAGTATGTGTATATATATACACTGAACTTTTTTTTCTCTCGTTTATTATATTGTTTACGGTGTACTATGTTTACATATTCTGTTGTGCTGCAGCAAGTAAGAATTTTATTGTTCTACTATCTGGGACAAATGACAATAAAACACTCTTGACTCTCGACATTTCGCAACGAGGATCAAAATCAAAATGGCATTTCCGTTCCAGTACCCTCCCTATTTTGGGCTGCAGCTATGCCAAGACCAACACCCAAAACCTGGCTGCAATGGAAGAAAACCTTCCAGGCTTACATTCAACTTCTATCTATTTTGACTCCAACGGCGAGACTGGAGGAAGCGACAAAATTCAAGCTGCATCACATACACTTGGGCAAACGTGGTCAGAATTACTTTGATGCGCTACATTTACCAGGTGAATGAGATTTGACCACCATATTTGCGGCTCTCGCTAATGTTTGGGGGGTGCAAGACAATGTTTTTATGGTACGCTTCAAATTCTCGCAGCTGCAGCAGGCTCCAGAAGAGAACATTGACGAATTTATTACGAGACTAACTTTGTGTAGGAACCATTTTGCTCTTCAAGAATACAAGTATAAAGATATCAGGCCGAACAAGCTCAAAGAAACAATGTTAATGCAGAAGATCAGACACAAAAAGCTGGAGTAACTCAGTGGGACAGGCAGCATCTCTGGAGAGAAGGAATGGGTGACATTTCGGGATGCTCCCCGTCCCACTGAGTTACTTTTTATCTATCTGCGGTTTAAACCAGCATCTGCATTTCCTTCTTACACATGTTAATGCAATCATTGATTATCGGGGTCTGTGTCAAAAAAAACACTAGAGAGCCTTTTGTCTGAAAAGAACGATTTGTCCTGGGACAAGGCCTGCACCACTGCTCGTCATAGGGGGGCAGTCAAGAAGGGTCCTACACAGCTTCAACCTAATCATCCAACACTGATTCAGGTAATACGAGAGCGAGAATCCCTTCGCGAAGACGACAATGTTTGCCAACGCCGATCGACCCGTGACCCAAGCTACAACCATGTCAACCTTCACAAAGGTGCCTTCACTGCAGTGAAAATCACATACAGTGGTCTGACTGCAAGCTCAAAAACACAATTTGCAGGTTTGCAGGTTCTGTCGGAAGGTAGGGCATATCGAGAAGGTATGTTGTGCAAAGCAAAGCAAAGTACCCGGGGGGAAAACGGCAAACTTTAACTAGCAACTCCACACGAGTAGACGGCCATTATGTAGACATGGGGACCATTTTCAAAACCCATGGGACGAAACGTCAGAGCCAGCCTTTGTACGTGGTTACACAACTAGTCCTTGAGGTTTGAACGGAATACAGGTTCAGCCATCACTTTGATAGGCGAGTCGTCGTTACGCCAAATACCAAAATTACAGCACCCAGACTTGGTGTTCTGCAGCTACACCAGAGATAGTGTTGAAGTACTTGGAGTTTTTATGGCAGAGGTTGCTCATCACGGCGACCTGCCGAACCTGCTGGGTAGAAATTGGATTAAGAAAATTCCATCCATTATATCTTAGTGGAATCCCAGCATTAACTTCCCTACTACAGAAACTTCAGCGCGCGTTCCAGCCAAGTTTGAATTCAAAGAGAATTTTCAGCCAAATTTTACAAAGCCGAAGGTCGAAGAAGAACTGGACCGTCTACAGAAAACAGGTGTGATCGAACCGGTGCAGTACTCGGTGCGGGCAGCTCCGATTGTGCCAGTCCTCACGTCCGACGGATCCATGGGCATTTGCGAGGACTATAAGCTAACAAGCAAATTGTTACAAAATCGTCACAAAATTGAACACATATCCCCTACCACGAATAGGAGACATATTCATCCCCCTCAAGAGGTCAGCAGTTCTCAACGTTAGACCTGAAACATGCCTATAATCAAGTCAGGCTGGATGAAGAGTCACGGGATGTCACAACAATCAACACAACAGGAAGTTATTTCGCTACTAGCAGCTACCATTTGGAGTGAGTTCTGCCTTTTGCATATTCCAGTGCCTTATTGATAACTTAATTAAGGATATCCCTTCTGTGTGTGCTTACCTTGATGACATATTAGTAACAGGTACATCAGAGGCACACCATCTTGAAACATTGGACAGGGTACTTTCTTGCCCAGAGGAAGCTGGCTTTAAACTAAAGAGTGAAAAGTACACGTTTCTGACTAACTGAGTCGATTACCTATGAGTTGATAAGACAGGTGTCCATCCCCAGGACGACAAGATCGAAGCCAAAAAAAGGCGCAGTTGCGCTCTTTCCTAGGGCTAGTTATGCATTACAATCGGTTCATAAATCAGTCGGCTACAGTGTTGAAGCCCTTGTACCGATTACTCAAGAAGGACCAGCACTGGTATGGTCAAAAGCCGAGCAGAGAGCATTCGAACAAATAAAAGCAACCCTCAGTTCCTCTCCTGTGCTGGTACATTATGACCCAGAAAAACCTATAATCATAAAATGTTTTGCCTCGCCATATGGAGTAGGTGTGTCTTTCTGCCTCGTATGCCTTGCAGCACAGAGATGCCCGTGTCTTTCGCATCAAGAACAATGTCCAAATAATGGAATGGGAAATGTCAGGCAGAGATGAATTATTCACAACTTGATCGAGAAGCCCTCGCTATTATGTTTGGCATCAAACACTTCCACATACATATTTGGGTGTCCTTTTGAACTCCACACAGACCACAAGCCCATTAAGGTTTAATTGGGAGAGACACGCAGCATCCAACAGATGTCATCACCGAGAATGCAAAGACGGGCATTATCTCTATCTGCTTGCTCTTACACAATGAAGTATACCCCCGAAAAAGAAAACATTGTTGCAGATGCCTTAAACAGATTACCAATGGATGAGAATACATTCTCAGTTCGAGGTTGTTCACCTCTTGCAATGCCTAGATAAAACACCAGTCAAGAGTAACATCATAATGCAGTGGAAAGCCCGTGGTCCACTCCTGTCGCAGATTAAAAAGGGGTTCCAGGCTGGTTGGCCCGCCAGCCCTTCACATGAGTTTCAACCATTAACGAGCTGTCAACATGAACTAAGCCTACAGGATGGCTGTATATTATGGGGCAATCGAGTAGTTATTCCCCCTCAAGTTTGCAGGCATATACTCCGTGACTTGCATGATGCTCATCCTGGTGTTGTTAGAATGAAGGCACTGGCGAGAAGCTACATGTGGTGGCCTAAAATCGATAGAGATATCGAGAATATGTTACGCGCTTGTCCCATTTGTCAATCAATGCATAATGCATCCCCACAGGTTCCCCTCAAACTATGGGCCTGGCCCGATTCCCCTTGGAAGCGCATTCATATCAATTATTTCAGACCGTTCTGGGGACACGTTCTAATTACTGTTGATGCCCATTCGAACTGGATAGAGGCACTACCTACTCATATCGTGTACTTCGGCAACTTCTGTATCTACATTACGATCAGTCATTGCTGCATTTGACAATACGGAAATGTTTGTATCCGTCAACAGCCCAGCTTTCACAAATTTAAAATCCATGGAATTGGTGGAGAAGAATGGTATTGGACACCTGACAACAGCACCATATCACGCAGCATCAAATGAGCTAGCTGAGCATGCAGTGCAATGGTGAATCGAGGCCTCATAAAACAAATGCAAGGTGACTTGACAATGTTAAGTAGTTTCCTTTTCCATTATTGGACAACTCCAAATGAATTAACGGGCACAGCCCCCGCTGAATCAATGTTCAAAGGCCCTTTAAGAACCAGATTCAAACTTCAACAGTCGACCATCCACGAACATATATGCAACAAACAAGAGGCCATGAAGCAGAACAGATACCCACACCAGGCCACGAACATTTAGCACTGAGGACAAAGTCTACACTCAACTCAGGCATGAAGAAAGCTGGCAACCACCTGTCTCCCGGCATTGTACGAGTCAAGTGGCTGAACTAGGACTCTCAGACGGAAGAGAGTCAGGTGATATCTAGATCAAGTACGCAAGCGAACTGACGAAACACCCAGGGAAGAGACTGAAGCATCCATGGCGGACAAATCCATCACACCACGGCCTATCACCCGCAGGCAAACGGCGTGGTGGAAGGTTCCACCGGCAGCTGAAGGCAGCGCTGAAGGCACGACTCTCCAGCTCGGACTGGATGGACGCACTACCATGGGTCTTGCTGGGCATCCGGACTGCGCCTAAAGAGGACCTGGCCTCATCTTCAGCAGAGCTCGTGTATGGGTCACCGCTCACGGTGCCCGGAGAGTTCTTGTCCTCGTTGCTGGGGCAGGAGGAACCGCCCTCGTTCGCCCTACAGCGCCTTCACGAGCGAGTTGGCAGGCTCGCACACGTGCCGACATCCCACCATGGGACATTTTGCCCGCACGTGCCATCGGCCCTCAGGGACTGCGCCTATGTGTTCCTGCGCTGTGACGCCCACCGGACGCCACTCCAGAGGCCATACGAGGGCCCGTACCAGGTGCTAGAGCACGGGCAGACAACCTTTGTCTTGGACATGGGGGGCCGGCCAGAGGCCGTGTCAATTGACTCCTTAAAGCCGGGGCACTTAGACATCGACCACGAGGTGGCCCCCCTTTGCGGGTCCCTCCACCTGTTCCTCCGCGGGGGCACCTGTTCCTCCGCTGGCCCCTCTGTCGGCCGATTTTCGTACGCGGTCCGGTCCGGTTGTGCGACCGCCAGTGCGTTTCGTGCCTCCGGTTCTGGGGGGTGTCCTGTGGCGGCTCCCAAGGGTCGGGCCATACCACTACTGACTCCTCGGCACGGGAATGGACCGGTCTGGGGGGCGGCCCTTAGCTATGGGTATAATGGATGGGGTTTTAGGCGTGATCGCTCTCTGACAGAGTCAACTGGTCTAGAGAACGTAATAAATACATCGCTCCCGAAATTCCTGGTTCCTCGTCTTTATTTTGGGCTTTCTCGACGCGCCACAGCGTAAAGTATAAGAAGTAAAGTGGATGAGCTTGAGGCTCAGTTAGAAATTGGTAGATATGACATTGTGGGGATTAGAGACGTGGCTGCAGGAGGGTCGGGAATAGGGTTATACATCCTATAGAAAGGGCAGGCAGGTGGGCAGAGGAGGTGGGGTAGCTTTGTTGGTGAGGGATGAAATTCAGTCCCTTGCGAGGGGTGACATCGGGTCTGACGATATAGAGTCACTGTGGATAGAGTTGTGGAATTGTAAAGGTAAGAAGACACTAATAGGAGTTATCTACAGGCCCCTAAACAGTAGCCCGGATAAAGAGCGTAAATTACAGCAGGAATTAAAACTGCCATGCAACAAAGGTGTGGTTATGGGGGATTTCAATATGCAGGTAGACTCTGAAAATCAGGTTGGTCCTGAACCCCAAGAAAGGGAGTCTGTAGAGTGCCTCCGAGATGGATTCTTAGAGCAGCTTGTACTGGAGCCTACCAGAGAGAAGCCAATTCTGGATTTAGTGTTGTCCAATTAACCAGATTTAATATGGGAACTCAAGGTAAAGGAACCACTTGGTGGTAGTGACCATAATATTAGTTTTAATCTGCAATTTAAGAGAGAGAAGATTAAATCAGAAGTGTCAGTGTTGCAGTTGAACAAAGGGGACTACGAAGGCATGAGAGAGGACCTGGTCAAGTTCGACTGGAAAAGGATCCTAGTCGGAATGATGGTGGAACAGCAATGGCAGGAATTTCTGAACATAATCCAGAAGATGCAGGATCATTTCATTCCAAAGAGGAAGAAAGATTTTAAGGGGAGTAAGAGGCAATCGTGGCTGACAAGGAAAGTTAGGGATGGAATAAAACTAAAAGAAAAGATGTATAACATAGCAAAGAGTAGCGGGAAGCCAGAGGATTGGGTAACTTTCAAAGGTAACAAAACGGGCAATACGAGCTGAAGTACGAGGGGAAGCTGGCCAAGAATATGAAAGACAGTAAAAGCTTCTTTAGGCATGTTAAGAGAAAAAGATTAGTAAAGACAAATGTGGGTCCTTTGGTGAAAGGTGAAATTATTATGGGTAACAAATAAATGGCAGAAGAGTTCTACAGGTACATTGAATCAGTCTTCACTAAGGAATGCACAAACAATCTCCCCCAGATGTACTAGAGGACGGACGATCTAGGGAAACAGAGGAACTGAAATAAATTTGCATTAGGCGAGAAATAGTATTGGGTAGACAGATGGGACTGAAGGCTAATAAATCCTCAGGGACTGATGGTCTGCATCCCAGGGTACTCAAGGAGGTGGCTCTCGAAATCGTGGCCGCATTGCTGATCATTTTCCAATGTTCAATGTTCAATTAATTCAGGATCAGTTCCTATGGATAGACCAGTTAGCCATCGGTAGCCTTCATAACGAGAGGATCTGAGTATAGGTGGTGGGGAAGATGCTGGAGTCAATTATTAAAGAGGTAATAACGGCGCATTTGGATAGCAGTAAAAGGATTGGTCCAAGTCAGTATGGATTTATGAAGGGGAAACCCTGCTTGACTAATCTTCTGGAATTTTTTGAGGATGTGACAAGTAAAATGGATGAAGGAGAGTCAGTGGATGTAGTGTATCTAGTCTTTCAGAAAGCCTTTGATAAGGTCCCACATGGGAGATTGGTGAGCAAAATTAGAGCACATGGTATTGGGGGTAGGGTATTGACATGGATAGAGAATAGATTGGCAGACAGAAAGCAAACAGTAGGAATAAACGGGTTTCTGTCAGAATGGCAGGCAGTGGCTGAGAATCTATGCTATTAGCTGATATAGTCAATTAGAGATATTGATATTTTGTTGTAGTTGAGATGGTTTCTTTTGTTGTTTTAGCTAATATAAAATGAACCCCACTGTGGAATAAATCTGATGTACTCATCCAGTATTACGTGTGATTATTCAGACTGAAGGTAAAGAACTCGGATTATCATGGCGAGTGGTGCTGCAAGGCTCGGTGCTGGGGCCGCAACTATTTACAATATATATTAATGATTTGGAAGTAACACTAGCAAGTTTGCAGATGACACAAAGCTGGGTGGCAGTGTGAACTGCAAAGAGGATGTTAGGAGGTTGCAGGGTGACTTGGATAGGTTGAGAGAGTGGACAGATGCATGGCAGATGCCGTATATATAATGTAGATAAATGTGAGATTATCCACTTTGGCAGCAAAAACAAGGAGGCAGATTAGTATCTCAATGGTGTCAGATTAGATAAAAGGGAAGTGCAACGAGACGTGGGTGTCCTTGTACACCACTAACTGAAAGTAAACGTGCTGGTACAGCAGGCAGTGAAGCAAGCTAATGGCATGTTGGCCTTCATAACGAGAGGATCTGAGTATAGGAGCAAAGAGGTCCTTCTGCAGTTGTATAGGGCCCTGGTGAGACCACATCTGGACTATTGTGTGCAGTTTTGGTCTCCTAATTTGAGGAAGGACATCCTTCTTAATGAGGCAGTGCAACGTAGGTTCATAAGGTTAATCCCTGGGATGGCGGGACTGTCATATGAGGAAAGATTGGAAAGACTGGGCTTGTATTCACTGGAGTTTAGAAGGATGAGAGGGGATCTTATAGATTTGTATAAAATTATAAAAGGACTGGACAAGCTAGATGCAGGAAAAATGTTCCCAATGTTGGGGGAGTCCAGAACCAGGGGCCATAGTCTACGAATAAAGGGGAGGCCATTTAAAACTGAGGTGAGAAGAAACTTTTTCACCTAGAGAGTTGTGAATTTGTGGAATTCTCTGCCACAGAAGGCAGTGGAGGCGAATTCACTGAATGAATTTAAAAGAGAGTTAGATAGAGCTCTATGGGCTAGTGGAATCAAGGGATATGGGGAGAAGGCAGGCACGATGATCAGCCATGTAACAATGAATGATAATGCTGGCTCGAAGGGCCTAATGGCCTCCTCCTACACCTATTTCTATGAATTAGGATACAGAGTCAAAAATCAGCCAAACATCTTGGCAGCATTTCATTGTTGCTCTGACAACATTGCAGTCCACTGGAGTCCAACGGTGGACAATGAAGTCCCCGTAACTTGCACTGGAAAATGTGTCTCTTTGATATGAAGTAGCTTAGACCTAGCACAAGTGCAGTGAGCCCATTCAAATCAAGAAACATTTTGTGAATTTGTTTTTTTTTTAATTATCTGCAGGTGTTTTTAAAATGTAATTTAAAAAATCTTATTGTCTCAATTGCATTTGAATGCTATAATATTTAGAAATATTAACAGCTCTTAACATTTTGACTACAGGCTGCCAAACATTTTCTTCAGTTATTTCTTGGCTTGGAAGGGCTCTAGCTGTCAGATATCATTCACTATTATGTCAAGGGTGGCATTTAAATTGAAACGCATGAGCCACAGAAAGTATATTTGTACAGCTATACAAGTCATCTACTGGGTAGGACACCATGGGCAGAAAGTTCAGGCTCAATACCTAACTGCATGACTGTATCGATTGACAAGTCTACTAATAAATCAGTATTTCCATGACAATTTTCTCAATACATTCTTTTGCATGGGTAACTTTCAGCCAAATTTAAAGTGCAACATTCCTGAGGAGGAATCAGGACAGAATTTGTATAATTGTGGATAGCCATTACAAAACCAGGAAAGGATCGAGGCAATTCAGCCTTTCAATACTTTCTGCTTGTGCCATTTCCATGTCCTTAGGCATGAGTGCCTCGAATTGTTCAAATTACCATCCATTCAAGTGTTTGTATTAAGGACACAGAGACATCAGTTAAATATGCAACATGCCATCTGGATTTTTGTTTGATTATTTATGGATGTTCCATTAAGACTAATTATCTACCCTTTTCCTACATGCCATGAACTTTATACTGCTTTTTACATAAAGTTTGCATGGGAAGTTATATATTAGTTTAAAGTTGTTGGAATACAGCGAAAATCTTGGTATGAATGAAGAAATGGTTATAAAATAACAAACAGTAGGCATGTTTAAGTTATATAGGGTAGTGTGGGATATCCGAGGATCAATGCTTGAATCTCTGCAGATTTCTAGTTTAATTAATCAATATGAATATGACATTGAACTTAGATTAAGTTTACTATATCCAGCCAACTGCTATGCCCAATGCTTCACAACATATTTCCATCTGACTTGAAATCCGTGGTAACATCTCTAGAAAAATGATAAAATTCAGGCCAATCACAACAAATAGTACTAGAAATTACTCTTTGATCTTTGATATACAAAACCAATTGAGGAAACCACTCTGATCCTGATTAAATGTTGTAAGAGATAATCTTTGGTCTAGCCAGAAACATTCATGCTTGTAGGAACGATTAAAAATTTAAAGCAGCAAAAATTAAGAGAGATATCTGATTCCAAGGAGACTGATCAATATATAAGGTAAACAGAAAACAATGACAAATGAAGATTAATATGGTAAAATGAATTTTCCCCAGATATTTCAACACAAAAAAGAATTTGAGTCAAATAACTCAAAGACCTCGCATTGCTCCAAGTTCAGCATGCATTAATTACAAAAATAATTGTGATGTGCATAATAACGATAAAATCTTGTTCAAGTTACAAAGCAAGTCAAATCGCACCTTATCTATTGCTTTCATCAAAAATAAGCATTGAACAATTTGCAGGGAAAAAAATACACAAAACTGAGCTCTAAAATCAGAGATCAGAGCTCCAATGAAAGCCCTGAATATTTCACTCAAAACAAGAAACAGATGATCTCAGAAATAGTGATGTGCTATGGAAAAGGTTAATATGGAATCTTACTATAAAGTAGATTGTACAGGAAAGACAGATATTAATTTAAAAAGGCACTAATACATCACATTTTATGAAGTCTAATCAACACGCAAGTCAGAGGTACATTAGCAGAGGCAACAAAATGGAATAATTTAAGAAATGTCAAATTGTGAAATGGGAAATATGTTGCAATAATTGAACTGCAATAGACCACATTGCTTTTTCATCACATTTTTTCTGCGATTTTCTGTGCCTATTTCTAGATATTTAAAGATTATTTTCTCATTTCTAAAATTCAAAAGTCATCCTGAACTCTATAAGCAATATCTATTTAGGCATATAATATTGCCGTCACATTACCTTGGAATATTCTATCGT
This sequence comes from Rhinoraja longicauda, assembly GCF_053455715.1. Lineage (NCBI taxonomy): Eukaryota > Metazoa > Chordata > Chondrichthyes > Rajiformes > Arhynchobatidae > Rhinoraja > Rhinoraja longicauda. Next base: position 15,074,136 of record NC_135965.1, on the reverse strand, counting down.
AATTCACGAACCAGACTTAACTATGTCTCTGCCATCTAATCCTATGCCATACATTCTTGGCAATAAAACAAATGTTTCAAGGCAGGGAAACTAGTGGGAAAGGCAAAGGAACTGAGAAAAGAATAGGTTCCAGTTCCAGTGTTCATTTCTTTATTCATCCTGACCCAAGAAAATCAGATTCAACATATAATTTTAAATATGTTTGCATAAATTGTGTATAAAATGGAATTTGACAGCAGCAAAATATTTCATTTTAACATTATCAAAAACTAGTGATAAAAAATTGATGAGAAATGAAAGTAGAAATAGACCATTTGGCCTTTCAAAACCTGCCTGCTATTGAATAAGATCAATGACACATCTCACACCATGTCTTCAAAGCACTTCAATGTCCAAGAATCTATCAATCATTATCTTAAATACAATCAAATGACTGACTATCCATATCTTTCTGGGGTACAGAATTCCAAAGGTTCACAACCCTTCGTCTCTCCTAATTCAATAGTGGTGAATCTTTGGAATTTTCTTTTTGTGAGGGTTGAGGAGGTTCAATATTTGAGTATATTCACAAGAGTGATCACAAAAATGTAAACAATGAGGGAATTATAGTGTTTAAAAGTAATGTGGAGGTAAAAGATATGCTATGATCTCTGAACAATAGAGAAAGTAGGGTGGCCAAATTCTCCACTTCTGCTTCATCCTTTTGCGTTCTTATGTTCAAGAACCGTTGAATCACCTCACTTCAGTCATACAAGGTGAACTTCTTATCTTCATACCATACCACTGATCCAAAAGTCAGCAGGCAGAGGCACTAAAGTATCTCAACTTCTGCTCGGTTAAACTCTCTTTCACTGTCTCCAAGTATATATTTCCTTGGGTTTATGGACTAAAAATGCTCACATACACCACTACCAAATTCATAGTAGTTTCTTTGTAGCATTGCCCTCACAACAAAGATCAAGGTAGGTTGGGCACTTCTTTCCTATACCATGGATGTTATTTTCCATATTTTATGTTTCACTTTTTTTTCTCACCAATCAAAATTTATACGGTTTTAACTTCCCACCACAGTAAATAATATGATAATGGAAATATGGATGCATTAAAGCTTTATTATAAAACAATCCATGAATATTTAACACCCTTTCCCATACCTTTTTATCCTGGACATCCTCCATTGTCAGAGTGAGGCCACATGCAAACTGGATGAACAACACCTCATATTCTTCTGCTTGGATAACTTACAACCTAATTTTATGAACATTGAATTCTCCAATTTCAGGTAACTAACCTACTAGCAACCACACTCTTTTAAAGAACAATTCTCTCCCCCTCCCTACCCTGGGCTCCACGATTCACACCCATTTCTCCCCTTCCCGTCCCCAACTATTATGTACCTTCATCTGGTTTCATCATTTGTACCTCTTCTATCCTTGTCTCGCACTTTTTGTCTCTTCATCTCTGCCCTTTGTCCAACCTAGGGTGGCACAGTTACTGATACAGAATCTGGATCCTGATCATAGGTGCTGACTGTATGGAATTTGTACAATATACCTATGATATCCGCTTGGGTTTCCTCCCACATTCTGAAGACGTACAGGCTTGTAGGTTAATTGGCTTTTGTAAATTGTCCCTCGAGTGGAGGATAGAACTAATGTTCTATTGTGGTGGTGGTGGTGGTGATTGTTGGTCGGCACAAATTCGGTGGGCTGAAGGGCCTGTCTCCACATTTTATCTTTAAACTGTAAACATAACCATCTACCTATCTGTCCGTCCCCCCCCCCGCATCTGCATCCGCCTATCACTTGCCAGGCTTTGTCCTGCCACCAACCTCTCTTCCAACCTCCCTCATCACCACAATCAGTATGAAGAAAGGTCCTGACCCGGAATGTCACCTATTGTTATTCTCTAGTGATATGCTGCCTGACCCGCTGAGTTACTCCAGCACCTTGCCTCTTTTTGTGTAAACCAGCATCTGCAGTTGCTTTTGTCTCCATGAGTATTTATTCCTATCTTCCTCAACAGGATAAAGGCTATTGTTTCATGAATTGAAGGAATAGGAAAATTAATAGTTGTGATAAAACTGTATAACATATTGAAAACAAAAGGCAGTTCGTTCTGAAGGCAATTCTTATAAAAAAATATATAATGACAAACTATAAAACATGAGGATTTATACTGATAAAACAATGGCATTTATACAGTAAACCATTTAGGTTTACACACAATATCAGAAATCCCCTGTTTCACTTGTCATACACTTAAAAGGTTTGGGCTGAGAATGACAAATTCTTGCATTATTCATTGTTCCAATAAATATTTAATCCTTGCATTAAATCACATGATTCATCTCCGATTGAAAAAAGCAAGGCTCCACAGAAAAGTTGGTATTTGCAGAACCAGAGTTTAGTTGATCAAAAAATCAAGTATTATTTATTCGATACGTATTAACAACATGGATTTTTTTTTTAAACGAGAGCAAACACAATTGCAGACCAGTTTGCTTGGCATCAGTAGTGGGAAAATGTTACTGTCTATTTTTAAAGATGTAAAAGTAGAGCATTTGGGTCAAAGATAGATACAAAATGCTGAGTAACTCAGCGGGTCAGGCAGCACCTATGGAGAAAATGGATGGGTGATGTTTCGGCTCAGAACCCTTCTTCAGATTAAAGGATTGGACAAAATCAGCATGGATTTATGAAAGGTAGATCTTGCATGACAAATTTACTGGATTTTTTTTGAGAAAACCAATAGAGAGGAGGAAGGAGAACTAGTGGATATGGCGCATTTCAAAAGGTTGTTAACAAGGTCTCATAAGAACTTACTGCACAAAATTAATGGCTATGGAGTTAAGGTGCTGTAATCAAAGGAGAACTGATGTTATACTGCAAATAGAGGAATAAACACGCCTATTTCCATGTGGCAGCCAAAGGACCAGTGGAGTACTAGAAGGTTAAATTATTGGATGGCAGGTAGTTACAACACTACTGATTTACATGAGAGGAAGAAATACCTCCAAGTTTGTTAGCTATTTATATGTACAAAGATATAATACAAATAGCTAAAGAATTGAATGAATCTATGGAGAAAGCAGTTACTGGATAGTAAATTTCGGGCATTATTATTTTACTAAAAGTCAGAGCAGACTTTAAGGGTCAGATGGCAAAATGTAAACATTTTGTCTAAAGCATTCGACTGCAGATCATGTACTGCCTGATATGTTTTATGTTATTCTATTAGAACTGATAAGAAGGGCTTAGTAGGAGAGAAAATTGTGGCTGCACAAGATCTATTTAATAGAATTTGATGGACTGAAATCCTGGCTGCCAGATTAAATAACCTGAAGTTGAAAAGAAAATATTTTAGCAACAAATGAAGTGGAGCAGAGGTTACGGTTAAGGTAGGTGATGTTACATCTAATTAGTTTTTGCAAAGATGTGGATAAGGAATCAGAAGCTCTGCATGGATCTACTTACAAACTCATCCTACCTTCACCCAACCTCGAAGGTGCCATTCCAACAGAAGTCACTGGATAGAAAAATTTCCCTTTTCCATTTGCGAAAATGATAAGAACAACTACAATTCCCCAGTTACTCTCTCATCAGATAGCAACTTAACTATGAGACTCAGATGTTGCTGGTAACCCCCCCGCTAATCTGTATGTCCCTACACTGGTCTGTATGGTTTGTTCTAAAATATTTATAGTTAATATGTAATATTAATTTTGAATGCAATACATTAAAATAACTCAAGGTAGAGTTAAATTACTTTACACAATTCATTTGAAAGTTATGATGAAAGCACTAAACTCCCAAACCAATTTTATAGGTCAAACTGGGTGAGAGAGTCAACAATATTACCATTACCATTGATAATGAGAAAGCAAACCAGTTCCATTGTTACCCTGATCATCCTCTTGTGCCAAAACCAATGTAACTGCATATCTACTATTTCATTTCAAAGTAATTCCTGCAATAATAAATATAATCACTCTCCATTAATTTACCACAGCACATTTCACTGACTTCTAAAGTGGAGGTTTATGAGAATTTGGATACAGAAAACAATATATATAGAATCGCTTAGTAATGCTGGACTTGGTTTATCTTTACAGCGTATTTTATGTTTTATTGAGAACTTTGAAAGTTGGGATCATATGTAGATATAGAGTTTACAGCACCCAAGGTAATTCTGGACAGCAACTCATCCAATTTCATAATTCTCAGTTGTAGCATGAGATCTGAATGAAAACATTGTATTAAAACCTACAAGCTTTTACCAGTAGAATATTAACGCTGGAAAAATACATACTTGAATGCAAGTCAAATAGCTCTTAGTATAACTGGGGCATTGGTCTTTCTTTTTAATCCAACACTAAACACTTCAATAACACTTTTACATTATGATTAAAAATATTGCCAGAGTCATCTTTACTGGAAATCAAAAAGGCTACTAAAGTATTGTGGTGCATTTTGGGAACAAAGAAATGAATAAAATACTTACTTTGTTTAATTAACCTTTTGTCTGCCACAATAATGTTCTCAGCATCAATGACGATGACTTTTCCATCCCGAGATCCAACAGCAAAGTTATCAAAGCTGACATCCAGGAGGTAGAGCGCAAATTCAAAATCATTGTTAGTGAGTTGCTCAGCGATTTCCAGCAGCTGCCAGGCCAAGTCTACTCGTTTTTCCCAAGGTGCATGGTAGAAACTCCAAAGTTCGTTGCCTACATAATTTACAGCCACCATTCTCCCACAGGCTCCAAGGTATTTTGCAAAAGGCCATCCTTCATCTGATGGAAAACTCTATGTAGACAAAGGAAAATATGCTCAAGTATTATCTATACAATGAAGCAATAATTCATAAAACAATCTACAAGTTATATGGTTTTGAACATTCTTATATTATAGGGATTACAGATTCAAGGTCTCGTGCTCTGCGTTTAAAAAAAGGCAATGTCCAAGAATTATTTGAGCTGATTCTCAGCCAAAATGCTAAGCTTATTACTTTTGTCTTTTTTATTTCTATTTTCCCTCTCCAAATACTTTTCCATTTACTTGGGAAGGAGATTGGTTAAACATCTGAGGTGGGGGAGGGGCCTTTAAATGAATCTAGATGATCTGGCAACTATTAATCCATGGTAAAACAGATTTGATATCATAATGCTGCTTATGCAAGATTGCCCATTTTCAATTTGGCTGCTGTGCTTGCTATAGTACAAAATTCACTACACATCAATGGCTGTAAAGTACTTTTAGATATTCTGAAGGGATTGTGAAAAGCACTACACAATGGAAATGATTTTTAATAGTCATAGACTTGAATTTATCCTCACTATCATCTTTCTAACTAGTAGAATCAAAATGACACCAACTCCCACAAAACTAATGTTCACCTCACTTTGTGAAATGCTACTAAATATCAACTCTACATGGCATTACCTACTTAATTATTGTTGGACAAATGTCCTCTATTGCATTTTCTTTTCTAACTATTTTTCCATTCACCTTAAAAGAATCATAAAATTTTCAAATACAAAGTTCAAATGAGGTTCAAATTTCAAACCTGGTTAGAGTGACACAGTGGCATAGCCATTGCCTCAACGCCAGAGACATGCATTCCTGACATCAGGTTCTGTGGAGTTTTCCAAAGACCCTGTGACCACATGGAATTCCTCCAGATGTTGCTATTTCCTCCCGCATCCCACCTAGGTTGATATGTTAATTGGCCCTGTAAATTACCCCGAGAGAATAGGCAAGTGGGGTATTGATGAGACTATGGGGAAAAAAAATGTTTTAAATGAGAGATTATTGTAGTATAATTGGGTGGTTGATGGTTGCTGCAGATTCAAAGGGGCAAAGAGCTTTGAAGTCACGAAATTGCAGAACGCTGTTTTGCAGAAAATGGCCTGAGTGAGTTATTACTCAAAATATGGCTCTTAAAAGACAGGGAAGAACATGCAATTACTGTTTGGTATTGTACATTTAGTTTTACCTCAACATTTAGCTATATTATAAATGGATTAAAAAGTTGGAACACACTTACAATGAAATTGTTAAAATAGATTCCATTTAAGATCAGGTACTTGCATTGTTTCCACCTACAGACAGGGGATCGCTACCCGATGATCCAAGCCCAATTAAGCTCTTAAAAATTGCATATATAATTTGTGTTGCTCATTAATAATCAATTTTCCAACTGATCCTCATTTTGCTCTTAAAACATGTTAATGCATCATTTTGACATTCACATGACTTCAAAACTAGTCAATAATTCAGTGCACTGCATGATGATAGAAATGCTGCTTTGAAGTGGCAGTGACAGTAACAGATCAATTAACAAGCTGCAGTCATATGCAAGAGAAGCTCTCATGTAGAGTAGTAGGAAAAAAACTGCAGATGCTGGTATAAATCGAAGGTAGACTAAAAATGCTGGAGTAACTCAGTGGGTCAGGCAGCATCTCGGGAGAGAAGGAATGGGTGACGTTTCGGGTCAAGACCCTTCTTCAGACTGATGTAAGGGGAGGGGGCCGGACAAAGAAAGGAAGCAGTCGGAGACAGGAAGACTAGTGGGGGAACTGGGAAGGGGGAGGGGATAGAGAGCAAAAGAGGAACTATCGGAAGTTTGAGAAACCAATGTTCATACCGCTGGGGTGTAAACTGCCCAAGTGAAATAAGAGATGCTGTTCCTCCAATTTGCGTTGGGCCTCACTCTGACAATGGAGGAGGCCCAGGGCAGAAAGGTCAGATTGGAAATAGGAAGGGGAGTTGAAGTGTTGAGCCACCAGGAGATCAGGTTGGTTAAGGCGGACTGAGCGGAGGTGTTGAGTAAGGCGGACTGATCGAACTTACTCAATACCTCCGCTCAGTGCCCAACTCCAAGGGAACGACTATAGTTCGCATGATAGCATTCTCATTCTGCTATTTAGAGATTGGCTTCATATTGCTCCTAACACAGACTCTTAGGTTATTAGACATACTTCAGTTAAAATAGTCATTAGCGACCACAACTCAGTGGGGAAGTTGCAAATTTGAGAGCATCTTTGAATCTTTTCCTTCATCCACCTGGTAATCTCTTCCTATGACAGAACTCAATGTCTTTTTCAAGAGTGTGATGCCAAATAGTGACATGGCTGCATAACATAGCTAACAGAAATTAAGTGCTAGTGCCGTTGGCCTGGGAAATGATTCTGACTTTAATCACATGTCACCAGTGGATTTGGAGGGTTTTACAAAGACAGCATTAGTGGAATCACTCACTGCATTAAGATGCTTGCTAGGATGTCCAGGTATCTGAAGCATAAAAGGACAGGACTAAATGATGACTAGTAGACCATGAGTTTTGTTCAATGTTTTAGATGTGATTTGTTTTTTCCCCCACTAACAGCAATGCGGGAATAATGAAGGTGATGGCAAATTATCGATGAGTCTTCACTGAGAAGTGGCTCCCAAGACATGGGAAATGGTCTTAATTTTCCAGCATCTTGAACAACGGAGAGCAGTGTGTTCAATGGGAGCCGCGGCCCATACCAATGGCAGGCCTGCCTCGCTGCAGAACCGGGAACCTGACAGAAGAGGGAAGCCGCGGAGGGGAGGATGGAGGGAAACCGGGGGTGGACGCTGGCCAAAGGAGAACTTGGGGGGGGTCTCACCTTCTGCACCCACGAGGTTGGCTGGGGGAGGCACCTCCCAGGGAAGGAGATGGATGATAGTTTGCGGTACCAGAATGGTGGCAACTGCTGCAACGGGCCTTTGAGGCCAGGTGCAGCTGGGACTGCAAAATGGCACCTCTTGCGCACACTCAGGAGGCCGTTCTGTACCAGCCTGGGAACTGTGCTTATGCATGATGATCGCCTTGCTGAGTTGTATGCAACAAAAAAATGTCACTGTACCATGGTACACATGTTAATAAAGAAACAATTGAGCTTGTAAAAAAAAAGTATCCTTGATGCTTACACTAGCATCTGAGAACCATCTCAACAAGGTGTGTTGGAGCTTTGTCACCAAAAGCATTGTTTGCAAGTTGAATTCGTCTACTACAACTCAACAGCAGAGATTAGAATGGCCTTAGTTCTGGAGTGGGGTGACATAGGTTGAACAGTTTCCCATTAATCCAATAGATTAGTTCCTTTACATCAGAAACCTTATTGGAAGAGTGTTACAGGATTGCATAAAGAAAGTTGGAAAAACCCCTCAAGGGTGATAATGCAGTCTTGCTTGTTTTGCGTCTTCATTGAAACTGGCTCCATTGTGGACCAGTCAACAAAGATCATGGTTTGCACACCATCATGAAGCAAATCTAAGATAGATATGGTTTTCTGCCGGCAGCAAAATTTGAGGCGGATGTTGCACATGGCCTCAGTTGAGATGAAAGCTTGAATAAGGTTTAAAAAAAAAGGTAGGATTGAAATGATGCACCAGATGTAAGTGAAGGAACAAGCATTATTCCATGTTTTCTACAAAGATATGGACATAGCTGAAACCCATATAGGTTCCTTTCGCTATACCTTTAACTCTACTTGTTTCCTCCAAAGGAACAGGTGGATAAGATGGAGGTATATGGGATATATGCCTTCACTAGCCATGGCACAGAATACAAGAAGTGGGATATATATATATTGGGAGAATGGGCTAATTGGGATAGCCAGCACATTTTTCTGCGTGGTAGGTTATGTCTCACTAACTTGATTGATTTGAGTGGGTGGTAGAGAAGATTGATGAAAGTAGGGCAGTGGATGGTGTATGCATGGATTTTAGTATGGCTTTTGATAAGGTCCCTCATGATTGGCTAATCCAGAAGATTAAGATGTATGGGATTTACGATGACTTGATTGTATGGATCGGAACTGGCTTATTCATAGAAGACAGACCGTTGTGGTGGAAGCTAGATATTCTGGTTGGAGGTCTGTGAGTAGTGGAGTTCCACAGGTATCTGTGCTGGGACCTCTGCTGTTTGCAACATCTATAAAGGTCCTAGACGTAAATGTAGACGGATCGGTAAGTTTGTTGATGACACTTGTTGCATTTTGGGAGATTGAATGCATGGGCAGAGTATACAGTTAATGGCAAGACCCTTAACAGCATTGATGTGTAAAGAGATCTTGGAGTCCAAGTTCATAGCTCATTAAAGAATGCAACACAAGTAGATAGGGTCGTAAAGAAGGCATATGACATGCTTGCATCCATTGCTAGGGGCACTGAATATAAGGACAGCATACTTGATGAGCCAAATGGGCGGCACGGTAGCGCAGCGGTAGAGTTGCTGCTTTACAGCGAATGCAGCGCCGGAGACTCAGGTTCGATCCTGACTACGGGTGCTGCACTGTAAGGAGTTTGTACGTTCTCCCCGTGACCTGCGGGGGTTTTCTCCGAGATCTTCGGTTTCCTCCCACACTCCAAAGACGTACAGGTATGTAGGTTAATTGGCTGGGTAAATGTAAAAATTGTCCCTAGTGTGTGTAGGATAGGGTTAATGTACGGGGATCGCTGGGCGGCACGGACTTGGAGGGCCAAAAAGGCCTGTTTCCGGCTGTATATATATGATATGATATGATATGAAATGCACTATTTGATCTTCAAGACCTTCAATGGGAGGACTGGTTTTGGTTAAGTAGTGATTGATAGAACAAAATGGGGCATGGGGTGAAAAAGTAGGAAGAAGCAAGTTCTGTTGTGCGACAAGAACCAACTGAAACAATGAGTCAACTAGAAAAGTTCTTCTGTGGGTCTCAGGAGGTGGAACTGGACTGCGCTTCATTCGATAACAGGAGATTGGAGGTTGTAGTGGGAAGATCTCCAAATCATCCCTTCCTTCAGCAGATGTGTTGCCTGGAGGTGTCCAGGAGACAATAATTTGATATTTCAAAGAGGGGTGATAGTCCATTAAGTCATACAAGCTGGTAGAATATTGGCATTCAGCCTAGCAAAGTTGAGGTCACTTCCTATCATACATATGGGAAAATCATATGCACAGCTGAGCAGGAGAACACGTAGAAACCCCCACACATTACAACAGTTTATTTCTGTCAGCTTTACATGTTACAGAACTTTATTGTCATTCGGTACAAATACTGAACAAAATTACAGCAGTCACAGAACGCAACAAAAAAGAAAAGAACACAGGACACACGACCCCAACACAAACATCCATCACAGTGACTCCAAACACCCCCTCACTGTGATGGAAGGCAACAAAACTTCCACTCTCTTCCCCCCACGCCCACGGACAGGCAGCCCGACCCCTAGAGGCGACCGACCCGCACCCGCGGCCGAGCCGGCGATGTTAAGTCCAGCGGCCGAGCCGCGCCGGGCGATGGAAGGCCCCGCGGCCGCGCCGGGCGCTGAACCGCTCCGCGGCCAAGCAGCGCCGGGCGATGGAAGGCCCCGCGGCCAAGCCGCGCCGGGCACTGTTAGGTCCCGCGGCCGAGCCGCGCCGGCGATGTCAAGTCCAGCGGCCGAGCCGCGCCGGGCGATGGAAGGCCCCGCGGCCGAGCTGCGCCCCGGGGAAGAGACCTAATAAAAGAAAGGTTTCCCCCGCCCCACCCCACCCCCACACATACACAGCCAAAAACAGAAACAAAAACCACCCCAACACCGACACACAAACACAAAAAAAAAGGAAAAAAGACAGACTGCCAGCGAGCCGCCGCCGTTGCCCAGGTATTACAGAATTACCATTTATATATTTAAAAATCTGCTGTAAAGAGTTGCCTAAATATTCCATAGTAATGTATCTTGCTTTCTATGTTCCACAGGTTCATCCATTTCCAGATGTTTTGCCAGTAGAAAATTGAAATAGCAGGTTGTGTTGAAAGCACACAGCAGAAATAATAGAAGACACTGGGAAGTGCAAATATCCAAACCTTGAAGCAAATTGTGAAATCCTTGCACTCGGTAACTTTGCCCAAATTAAGGATTGGTAGTACAGTGGAGCGTTGATAGCAGTTTGCACAAAAGCAATAGGTGCGGGAAAACCAAAATATAAACAAACGTCAGGAAATACAGAGTAGTTCTAGTTGCTTCAGCGGAGAGTTAACTTTGAGATCAATGTTCTTTCCAAGTTTAATCAAAAATGATTAATCAAACTTTTTACCTGATCCTTCTCTATCCAAAATCTATATAAAGCACACTAATAATTTCTTCTGACCAAAGCAATTTACTACCAACAAGGATATGATAATGTCGTGTTTATACTACTCATCTAACAAGACGAATGAGTGCTTAAATCTCAGCATTTTTAAATATGAATGGAGTTAAGGGGAGGGGCGGGACAAAGATAGGATGTAGTAGGAGACAGCAAGACTAGTGGGAGAACTGGGAAGGGGGAGGGAAAAGAGAGGGACCGAGGAACTATCTGAAGTTAGAGAAGTCAATGTTCATACCGCTGGGGTGTAAACTGCCCAAGCGAAATATGAGATGTTGTTCCTCCAATTTGCGCTGGGCCTCACTATGACAATGGAAGAGGCCCAGGACAGAAAGGTCAGATTGGGAGTGGGAGTTGAAGTGCTGAGCCACCGGGAGATCAGGTTGGTTAAGGGGGACTGAGCGAAGGCGTTGAGCTAAACGATCGCCGAGCCTGCGCTTGGTCTCACCGATGTAGAGAACTTGACATCTGGAACAGCAAATACAATAGATATGGTTGGAAGAGGTGCAGGTGAACCTCTGCCTCTCCTGGAAAGACTGTTTGGGTCCTTGGATGGAGTCAAGGGGGGAGGTAAAGGGACAGGTGTCGCATTTCCTGCGGTTGCAGGGGAAAGTGGGGAAGGGGTGGTTTGGGTGGGAAGGGACGAGTGGACCAGGGAGTTACGGAGGGAATGGTCTCTGCAGAAAGCAGAAAGGGATGGAGATGGGAAGATGTGGCCAGTAGTGGGATCCCATTGGGGGTGGCAGAAACGTTGGAGGATAATTTGTTGTATACGACGGTTGATGGGGTGGACGGCGAGGACAAGGGGGACTCTGTCCTTGTTACTAATGGGAAGAGGAGGAAGAGCGGAGCTGCAGGATATAGAGGAGTCCCCAGAGAGAGCCTCATCTATAATGGAAGGGGGGAACCCCCGTTTCCTAAAGAATGAGGACATCTCTGATGCCTGGTATGAAACACTTCATCCTGGGCGCAGATGCGGCTTAGACGGAGGAATTGGGAGTAGGGTATAAAGTTTTTACAGGAAACAGGGTGGGAAGACGTGTAGTCAAAGTAGCTATGGGCTATATCCTATCTTTGTCCCGCCCCTTCCCCTGACATCAGTCTGAAGGGTCTCGACCTGAAACGTCACCCATTCCTTCTCTCCCGTGGATGCATTGGTGATCATTTTCCAATGTTCTATAAACTCTGAATCAGTTCCTGTGGACTGGACGGCAGCTAATGTAACTCCACTTTTTAAGAAAGGAGGGAGAGAGAAAATGGGGAATTATAGACCAATTAGCCTTACATCAGTAGTGGGGTGAGGAGGGAGGCGAGGGGGGTGGGGGGTGAGGGGGGAGGTGAGGGAAGGGGGAGGAGAGGGTGCTGCACCAATGCAGGAGAGGTTTGGGCCCAACGGGTCCACTTGGTCTAGTGCTTGACTAATCTTCTGGAATTTTTTGAGGATGTAACAAGTAGAATGGATAAGGGAGAGCCAGTGGATGTGGTGTATCTAGACTTTCAAAAAGCCTTTTACAAGATCCCACGCAAGAGATTAGTGTGCAAAATTAGAGCACATGGTATTGGGGGTTGGATTGTGACATGGATAGAGAACTGGTTGGCAGACAGGAAGGAAAGAGTAGGAATTAACAGGTCATTTTCAGAATGGCAGGCAGTGACTAGTGGGGTGGCGTAAGGCTCTGTGCTGGGACCCCAGTTATTTACAATATATATTAACGATTTAGACAAGAGAATTAAACGCAACATCTCCAAGTTTGCGGATGACACAAAGCTGGGTGGCAGTTAGGCGGGTGAGCAGGTGCAGCATAATGTGGATAAATGTGAGGTTATCAACTTTGGTGGCAAGAACAGGAAGGCAGATTATTATCTGAATGATGCCAGATTAGGAAAAGGGGAGGTACAACGAGACCTGGGTGTGCTTGTACATGAGTCACTGAAAGTAAGCATGCATGAGTTTAGGAGCAAGGAGTTCCTACTGCAGTTGTACAGGGCCCTGGTGAGACCACTCTGGGAGTATTGTGCAATTTTGGTCTCCCAATTTGAGGAAGAACATTATTGCTATTGAGGGAGTGCAGCATAGGTTTACCAGGTTAATTCTTGGGATGGCAGGACTGACATTATGAAGGAATGGGTTGACTAAGCTCATGTTCACTGGAATTTAGAAGGATGAGGGTGGGTTCTTATAGAAACAGATAAAATTAAGGACTGGACAGGCTAGATGCAGGAAAAATGTTCCCGATGTTGGGGAAGTCCAGAACCAGGGGTCACAGTTGAAGAAGAAAGGGTAGGCCATTTAGGACTGAGATGAGGAAAAACATTTTCACCCAGGGAGTTGTGAACGTGTGGAATTCTCTGCCACAGAAGACAGTGGAGGCCAATTCACTGGATGTTTTCAAGAGAGTTAGATTTAGCTCTTAGGGCTAACAGAACCAAGGGATATGGGGAGAAAGCAGGAACGAGGTACTGATTTTGGATGATCAGCCATGATCATATTGAACGGCAGTGCTGGCTCAAAGGACCGAATGGTCTAATCCTGCACCTATTTTCTATGTTTCTAAGGCCTAAGAGCATAAGAAGCCAGTTCTTCGTTTATATATTCTATTCAATTTGACTCTTTATTGTGCACTAAAAAAAAAAAAATCGATATTTTCCTATTATTTGCAGTATACTTTGACCAAATAACATTTTAGGCATTTGTGAAAGGGTAACAGTGGTTTAATTTCCTAACAATTGCCTCCTTCAAAGAACTGCAATGTCAAGATCATGAAGGATGTCATTAGTTCAGTCATCACCTCCATCTAATATCTGAAACACAGCGAATTAGAATGCAACGAAGCTACGTTCCAAAACTTCTGTTGTAAACCCTCAGTACTTCACTCGACCATGTTGCAATCTTTATTCAAAATTACAATTTTATTCTGAAACATTGACTGTTCATAGGCAACAAACTAAACCACCACTAAAAGCTTCAAGAACTGAATGAGCTGTCATTACACTGCACCACACAAGTTTTTGTTGCATTTACAGAAATATTGATTTAGTTCTGTTGTCAAGGCAACCAAACAAATGAAGACCAAAGTGAAATGGAATGGAGTCTTCAATCATTTGACAAATTACAAAGGTTGATGAAAGAATAAAGCGGCTGCAATTCAACTTTAGTAACCATTAATCCAATCTGTGACATGTAACGGTACCCTAATGAGTACTTCCAGACTAAGTGCATAGATTTGAAAATCTGAACATGTTTACCTTGTATATACAATCCAAGCATGGTGATCCCAATGCAAATTAAATTCAGATTAGTTTATTGTCTGATACACCAGAGTAAAGGAATTACTTGTTCAGATGTAGCTCAAAGTTAATTTGAGTAACAGTGGTGGCGTCATGGGTGAACTTAAAAAATGAGTTGATCTTGTACCTGACAACAGTCATGGATGTACAGGCAGTAGAACCAGAGACTGCGCACACAACCATGAGCAGCACCTGTATTGAAGGTCAAGAGTGGAGGAAATATTGAGGCCAATTCTGGCCAACTGAAGTCTGCCAGCTAGGAATTACGAAGAAAATGGTTCTCTATTCCGAGATTCATGTAAAACATAGAGATTACACGAGAGTTTAAAATGTTTGCAAAATACTAAATACGCATGAATCAACCAAGTCCAGAAATCCTGTTGCGCCCAAGTACTCGCAAACTATTAAACTCATCTTGTGATCTCCATTAGCCACCATTAGGTGCGATGGGAAATAATTTTACGAGTTACTGTCCTCTGAGATTTGTAATTATGGTATTTAAACTAAATTTTATTTGAACTTTAAATTCATCAAAAGAATGAAATATTTCTGACATCCTCTGGTTGTGACTCCACTTGCACCAAATGATAAGATATACAAAAGGTCTATGTTGTGTTTGATGATTTCTGACAAAGGAAGACAAGTCTCAATGGCATGATACACAGCAAACTGCTGTGGATTATGAAAATTATAACCAAAAACAGAAATTGCTGTAAATATTCATCAATTCACTAGCTTCACCAGAGATACAAGTGCGTGTTTACATTGTTGTTTAAATAAACCTCTGCTAGCTGTGAATGTTTCCGAGATATCTTTTTCTTGTAGGTGTCTGAAAATGCTTCTTGCTTTTTCCAGGATAAATTGGCTTAATGGCATGTTGCCTTGGGTTTGCTCATCCACCCAAATGCAAACCACATCTTCCATTTTCTCCAAAAAATACTCCTTGAACAAGTCACCTTCTTTGTTGATAGGCGTGAAGCCTTTATCTTATCTGCATTTTTAATAATTTGGGGATTTGGTGAGAGTTTCTTCCCAGCTGTTATCAGGCAACTGAATCATCCTACCACAACCAGGGAAGGAGCAGTGTTGAACTACTATCTACTTCTGATGATCCTCAATCCCTCCTTCATCAGACTTTACTGGCTTTACCTTGCACCAAATGTTATTCAATCATCATGTATCAAAACACTGTAAACGGATGGATTGTAATCATGTACTATCTTTCTGCTGACTGGTTAGCACACAAAAGCTTTTCACTGTACCTCGGTGCACGTGACAATAAACAAAATATAATGATTCTAATTCTTGATGCAGCCAAGTTCAAAGATTTATCCACATCAACCTGACGCTCACCAGCTTCCAATCACCACAACACTGGCAGTTTAACATCCAATCTGATGCATTTGCTCAGCATCTTACATGCATTTTCAGCACTTGAAGTTGCAGACCGTTTTCCTGTCACGCAGGTGAAAATTGTGTAAATAAATTCTGTGAGATGGTGTGAGCACCCATGTGATGCATTCTGATTGGCTATGTAAACAAAGATAGGCTCTCTCCAGTGGTTGCTCGAATTTGTAAATTTTGACAACTTAAATAGATTTTTTTGGGGAGATAAAGGCTCCAAAATGAAAGAGCACTATAGCAAAGCACCAATATGCTGGGTAGCAGTAAACAAGGTATTACTGTACACAATGTCCCAATTGATGTAGGCAAGCACATCATATGGCTTGTTTACTTATCTGCTTGTGTTGCTTCTTTCAGTAAACAATGGAATTAGACTCCACAATTCCCCTGTACATCAATGCTGTTAAGGGCCCTGCCATTAACTGTACTCATTCCCTTTCCCAGATGTGCACAGCAATATGGCAAGTGGAGTTTAATCCCAGCAAGTGGATATTGTCACATGTACCAAGCATATATTTATATATTCTTGATCACCTATATATCTTGGGACATGTGACAATAAACTAATGCTAGCCAACCTTACCCAATGCCTTACTAAAGGCCGTATAGACAACATCCACTGTCCTACCCTCATCAATCCCCTTTGTCACCTCCCCAAAAAACAATTAAGTTTGTAAGATATGACCACCCCACACAAATCCATGCTGACTGTCCCAAATTAGTCCATTCTCTACCAAATGCAAGTTATCCCATCCCTAAGAATCTTCAAGTTTCCTTGCCACTGATGAGGCTTACCAGCCTGGAGTAGCCCCATTTTTCTTCATAAACAAAGGAACATCTGCTACTTTCCAGTCCTCCAGGACCTCGCCTGTGGGTAGACAGGATACAAATGCCCAGCAATCTCCCCTCTTGCCTCTCTCGCGTGTCTAGCTTTGCCTTCATTTTTATGTATACATTGTTTAGGTAAACTGCATGCAGTAGATGAAAGTGTAATATGATTAACCTATTTAAATGTATATGAATCAATTATAATAAATTATATTCAATATACAATAATCATCTTTGGGCAATCCCACTACCTAATCTGCACTCTACTGAAATGTGGCAATGCCACATTTCAGTGCACTAGTAAATGGCATTCAAGCTGCAAAATAGTCAAATAACTAATGAGCACCCAAGTATAGTAAAAATCTGTAGGAAAGAACTGCAGATGCTGGTTTACATCAAAGGTAGACAAAATGCTGGAGTAACTCAGCGGGACAGGCAGCATCTCTGGAGAGAAGGAATGGGTAACGTTTCGGGTCACAGTAAAAATCTAATGCTAATCATGACATCATGGTGTTCCAAATAATTTTAATGAGAACCCAAGTACAAAAAACATTATAATGCCAAGTGTAATATGCCAGCCATTTCTTTCCACACCCAAAAGGTGCTGTATTCATAAACATTTACAAATACAGTTTGTGATATAACACCCACTTCAAATTTTCTCCATCATATGCTAAAAATTCCAAATAAAAAGACCTGATATTCAGCTTGATAACCAAAGTTTCAGAACAGTTCCGTCTAGTTGATTGTCATGTGTACCAAGGTACAGTGAACAATCTGGATCAGTCTGTTACAGCAAGTGCAGATGGCTCAGCAAACTAAAGATTTTACTGAAATGCAACAGCTGATGCCACCACAATAAATAATCTTAACTGATAGTTGTAATAAATCCACTATGCCTTTGTGCCTTTGCAGATAAAAGCAAAGTAACTACCCAGAAATAAAAATGTAGTTAAACCAGGATGTTCAAATCAACCATCCAAAAATTAAGTTTAGGTTTAATATTGTCACGTGTACAATGAGCAGCTTTGTTTTGCATGCTATTCAAACATCTGATATACAATAAGCAAAGGGGAAGATACAAAGTGCAGACTATAGTTCTCAGCATTGTAGCACATTAGATCCATAGACAGAGTCCAATGTTCACATGAGCCGCGAACAAAGTTCCCAGATCGCTGAAGTTGCCTGAAGGTCCACAGCAGCCAGTAAACCCTGTTGTTCTCCCAAACATTCATTTGCATGCATGGGCCTTCACAAGTCAGGTGATCATAACTTAGAGTGTTATTCCTAAATGGATCCTCAAGCAAACATTGCACATTCAACTCCACCCCAAAAAGTTGTAGGACTGCTTATTAAAGAGTAGCTGCATGATAAAAAAAAACAATTATCCCTCAGCCACCAATGCTGAAACAGGTTATTTAACCATTGTAATTTTCCACTATTTCTTCGTAACACTAATCACATTTTGAAAATACTTAATTGATTGTAAAACACTTGGGAGGTATCCCAGAGTTTTAACAGGCAGTACACAAATACAAGTTGGTCCTTGGAGAGCCAAGAAATTAGTTCATATTGAACATCCCCACAGAAGACCAACTCAGAGTAGAAAATGCTTTTTCTTAAGAATGGCAATGATACCAAATAACTGAAGAGAATAGTACTGGCACATTTACGAAGCTTTACATGTGAGAAGGGAAAAAGGATATTTCAACTGGGTTGAATGATATAGGATGGAAGGTGGCAGGTGTGGATCACAAGAGGGAAAGACTAATTAGATTATATTGCTCAATTCTATGAAGTGATAAATTTTTGTTCTGAACTTTTTAATATAATCTGGAGTACTGTCTGCCAAGATGACTTTGCACTTCTAGGCTTCATTTCTCAGTTATAAATTAATGGTAAAAGCTGCCAACCGACTTTACTTAATTTGCAGTAACTCAACGTGTTAGATAAATGTAAAATCAATCCCATGCAATTATTCCTGAAGGCCTGAACTTACATTGTTAGCACATCATCACACTCTAAAAACTCAAATGTTTAAGGTTCAATTACTATTAGATCATCCTACAAACACAGCAGGGAAATTAAAAAGTAATGATGTGTAAATTAGGATGCCAAAATTAAACGAATAAACAGCAAATTATATTTTCAAGCAGGGAGCTGAAGCTTGAAATTTGGGGTTGAATGGAGTAAAGAAGGGACTTTGTTACAGAACTATAATCAGATAAAGTATTGGCCTCTGATAAGCTTGATTTGGTCCTTCGGATTAAATTGTTCCTTATGACAGTAATAGTCAAAGCATTTGCTTTATTGATTATACTTTTAAATAAGTAGAAATTAAAAAATGCTATTTATGCAGTTACTGAAATGCCAAAGGGTCAATAATTTCAATGCTATGAATCCAAACCACAAGTTACACTACACACCAAATTGGGAAATATTAATGCTGCTTTGAGGTATAAAGACAATGGGAAAATCTTATTCTAGCCTTTTTTCCTCTCTAGATTTTGGGGAAATTAACTGAGGATTTTATTTATTTGATGTACCAGAGAGACTAAAATAAAGAGGAAATTTTTGCATAATACGAATCATATAATACAAAAATTAAGGTAAAAGAGAGTGGAACCAGGACAGACAGCCAAATAAATGAACTTTGACCAAGGCCACACCATGTACAAGAAATATTATAAATATATACAAATAGATGCACATTCAGCATCAAAATATTGGCTCTGTACGTGAACAGTGTGTACTCTGCTTCAAGGCAACTAAAATACATGTTTCATTCCATACATTTAGCCAGATTGCTTTTAAGGATTGGCCACACCACTGGTAGAATGGATTGGCAGGAAGGGTAGTAATCCCCTGTGGTCATCTGATTCTACATCTGAATATATTGCTGTGGATATCGTTGGGGAGGCTTGAATGGAAGCAGCATCGTTAAGCTGAGATTTTTAAGATAAAAAATAGTGGAGGGTTATAGTAATAGTGGATTCCATTAGATAAATAGCAGTTTCTGCAGCTGCAAATGATAACCCAGCCTGGTATATTGCCTCTTTGGTGCTGGGGCAAAAATGACTCAATGGCTACAAAACATTCTTGGAATGGGTGGATGAATAACCAATTGTCATAGTGCATATCAGTACCAACAATATACAGTAAATCCTCATTTTAATTATGCATCTTACTTTTGCTACGCGAGGCTTTATTTCTCGTGATAACGGTTAAACAATTCTTTTGGATTCAATTTAGTATTACATCAATCCCACAATGAGCATTTGCCAAATTCAGCAGCAAAAAAGAACCTAGCCTTGTTCGTGCGTTTCTTTTAATCTATTGTCAGTGTATAAACTGAACAAACTCTTTAAACTGATGAAACTGCTTAACTCCAAGCAGGGACAAAAATATACACAGCGAGTGAAACCTACATTGTCTTTTAAAACTAAAAATCACATGACTGCAGGAAAAATAATTCAAAGATCATGTCAGTTAGATAGCAAAAACAATTGTTGAAAAGTGCTTGAAACTTAAATGATAACAAAAACTGCATTGAGAGCAAAATGCTGATTAAGGTAGCCAACAAAAAAAAAACTAAGCAAGGTAAAGTGCGAGGTGTCGTATTTTAGAAAGTTAACCCAGTTAATTGTAAATGGTAGGGTCTTAGTAGGTGTTGTAGTACAGAGAGATCTTGTATATAGTTCCCTGAAAGTGGCAATACAGATAGACACCGATGACGGTATAAGAAAATAACTGCAGATGCTGGTACAAATCAAAGGTATTTATTCACAAAATGCTGGAGTAACTCAGCAGGTCAGGCAGCATCTCAGGAGAGAAGGAATGGGCGATGTTTCAGGTCGAGACCCTTCTTCAGTGTGAAGAAGGGTCTCGACCCGAAACGTCGCCCATTCCTTCTCTCCTGAGATGCTGCCTGACCTGCTGAGTTACTCCAGCATTTTGTGAATAAATACCTTCGACACCGATGAAGGTGTCATTTGGCACACTTCCCTGCATTCGTCTGGGCAATGAGCACAGGAGTTGGGACGTTTTGTTACGACTGCACAAGTTGTTGTTAACACCACACTGTGTGCAGTTCTGGTCACCCAGTAAGAGGAACAACATTCATTATGCTTGAAAGGTATCAAAGGATTTGCAAGGACTGGAGGCTTTGAGATAGATGGACAGCCCAGTTGACAGGACGTCCTGCTACAAAACTGGTACAGTCACATTTGGTGGAGTATTGTGCACAGTTCTAGTTGCTACAGGAAGGTCATTAAACCAGAAACAGTGCCAAAAATCATTAATCAAGATGTTACTGGACTTTGAGCATCGAGTCATAAGGAGATGGGAGCCTTACAACTGGATAGGATGAGATTTTATTCCCTGTTTAGGAAGATGAGGGGTGACCTAATAAGAGATATAAAATCACGAAGGGCACAGATAAGGTGAATAAATAAATACAGGCTTTTCCTGAGGGTAAAGGAGTCTAAAACTAGAGGCATTGCTTTAATGCAAGAGGGGGAAGATGCAAAACGGACCCGAGGGTGGCAACTTTTTCCAAATTGAGAGTGGTATGTATATGCAATTAGTTGCCTGAGGCAGTGGCAGAGTCAGGTACATTTAAAACATACTTTTTAAATGGCACATTAGAAAGATTTAGAGGCACATGAGCCAGGTAAGGGCAGGTGGGATAAACTCAGTTAGGCAGCTTGGTCAGTGTGAACGAGTGCAAATAAAACCAAAACAAATTTAGTTTATGTTGTGGGATGTAATATTCTCATGTCCCCAAATTTACTCAAAGGTGTTAATTTCCTTATAATTAACATTTACTTACAAATTGACTTTTTTTTAACCCTGTGACAGCTTCAAGATATTGTAAAGTACAATCACTGTGAACCCTAGTTGTTACAGAACTGTAATACGTGTTTGATGAATTTAAGAACATTTTGTTTTATCGGGAGCTGAATTGGTTATCACACAATTTCAATCAGTAACTAGAAAACTACTTAAGACTGACACAAAACACTAGAGGGTCAGGTAGCATCTCTAACTAACAGGGTAATTATAACCAAGAGCAGCATCTCTGGAGAACGTGGAATGGTGACTTTTGGGTCAGACACTTCTTCAGACCGATTGAAGGGGAGGCGGGAAAGAAAGCTGGAAGAGAGGAGGAGCATAGAAGAGCATGGCCAGTAATAGGTGAACACAACCAAGGTTTTTTTTAATTGGCAGATTGTTGGACAAAGGCCAGGGATGAAAAGACAGGTGTGAGCCCAAAAGGATAAAGAGTTGTCAATAGGGAAGCTTTGGGATAAAATTGTTTTAATTTATATTTGTATGTGAAGATAAAAAGCTACTTAAGAGTTGCTTGGGAATTTGACAAGGAGAAATAAAGCTGTCTTTGGTTAAAAAAAGTTGTGGAAATAAAACTGTCCTAATCTAACATCATCTCTTAATAACACAATCTGTCCGTTTCATTGCAGATGGCCATAGAACTTGACGAGCAATCACTTCTGTTGACACTTACTCAGTGATACTCTATGAAGCTACAGCTCCATAACAGCTGTAACTACACCTTCTAGTATTTTTAGTGAGCAGTAACAAAAAATTTAAAGACCTCTATTTTTGAAAATCCTGCAAAAAACTGTTATTTTAAGTCTGAAACTCTTGCCCCAAACATCCTATTGCCCATTAACACCATTGTTTTTATAACATGATTTTCTATAACATGAGCTTCATTAGGAATGTATCTATCACATTAGAGAACCACCTGTGGGTTGAAATTAGACCAAAAATAAACCAATTTAGAATTATTTAGCATATGTGATGTCCCATATGCAAAAGAGATTAGAGATTTTGAAAAGATATTTACCAAATTAGCCCAACATTTTAAATCATTCAAATAAATCATTAATACACTTGGAGAGAAAAAAGAACATTATTCTGCCATTATTCTGAAGGTTACTCTATATTAAAAGCAATGTTAAAGAACAAGCAATTACTGCCAAAACTATAGCTGTTTAACAGAAATGATGTCATTGGCATACCTATAATCAAAATCCCTCAACTCAGTTATTATATTGTACACATGGAAAAATTTAACAGTGATGATTAAGCTACCATTTTGGAATGACTAAACAAACAACCGGAATCAACATTTGCAGAAACGAAAAAGTAGATAATACATGTTAATATCATACCTGAAGAACCAGTGGTTCTGGGTTAAAAGCCAATGTCAGAAGCAGCTGCATCCGCTCAGTGTCTTTCAAATTCTTCATCAAAAAGCTTCCAGAATCCTTTGTTTCAGCATATCTACGTACGATTCTGTCTAGGAGTCTCTGTGATGGACAATGCACCAAGTCTGACCACCCTTCCACAATATCTGGGGTCAGTAACCGAACTTCTCCATTTAAACGTGAAAACTGTGTCTTGTACATAGCTTGTGTAACATCACAACGGGGTCGGCCTGTGGCCCGTTTGCAGATCTTTTGTTCCATTTCCATCAGTTCTTGATTAGAACCCAAGTGTTTGAGAACGATACGCCTTGCACCTTCTCTTGGCTCTCCATACTGAGCAAAGTAGACATTTTTCACATTCAAGAAATCCAGAATTCGCAGGCGACCCCATGTTTCAAAAGTGATTTGGCCATTCATAAACTTACGACACCAGCTAGTTCCAAAACATGCCGGACACTTGTTGAGGCTAATAAAACGACGATCTGTAAGTTCATTCTTCTGAAAGGAGTCGAATAACGTGTGCGTATTCATTAACATGAAAACTAACAGACTCACCACAAACAGGAACTTCAAACAGCAGTACAACCGACCAAGCTTCAGTGTAAGCAATCGCCACATGGTTCTGTCGGCCCTTTAATGACACATTAACACTTGAGATGCTTCATAAAGTCAATATTGACAAACAATTTTCCCTTACATACTCAGTTTTTATTTTTAATTTAATCAGGAAGTCAATCATAAGAGAATACTCGTTCGGTGGATACCATATCTTCAAATTCGGAATAAATCTGTGCAAGGAATTTCCTGTTCTGCAGACAATATCTGGGGGGAAAAATGAAAAGCATTTTTTTCAGTAATTAAGCTGTTTCAGTACATATATGTATAATCATATTTTAATACAATTTTCAATAGCATTGCACACATCAAATGTAAATGGTAACGTTTACAGCAGTTTCAAAAACAGTTGCTCCTTAGTGCAGGCTAGTGTTGGAAGGTGGCATATTGGGTTGCTACGTTCAGATAAACATTCTCTAAGAACAGAAGAAATAATAAATAACAATCTGATATCTGGACAAAGATACACAACAGTAATGGATGCACTGTTGACAACTTATCCACCCAAGATTTTAATATCAGGTAGTGCTGTTTTATTTAAATCTTCTGCTTCAAGTCTGCATTATTTTGGTCAACAAAACTATTAACCTTTTAATTATAAATTCTTATAATATTCTAAACTTCCACTCCCTGGAGTGCATTAGGCTTTCAGCCCATCGAGTCTACTCTACCATTCAATCATGGTTGATCTATTTTCCCCTCAACTCCATTTTCCCACTCAAAACCTTTGACACACTTACCAATCAAGAAAGTGTTAAACTCCGCTTTAAAAATAGTGACTGCCTCCACAGCTGTCTGTGGCAATGAATTGCAGATTCACCACTGTTACAAAAGGAATTTCTCCTCATCTCATTTCTAAAGCTACATTGTTATATTCTGTGGCTGTGCCCTCTGGTCCTAGACTCACCCACCAGTCAAAACTTCCTCTATGCATCCACTCTATCCAGGCCTTTCATTATTTTTGTAAGTTTCAATGTTCCCGCTTCATCCTTCTAAGCTCCAGTGAGTACAGGCCCAGATTCGTCAAATGCACATCGTACATTAACTCAATCATCCTTGGATCATTCTCGTAAACCTTCTCTACACCTTCCAATGCCAGTGCATCCCTCCTCAGATATGGCACCCAAAACTACTCACTATACTCCAAATGCACTCTGACCAGTGCCTTATAAAGCCTCAGCATTACATCGCTGCTTTTATATTTTAATCCTCTTGAAGGGAATACCAACATTGCACTTGCCTTCCTTTACCAATTCAACTTGCAAATTAACCTTTGGAGAATCCTGCACCAGCACTCCCAGGTCCCTTTGCATCTCCAATTTCCAAATGTTCTTCAATTTAGAAAATTGTCTCCCACTCTATTCCTACCAACAAAATACTTGGCCACACACTTTGCTACAATGTATTCCATCTTAGCCCACTCTCCGAACTATGTCCTTCTGCAGACACCCTGCTTCCTCTACACCAGTGCTTCTTAAACTATTTCAGTGCCATTCACCCTTGAGTCTTTATCACAACATTTCATTCACCCTCGACTAAATTTTATGTTTTTTGGTAATTTTCGTCTTGGTCTCCCTTGCGTATAATTTTAAATATAATTTATTTTGTCACACGAGCAAAAAACATAAATCAACTCATTTCTTATGTGTTTAATTTATTCATCTTTTTGAACATCCTAAAAATATGTAAAGAAAACTAGGAGTGAAAATAAGAGTTGGAAAATCATTCTATTAGAATGATAAAAAACCATTCTGCCCCATCCTACCCTTTCGGGTTTGATTACTTGGAAAAGTAACCTTTTCGTGGAAAATTAGCTCAAAAAACCAGAGTATGTGATTTAATATATTAGTATCCAACTAATATAACTTTCTCTAACTCTCCCTGACGAAAGCTCACAATACCATCAAATATCAACTTGGTATACTTCTCTCCAGAAGGTGGCTCTTCAAAATCCAGATATATTTTAAAGGTTGTGCATGTGTACTGACATGTATGTCACATACATGCTCAAAACATCATCACAACATTTCATGTTGCTCAGTTCCGAATATCTGGCGCCCTCCCATCTTCCCAACTGGGAACGACAAAAAAAAATTAAGAACAGAAAAAATTAGAATTTTTCTAGTTTACATAAAGTAAAGTTAGTAAACAACTGTCTTAGAACTGAGAATTAGATTCTGAGAAAAAATGTTTTCTTATTGAGTATGTTTACCACAAATAAATGACAAGCAGTATACTTCTACACTTATCAATGACGAGGATGTTCCTGTACTCCTGTGACAAGCTTCTCAAACCGAGGTTCAATTTCCTTCTCCAAAGCAACCTGCATTACCGAATCAACATACTGAAGTGAATTGCGTTTTTTGGATTTCAATTCTACCAAGGTCGAAAATCCTTGTTCAGGCAGGAAAGTTGTTGTCATCATTACTAGTGGTTGAAGGGCCTTCAAGGCAATTGATTTGTATTCAGGGAAAGACATAGAAGACATCCTACTATGTCTTCATAGTAGGAGTACATCTCAAAAGATGATTTTTGAGTGAAGTCATAATGAAGCTCCATCAACAAGTTTGACATTTCCCCCAAATCTGCTCGCTTGGTACGGCTGGTGATAAAAGGATTAACTCTCCACATCTGATTTTCCAAGTCCTGCAGATATTTCTATGGTTCAAGAATAGCTTCTTCCCAACAACCATAAGGCTTTTGAACGCAACACAACCTCAACTATGAAATGTCTTTTAATTGCACCAAGGCCTTCGGGATTTTTTTTGCACAGGCATTGGGGTTATCAATTTGTTGAATTTGTGTGTATTATATATTGTCCATGTGTATTGTGTTTACAGGTCTGTAATGTTGCTGCAAGTAAGAATTTCATTGTTTGGTTGTTGGTACATATGACACTTAAACACACTCGAGTTCTTTTCTAATGTCCTGATGAGCATAAGTTTTAAAATTCATTGTATGGTTTCATTGCCTTTTTGGGGGAATTTGCTGTGCAAAGATTTTCCATATTGCATCAAAAATACTTCCTCTGGGACAGCTCAAGGTTATGATGGAAACCAAGTGTGTGCAACTTATTCAATTCAGATGCTGAAATGCTTCAAACATTTACGCAGTAAGCTATATCCACTGAGTACAGTGCTTACAGAATAAAATCTATTGAAAAGAGAGTTTGATGTGGCAAGAGCAAAAGTACAGATCTATACTGAAAGGAAAAAGGATTAAAATAACTTTTTTGTTCTGGCTGAAGTTGTGGTTTCTTTTTTCCATTTTAAATGGGGTTCACTCTAACTTAAAAATTATAGTTCACTGCATACAAACACCCAGGAACAAACACTGACTGGTTCATCACACGTACTGACCATCAAAGGGACCTATAAGAGCCAATATCATCAATAACCCACCATGGCCATTTCGCTCCTATCAGGAAAGTGGTACAGGAGTTTGTCATCATCAATGGAGCTGCTGTAGAGATGACAACTGAGGATTCGGCATGTCCACGACGATTTGCACAAACTTCTACAGATGTGCTACAAAAAAAAGGTTCTGATGGGATGCATCTCAGCCTGGTATGGCAACTGCTCTGCTCTTGACTTCCTGAAGCTCCAAACAGTGGTGAACACAGCCCCATCCATCAAAGATTTATCACTGCCTTCCATCCAATCCATCTTCACTGTGCGTTGCATCAGGCTGCGACTACGGTCAAGTATTTCTGTCACCGTGGCCATTCCCTTTTCTCTCATCTACCTTCTGACAGAAAAGGTTTGAGTTTAAAAGGCCAGAAATGTAGCCTTAAGAACAGCTTCTTGCCTACTGCTATCAGACTGCTGAACTAATCACCTCTTTCACACCCCCTTCCCAGTCTATCTCATTCTCAATTCTGAACTCTACCACATTCGGTTATTCCATTATTGCACTTGAATTTTTTGGTTTTGCACAACGTTTGCACCATTCTAGTGATTTACGTTCATTGTTATGTCTATCATTATTGCAAAAATATTGTTTACGAGCTCCATGCAGATAAAGAATTTCATTGCACTGATGTACATGGCATTAAACTAATCTGACCCGGAAAGTGGAGAAACCAGGAGAAAGGGAAAGATCCATTTGTCATGGTCCATGTGGAAATCATTGAAGTAAATAGGATTAAGGGGGGACTTCTGCTGAAGGAGTACAGGTATCAATTGTCCAAAATAAAAAGTAGAATCTTGAAATATTTGGATTATTTATTGAAATATGCACAAGAAAGCCCAGAAAGTTGGACAAATTACTCCAACACTGGCAAGAAATGGGTTTCTTTTCACAGATCACTGGTACAAGTATGCACCAAGGAGAGGACGAGGTGCTCCATTACACAAGTTCTGTTGGAATTGCAGACCTCCCAACATTTGATTTTACAAATTCAGAATTTTGATGTCCAAAATTCAGAATTTTACATCAAAATTCATAATATGGCACGTAATGCAACTTTTCAGCAAAAAAAAGTATGCACGCCAAATAAGCATACACGTTGCGCTACTACATTCATGTGTAAAAAACTACTATTATTTCCAACAGTCTGTAGTTCTTGGACTAGCTGTAAAATGTCAGGCCTATCATGAGTATATTCTGCTATTTATAGAAAGGTTATTGAACAGAAATACTTTTTACAACACAAAGAAAAAATTGTTGTGTTTTCTTTTCTCTATTTTGCTTTTTCCTTACACAAAATGTATGACTAAGTTATGAAGAAAGAGTTTCATTTAAAACTGCACGTACCTAATTTCATTGAGGACATACTTGCTCCAGTGGCCTTCAAGAGCAAATCACAACAGTCCATGTCCCCCCCACCCCCACGCTCTTTCCCCCGACTCCCCCCTAATCCCCACCCCCGTTCCCCCCCCACTCCCGCCCTTCCCTCCCCACCTTTCTGCCCCCCTCCATTCCCCCTCCCCCCCGACCCCCCTCCCTCATCCCCTCTCAACAACAACGGGCCTCGTGCTAGGCAGCGGGGCAGGGACGGGCGCGAGGGGGGCGGTGCCAGCGGCAGGGGGGGCCTGGGCGGCAGCGAGGGAAGTCCGGGCCGGCGGCGAGGCCGTGCCAGCGACGTGAGGCGAGGCGAGGGGCAGGGCGAGCGGTGAGGCATGTGTTTTGCGGAAAAATGTGGAGTGAAATCGGAATGGCGGAAATGAAATAGAAAAAAAAAATCACTATGAGAGTAGAGAGGTTTTGGTTATGGAGCCAAGGAAACTAAGATTCCGAATACATTCAAGAAATCGATCAACATTTCAGCACTGAGTTAGCATATGAGATGAGTGAAAGTGACATAGATAAAAAAATTAGCAATGGCCTTACTAAATACCAAAGATATACGCAGCATCTGTAGTTCCTTCTTACACATTATTAAATACCAAACTAGATATGGGCTACATCCACAACTACTTCCTATATTGTTGTGTTCCATCAATTCAGATTGATGTTTTTGAAATAAATACAATCTCTGATGAGTCACCATCCTCCCAAAGTTTATCTCCCATCCCTTCCATGATCCATCTACCCTTCATCTCCTCATTCCCTATTTCCCTTTATTCCCCAACTCTTTCTCCTCCCTTTGTCTTCCACTCATCTTTCCCTCCAGCTTTCCATTTCACTCCCCTTCTTTCCTTATCAAATACCCTGTTATCATTTCACCTCCAACCGTTGTCACCATCTCCAGTCATTTGATAAATAACCCCCCCCCCCCCCGATCCATCATTTGCCAGACTTTGTCCCACCTCATTACTTCCTCCAGCTTTCTCCCCCCCCCCCCCCCCCCCACGCATTCAATCTGAAGAGACAATCATTAATGTTATCTGATCTTTCCTTCCACAGATGCTGCCTGACCCACTAAGTTCCTCCAACATTGTATTTTGCTTTGGAATATAATTACGACTGAAACGTCACTGAGGAGCAGCAGCAGCCGGCGCTCCCTGCCCGTGGGGCTGCGGACCACCGCCCGGAGAGAACCGCCCTGGTCTCGACCATCCCCCCAAGCCGTGGGATCAGCCGCAGGACTACCCCCCCACCCCCACGATGTCTCCACTGTCTTGTGTGCATGCCACAAGTGCAGTCGGCAAGTCATTGGTTCCAGCGGCTCTGGGGCTTGTCTACCTAGCATGTGAAGCCTGGGTTCG
Organism: Rhinoraja longicauda; assembly: GCF_053455715.1. Classification (NCBI taxonomy): domain Eukaryota; kingdom Metazoa; phylum Chordata; class Chondrichthyes; order Rajiformes; family Arhynchobatidae; genus Rhinoraja; species Rhinoraja longicauda. The sequence continues at coordinate 15,044,475 of NC_135965.1, read as the reverse complement.
GCGGATTGCATGGAGGAAACCACCGGAGGGTTCAACGGGCAGAAAGACGATCCCAGCAAAGCGCCGTGGAGCGCAAACAGGGCAGAGTGAGATACGTAGGACACTTCTGACCATCCACTGCATCCTGACCTGTCCCCAGCCGTCCCGACTATGTCTTGCTGCTGGAACCCGATAGCCCAGGACGAGAGAGTGAGGCCGACGATCTGCGCACACCCCTTCACTTAAATCCAAGTCAAGCGCGCAAGTCATGACTTCAACCTCGGCCAGCATACCACGGCTGGCGGGGATCCCAATCAGTGGTCAAAATAAGATTGAAAGTGAAGTCATGGTCATCTTCAAACCCGAAGGACGAACAACAATAACCACTCTCTGGAGTGTTAACAATTAAGATCACCATCTTACAGAAAAGGTATAATTAGAACTGTAATAATTAGAACAGGTATTCATAATTAGAACTGCCCAGACTGTTAATCTGGGGACTCATAAATCCCAATAGGGCAGCTGTTGAATTTAAATTCAAATATTTAAATAAAACGTGGAATGAAAAGCCTTTAGAATATCATAAAAGCCCACCTGGCTCACAAAGTTCTTCAAGGAAAGAAATCAATCTTCACTTGCACTGGTCTAAATGACATGCCTGACCTACCAGTATGGCCGACTCTCAACTACTCACAACTCTGTAATTAGGGACGGACAATAACTGCTAATTTTGCCAATGTCTATTAACCAAGATATATATAAAAATTACAATAAAAATTACAATGTCTGCATCAAAGCCCGAGTGAAAAAATAATTTTAACTGTACTTGGCTATAAAATTATTTTAGGAACTAGTGGCACCACGTCTTTTTCTTTTATTCTCTATATTCTAACTTATATTTTATACAACATGCTTTTAGTTGCTTAATTAAGATACACATTCAATGTTTTGGTTTTCAAATTTATTCTCCAAATAAATCTTGATGAACCAAGCTGTAACAAAACAAATATTAGCTGGAGAGAACTGTAGTTTTGAAACAGTACAATGGAAAATCCAAATTGACTTAACAGCATTTGGATATTACATGGACGCGTCAATAACATAATAAATAAGGACAAACAATCAAAGGCTCTTGCAGCTGCTCAATTGTTCACCCAACATCCCAATCTGGTGAACATTTGTAATATTCTTCCACTGCAAGTGCTATTCCATTCCTACCCCCTTCGCCCCCCCCCCCCATAGGAAAACCGACATTAGTCAGCACATGATTTCACAAAAACTCTATATAATTTCGAACACAACTTTTCTCAAACACATTCTAAATGTCTGTTGAACCTGCATTTTAATTTTGTGATTAGTGAACAAAGACTCGAGCTACTGAAAACTAACATATTTTAAATCTCCTCAGTCTATCTTTGCTACGAGAGGATGCCATGCTCATGCCCTTATCCATTCTCCTGGCCTGCTTATATTCCCCTGAAGACTTTCTGCATCCACCTTGTAGTCCATACTGCCACCTAGCTTTCTATCTTGGCAATATTACCTTGATCCCTTCATCCAAATCATTTAGACAGAACAGCTTGGGTTCCCAAACACCAGCCGCTCAGTATATCCATTGAACACAGCCATCAAATCAAACATGAATCATTGATTCTGATTGTTTATTAACTCACCATTAATTCACACCAGTGTGTTACCCCAAATAACAAGAGCTCTAATTTTCAATAACTTGTGCGGTACTCTATTAAAGCCCTTTGAAAACCAAAATAGAAACATCAAACCGGTTTTCCCTCATCTACTCCATCAGCAACCTCAGAATTCCAACAAATTTGTCAAACAATCTTTCATAAATCCATGATTTATGAAATAATCCATCAATTTCAAGTATTTTGTTATGACTTAGAAATAGATTCTAGCCGTTACCTATTAATATCAGGCTCACTATTCTAAAGATATGCATTTTGTCACCCTGTCCTTTATTAAATAAAAGATTAAATATTTGCAACTTTCCAATCAGTGGGAACTATTTCTAAAATTGGCTGATTTTTTGGCGATGTCCCAGCTGTCGTTGTTCATCCCCACAGACATCAACTTCAAAACCATAAAATGCAAGCTATAAGGGTCAGAAGATGTATCACCTTACAGACCTATTAACTTTTCCAATGTTGTTTTCCTAATGCTGATTTCTTCAGACTCATTTACTCCTTCCTGTAGGCCTCAATTATTTTGGGATGCTCCATGAATAAAATATGTAATTTCTCTGCCATTTATGTATGTGCCTAAAATTAATCTACATCTTTTACAGCAATGGTCACTAAACTTCACTGACAGGAGAATTACCCAAATATCACTAGTGACCAGCTATGGACAGCACTGAACAACACCTGGCAATAGGCCAGGACAAGGATGGTATTTAATTGTGCCACTGCCTAGGAGATCAGGAGGAATACCGCACTGAGCCAGCTGATTCAAATATGTGAACTTAACCCAAATAGAGAACAGAATTGGAACAGATAAACATGGTGCCAAATCAGCCCAACTGATCAAATTTATCATTGCCTTTCCATTAATCATGTACTTAAGGACAAAACTATTATAAACCCAAGAAGTTGCAGCAGCAAACACTTCCCAGGGGGCCGCGGAGAGGCTGGGCCGGCGAAGCCTCTGGGCCGGTGAAGCCTCGCCGGCGGTGGGGCTTCGCAGCCGACGGACCCTCGTGGGTTGGTGGGTGCCCTCACCCGGGGTGGGGGGGAAGAATGGAAGAACAATGAAAGACCCAGCTTGGGGGGACCACCAGGAGGGGGGGTTGTTTGGGGGAGATCAAAGGAGTCGTCAGCGGGGATACTCTGTAACTTTGTCAGCGCCGTTTATGTGGCGAAAAGAATTTCACTGCGACTTGTCATATGTGACAATAAAGTATTCCATTCCAACTGCATTTCACCAAAACAGAGTTAATTTACATAATAAATTGTCCATCAAGGGGCAAAGTTTAAGGAGATATACAAGGCAACTTTTTATTTTACACGCAGACTGGTGGGTGCTGTTAGGGGTAGTGGTGAAGGCAAATACGATAGTGGCTTTCAAGAGGCTTTTGGATGGGCACATGGATATGTAGGGAATAGAGGGATATGGATCATGTGTAGGCAGAAGAGATTAATTGAACTTGGCATGTTTGGCATGGACATTGTGGACCAAATGGCCAGTTCCTTTGCTATACCGTTATTTATTTATGCACAAATTATTATCAATTAACATCCAATCACATTATTTCACCAATTCATATCTATTCACTAATAAATTTATTTTAAACCTAGATATTCCTATAGAAGCATTCAGAAATACTGAATTATTTACACCTTCCAAACAATTCTGTATGCAACCAGTTAAACCCACTAATTATTTTTATTCTCAAAGTTCAAGTAGTTGTCATTGTGACTTTGGTTTAACAATTGTGTATTGATCAAGGTTTGCAATCCAGACCTTTTAATGATTTAGCAAAGGATCAATTTGTTCATCCGACAGTTTGTGGGTAAATTAACTGCAGATTAGGAAGGTGAAAAGAGTAGATCTTATGAGAAAAATGTCATTGTTTTATGTTAGTAAAAAAGCAACACGCAGAGGAAGGTCGTCACCATTGCATGCTGTATTGGCCAGAATCAGAAAGCCAAGTGCACTGGGTCCATACAGAAATTACAACCCATCATCTTTCCCAATGTACCACATAGAAACTGATATCGTATTCAAGTAACTTAAACAAGCTTAAGATTGTAATTATTCACTATACACCATGGATATTGGCCAACAGGTTTACATTATTTTGATCTGCTCATGAAATGACATTTATCAGTGTTGAAAATCCATGGATAAAACAATTCACCATGTGTAAATTTTCCACTGTTAGAACATTGTCGATAGGTTAAAAAACTACTTATTCTGCTCCATTGAGCACTTGCTGAGTATCCAAAATGATTAAATTAAGATGCCTCTGCGCTGTCACACCAAGTGTGGTCTCTCAAACTAAAACAAATATTTAAGTATTCAAATGAATAATATTAAGTTTCCCCATAACGTGGAAATATTTCACAGTAACCAACTGATTTGGAAACCCATTAATCCGATTTAAATGAGGTTGCTATTTAGCTATCCAGGTACACAAATAACAAAGCCATTTAACAATAAATAATATACAATAAACAATAATAAATGGCAAATCAAATATAGAACCATACGTCAAGAGGACTGAAATACAGAAGCCCTAGTTCAGCCATGTTGGATTACAGATTTTAGTTCAGACCTGAGCAAGCATAGCTCAGGGGCTAATAACGATCATTTATGATGGCATTACACATTATAGATTTAGCGTTCTTTAAAAGTATAAAATTAGGAGGTGATCCAAATTACATTTTTTGGTTTATCATAATGATCAAACGGGTAGACGAATGGACAAGAAACTATCTTATGGGGTTGGGGTGGTGGAAGGTTGAAAAGACAAGAGCGTTGTCAGAAAGGCACTAAAAACTATCAAAATTGTGGAATACTATTTCACAAGCAGCTCTTGAGCTAGATAAATCCAAAATTTAAAAAACATATTTATGGAAATATTAGGTCATGTATTAAAAGTTCTAGAATGGCAGCAATCTAACCAAATGGTGTGATCAGGTTAAAGGGGTGGGAAAGTACATTGTAGAAACAAAGAACTGCAGAAGCTGGTTAATACACAAAAGGACTCAAGATGTTGGAGTAACTCAGCAGGTCAGGCAGCATCTCTGGAGAACATGGAAAGGTGATGATTAACCAATTATTTTTTTCTATTTCGAAAAATGTGCCTTATCCAGTGCAGCCAACAATTTATGTTTTTAATTCAGATTTCCAACATTTGCAGTTTTATTTTTGATTTGCAAAACAGCAACCTACTCGGATTTCAATATTTAAATAAAAGGTAATGTGTCATATTCAAAATATGAATATGTTTAGCATACAAAATTAATTCAAGAACTAAGCAAACACTGGTGGTGCAATTTTCAAAAGCTGGTTTTCAATATACCTCAAAGACAAAAAACAACAAAAACAAGTCAGGGTCACCTTGGAAACAGTTCACTTTTTTTGCCACAGCAAAATCTAAATTCACAAAAACCCCTTCATTTGCATTAATAGCAGTTGACGTTCAGCATAAAAAGCTTGGACACCACCTGCTCACTTTTAGTAATGCAAAATACTTCACCCCTTATTCCAACAAGTACATCTTCAAAACTGTGTTCTACATGCAATATTACGAACATTAGCAAACAAAGCACTCTTCAACCATTTTATTTGCTGTGCCATAAAGTGCTGGACAGCTTATAAATTATTCATGCCATTGGCCAAGATCACTCCCATGAAGTCTTGTAGTTTTGAACAATGATCACTTAAATTTAATAGGCAGCAATAAATTTTAGAACAATTTTACAAATTGATATACAGATAAAACACTAAATTGCTTAAACTATATTATCTTCAAATATGAAGCAGTATCTCTAAATATACTTGTAAGCAACTTTCATCTATTTCTTTTGAAAGCCTTCCTTATACCATACACCTTCAAATGCTAACTAGGCTTATGCTCAAGATGTTTGGATCAAATTGACCAATTCACCGTGTTTTGAGTCAACAATGTCTATATCTTAAGTATTGAAACATCTTAAGAGTGCATCAAGAATCACAGAGATGCAGATAAAATTGGGAATCCTCATGGTAACTCTCGCTGCTCAAAAGTCTAGCTCTCAGCAACACAAGGTTTATTAGGTGAGCAATTACAGCTGAGGAAAGCCTTCAGATCAGTCTAAATGTTCACCAAATAACAGGCAAGGACAGCTGGGTTTCAACCCTTGAGACAATTGAGTTCTACCCAACTGATGTGTTGTAATAGTAATCCTGCCCAGTATAAAGGGAACCACAGGTTCAGATATTTGGCGCATGCACTTAGCTGAGGAGCCAAAAGTGTAAAAGTATAATCTGCGAATTATGAACAAATGTCTCAAAGTCAGAATCCCATCTAAATGTAATAAAGGAAGGCAAGCTCAAAAAGTTATCATAATTTTTAAAAATCTTTATGAAAACATGAAGACATTATTAGATTTTCTCCTTGAGTCGTTGACAAATTAAGATTGCCATACAGAAACTCGGGACAGTTGTTTGATGTTCCATAATAAGAAATATAAGACCATGCAAATAACGGTGCATATTTTCAAAGGAAACAGACAGATTCAAACAGCTTTGGGAACTAATCATCGGTAATGGAAGCAGGACTGGGCATTTCTAAAAGAGAAATTGCCGTGACCAGGTGGATGAGTTGATTTTGCAATACCTAGTAACAAAGAAAAATGTAATTGATACAATGGCTTTCACAATCTTTCCAGACTGGCCTGAAATAAAACTTCAGTTTTTGGGTCCCTTATAACATTAGAAACTTTACAGTGAAACAAAAAAAATGTTGGAAATACTCAGCAAGTCCTGGAAGGGTCTGATCTTCACCCAGTTAACATTTCAGGCTGGAGACCCTGTATCAGAACAGAATTTCCAGAACAGAACAAGTCTGCAAACAACATAACCAGACACCTAATACTTAAATTCCACAGCTAACTCCACAGTTCTTCAAAGTAGTGTAGTCGGTTCTCTCACATCCAAGGGAATGTTGGGGTATCGGTTTAAACATCTCATCTGAATGCAACAACCTGTCACAAAATTGGAATTTTGTTTTTAATAGTTTTGAGTAGCAACTGACATGGATGTTAGATGGTCATACCCAAGCCATTGTGTGCTTTAGTTTATTATCAATAAAACAATTCTAACAAGCAAAATACCTCTATGAAAGGTTCAGACAAGATAAATACTGACCATATTTGGCAAAGCACATCATGTGGAAATCCCAGCCCCTGCAGCACTTCACTTTCACATCCAATTACATCACTACATGCTACCATCAATTTCTCAGGAGTAATCAGAAAGTGGGCATGTTACTGATGAGATTAGAAATGAAAGTGATGTGCTGCAACTCCTGGAATTTGCATCTGGTAAAAAGGGAGCCGAGATGAATCTCAAAACATACCCTTTTGCTGCAACGGTAAGCTGATGAAACATTTTTCACTGGGAAAGAAAAGTGAATAGTGAATATCCTAAAAAGGCCAAAAAACAAAATAAGATAGTTTATTTTAAAAAGTAGATTGATCAGCCTTACAACCTAATGTTTTCAGACAAGAATTTGTCCTAATACATATGGCAATTCACTATATGATAATGGTTCAATTCGCATACTATAATCCGCCAATTGCAAATAGAACCATGGACATTGTAGTTATACATAATTAATGACAAAATAATAACTGAAGTGTCACCATCTTTAGACAACCTAATCCAGTAGCTTCAAAGTATTTTGAACTATCCTGGGCCCAACAGAATCAATATACAAAATTCTGCATTTTCTTTCCCCAGAGGACATTCAGTGTGAAACAAATCCAAAGGCAGAAACTATTGTTGTGTACCAAAGCACATAAACAACAAAAACTACACTTTTGCGTTAAAGAGTGTGCCAGTAAGAATCCCTAGTCCAAGCGCTGAATAGGCCAAACACAAACTTCTCCTATGATGCTACTCCAACAATACAATACAAATCTGAGCTCAGAAAATCATTCTCTACTGCATCAGCACAATATTATCAAAGTTGAAATTATGGACAGAATAAAGTACATTTGCCCATAATCAGAATTCAACAGTAACAGAAAACATCAATGCATGGTTGACAACATATAGCGACTCAGAAGCCACTTTTGTTGGAAGGTAAGAGATTTAATTGAATCACACAGCTCCTATGAGAAAATATAATCAAATATTTTTCAACTATCAATAGTTCTAAATATATCCAATAAACAGCTCAACCTTGAATCCTCACCAAATTATATCAGTGTCAAATGTCGCTGTTCCAAATTGCCAAACACCATATCAATGAATGCAGAATTATTGCAGAATAATAGAATTGAGATAATAGCCTCTATTACTCAGTCCTTTGGACACATGGCAAACCAAGCACAAAACCTCAGTTTGAAGAAGACTTTTCCCCCCCAATAAATTCCAGTTTCTGTTGAACCTATGTGGCATAACAACAAACAGAAACTGAACCAGTGCAATAAGCCATCCTTTAGAAAATTGCTTTCAAATATTGATCATTATATTGAGGGGTAACTTTGGAAAGTTTGATTAAAACAACAGACATGTCTGTTCTCCTAGTCTTAATTGTTTTAATTGTTCCAACGTCAACCGCTTCTCCCACATGTGCTTGGCCACCAATCACCCAATTTCTTCCGAGTCTCTCCAGCTCTCTTATCGCTGTGCCTGAAAGAAATCCTTAAAATTAACTACCTTGTACCAGGCCCAATATCATATCATCATATCATATCATATATATACAGCCGGAAACAGGCCTTTTCGGCCCTCCAAGTCCATGCCGCCCAGCGATCCCCGTACATTAACACTATCCTACACCCACTAGGGACAATTTTTACACCACTGTGATGTACCTTTGGATATGTTACAGGCACTACATTATTATAAGTGTAAACCCAATTACCGAATATAAACATTAAGCAAAAGCTAGTTCAATGTAAAATTAAACTAAATAACAAGCTGACTTCCAATTACAAAATTATGTTGACACCATTCAACACTTACTTCGAGTTTTTCAAACTAAAAAAATTGAATTGAAATGCTTTTAAAAAGTGCTTATTAAAACCTTTGCAACTCAAATATTATGAACTTCAGGAATAGTTAGGAAATAAGGGTTATGCATATTCTATGTAAAGATTTTTAAACAACTCTGAAAAATATTGAAATTTTATCTGCAATTAAACCAAATTTTGCTCAAACGTTCTGCTCAAATGTTGCAATTCAGAGTTTTTGAATAAATAGCTGAAAAAATCCAGTCTACCATATGCAAGATTAAATGGTGCTAATTATGATTCTGAAGTTAATGAAATGTATATTTATTTTACATTTTAGACCACATTTGCAATTGGTTCAGGATTTGCAAATAATCGAGATAAAATTGTGATTTGGGTTTAGATTTGATATGGCAAACTGTGCGCTGGTTGCACAGCAAGTTGTTTGGAAGCATTAAAGGTCAAGGATTAATTTGTGGTAAGGCTCAAGAGTGCTGTTTAGGAATACATGCTAACAGGCTCAGGTACCCAGACCGGATTTGACTGAAAGATTTTGGCACAAAGCTCTTAGTCTATTGTCGGACAAATTTTATTTTAGTACAGAAACCTGGTGAAAATTAGAACATCTTATAGTTGATGTGAAACAAAGAGCTTAGAAGCTGCTTACTTTAGTCAAAAAACAGAAGGGAACATTTTTAGGGGTTGTAAGTAGTAACAAACTGTAATAGTTGAAGAATTTGAAAAAAGGATTCCGAAGGAGAAAAGCCAGATTTAAAACACAATCGTCCACTTTATAATAATGACATTAAAATAGATACATTTTGTAACGCCAATACATACACCAGAAATTCAAGGCTAAGTACTGATGTTTTCCATTTACCCTTACCATTCACGTATTACTTTAGAACAAAAACCTATGTAGTTTCACCGAACATGAACAATCTCGGTGTTTATCAGCAGTATGTATCTGGAAATTAACAAAAGGTCAATTGTTTTTATCTCTACATGTTTTACACTTGATGTCAATTTGTTAATTATTTTCTTAGATCGCAAAACATAAAGTTCCAGTTAATTGCCGTAGCTGCAAAAAGTGATGCCAAACCAATGTGCGCTCAATTTTTTAAGAATCGCTTTTCGGAACCTAAATGATAATTCACATTTCTTGTCGTTTGCGATTGATGGACAAGTGTCCAAAATCAGTGACATCCTATCTGTTGTTTCTCGATGACGATGTAACATTTTGGCCATTCGGAGCAAACATTTTGGCCAGGCAAGAACACTTTTTTCAGTTGTAGTTTTGGAACATTGGGACGTTACCACTTATTTACTGCACATTTTTTTAAATGGTGCATTTGTTTTTACTGCGATCCATAAACAAACTGAACCGCATTTAAATTTCAAATCGGATCAACTGCAGGGACAAAAGAGCCCGAACTGCAAAGCAATCGGTGCATGTTAAGAACTGCACATTACAACCCAATGTGCCGAATGTGCAACCAGCAGTTTGCACTGAATCTGTTCGACCTACCAAACATAACAAATAATCCGAGTTTTCCTTCAATCCCATCAACACAGAACATAATTCACTTACCGAGTCAAAATTAGCTCCTGGGATTATAAAGTAAAACCAATTCTAGCCTTAAAATGAGGCAGGCATGGCAAGCGAAGAGCTTCGGTGAAATGTTTAAAGTTTCATTCGTCGGTCCCTGAGCTTCATCTCTCGCCGAGGGAAGGGGGACAAAAAGGGGGGAGGGAAATGTAGTGTAGCTGAGTTTGGACTGGAGCGTTGACAGTGCACGGAAGCGCTGGGTCCCCTTCACTTGTGCTTGCTGTTGTTCAACTCGGTGCGGCTTTGGGAGAGCTTCAGCCACTCCGCCCGGGCACAGAACCTCGCAGCACTGACATCTTTTGGAGGGGGATTTCTCCCACCCATCCGCACACTGCTTTTGCCGGGAAGGGAAGAAAGGAACCCACAGTAACAAACTTTATCGCTCGACCATATTCGAAGCAAAATAGATTTTAAAAACTCTTGCGACTTTCTCTCCCCCCGCCCCCCGCCTCCTCCCTCCACCCGAATCACCTGCCCTTCAACAATCTAATTGACCAAAGAACGAGCCGCTTCACAAGCCATTTCGGGTTTGATATCCGATAAGTCAACTTTCTGCTTCAACTGTCCTTTTTTAAAATTATTTTTCCTGCCTTTTAAACTCCCTTCAAAAACCTCTTATTCTCTCGCTCTCTCTCACACACACACTCTGTCTTTTGCTGCTCCGGAGTAGCGCAGTCGGCAATCTCGCCCCCCCCCGGTCTGAACGATGAAAAGGGAGAGAGGAGGGGGGGGAGGGTGAAAAGAAAGGAATGGAATTTAGTTCGAAACAGGATTTCTGGTTTTTTTTTAAAAGAAATTCTTCTTCACGGTTCTTCGGGTCCGGATCGGCCGTGCAGCGACTGACCGAGCAAGCGAGCAGCTGCCGGGCAGGCGGGCGTTCGACGCAGCCGCTGCTCGACGGAAAACCAACCTCCTCCTCCTCCTCCGCGCGCAGCTCCTCCTTCTCCCTCCCTCCGACCCTCCTCCGCGCGCGCCCGCCCGCCGCTCTTCTTCAGCTCCTCCTTCTCCCCGCGCACGCCCGCCGCTCTTCTTCAGCTCCTCCTCCTTCCCCCCCGCCCGCCGCTTTTATTGAGCTCCTCCTCCTCCTCCTTTCAGCTGAGCTCAGCCCCGCGCGCCGCTCAGTTTCAGTTGCTCCTCCGCGCGCCGCTCCTCCGCGAGCCGCTCACCCCCCCACCCTCTTCCCTCATTGGTCAGCCCCCACGTCAATCACTTCCCCCTCCTTCACTTTTCCCGCCGCTTCCGCTCCTGCCGCCGTCCCCGCCTCCCTCCAGTTATAGCATCAGAAAACGTTTACCTTTGCATTCCCTTCCAGCGACGCGCTGTATTGTTTTGCTTTTTTTAAAAAAAATAAACGATTACAATTAATGTAAAGTAAGAAAATAACTGCACATGCTGGTACAAATCGAAGGTATTTATTCACAAAATGCTGGAGTAACTCAGCAGGTCCGGCAGCATCTCAGGAGAGAAGGAATGGGTGACGTTTCGGGTCGAGACCTGCAGAAGGGTCTCCACCCGAAACGTCACCCATTCCTTCTCTCCTGAGATGCTGCCTGACCTGCTGAGTTACTCCAGCATTTTGTGAATACCTACAATTAAGGTAAAGGTGTGTGTATGGATTGAGTGTGTACATCGGGTGGTTTAGTTCGTTGGGAAGACTTTGCAACGTTTCTTGCTTGACTGATACGAAATGTCAGTTCAATTGCAGTCAATTCTATTTCTATGAAGTTGGGGCTGGATTTTAACTAACGCTGTAATTGAGGTGTATTGTTTCAGATACTTTGTCCGGGTTCTGTTCTGCCGGGATCCCAAATTGTGGGAATAAGAGGCGGTGCATGAGCAGGAAACGGCGCCCGGATAGGAAGCGGCGAGGACTCCCGACTCTTGAGGTATTTACCGAACATTTACCCCCAAAAAGGGACGACTAATGCGGGTAACCACTCTGTCGTTACAGGTGGGAGGCTGTCTGAGCGCCTATGTTGCCCCAAAGGGGTGAATTTTGGACAAGCAGTGGCGTATCTACGGAAAATAGCGCCTATGGCAAGCACTGAAATTGCACCCCTGACACCCACCCATCTTTCAGATAACTATCTCGGATCACTACTTAACACACTGATGCGGTGGAATTTGTAGTGCTGTAATTTAAGAATGACTATTTTAATGTTTTGCAATCATACTTTAATTGGCTAACGTAATGCTATGCGCAACCGAGAACCGTGGATGCACTTAATGGGGAGGATATCCACTAATTTATACACTATTAATGTCGACTAAGGGAGGTGAAAGAGGGAACAAAAAACAGTTACAATACTCTTTCACAAGAATTGTTGCGAAGTTTTGCAACCCAGAATCACACCATTCACTTCATTATTCAACACACATCAGGCAAATGCACCTTATTTTGGCCCGCAAATGCACCTTATATATATAAATACACAGCAATAGACAATAGGTGCAGGAGGAGGCCATTCGGCCCTTCGAGCCAGCACCGCCATTCAATGTGATCATGGCTGATCATTCTCAATCAGTACCCCGTTCCTGCCTTCTCCCCATACCCCCTGACTCCGCTATCCTTAAGAGCTCTATCTAGCTCTCTCTTGAATGCATTCAGAGAATTGGCCTCCACTGCCTTCTGAGGCAGAGAATTCCACAGATTCACAACTCTCTGACTGAAAAAGTTCTTCCTCATCTCAGTTCTAAATGGCCTACCCCTTATTCTTAAACTGTGGCCCCTTGTTCTGGACAGGTCACCTGTACCCCCTCCAACCGAATCTATTGTATCCGCTGTTCCAGACGTCAACTTCTCTACATCTGCGAGACCAAACGCAGGCTCGGCGATCGTTTCGCTCAACACCTTTGCTCAGTCCGCCTAAACCAACCTGATCTCCCGGTGGCTCAGCACTTCAACTCCCCCTCCCACTCCTGGTCTGACCTTTCTGTCATGGGTCTCCTCCATTGTCATAGTGAGGCCCAGCGCAAATTGGAGGAACAGCATCTCATATTTCGCTTGGGCAGTTTACACCCCAGCGGTAAGAACATTGACTTCTCTAACATCCGATAGTTCCTCTGTCCCTCTCTTTCCCCTCCCACTACCCAGTTCTCCCACTATCTTCCTGTCTCCTACTACATCCTATCTTTGTCCCGCCCCCTCCCCTGACATCAGTCTGAAGAAGGGTCTCGACCCGAAATGTCACCCATTTCTTCTCTCCTGAGATGCTGCCTGACCCGCTGAGTAGTGGGCGAGCAGCTGGAGTTAATAGAAACTGCTCTGTGGCGCTCCCTTTCAAGTGGCACGCAGGGCATGTGCCATACCTTCCATGCCCTAGATACGCCACTGGACACAAGGAAGTGCAGATGCTGACAATCTTGAGCAAAACCCAAAGAGCTGGAAGGATTCAGTTTGATCTAATAGTCCCGACCCAATACATCACTTCAATCCGTTCCCTCCACAGCTGCTGCCGAACCTGCTGCGTTACTTCAACACTTTGTGTTTCGATGTTAACCAAATTGTTTTTTAGCCTGGCAGTAATAGCATTACTTGTGCGTGGCTTTTATTTTAATAAAGGCGTGTTATTTGTGATTATTAGGCCCAGAAATTAGAACTGAAAGTGGAACTGAAAGTAATGTCTACTGTCGAAACAAATGAACTACAAATGCTGGTTTACCAAAAAGATACAAAGTGCTGGTGTAACTCAGCGAGGCAGACAGCATCCCCCAGAGAACGTGGCTAGCTGAGGTTTTGGGTCGGACCTGTCTACAGATTTCTATTGCCTCAGCATGAGTATTTAAAGGTTGAAATCCAAATGTGTAGGAAGGAACAACAGATGCTGGTTTAAACCGAAGATAGAAAAAAAAACTAGAGCAACTCCAAATGTTGGCAGCAGTGGTATTTTTCCACTTAAATTAAAGGGGAAAACGAATAGCCAGCATAACTATTTGAGGAAAACAACAGTCCTGGACTAACTCAGCGGCTCAGGCAGCATCTCTGGAGGACATGAGTAGGTGACATTTAGGTGGGGGACCCTTCTTCGGACTAATACTAATAGGGAGGAGAAAGCTGGAAAAGAGGTGGGGGCAGGACAGCCCGGTGAGGGATAAATGTAGATGGGAGAGGGGGATATTGGAAGCTGGTTGTAAAGGCCAGAGATGAAAAGACATAAAGTGTGAAATAAGGGGATAGGAGTGGTGGGAATTATAAAGCCAGAGGAGTGAATTTAGGTGGAAGGAGAGAAATGGGTGTGGATCCAGATGGTGCACTGGGAGGAGAAGGGGAGGGGGAGGGGTGTTTGTAGATTGGTTACATAACATTGGAGAATTCAAAGTTCTCCCTGTTGCGTTGTAACGTCCTCAAGAGGAATATGAGGTGCTGTTCCTCCACCTTTGTGTATGGCCTCACTTAGGCAATGGAGGAGGCCCGGGACAGAAAGATCAGTATGGGAAGAGGACTTCAAAAAAAGAGAAAGATCCAGTTAGGATCAAGTTGCAGAGGTGGTGGGGAAAGGATGGATGGGACAAAGGAAATGGTTCTAAGAGAATGGTGCTGAGGTAACTATGGCAATGAGCTGTTAATAAAACTAATAGATTGAAGTTGGTGGGTGAGGAAACAAAGGATGATGTCAAAAAATTGTGGAACTACAGGTGTGAGCTGCAGAAACACCAGCAGGTGAGGCGGTGTAAGTGGAGAGAGGTCAGGTTAAGTTATTGCAGCTGCCAACAGCAGAACTGACCAGTTCTGATACAAACAGAGCAAGTAAGTTATCTGAAATTGTTTCATTCAAAATTGCCTCCAGAAAGCCATGATGTGCTCAGATGGAAGATAAGGTGCTGATCTTTCAGTCTTGCTGGAACTGAGCATGGAACTACAGACAGATTAAGATGCGAGTGAATGAAGAATTAAAGAGACAGACAACGGGATGTTAAAACCTGCCTTGCTGTTTAGTTAGACTAGTTACCCAGTCTGTAATTTGGTTTCTCCAATGTGGTGACTGCATCATGAGCCCCAAATATAATGCTATAGAGGGAAAGAAGTACAAGTGATCGCTGTTGCACTTTGGGTCCCTTGATGGTAAAAAGAGGAAAAGTAAAAGAACAGCTGTTGCATGGGAAAGTGCCATGAGACGTTGGCAAAGCAGATATCAGAATAGGTGACCAAAGGCTTGGTCAAGAAACTAGATTTTGAGGAAAGTGATGTGAAGAGGCAGGATTGAAAGAGACAGCATGGAAAAAGGCCCCTTTAGTCCACTGAGTTAATACCAATTTTGGATTCCCGTTCTCACTAGTTCTATGTTATCCCATTTTGACATCAATCCCATACCCACAAGGGGCAATTTACAGAGGCTCATTAACTGACAAACCTCATTTGTTTAGTTTATTGTCACATGATTCATAACTCTCTGGGTGAAAAAGTTTTTCCTCATCCCAGTCCTAAATGGTCTAGCCCTTATTCTTAAACTGTGATCCCTGGTTCTGGACTCCCCCAACATGGGGAGCATTTTTCCTGCATCTAGCCTGTCCAATCCTTTAAGGTACAGTGAAAAGTTTTTTTGTTGCGTGCTGTCCAATCAGTGAAAAGACTATACATGATTACAATCAAGCTGTCCACAGTCTATAGATATGAGATAAAGGGAGTAGAAACAGAAAATTGGTGCAGGAGAGTAGGCCATTCAGCCCTTCGTGCCAGCACCACCATTCAATATCATGGCTGGTCATCTAAAATCAGTACCTCGTTCCTGCTTTTTCCCCATATCCCTTGATTCCTTTATCCTCAAGAGCTAAATCTAACTCTCTCTTGAAAACATCCAGTGAATTGGCCTCTACTGCCTTCTGTGGCAGAGAATTCCACAGATTCATAACTCTCTGGGTGAAAAGGTTTTTCCTCATCCCAGTCCTAAATGGCCTGCCCCTTATTCTTAAACTGTGATCCCTGGTTCTGGACTCTCCCAACATGAGGAACATTTTTCCTGCATCTAGCCTGTCCAATCCTTTAAGAATTTTATGTTTCTATCATCCTTCTAAATTCCAGCAAATACAAGCCCAGTATACCCATTCTTTCACCATTTGTCAGTCCCGCCATCCTGGTGAACCTACGCTGCAGTCCCTCAATAGCAATAATGTCCATCCTCAAATTAGGAGACCAAAACTGCACACAATACTCCAGGTGCAGTCTCACCATGGCCCTGTACAACTGCAGTAGGACCTCCTTGCTCCTAAACTCAAAGCCTCTCGCAATGAAGGCCAACATGCCATTAGCTTTCTTCACTGCCTGCTGTACCTGCATGCTAACTTTCAGTGACTGATGTACAAGCACACCCAGGTCTCGTTGCACCTCCCCTTTTTCTAATCTGACACCATTCAGATAATAACCTGCTTTCTTGTTCTTGGCACCAAAGTGGATAACCTCACATTTATCCATATTATACTGCATCTGCCCACTCACCCAACCTAACCAAGTCACCCTGCAGCGTCATAGCATCTTCCTCGCAGCTCACATTGCCACCCAGCTTTGTGTCATCCGCAAACTTGTAGATGTTACATTTAATTCCCTCGTCTAAATCGTTAATAGATAGTTTAGTGGAAGATAAAGTCCAGTAAATCCAATTAAAGATAATCTGAGAATCTCCAATGAGGTAGATGATAGGTGAGGACCACTCCCCAGTTGGTGGTGGAATGGTTCAGTTGCCTGATAACAGCTGAGAAGAAATTTTTAGGATGTGGGAAGAAACCGGAGCACCTGGAAGAAGCACGCGATCACTAGAGAACATGCAACTCCAGACAGACAGCACACAAGGTTGGGATCGAACCAGGGTCTTTAGTGCTGTGAGGTCGTAGGTGTGCCACTGTACTGCCATATTTTCGGAAAAGAGTTCTACTCCTTGGGTAGTCGAAAGGGTGACTCATTGGAGCAATTAAAATTGAGCATGCAAGGATCAGGAATTGTGCAAAGATCTAAATTTCGATATAGTTACAAGATGGAGAGCTATTTGCAAAATTATGTAGGGACCTAAAAATGGGTTGGGTATGTTAAAATTAAGGCACTATCGGAACAAGTAGTTGATGAGTAAGCAGAGACAAAATAGGGCAGTCAAATCAAGTATTATATTTCAGCTGTGATCTAAGCAACATAACCTTTGTGTCCTTTACTTCAAAATATTATTTTCTATATTTGTCTTGATTTATTATAATGATCTTGGAATGTGTACTCTTAATAAACCTCATCAGTAGCTGCGTTCAAATTGTACTTGGTATATCACAGTGATTTGCTTTTATTATTGTTGCAAAGTTCATTCACGATGTGAATGTATTTCTTCCTGTATTTCCATCTGAGCCTGCTGGTCCCAAATGGTCATATTGCTCTAGAGTTCTTAATCCAGCTTTATCAGTGTGAAGAAGGGTTTCGACCCGAAACGTCACCCATTGCTTCTCTCCTGAGATGCTGCCTGACCCACTGAGTTACTCCAGCATTTTGTGTCTACCTTCGATTTAAACCTGCATCTGCAGTATTTTTTTCCTTTACATGTCTCCCATGGTCCATTGTTCAACAAGATAATGATTTTAGTAAATACATACAAAGGGTGAAACAAATGTCAGTGCCACTCATCATAAGGGAAAAATAGTGAATAACAATAGATATATAGTGGCGACACAAGAAACTGCAGATGGTGGTACCTTGAGTAAAAACAAAGTGTTGGGGTAACTAAGCAGGTCAGAGCAGCATCACTGGAGCAATACCCAAGTGGAATACAAGGTGCTGTTCCTCCAGTTTATGTATGGCTTCACTCTGGTAACATACAGTGCATTCAGAAAGTATTCAGACCCCTTCACTTTTTCCACATTTTGTAATATTACAGCCTTATTTTAAAATGGATTAAATTCATTTTTTTAATCATCAATCTACACACAATACCCCATAATAAAAAAGTGAAAACAGGTGTTTAGAAATGTTTCCAAAGTAATTAAAAAGAAATAACTGAAATATCACATTTACATAAGTATTCAGACCCTTTGCTATGACACTCAAAATTGGGCTTAGGTTCACCCTGTTTCCATTGATTATCCGGGAGATGTTTCTACAACTTGATTGGAGTCCACCAGTGGTAAATTAAATTGCTGGACATGATTTGGAAAGGCACACACCTGACTACATAAGGTCCCACAGTTGACAGTGCATGTCAGAACAAAAATCAAGCCATGAAGACGAAGGAATTGTCAGTAGACCTCCAAGGCAGGATTGTGTCGAGACACAGATCTGGGGAAGGGTATAAAACAATTTCTGCAGCATTGCTTGTCCCGAAGAGCACAGTGGCCTCCGTCATTCTTAAATGGAAGAACTTTGGAACCACCAGGACTCTTCATAGAGCTGGCCGCCCGGCCAAACTGAGCAATCGGGGGAGAAGGGCCTTGGTCAGGGAGGTGACCAAGAACCCGATGGTCACTCTGACAGAGCACCAGAGTTCCTCTGGAGATGGGACACCTGTTATTGCTTATTTATTATGGAGTAATATGTGTCGATTGATGATTAAAAAATGAATTTAATCCATTTAAAAATAAAGCTGTAACGTAACAAAATGTGGAAAAAGTGAAGGGGTCTGAATACTTTCTGAATGCACTGTAGGGGGCAAGACAGAAAGTTTGGTATAACATTGGAAAGAGGAATTAAAATGGTTAGCAACTGGGAGATCTGCAATATATAATAAAAAATAGTCATGACTTGATAATTGCAAGTAGTCACTGAATAAAGATCCATGGATAAGCATGCTGCACATTCTTAGTTTGCTCTGAGTAAAAGGTGTCATTTAACATGAAATTAGTGAATGACAAATCATCGCCCAACAGTTTGGGAAAATTGCATATAATCATGGTGAAATTCAGAATTGCTGATGCTAAACTGGCAATGGTGAAGCTGCCAATGAATTGTGCAGGTGGACATTATGACATACAGAACATATTGCTATTCAATTAAAGAACATTCGCTGAGTTACTCCAGTACTTTGACACTTATATTCAGTATAAACCAGCATCTGCAGTTCTTTTCTACACATCATATTTAGCATGGTCATTGTAGGCCAAAGAGCTGTTCCTGTGCTATAATGTTCTATGTTTGAAATTTATAGCACTAGCAGTGAGCTTGACAACCAGTATGTCATTCAGTACAATGCAATTTTTAGGTTGCGGTTCATTGGAACAGTATGAGGTCGAAGCTCAGGTTGGAGTGGGTTAGAGGATTAAAGTGACTGACAACCCATGGACATACTTGTGGACTGAAGTACAACCCATTGAAGTGCATGTATCATTCTGCTAAATTTTTGCTGGATTTCCTGCAAACCCACTGTATCCTTCGCAAGATGTGGTGCCCTGATGTATTCTTGTTTTTCAATTGCAGTCCAAACAATAAAACCTCTGTCCCCTTCTCCTCCAACTTTATATTATTTGCCGTATCTGTTCACAGAATCTGTGTACATGGAACACATTGTTCATGATTTTCATCGATAAGGAAAATTATATGTTCCTTTTGGGTCCAAAGTGAATAATCTTTTGCCATTGGCTCCAATTACATTAATTTGCAGCACTCTTATCAATGTGCTCAGTTTTTTTAATGATTCTGAAATTTAATGCCACCATCCATATTGTTTACAGAGCCACCAGTGTTTGTGTCAATTTTATAGGTGCAAGATATACAGATTGTGGGGAGGGTCAATGATGAATTATATCAAGCAAGCGAGATGGATGAAAGTAGACTCAACACATAACACATTGAATAGCAATGATAAAAGCCAGCAGAGGAGAGTTTAGTTGGCGACATATATCCCCAATCCAGAATATTTTGGGTTAAATCCATACGACAGCTGTTTTATTTGAGGGAATGCTTCATTATCAAATCTTTCATCTTTTCAATGAGACAGTAAATTGGTGCCTCATCTGCCTGTTGAGATTGCATTGGGGTAAAAAAAAACATCCGATTACCTTCTTCCCTTGACCTTATTCAAAACAGCACTTTTGGATTATCATATCATATCATATCATATATATACAGCCGGAAACAGGCCTTTTCGGCCCACCAAGTCCGTGCCGCCCAGCGATCCCCGTACATTAACACTATCCCACACCCACTAGGGACAATTTTTACATTTACCCAGCCAATTAACCTACATACCTGTACGTCTTTGGAGTGGATGAATACAGAAAAAATAGATGCTGAAAGGAAATGCTTCTGATTTTCTGGCCATTCAATTTGTCTATCAGCATGGATATTCCTCTTTTCTCTATGTTCTGAATTCTGCAGTAGCCACAGATGTAGAAGAGTCTGCTTCTATAACCCCAAGGCTGCTGTGATGAAGCTCTATCATGCAAATACCAGTTTGAGCCCTGCATTTACTTTTGTTGGTAGAGAAAATAGAGAGACATGGCAACACCAGAAAGTAGTGCAGAGAAGGAAGAAAAATGATACATTTTGTTAAAGGACTATATTATGAAAATAGATTGCATAAAAATAATATGCTTTCCTCTGTAAATGATATAATTTCTTCTATAATACACAAAATGAAACAATGACGACCTGGATGCAAGCTAAATGATCATTGTTGGACAAGAAAGAATAGTAATAATATGTAAGTTCAGTATTCATAGCCAGAGCATTGTTTTCAAGATTAACAGCCAAAAAATGATTTTCTAAATATCCAGAGAAAACCCCAACTCTTTCCATATGCTGATGAAGTAGGTATCCCGAGTTTCACTGGCAGGATTGTTGAACAGTATCCATCATCCTTAATTATACCTGTGGTCTATTGAAAAATTTCAAGGTTATGAAGAGATTGATAAAAGACGATTGATTGTCATGGTAAATTTAGGGTTCAGTACCAAGGGACACAAATAAACAACTGTCAGGAATTAAAAAGTTATAAGAAAGAAAGTAAAGCAGATGAAATATTTCACTGTCAGGGTAATAGAGCAGTGGAATAAGTAACCAAGGAAGGTCATTGATGTGAATAATACAAATGGGTATAACGTCAGATGGATTTCTGTATAGAAATGACATTGGTGATGAAAAGTATGAAAGATTCAAATGACGAGAAAATAGGTAAGCACGAGTGATCTATGAAAAACAGCTCCTCTAATATCTACTAGAGATGGATTTGAAGTGCAGACTCAGACAGTCACACAATAGTCCATAACTTATGAAAAGTGCATTGCAGTCAACTTGATAACTGAAGTTATTTATTCTGCTTCAGAAAACTTTCAGTTTTAGGATGGGGCTCCATTTATCATACTCAAGATGATCTGACTTACATTGGATATCTTTTGATTTTGCGTGACTTTATCATTTTATTAGTACAAGTGTCCATCACTCATGTTAACTCAGACAACTCATATTTGGAAGCTGCTGGACCGTGACTCATAGTCACCCTCGCAAATTCTGAGACCCTGATTTCAAGGAATCTTTGAACATTGCTCAACGAATATTAATGTATTTGTTGATGTGCCCTGGTTCATATTACATAAATATTTAAAGTACCCAGATTTAATTTTCATTGAAATTATTTTTGGATTTAACATTGTATCTTCAGAAATATAAAAATAGGCGGATTAATCTAGGTTCTAAACTGAGTTATTTACATGGAAGTAGAATGGAATATCATTAAAATTAGTTGCACTTTTCCCCCTCTGTCAAGGATCTGGGGCATAATTCCATATCCCTTTTGTTATTAAAAAAGACTATACAGGCAATGTGGAAATATTAGCTATTTTTAGAAACTGGAGCCTAGAGGTGACCAGGTGGGTGACCTAGCTGGTGACTACTGGTGTGCCTCAGGGATCAGTGCTGGGCCCATGCCTTACTAACCATGCCTTGTACATTCTCATCTATATCAACAATCTGACTGAAGATGTACAAAGCACTGTTAGTGACATTGCAGCGGACTCAGATTCAGACAGTATCGTAGTGAAAAAGGTTATCAAGATTTACAACAAGCTCTTGATCAACTGGAGAAGTGGGCCGAGGAATAGTAAATGGAGTTTAGTTCAGATAGATGCGAAGTGCTATATCTCGAGAAGTCAACCAGCATAAGGCTTTCACAGTGAACGGTAGGACCCTTTGGAGTTTAGTTCAACGGAGGGACCTCAGTGTACAAGTACATAGTTCCTTGATAGTGGTGCTCATAGATAGACAGGGTTTAGTCATGCTGGCCTTCATCAGTTAGGGCATGGGGTATAGAGGTTGGGATGTTATGTTGCAGTTGGAGAAGGTGTTGGTGAGTTTGCATGGAGTATTGTGTTCAGTTTTGACCACAGTGCGAGAGGAAAAATGCCATTAAACTAAAAAAGTGCAGAAAAGATTAAAGAGGATGTTGCCAGGACTCAAGTGCCTGAACTGTAGGGTCCTTGGAGCATAGGAGACTGAGGGATAATCTTATAGAGGGGTATAAAATCATGAGGGGCACAGATAGAGTGAATGAATAGTATTTCCCAGGGTTAGGGAATAAAGAACGAGAGGGCATAGGTGAGAGAGGAAAGATTTAATAGCAACTTGAGGTTCAATCTTTTCATACAGGATGGTAAATATGCCTGAGTTGCCTGAGAAAGTCGTTGAGGCAGGTACAATAATGACATTTGGGCAGTTACATGGATAGGAAAGATTTAAAAGATGATGATCCAAATCCGGACAAATGGGACTAACTTTGAGGGGCATCTTGTTCAGTATGGACATATTTGGCTGAAAGTCCTGTTTCTATGCTGTATGATTCTGGAAATAAACAATTTGATAACATTGGAATGTTTTGGTTAAATGAAATTCAACGTTGCTCACACCTATAAAATCCCCAATATATGGCATAATTACGGATGTTGACAACTTGTATTTATTTACAACACGATGGCTGCAAAAATTGGACCAAGTGAATTGCATTATGATACAGTTCACACTTAAAATTAACGTTTCAAATGATCAGTTTGAAACAATTACACTCAGGTGAAGAGAGAAAATTACTGAAATAATATTATAAAGTCAGAAGAGTTATTTTGTGGGCATGCCTATCATTCAGAGAGCCTTTAGATTTTGTAGAGGTAGAAAAATGAGACTATTACCATGTCAAGCTAGTTTACATTCAAATCTAGGTGACAGGATAATGTTGTAACCTGATTCGCTGCTGAATCAATTTATATCTGTTTTATTCAGCAGCAGCTATTCTGTAATTTATGGTTTTTGTTGTCAGAATTGATATATAAAAAAATAAATCACCCCTGCACAATTACGTAATATCAAGACTCGATAGTTTTATTCAGTTAAGCAGTCTCCATTCAACTTTTGTATGTGCTCATGTTTACTCCGATTAAATTAATCTTACTAGTTGTGTTGATAGTAAAGGGGCAGACCTTTTGATACATAACTCATATGTTTTCTGAGGGTTGTCTCCTAGTTTACAACTTCAATTGAAATGTTATCAAATTTCTTAAATATTGTTGTTAGTAATGAGTATTCTATCACACTCCTCATTGCCATGTGGATGGATGGGTTTTAAACATCTATTAGATGAGTGATTATCAAGCCTCAATCCTTCAGTGGTAGTGTCGGCTTGGTTTAGCTTCTTCTCAACAGTGACCTCCAGTGGGGACTGGGCACAGGCGATGCCATTGAACGTCAAGGAAAAATGACTTGGTTTTTCTTTTGGTCAAGGTGGTTATTTTCTGCCACTTATGTAATGCGACTATTACCTTCCTGCTGCTGTCAGCAAGGCTTTTGTCCCAATTATAAAACTGGTTTCTTACATAATAATGCAAACTTCTTTTATCAATATAACACATAATCTAAATCTATTAATCTCAGTATAATTTGTAGGGCAAAAAAGGAATTCTGTTCAAGGCCATCCTTCTAGGAAGCCTAAGAGTAAGAGGATGGAAATGTTCAACAAACACCATAAATGGTTTTTCTATAGAAATGTTGTTACTGATAAGAAATACAAAACATTTTGCCGCCTTACTGTTGAGCGGTTTCTCATACTTAAGTGGATTTTAAAGTTCTGGAAGCATTTTTAACTTTAAAATAAGCTATCACTTTGAAGGCTTTCCTCTGATTCATGGTAAACAATATTGTTGCAGTATGTCTGTTCCATTGGTAATCTTCGTGTCTCTGATTTTTTTTCCCATGAACATCTTCATGAATTATTTGTCAGTGGCTCAGATGTCTCAGAAAGGAACTGGATCCGTAAACCAAATAGGTTACCATCATGTGTTGTTACACTAAAGCCACACTGATGATGATCTGATTTCTTAGTCCAGTTCTGCAGTGATTGCTGACTTTCCTTTGGAATTATTCCCATTCCCTCGGAAAAAAAAATTATTTTTATTTCTTGGTAATTTTCTTCTCTTGATAACCACTTTTATTACTACCTTTAGATCACAAATATTCAGTTCCCATAAATTCCAGTTCTCTTGATATCTGCTTTGCATTTTATAATAAAATGTTTTTTTCAGATTGTGGTGATGTAGCCGGAAAAAATATTCATAGCCAATGTACTAAAATGAGATAATTGGATTGTTCATTCATATCATCTTGCTTTTCTATAGTCTTGGTGCTGTGAGCTCAGATACATAATTCAGGGCTTCCTTGATGTAACTGCTTATGATTAGTTTGGGAACAGAAATTTATGCCTGACTCTCTAATGGGTATTATTTCAGGATTTATTCTATAATTGTCTGGCTAATAATCTTACACTCATACCCTTGTGTCTTAAGGAATTTAGTCCATGCATGGTGATCATTAAAGGAATCGTGGAATCTTCATGCAATAGTTTCATAATGTCCTGAAATGGAATAATTGTAGATGAACATTTTATTTTTAAATGCCTACAGGCAATTAGAAGTCAATTAAATGCACAGAGACTGAATGTACTACACAGGAAAGTTTTGCGAAAACTTGTTCGTCAACTCCATCATAAAGAGTAATTAAATAACAAAATTAAGATTATTTTCCTAGTGTGATTAATTATTCCTCAATTTCATTATCTGAAATTTTTGGCTTGTAAGATTTCTCAGACATCAAATATATCATTTTAAATTACATCCTACTTATTTTCATCATGCCACAACTGATTCCGTGAGCTACTATCATATTTTATATCACCAACATGGTTGCGATGGTGACCAGAAGAGTAATAATTAGCTTTTGGTCTCAAGTGTGGTGTCGTTTGTTCATGAGAGTGTGGTTGCTCAGAAAAAGATTAAACAATCGCTAATGCATTTCTTATGGAAAGTGACAGGTTTGTGGCAACCCCATCCATTCCAGCAGGTACTGAATTCGCAGCCCACTTGAAAAAAAAAGACTCAAAATCTTCTGGACAAAAGATTTGACTTGAAACAGAAATTGGGGAGGCAATGGTCAAAGAAGAGTAGAAACAAGGAACTGCAGATGCTGGTTTCTAAAAAAAAGACACAATGTGCTGGAGTAACTCTGGGTCAGGCAGCATCCCTAGAGAACATGGATAGGTGATGTTTCAGGTCAGGACCTTTCTTCGAACCACAGAGCAGGAGACCAGCGGGAATTACAGAAGGGAAGCAGTGAGCGAGGGTCTCTCAGTACTTCTGCCGGAGAAAGGATGTTTAGCAGGGGAGCATCAGAAATCACAGTGAGGGGGGGTTTCACAGAACTCCAGTTGGAGAGAGGATGTAGAGTAGCAGGAATCAGAAGGGGAGCAGTGAGAGCAGTGACAGCTCCTGATGAAGAAGCGTCCCAACCCAAAACTTCACCTATCAATGGTCAAAGTCGTCTTGTTTTCAAGAATTTGTTCACAAATTTGACAGCTCCTAGGCGTCTTTCATCATAGGAACTGTTTGCCAATGACTGTATTTAGAAGACCATAGTATAGGTCCAGAGATATGGTGGATGGCACCAAGCTGAAATGTGGAGGAGGAATCCAGGCAGTCCATCATGAGGTACTGCTGAGTCTATGACACATGATCAGGAGTGAAATTAGAATGACTTTAGATTGTTCCATCCATTTCAAATAATTTAAATCACACAAAAAGCGCACCATGCATTGCAACAGTAAGATACTTGTAATTTGTTGCAAGACCATGACTATTGAGTCTTGATTATGGTGACTGCTGAGAGATTGATCTGCATACACTTGTGAGTACTATCACTGGTGTAAGATTCATGTATTGGGCTGTGGGATAAAAGGATGCACATTTATCAAGTCTTGTAGTTCATTTGCTTTCGGTAGTGTCTAATTCTTCTTTATCTTATCAAACTAGAAATTATGCTATAAAAACCTAAATCATATTTGTTCTGTTTCTAATAAATAAAAACAGTAATACTGCTTTTCTCATTTTGCTAAACTTTTGGAGTGTTTGAGTGTACATTTTGATGATCTTTTAAAATAAGGAACCAATAAAAGTAGAGAAAAAAACACAGTTGTTAAATAGATGAGGGTTATAATCCGCGTTGGACTGCTTTACAACCTAATCAAAGGTTAGGATTCTAATCAAAGGTTTCAGATGCAACCTGGTCATGCTTTTATTCAAAGAGATATTAAAAAAAACATACAGAATAGTGAAAGGCTTGGATAGAGTGCATGTGGAGAGGATGTTACCACTAGTGGGAGAGTCTAGGACTAGAGGTCACGGCCTCAGAATTAAAGGATGTTCTTTTCGGAAGGAGATGAGGAGACATTTCCTAAGTCAGAGGGTGGTGAATCTGTGGAATTCTAAGTCAGAGGGTGGTGAATCTGTGGAATCTGTGGAATTCTTTGCCACAGAAGGCTATGGAGGCCAAGTCAGTGGATATTTTTAAGGCAGAGATATTGAGATTCTTGATTAGTACAGGTGTCAGAGGTTATGGGGAGAAGGCAGGAGAATGGGGTTAGGAGGGAGATCAACCATGATTGAATGGCGGAGTGAACATGATGGGCCAAATGGCCTAATTCTACTCCTATTCCTTATGACCTTATGAGATAGCAGCACTGAAAATTTGAGGATACACTTAAATTTCAAAGTTAGTTTATTGTTTCGAACTCATTGCTTCTTATGTCTTGCCATATGCCATTAGGCAGTCATTCCTTGCAACATTATCAAAAATGTTGTCACAACTTTTCAGAGATGTTGTTTTACTGGAAGTGTAGGATCATTACCTCTAAATACAAGTCTGCTGGAGCTATAATTATAGTTTATTAGCAAACGACTGTTGAGCTCTTAAGTACATTTTCTTAACCATTGTTAAGTGCTACCTCCCACAGCTGGTAGGGCAGCTGTGCATTTACAGCCTTGTGAACAATGCTACTTTCTCCTCAATCGGGATCCAAACTGAAGCATGTTGCACAGTAAGCATCCAGCAGAATTGACAGAAATGTTCTCCACATGAAACCAGTTTAATCCTGTCCTTTGGTGCTGTCTGCGTAGAGTTCTCCCTGTGACCTGTGGGTTTCCCCTGGATGCTCCAGTTTTCTATCCCAGAGACATGCGGATTATGTTGTTAATTATCTTCTGTAAATTGCCCCTAATGTTTAGGTGAGTGGTATAATCTGGGAGGAGTTGATAAGAATCTAGGATGATTGATGGACTGCAAGCACTTGGTGGGCTGAAAGTATTTCTCTATGACTCTCTATGATTCATAGCAACAGTCTGTAATTTAGTTATATCTCTCTGAGGACTTCCAACTCCAGCTATGATGATAAAATTATAATTTTTAGACCTAATTATTGAATTCACTTATGTAATAAATTCAACTCACGTTTTAAATTTGTCACAATGAAGCATACTTTGTAATAAAAGACGTGGATTCGGTTGAAATGAACAAATGGGAAATTAGCATTAGTACCCAATAATAAGTTTGTGCTTAGTTGGAGAAGGTAGAGAATCGAGATAAAAATGTATTTATTGAGAACTTAGTTTTAACAGTCACCACTCATTCTTAAGGAAACGGGGCTTCCCCTCTTCCATTATAGATGAGGCTCTCACTAAGGCCTCCTCAATATCCCGCAGCTCCGCTCTTGCTCCACCTCCCCCCATTCGTAACAAGGACAGAATCCCCATTGTCCTCACCTTCCACCAGCGTATCCAACAAATTATCCTCCAACATTTCCGTCACCTCCAACGGGATCCCACTACTGGCCGCATCTTCCCATCTCCTCCCCTTTCTGCATTCCGCAGAGACCGTTCCCTCCGTAACTCCCTGGTCCACTCGTCCTTTCCTACCCAAACCACCCCCTCCCCAGGCACTTTCCCCTGCAACCGCAGGAGATGCAACACCTGTCCCTTTACCTCCTCCCTCGACTCCATCCAAGGACCCAAACAGTCTTTCCAGGTGAGACAGAGGTTCACCTGCCCTTCCTCCAAACTCATCTATTGTATCCGCTGCTCTAGATGTCAACTTCTTTACATCGGCGAGACCAAACGCAGGCTCGGCGATCGTTTCGCTCAACACCTTCGCTCAGTCCGCCTTAACCAACCTGATCTCCCGGTGGCTGAGCACTTCAACTCCCCCTCCCACTCCCAGTCTGACCTTTCTGTCATGGGCCTCCTCCAGTGCCATAATGGGGCCCACCGGAAATTGGAGGAACAGCACCTCATATTCCGCTTGGGCAGCTTACAGCCCAGCGGTATGAACATTGACTTCTCTAACTTTAGATAGTTCCTCTGTCCCTCTCTCCCCCTCCCCCTTCCCAGTTCTACCACTGTCTTCCTGTCTTCACCTATATCCTTTCTTTGTCCCGCCCCCCCCTGACATCAGTCTGAAGAAGGGTCTCAACCCGAAACGTCACCCATTCCTTCTCTCCGAGATGCAGCCTGACCTGCTGAGTTACTCCAGCATTTTGTGATACCACTAAAACCATGTTGTTCCACATTGCTCAGTATCAGCCTGTCTCACTCTGTGTGCTTGAAAATGGAAAGCAAACCTTGACTCCTCAACTGCTCCACGGTCAGCCAATCTCTTGACTTGATGCCCTCCAAATCTCCTGGTTTTCACTTCATTTTTTTGGTGTGTGCACAAGTTAACAATCCGAATTGGCAACGCATTCCTTCCTTTATGGTCCACTATTAGTTGCACTGTCCTCAACTGTAATAGTTCTGCACTCTGAGATTCTCCACGTACATCAGAGAAATTGAAAAACAAAGTGTTGGAAGAACTCAGCAGGCCAGGCAAAATCTGTACAGGGAAATGAACTGAGAACATTTCAGGACAGTGTCCTTTACACTTCTTCCACTGATGCTGCCTGGTCTGCTGTTTTCCTCCAGCAGCTTGTTGCTCAAGATTCCAGCATCTACAGTCTCTTGTGTCTCCATAGAAATTGAAATGTTGGCGCTAATGTCGAGGTGGAAAATAAATGGAATACTATTGAAATACTAAACAGCAAAGACACTCTTTCATTTGTGTGTATGACCTTACCGTTGAGTTTCCTGGTGGTTGGTAAGAGACTTAGGAGCTTGTGGCGTTAGTTTCTTTAAAGATCTTTCATCATTATTGCTGTATCAGGGTGATAGTTCAAACTACATCTATAGCACATGCATTTATTCACAAAATGCTGGAGTAACTCAGCAGGTCAGGCAGCATCTCAGGAGAGAAGGAATGGGTAACGTTTCGGGTCGAGACCCTTCTTCAGACTGATGTCAGGGGGGCAGGACAAAGGAAGGATATAGGTGGAGACAGGAAGGTAGAGGGAGATCTGGGAAGGGGGAGGGGAAGAGAGGGATTAAACTCCAGCATTTTGTGTCGACCCGATACGTCACCCATTCCTTCCCTCCTGAGATGCTGCCTGACCTGCTGAGTTACTCCAGCATTTTGTGAATAAATACCTTTGATTTGTACCAGCATCTGCAGTTATTTTCTTATTCTATAGCACATGCATTGTGCTTGAGTACATAGTTTGTAACACAGCTCAATAAATTCATGATATTACCCAACAAGGCAATTAGATCAGGATGTAACACATAAATGCATAAAGTACTGGACTTGTGCAGCATAATGCTTCTTACATTATAAGCTTCACTAGGCGACCACTCATCAAAACTTCCCTAAATTCCATCCTGTACTTCCCAATTACAAGTTCTCTATGGCATTTTTTCCAAAACATTGGATTCAAAATATTTTTCAAAATTAATCTTTAATCCTGCATACCTAGATAAATCAAGTCTCAAGCATCTCTTGAGTTTTTGTTTCAAAAGACCATAGCTGAATCATCGATATTTTAGAATCTGGGTGACCAAACAGCTGTGAAGTTATTGTATATACAGTATTGAACAAAGGGAATCTTTTTTTATGTACTGTGCAAGTTTTGCTAAATTGGTTTTATGACTTGGCTAAAAATTAATCAAACCTACATGTAACACATATTTAGACAGGAAGTAGGCCAGAGCTTCCAATTTTATCACAGGCTACATCACTATAAATGATCCTGTGTTGTTTTTGCTGTTGGAAGGCTTTTTTCCCCGTTGGAAGATGGCCTAGGTCTCATTACGCATTCTTCAGATATTCTGAGTTGCTCATAGTGTTGAGGTGAATGTGATAACCTTTTATTTGATTAATTGAAAAATAAAGTGTGATTTATGAGGTAAATGGAAAGCATGAAAAATAGTGTAATTGGATGTTTCTGTGATGTCTTTAATTTTAAAGATAACCTTTGGGTCAATTTCAAATTATTAATCATCTTGCAAAAAGTACACTTCAGGGGCTATTTTTAAAAAATGACTTAAAATTCCCGTGTTAAATAATTCACAAGCCGTGGGGAAAATCCTTGAAAATATTCCATCGCAGTTTCCAACAGCTCAGTTTTAGCTGGGCTACTTGATGCACCAAAAACATGAAGTGCTCGAGTAACTCAGAGGGTCAGGCAGCATCTCTGGAGGAACAAGGATAGCTGACATTTTGGGTTGTGACCCCTCTTCAGACTGAACCCAAAACTTCACCTATCCATGTTCCTCCAGGGATGCTGTCTGACCTGCTGAGTTACTCTAGCACTTTGTGTGGGGTGGGGGTTTTTTTGCATCTGTTGTTCCTTATGTCTTCTTTAAGCATCATTTGCTTAAATCTTGTTTTCATGATGAAGGAAGTTTTACATCATCTCTGAAATCAAGTTCTTCATCCTATGTTTGGACCAAGGCTATATTGAGGGTTCCTGGTCCTGATGCAATCAAAACTGAGCTCTGGGAGTAGATTATTGTTGGGTAAAGGATGCTAATCCTAGTATTTATGACATTTCCACAAGAGGTTATTACATTGATGGTTGTTCAAATTGAGTAGATCCTGTCAAAGTTACATGGCTAGACATTTTTACATTTAGTTAGGTAGATGTTACCTGTACTATTAGTGGCACAGGTCTTGAACACTGCAGTTGTGACATTGTTGGGTCCCATTGTCTTCCAACTGTTTCTTGTCAACAGAAGTTACTAGGTTAATTCCCGGAATGGCGGAACTGTCATATGTTGAAAGACTGGAGCGGCTAGGCTTGTATACACTGGAATTTAGAAGAATGAGAGAGGATCTTATCGAAACATATAAGATTATTAAGGGGTTGGACACTTTAGAGGCAGGAAACATGTTCCCAATGTTGGGGGGATCCAGAAACAGGAGCCACATTTTAAGAATAAGGGGTAGGCCATTTAGAACGGAGATGAGGAAAAACATTTTCAGTCAGAGAGTTGTAAATCTGTGGAATTCACTGCCTCAGAAGGCAGTGGAGGCCAATTCTCTGAATGCATTCAAGAGAGAGCTAGATAGAGCTCTTAAGGATAGTGGAGTCAGGGGGGTATGGGGAGAAGGCAGGAACTGGGTACTGATTGAGAATGATCAGCCATGATCACATTGAATGGTGGTGCTGGCTCGAAGGGCCGAATGGCCTACTCCTGCACCTATTGTCTATTGTCTATTGTCTTTAATCAGTTTGACTGATTGGTTTCTGTGATGCTGGAAACGATGAAGAAGTTGAGATGGATTATTCACTGAGTGCTAATGGCTGAAGAAGGCTGCAAGAGCTTCAGCCTTAATTCGGTAGCGATGTGATGTGGTCTTCCTTCACTGAGGAAAAAGATGCTCTTGGAGCCTGAAGCAATTTTTTGTGAAATTTCACTTTCCCAACAGGTAGTCAAAAAGATATTTGTTCCACACAGGTTTGGATATTCTTTCCTCAAGCATTTTCAGACATTTCCAATATGAGCACAAATTTTTGAAGCTAAGCTGCAACCTGATGTCTTAAGAATAGTTTTATTTGGCAGGAGGTCAAGACTGGTCAACTAGTGAGCCATAACCTTTGATGATCTAATATCAGAAGCCACAGCATTTGTAAAATATCTACCATCTATAATGTTAATTGCCAAATTAACATTTGGAGAATCTTTTGTGCTTTAACCATGACCTTTGACTGTTCACAATCAAAGATTTATGGCCCTTTATTCTCAGAACCTTTGAAAAATGAGAGATGATCTTAGTAAAACACACAAGACTTGAGTGGGATCTGACAGGGTAAATATTGCGAGGATGCCCCCTACAACGATTACAGACTGTAGGGTTATCCACTTAAGAAATGAAAATAAATTTCTTCTTGCTGAGTGTTATGAATCTTTGAAAGTCTCTGATCATTTCCAGAGATCAGGATAATATTTCTATTATTTAGTATAGGAATTTGGGCATCAGCAGCAAGATCCGGATTTATTACCTATCTCTAATTGTATTTAAAAATTTAGAGGGGAACCATATTCTTGAAGCACTACTATCCTTCTATTGAAAGTGCTCCCATTGTGCTGTTTTGGGTGGAGTTGCAAGGTTTAGACCAAGTGGCAATGAAGGGCTTGTGGTATACATCCAAACCAGAATGAAGTGTGGCCTGGAGGTAGTAGCCTGTGGGTGGTGCTGTTTTTATGAGCTTGCTGTCTTTCTCCTTTCTCATGGTGGTTCAGATTGTCAGCTTGTAAGGTGCTGTCAAAATAGTGCAGTATAGTTTTGGAGATGGTGTACACTGCAACTGTTGTGTTTTGTTAGTGAGGAAATAAATGTTAAGGAGTGTGGACAGGGTTTTAGTCCAGTCGATTGTTTTGTCCTTGATGGTATTGAGCATCCTAATAGTAGTTTTCTAAGTGTGAAATATTCTGTCATAATTCTAGTTGGGGCCTTGTATAGATGGTAGAAAGGCACCAGAGTGTTAAGAGCTGAATCACTCACTGCAGATTGCCCAGTCTCTGACCTGCTCCTGTCAGAATGGTATTTATGTGACTGGTCTGGTTGAGTTTCTGATCAGTGTAGTGGACGTACTAACGTTAATGTCATTGAAGGTCAACTGACTGTGGTTCGACTCGCTTTTGCTGGAGATGATGTCATTGCCTGGCATTTTCTTGATGTAAATGTCACTTGTCACTTATCTTGAATGTTGCATGGGTCTTGCTGATGCAGGCATGGACTACTTACTTTTAAGAGGAGCTGCAGTTAGAAGTGAACATTGTGGCATCATAATTGATGAGCAACTGACGATGGTTGGACCCAGGGCATTGCCCAGAGGAACTCCTGCAGTGATGTCCTGGAGTTTCACAGATTCCATTTTGACAGCTGTAACCATGTTGCCTTGTGTGAGATGTGACTCCAATTATTGTGTTACTGTGCATATTTAAGGTTTGAATAGCGGGTGTTTTGCAATATGGAAGAATTTAAGGATATGGGCACCTGGCAGGAGAGAAATCGAGTCCATCGATCTCATTGACTGGTGGAGCATAAGGAGTCTTTGACCAACATTTGCTCCTATTTCTTTTGTTCCTATCCCAGATAATGAGGCATCATTCATATTATCACAGTTATCAGTGCTGTGGGATAGCAAGAGTGGCACAGCTGGTAGAGCTGCCGTCTCAGAGTTAATTACTGACCTCTTGTGCTGTTTCTATGGAGCTTGCATGTTCTCCCTGTGACCCCGCGGGTTTCCTCCAGGTGCTGTGGTTTCCTCCCACATTCCGAAGACATACGGGTTTGTAGGTTAATTGGCTTCTGTAAATTGTCTCAAGTGTATAGTGGATGCAAAAATGGGATAACATAGAACTAGTGTGAATGGATGATTAATGGTTGGTGTGGACTCAATGGTATCCATGGTGTATCTCCAAACCAAATAAAAAAAACTAAACTATATCATAGTTTTAAACTGTTATATTATATATCGAAGATTCAGAGAAAAGTATTTAACTTCTGCTGTACAAGATTACACTCAGCCTTTTCCAGCGGCTTCATCTCCTCAGCTGTAAGGATTATTTACTCTTTGAGTTGATCCATCATAGTTTTACCTTCACAGGGTGAATGCATTTCCACAGTTTGGCTTGTGAAATTCCTTTTGCCAACAACTGTCGTGAAATTTGCCAAATTCTTGAATGAAATTGTCAATTGCATCCTTCTGCGATTCTTTCATCACACAAAGTAGCAGGAGGGAATTTCCACAATAAATCTATTACTGTTCCCACTGAGTAAACCTGGGCATATCCTCTTTCGAAGCTTGTGTGTTAAGTTTAGTTCTAGTTTAGTTTAGAGATACTGTATAATGTGGAAACGGGCCCTTCAGCCCCACGGGTCTGTGCTGATCGGCAATCCCCACACATTAACACTATCCTACACACACTAGGGACTACTTACAATTTGTTACCGAAGCCAATTAGCCTACAAATCTATAAATCTTTGGAGTGTGGGAGGAAACTGGAGCACCCGGAGAAAACCCATGTAGGTTACGGGTAGAACGTACAAACTCCGTACACGCAGCACGCGTGGTCAGGATTAACCCGGGTCTCTGGCGCTGTAGAGCAGCAACTCTACCACTGTGTCACCATGCTACCCCTAAAGAGTGCTTATCACTTTTTGAAATAAAGTTGTTTTTGGCAAAAACAGAAAAAGCTGGCAATGTTCATCAGATCAAGCAGCAACAATTTGTGTTTCAGGTCCAGGGCCCTTTGAGCTCCTTATAGATACAGGCTAGCTTTCAGTGTGATAAAAGGTGGTGGAGGGATACATGGTACAATTGGAACATCTCCCATAGGACCATGCAAATTGCTTAATGGGAGCAGATACCAACTCATTAAGCTTCCTTGTCTGTGTAATTTGTTACAAAAAGTGAGACATGCACGGCAGACCAGAATGATAAAAGTGGAGCCAGTGAGAAGAGTTGCGGAAATGGCCAGTTCTAACAAAGGCAGAAAGGAAAAGTGAGTTACCTAAAGTCGGAGAATTGAATATTGAACTGGAAAAAGAGCGGCCCTGAGTAGGCCTGAATTGAATACTATTCCACCCATCCCACAAAACACCGTTCCACCTATCCCACGAAAGACAGTTCAAACTTGGACTCACGCAAATGTCCAGATTTCCACCTTTTAATATGGAGAAAGTCTGCTTTTTTAATTTCTCAGTGAGGTTGATAATCACCAGTATCACATCGAGGTTTGGCACAACACCAAAGTGAGGAGTCAGAGTTGATCTCCTGAGGGCTGATAACCGCAAGGTTTGCCTCTCAACTTTTGATGAGCAATATATCCTATTGTTCAGGAATTCTATATCACGCAGCATGAAACCCAGTTTCAAAACAGTAAAAATGGACTAGCCTTATCTTCAGATAGGCAGCAGCCAGGAATTAATGTAAAACTTGCCATACATCTGGTGCTCCATTTATTCCCTCCACTCTCTTAACAATCAAATGGGAATTCTGTTGTGAAGGGTAAGAAACTTCAGACTTCGGCACCGTTTGATTTTTTTTCCCTCAGAACTTCAAACAGAAATCTAAACAAACTGCAGCAACTACTCAGTTGTACATTTTTGCTGTGCAGTCAGTGCCTGCTGCTTTGTTGTTGTGGGCTCTGTGGCTTCTTAAGTTTAGGAACAGATCTAGAGTGTGAGTTGCCGAACCCATCATGTGGGGAAGGTAGAAATCATACAGGTGTCTCACCTGCCAGAAGCTTACAGAATAGGCAGAAAGTGCCATCAATCGCATGTAATGTTGATTTGCCACCCGACTACGAAAACTGGATTCAAAACAAAAAATGCACGAAAAGCTTAGCAGGCCAGGTAGCATCTTTGGTAAGAGATGTGGACAGGACAAAGCCAGACAAGTGACAGGTGAGTGGGGTTTGATGGACAAATAGTTGGACAAAGGTCGGAGATGAAAAGACAAAAGGCTATAAGATGAGCGAAGAGGCATGAAATGTAAAGCTACAGGAAGGGATATAGGAGGAAGGGGAAAAGGCAGCAGGATTGTAGGAGAAATGGGTGCACATCAGGTGGGGCATAGGAAAGATGCGGGCGTGTTTGTTGGTTAGTTACCTAAAATTGGAGAATTCAGTGTTTACACCATTAGGTTGTAAGCTACCCAAGTGGAATATGAGGTGTTGTTCCTCCATTTTGCGTGTAGCCTCACTCTGGCAATGGGGTAGAGCCAAGGCAGAATAGGAAGGGGAGTTAAAATGGTTGGCAACCAGGAGAACTAACAGGGTTTGGCAGACTGAATGTAAGTGTTCGGTGAAACAGTCGCCTAGTCTGTGCTCAGTTTCACCAATGTACAGGAGGCCACATCAGGAGCACCCTAGTGCCCCTGGTGTGTAGGATGCAATACTGCGATAACATAGAACTAGCATACAGGTGATCGTTAGTTGGTGCGGACTTGGTGGGCTGAAGGGCCTGTTTCCACGCTGTATCTCTAAGTTAAAATGGTAGATGAGGTTAGAGGAGGTGCATGTGAAACTCTGTCTCACCTGGGAGGAGGAGGGACCAGGGACATGCATTGTGAGGGTGGTGGTGGAGGAGTTAAGGGAGAAGTTGTTCAATGTCTGCACAAGTTGAGCCAGGCGAAAGAGCGTATTTAATTGGTATATTTACAGCCTTTTGATACTTGCATGGAAATGCCATACAGAAGTAGGGCATTCACTCTATACGACCAAAAGGGCCAGCTTTATCCTGACAATTAAACATCTATTTTAGTTTAGAGATACAGCTTGGAAACAGGCCCTTCGACCCACTGAGTCCGTGCCAACCAACGATCACCCATACGCTAGTTTTATGTTATCTCAGTTTCACATCCTACGCATTAGGGATAATTTACAGGATCCAATTAACCTACAAACCTGCATGTCTTCGGAATGTGAGAGGAAACCGGAGCACCCGGTGAAAACCCACGCAGTCACAGGGGGAACTAACAAACACCGTACGAACAGCAGCCATAGTCAGGATAGAACCGGGTCTCTGGCACTGTAAAGCAGCAACTCTACCGCTGTGCCATTGTGTCACCACTAACTCCAGCTTATTTTCCTTTCTCCTTCAGGATTATCTAGATTCCCCTCACGAGAACATTTCTGAACCCAATTATTCGTAAGATTAGTGTGGAGGCTGATGACTGCGTTATTGCAGTGTATGATAATTGCGGGGGTGCGCAGCCCAGCCAAAATCAACACATTGACATATGGAGAAACAAGTCCCTTAAGGAGTAAAGTGGCAGCATTGTGGAGAAGCAAGTTGGTGCATTAGCATGCTGTGCCATTGAGACGGTGCCAATTATTTCCCACCAAACACAAAGGAGGAAATAATTGGAAGATAAGTCATCCAGGTTATTGTCATGAACCGACAAGAAAACAATAGATGTGACATTGCCAGCTCCCAAGAGACTGCTGGCACTATCAACATAAACATACATTAAAAATCCTTTCAAAAGTGGGCATGGTTTTGATTGAACATAAAATCCAAAAGCCTGCAGATGCTCAAAATCCAAAAATAAAAACAGAAAATCGTAGGAACACACAGCAGGTCAAGTAGTACTTGTGGGACGAGGCACAGTTAAATGTATCAGGTCTAAAATCCATCCTCAGAGTGGAGAATAATGTGGACCCTGTAACAAGCCAGAAGGAAGAAATGAAAACGTATGTTTTATACACAACACTAAACAAATGACCACAAATGAATGGAATAATTCCTTTGCCACTAGTGCTCTCATGTAATACTGCTCACCCTCCTGAATTTGCAATGGGTAAGAAAACATAAGGGAGGAGTGGTAATATATTTTTGTAAATATCAACTTAAAAATAACAAAAAAATCAGAACCAAATCAATGCCAGATAAAGGTATATCTTTGCACCATGTAGTGATATAGTGAAGATAAATTCTTCATTGAAATAACAACCATGATTGATACAGAATCTCTGAAGCCTTCTGCTAAAGCAGTACTGAAGCCAATGCCAATCGCTGCTTCACTGAACGGAAATAATTGCCTACCTGGATCCCTGGACTATCTTTAATCAGCGATTCAAACTAAATGTTATTCCCTTTATCCTGCATCTGCATACTGTGGACAGTTTGATAGAACTGGATAGAACACAACAAAAAAGCTTTCCACTGCACCTCGGGACACGTGACAATAAACTAAACTAAACATGCTGCTGAGATTTTAGCTCACCAGTCACTACTTACCTTGAAACCACTAAAACACAGGTTTGCAGGCAACTGAGAAAGGATCATTAAATTGATTTCCTCCTATTTAATTAGAGAAACACCCAAATGCTTGAAATTACAAAGTACTGGAGGAAAGGAAAATTACCCTTAAAAGACCATTTTTGCATTAATTACTAGGATGGAAAGGTAATAGCGGTGCAATTAATTGACTACTTGACCCCTGACAGTATGCTTCTGGATAAGAATTTTCAGGCTCACTGGCCATCTGTCAAATACATTTGGCTTTCTTTTCACAATGTACAGGCTGTTACTCACAGTTGAGATTTTAAGATTCCTGGGGAATTGCATTTGCGCGCAGTATTTGGCTTTATTGCTAATTTTCTCTTCCCAGACTGAAAGCTAGCTCCTTCTGGACAGCAGTGTCACCTTGGTATTCCACATGCCCACTCCTATAACATCAAATCCAAGATGGTCAGAATGAAGCATTTCACTGGTAGTGAAATTGAACAGCTGCGATTGATTACTCTACCTGAAACAGAAAAAAATGTGAATTAATTTATATGTATTTATAATTATGAAGTTTTTACTATATGGTGATCTAGGCATATAGAATTATGATGAGTGACAAAATCCTGGAGGAGTTATGAGAAATTTTATTGGACAGTGAATTGTCATGATCTAGAATGTACTGATAAAATGGCGGAAGTTGGTTTAAAATACGTGCAAAAGGACAATGGATAAATTCTTGTCAAAACATGGGGAAAGTGCAAGAGCACAGCATCAAAGAGACATGCAGCATGGCAACAGACCCTTTGGCCCATTTCATTCATGCCGACCAGGTTTTATAACAGTGCTCATCCCATCTGCCTGTATTTGGCCCATGTCCTTCTAACTCCCATCCATGTATCCATATCTGAATGTCTTTTAACATCATCTTTGCACATAGCTTCCTGCATCAGTTTGTTTCATATATACCCGACCCTCAATGTAAAGACATTGTCCCTCGGATCTCTTTTAAATGTTTCCCCTCTCACTTTAAACCTTTCCCCACTAGTTTATAAACTCCTCTAACTTGGTGAAACGATTGTGACCATTCACCTTATCTGTGCCTCTCATGATTTTGTCTGGCTCTGTAAGGTCACTCCTCTGCCTCCTTTGCTTCCTATCCTATCCAGCCTCTCATTATAATTCAAGATGTTGAGTCCTGTTAACATCCCAGTGAATCATTTCTGAACCGTTTCCACCTTAATGACATCCTTCCTGTAACATGACAACTACCACTGCACATTACTCCAAATGTGGTCTCATCAACATCTCGACAGCTGTAGTATGATGCCCTAACTCCTGTACTCCATACCCTTATTGAAGAAAGCAAGCATGCCGAACACATTCTTCATTACCCAGTCCACCTGTGTTGCCATTGTCTGAGAACTAGATACCTGTATCCCTCAGTCTCTCTGCTCTAAAGTACTCTCTGGGACTCTACTATGTATTTTGTAAGTACATCCAGGTTTGACTTTCCAAAGTCAACAATCATTTGTTTGGTTTTACTGACGTTAAGAGCAAGGTTGTTGCTCTGGCACCATTTGGTCTTTCGATCGATCTCCCCCCTATACTCCATCAATATACAGGTATACTGAGTCCATCAGTTCACAATCAGTTCACTCACAGATGTCAGAGTAAAATTCCATCTGCCATTCCTTAAACCTCTTCCTAGTTGATCCAGATCCTTTTTTAAACTTGCATAACCTTCCTCGCTGTCCAATGTCCAATCACTTTTGGTGTTATCTGCAAATTTATTAACTACATTATCATCCAAATCATTAATGCAAATGACAAATAGTGGACCCAGCAGAGATTCCTGTGGCTCTCCCACTTGTCACGGCCCTCCAAACAACCTATCCACTACTGCCCTTTGACTCCTTCCATCAAGCCAGTTTCCGAATCCAAGTTGGAGGATGAACCCTGGATCCCACATGATCTAAAGTTCCAGACTACCCTACCATGCAGGACCTTGTCAAAGGCTTCTTAAAGTTCATCTGGACAACATCCACTGCCCTATTCTCGTCAATCTTCTTGATGATCTCTTCAAAAATTCTATCAAATTTACGAGTCATGATTTCCCCCACTCAAAGCAATGCATCATATCCCAAATCAGTCCTTGCATGTGGCGCAGTGGCGCAGTGGCGCAGCTGGTAGAGCTGCTGCCTCATAGCACCAGCATCATCAGAGACCTACACCACTATGACCACACTCTCATTTCACTCCTGCCATTGGGAAGAAGGTATAGGAGCCTGAAAACTGTAATGTCCAGGTTCAGGAGCAGCTTCTTCTCAACAACCATCAGGCTAGTAAACACTACAACCTTTAAATAAGTTCCAAACTACATATTATGGGGCATACTGAACTTTTTTCGTTGCTGTTTACAGAGTACCATGTTTTCATATCTGTTGTGCTGCTGCAAGTAAGAATTTCATTATTCTGTTTCGGGACATATGACAATGAAACACTTGTCTTTTGTCGGTGGGCCAAAGGGTTTGTTTCCATGCTGAATCTCTAAATTAAACCAAACTATCCAAATATCGGTGGATCTTGTTCCTCAGCATCCCCTCCTGCGCACAAGAGTCAGACTCAGTGAACAACTCCTGAAACTTGGACAACTGGCATGCTAAATTATAAAGCGAAAAATGTCATTTTTACTGAATTTCACAAGGTAGGTTAAAGAAGGTTGTAAATACTGGAAATTGAAAAACAAAATCACTGGGTCTACAAAGAAAGCCCATGGCATCAGTAAAGAAGGATGGTAAATGATCCTGATGTACAACCCCTGTCTCAGAGCTGAAAAATAGAAAGGAAAATAAACCTGCCGTGATGGATGTTTGAGAGACTTAATAGATTATATGGTCTGCAAATCTTTTAGTAGAAAAGCAGAAACCCTCTAAATTTTCTCAAAATTCTTCTCCCTGGAAGGACATTAGAAGAGCAGAAAAATGGCGAAGATGATGCAAATTACAGAAAGAGCATCAAATGGCATAAAAACTAAAAATACTGGACAATTGCAGGCAATAACATTCACAGCCATCTTCACCTGGTACCAGAGTCTCTTGCAGGAGTAATTTCAAAGTATTAGGTACAGAAAATCTATTATTTTTCCTCTTGCCTAGGAGCACTTCGAGAAATTCAGATGCAGCAAAACAACTGATTCAGCACGGACTGGGAATTAAACTCCCCAGGGCCACAATGCCTTTTCAAAAGAGATTCAGTCCACAGTAAAGGCAGTAATGGTTAAGAAACACTATAAGTGTATTCATGTTAGAATACTGTTTGAAAGATAGCAACAACATAAAGAAGTAAATAGTGGTAATTAATGTTGTAATTACTTCGCATTTTGGAGATCAAAAAATGTGGGATTCGGCTGAGATGCAGGATCAACCTTAGTCTTTTTGAATGGCAGGAAAGGTTCAAGCAACCATATAAACTATTTTCCTCCAAATTCTTATGTCCTTAATTAAATAACTACTTATGGCTCTGTTGAAATTGAGCTGCAGACTACAAATCCACAATAAATCGAGATAACATTGCCCACTAATTGAACAAGGAAGGATGAATCTTCCTGCCTTTTTGGCATCATCAAAGTGTTATGGCTTGTGCACAGTCAGCTTTTTGCCATGTTGTTCCATAACAGGTGACCTTCTGGACATCTGGAAGGTTTTATGTACAGATTAAACGAGGTGCTTTGGAAAGGATCCAAAGCAGTTACAGCATGTATTGTGAGCATATGGCCGATCAAGCTTGACTGTTTTTTTACACAAGAGGCAAGATTTTTGAGTTGTGTCAGACTGATCCATACCATGTAATTGCAGCTTTTAGTATAAGCTGAGGTTTTGAACTTCAACTGCTTGGTTCCATTCCAGCTCACCATTTTTAATGTAAAGGTTAAATGATCCAATCCTTTTAAAACAAATCTTAAAAAACTGGCTGTGAAAAATCTCACGTGATCTAATGTGAACTGCACTTATCAAGTTGGATTTTATCTTTTCATTCAAATGCACTCGCTAATGGACTTTGCAGCATATTTTGGGTGATCTTCTGCAAAAGTTTAAATTGGAACTTGTTAACGAAAGTTGTTGCAGTCATTAAGGCAATAGAAAATGGAATTAGGGAGTTTCTAGAGCCAAAGATCGAAAGTAGATAACGAGTAAAGTCCATATGCTCGAGCTTCATTAAGTTTAATGGATGACTTCTTCAAATTAGTATTTTATTCCTGATGTCCCTGCTGTTGAGAGAACACCAAGAAGGAAGTGGGGCAATCCTGACCTTTCACAGTTTTTGGATGCAGTTCTTGCAGGGTGTATATAACTGAGAGTAGCAGGGAAAATTAAAGGCAGAATCATTCAAGATGATATGCATTTATTCCTTTGAATACAAAGGTGAGTGAAGGAGCTTACAAATAGGATTTTTGCATTATCTAACTCATTTTTGCTCATTTGTCCTTTGTTATCACCATGTGACAAATTCTTAATGTCTCTGCTTTGTTATTGCTGCTGCATTTGAGGAAAAACCTTTGTAGGCCATATTAAATTTATCTTGGCTTCATTATGGATCATATTTATCGCTTTGAATTCATGCTTAATGACCAATTGGCTTGGTAAGAGCTAAGCATCAGAGATTTATTTTAACCCTACGTACAGAATATCATTCCCTTTGTACTATTCTGAACTCTTTTCATTTCATCTCCAAGAAATTGGCAATGGATGCTACATTTTAACCTTTTTTGTTCACAGTTCTTTGCCCGGCAGGATCAGAATTGAGGCTGTCAAAGTCTTTTCACAGTTGTTAGAGGGAACGTCCAACCCATCAGCCTGGACAAGGTTCAAAGAAAGATCCCAGAGAAAAAGAACATTGAAGTGAGTTATTGTTCCACTCAGTGCTATCTTTGCCACTGTTACTATTTAGCTGGGGGCTTTATGAAATCACAGCAGGAACATATCCTCGTATTGATTGGCTCAATTCATTTATTCACATTAAGAAACAATAAGCAATTCTTATCAAAAACAAAAAAGATTGGAACTTGAATCTCGTGACTTAAATAATGTAGATGACACTTACACCAACCCCATGCTTAAGTTATAATTGTGTTCAGCTTTTCTTGATTTATGAACATTTAATTTATAAAGCTTTGCTATAATGCCATTGACTATTTGGAATTTGTGACTTTGATTTGCAAAGTTATTTTTTGCAAGAACAAATTGTGCCCCATATTTTCCACCCACAGAAATGCGTAGTACTGAAAAAAACCACAATGCATTTTATAGAAACATTCAAGATTCAAGATTCAAGATATCTTTATTTGTCATCCAAAAAACAAGTTTTTTGGACGAAATTTAGTCACCCACAGTCCAATAATAAAAGCAATAAAACAAACAAATTACACAACACCAACCAACACACAAAAAAAAGAAACATCCATCACAGTGAGTCTCCTCCAGTCCCCTCCTCACTGTGATGGAAGGCCAAAATGTATTTTCCCTTCCCCTGTCATCTTCTCCCGCGGTCAGGCTGGTGTCGTTGCCACGTTCCATGCCGCGCCGGACGGTGAAGGGTCCGCAGCGGGCCGACCCAAGCCCCGCGATCCGGGGCGGGCGAACACGCTGTCGCTGCCGCTGTTGCTGCACGTCGGGGCGGTCGTGGCTCCCATAGATAGAAACATAGAAAATAGGTGCAGGAGGAGGCCATTCGGCCCTTTGAGCCAGCACCGCCATTCATTGTGATCATGGCTGATCGTCCCTAATCAATACCCCGTGCCTGCCTTCTCCCCATATCCCTTGATTCCACTAGACCCTAGAGCTCTATCTAACTCTCTCTTAAATCCATCCAGTGATTTGGCTTCCACTGCCCTCTGTGGCAGAGAATTCCACAAATTCATAATTCTCTGGGTAAAAAAACTTCTTCTCACCTCAGTTTTAAATGGCCTCCCCTTTATTCTAAGCCTGTGGCCCCTGGTTCTGGA
Source organism: Rhinoraja longicauda (assembly GCF_053455715.1). NCBI lineage: Eukaryota > Metazoa > Chordata > Chondrichthyes > Rajiformes > Arhynchobatidae > Rhinoraja > Rhinoraja longicauda. The sequence continues at coordinate 14,999,827 of NC_135965.1, read as the reverse complement.
CTCGCCCAACATTGGGAACATTTTTCCTGCATCTAGCTTGTCCAGTCCTTTTATAATTTTATATGTTTCTATAAGATCCCCTCTCATCCTTCTAAACTCCAGTGAATACAAGCCTAGTCTTTTCAATCTTTCCTCATATGTCAGTCCCGCCATCCCAAGGATCAATCTCGTGAACCTATGCTGCACTGCCTCAATTACAAGGATGTCCTTCCTCAAATTAGGAGACCAAAACTGTACACACTACTCCAGATGTGGTCTTACCAGGGCCCTATACAACTGCAGAAGATTTCACTGAGCCTTTTCAATTTACAATATTTCACTAAGCAAATTTTCCATAAATGCATCCCTTTCACAAATTGAACAATGGCTGTAATCACTTCTGTAACATTGGGGCAGACCAACAAGGGATTGTGAATCTAGTGCATGATTTTCTACGAAGCTGACATCAGAAATGATTTAACATTTCTATAGTTTGTTACCAGTTAAAATGAAAGAGACTACATTTAAAATTAATACATTGGTTTGATTAATGGTCTCTATTTCAGTTCATCAGGTATTCCTCGCAAAAGTCAAAAATCATCTTTGATCCAGATGAGAAGACTTTTATATTAAGATAAATTAATTCATCATTCTGCATCTGATCATAAATCAAAGGTCAATGAAGCAACAAGCAAGTTATGTAGGATTTTGAATGCGATGGTTACATATACTGTACAAATTATATGAGTGATACTGTATAGCTATGTATTCATCATTTTAATTTGAGCCAAATCATAAACTAGGTTCAAAAAAGGAGTAAACAAAGCTATAAATTATTTTCATTTTGCAACAATGCTGAAATGTTTGAATTTAAAATTACACCAAACAAAAATCAATTGAATCTTTGTAGCACACAATGTTGCGATTGTATGTTCAACTTGCTTGGTTTCTGAGTGTCCAACAATGACAGACAAACCCAAAGGTTTAGTTTCGTGTTTGAGGAGAGTACAAGAAGGGTCTCGACCTGAAATGTCACCTATTCCTTTTCTCCAGAGATGCTGCCTGACCCGCTGAGTTATTCAGGCATTTTGTATCTATCTACACCTGCAGTTCCTCCCTGCACATGTCTTCACAATTGTTGTATTGGGAGACACCAACAAACCAACTGCAAACCACCTCACAAGTTATGAAATTATGAAACCACTTCACAATTATGAAACTGTAAACCAGAGATCAGTGCATTGTTTCTACATCAGAATTTGCTACCTCAGTGACGAAAGCTAAAAACCACAGATGTGGACATTTAATATCACAGCTTCCCACACAAAGTGTGGGATCTAGTCTTTATGAGATGTCCTTTAATTTTGTACTCATCACTTCCTTTCTTTAACTAGTGGCTGAACACTCCCAGCATGCCACAAGTTTTAAAACATCTGTCCTAGCCTTTCTTTAGTAGTATTTTTTTTACCAAGATGAGCAATTGACATCTATTTAGAGAGATAACAAATTGGTTTGCTTTGGAGGGCAATCAATTCAATACATTGATCCAATGTAAGTCCCTGTTTAAGTTTAACATTCTCTAATTAATACTGAAATCGCAATGATATGGAGGTGAATGCTCTTCTGTGGTTCAAGATAAGCTGCAGAATTGCAAAGTATTGGGAAGAGTTTTACTCTGTGAGGCATCTCTTTAGTTAGGCTGAACGTACTTGATACTGGCATTCTGTGAAGGTCGGAGAGAAGCAGCAGCCAGAAGCAGCGAGAGCGAGTATTGGCTGGAAGTAGGTGAGTCAGAGGGAAATAAGATTTTAAAAAAGAACGCCAAAGGCCCGGTTCAAGTAATTTACAAATTAGGCCTAAAGTAGTTGATTAGGTAACAGATAAAGAAGTGCAGCTGTAGCAGAGCAGCCTTGTTGGGGTGAAGTGCCTTGGTGAGTAAAGTGTGAGTCTTTAGCTTGAGAGTCTTTGGCGAGGAGGCTGAGGCAAGGAGGCTACTACACTTGATCGAAATCTGTGATTTGTGATTTTTGTTCACTGAAGAAATGGCAGGCAAGTTGATACAGTGTGTTTCCTGCAAGATGTGGGAAGTCAGGGACACTGCTGGTGCTTCTGGAAACTACACCTGCAGAACAGGTGCAGCTCCTGAATGAACGTGTTGGGGAACTGGAGAAGCAGCTGGATGACCTCAGGGCTCAGGAAGTGCGAAGGTGGGTGACTGTGAGAAAGGGGAGTAAACGTGGAGTGCAGGAGACCCCGTTGGCTGCACCTAATGAAAACAAGTACACCCTCCTGGAAGCTTTCGGGGCAGACGACGCTTCCAGTCTGAGCGGCGGACAGGTCGGTGGCTCCAATCCTAGCGATGAGACTCAACTGGCGAGACCAACATCGGGCAGAGCCATAGTGGTGGGTGACCTCATTGTCCGAGGTGCGGACAGGAGATTCTGTGGTTGCAGGCGAGACTCGAGAATGGTCTAGAATAGAATCAGATGTAGTCAGTATGGATAGAACTGAGGAATTATAAGGATAAAAAGACCCGAATGGGAGTTATCTACAGGCCCCTAAACAATAGACTGGAAATAGGGTGCAAGTTGGATCAAAAGTTAAAATTGGCATGTAGCAAATGTAATGCTATGGGAGATTTCAACATGCGGGACCCCAAGAAAGGGAGTTTGTGAAGTGCCTCCGAGATGGATTCTTCGAGCTACTTGCACTGGAGTCTACCAGGGAGAAGGCAATTCTGGATTTAGTGTGGTGTAATGTACTGGATTTGATAAGGGAACTTAAGGTAAAGGAGCCATTAGGAGGTAGGGACCATAATATGATGTTTTAATCTACAATTTGAGAGGGTGAAGGGAAAATCGGAAGTGTCAGTATTACAGTTGAGCAAAGGGGACTTTGGAGGCATGAGGGAGGAGCTGGCCAAAGTTGACTGGAAAGAGGCCCTAGTAGGGATGACAATGGAACAAAAATGGCAGGTATTTCTGGGAATAATACAGAAGGTGCAGGATCAGTTCATTCCAAAGAGGAAGAAAGATTCTAAGGGGAGGAAGAGGCACCCGTGGCTGACAAGGGAAGGACAGTATACAAATAAAAGAGAAGTATAACATAGCAAAGATGAGCGGGAAGCCAGAGGATTGGGAAACTTTTAAAGAGCAACGGAAGATAACTAAAAAGGAAAGATGAGGTACGCAGGTAAGCTAGCCAAGAATATAAAGGAGGATAGTAAAAGGTTATTTAGGTATGTGAAGAGGAAAAAATTAGTTAAGACAAATGTGGGTCCCCTGAAGACAGAAACAGGTGAATTTATTATGGGGAACAAGGAAATGGCAGGCGAGGTGGTTTGGATCTGTCTTCACTAAGGAAGACACAAACAATCTCCCAGATGTACTAGTGGCCCGAGGACCTAGGGTGACAGAGGAACTGAAGGAAATTCACATTAGGCAAGAAATGGTGTTGGGTAGACTGATGGGACTGAAGGGACTGAAGGCTGATAAATCCCCAGGGCCTGATGGTCGGCATCGCAGGGTACTTAAAGAGGTGGCTCAAGAAATCGTGGACGCATTGGTGATCATTTTACAATGTTCTATAGATTTAGGATCAGTTCCTGTGGATTTGAGGGTAGCTAATGTTATCCCACTTTCCAAGTAAGGGGGGAGAGAGAAAACAGGGAATTATAGACCAGTTAGCCTGGTATAGGTAGTGGGGAAGATGCTGGAGTTAATTATAAAAGATGAAATAGCAGCACATTTGTATAGCAGAAACAGGATCAGTCCGAGTCAGCATGGATTTACGAAGGGGAAATAATGCTTGACTAATCTTCTGGAAACTTTTGAGGATGTAACTCGGAAAATGGACAATGGAGGGCCAGTGGATGTAGTGTACCTAGACTTTCAGAAAGCCTTTGATAAGGTCCCACATGGGAGATTAGTGGGCAAAATTAGAACATATGGTATTGGGGGTAGGGTACTGACATGGATAGAAAATTGGTTGGCCGACAGGAAACAGGGTCCCTTTCAGAATGGCAGGCAGTGACTAGTGGGGTACCACAAGGCTCTGTGCTGGGACCACAGCTATTTACAATGTACGTTAATGATTTAGATGAAGGGATTAAAAGTAATATTAGCAAATTTGCAGATGACACAAAGCTGGGCGGCAGTGTGAACTGTGAGGAGGATGCTATGAGGATGCAGGGTGACTTGGACAGGTTGGGTGAGTGGGCAGATGCTTGGCAGATGCAGTTTAATGTGGATAAATGTGAGGTTATCCACTTTGGTGACAAGAACAGAAAGGCAGATTATTATCTGAATGGTGTCAAGTTAGGAAAAGGGGAAGTACAATGAGATCTGGGTGTAAATCAGTCACTGAAAGTAAGCATGCAGGTGCAGCAGGCAGTGAAGAAAGGTAATGGCATGTTGGCCTTCATAACAAGAGGAGTTAAGTATAGGAGGAAAGAGGTCCTTCTGCAGTTGTACAGGGCCCTGGTGAGACCACACCAGGAGTATTGTGTGCAGTTTTGGTCTCCAAATTTGAGGAAGGACATTCTTGCTATTGAGGGAGTGCACCGTAGGTTCACAAGCTTAATTCCCGGGATGGCGGGACAGTCATATGTTGAAAGAATGGAGCGACTGCGCTTGTGTACACTGGAATTGAGAAGAATGTGAGGGGATTTTATTGAAACATATAAGATTATTAAGGGATTGGACACGCTAGAGGCAGGAAACATGGTGCCGATGTTGGGGGAGTCCAGAACCAGAACCACAGTTTAAGAATAAGGGGTAGGCCATTTAGAACGGAGATGAGGAAAAACTTTTTCACCCAGAGAGTTGTGAATCTGTGGAATTCTCTGCTTCAGAAGGCAGTGGAGGCCGATTCTCTGGATGCTTTCAAGAGAGAGTTAGATAAAGCTCTTAAAGATAGTGGGGTCAAGTAATATGGAGAGTAGGCAGGAACGGGGTTCTGATTGTGGATGATCAGCCATGATCACAGTAAATGGCGATGCTGTCTCAAAGGGCCGAATGGCCTACTCCTGCACCTATTGCCTATTTGCCAAGCAAACTCCAAATGTTAGTGTTATCTTTAATTTGTTGCATTTGAGAAGTGCCATCAAATTAAAATATTAATTAAAAGAAGTACTTAGACCAACAGAGATTCCCAATTTATTTTTGCTCCTCCCACTTCAGGATTATTTTCTCTGCACTTCTTTGTTTTTCACTCTAATTATAAACACAGAATATAAAAACATTGTTTAATGTAAATGTGATCCTCCTATCTAATGCTCACTTTGAGAAAAAACTGAGAGCACAATAATAGACTTTAGTATTGCAGTAATCTGTTTGTTCACTGTACAGTTCTCAAACATTCCCACGGGTCAGGCCACTCCCATATCGAACCTCCCAGCACGGTGATGGACAGGTCCGGGGGCGGTTCTCAGCTGCAGAGATAATCCGGGGGTGGCTCCCAGCTGCACAGATAAGTAGCAAGGATTTTGGCGCGAGCCCAGTCTTCAGTCTCTCACTGAAGTGGAGAGTAGTGTGCTGTGCTCATTAAAGCCTCTACAGAATATGCCTGGCTCCTCGCCTTCATTCTGGGCTTTCTCACGCACCCGCCACACCTTTAACTTTCCTTTCCTTGATTACTATGGGTGTCAGAAGTTATGCGGAGAAGGCAGGAGAATGGGGTTATGAGGGAGAGATAGATCAGCCACGATTGAATGGCGGAGTAGGCTTGATGGGCCAAATGGTCTAATTCTGCTCCTATCACATGATCTTATGAACATTTTTCGGGGTCTTTAGAAGTTAAATTTCCTTCATGCAAAGTGTCATCTCTTTTTCTGCCACTTTTCCCCACTTTACCCCCAGAATTTCATATGCTCCTGTCCACACACCATTTCCCTGCTATAGAAGATGGACTATTCCAAGCCTGTGAGTTGCCATTTTAACATGTTTATTATAAATGGCAAGGTTTCCTCTTGAATTTTGTAATCCTTTCTGTTGAGACATATGTAACCAGCTTTCTTTCCTCATGTAGAAAAAAGGAACTGCAAATGCTGGTTTACAAAAATTAGGTTTTCTCATGCTTGCAATTGTAATGATCGAGTCCCAATCACATTGGTACACCAGCTCGTGGGCCCACTGTAACATAAACTGGTCTATATTTTCATAATGACATTCCCTGATAAATATTGAATGACTGGGGTCATAGCATTAAGAATGAAAATGAATAAAATCTGTTTACAAAATACCAAATACTAGAAAGTAGAGAATAGTAATTTATTTTGTTAAGGTGCCTCACTCAACCAGTGTTAAATTGCAAAATGATAAGAAATAAAACAAACAATGCTGGATTCATTCATCAGTTCAGTAAATACTTGATTGCTTCTTTCAAACCAGTTTCATAATTGCTGATGACCAAAAAAAGTCAGAATTGGAAGTATTACTTTAATGATTGGATAGTGACAGTGGATAAAAGATAATGTAGGCAAAGGTAAATGAACAGCTGTTGGCATTTTTTTTTATGGGCTTCAATATTAGCACAGTTAAACTGCAAGAATCCTGTTCCTGTTGGAATGGAGTTCCAACCCAAGCTGTGAACTGTCAGTCCAGCAGAGCACAGTGTTTCATAGTCTCTGACCAAATCTGCAGAGCCTTCTTTTCTACCACTATTCTGCAATACTTTGAGTTAATGTATCAGACTGTTTGGTTTAGTTTAATTTGGTTTAATGTCACATGTACTGAGGTACAATGAAAAGCTTTTGTTGCTTTTGTTGTCAGCGGAAAGACAATACATGATTACAATCAAGCCATCCACTGTGTACAGATGCATGATAAAGGGAATACATTTAGTGCAAGGGAAAGTCCGATTAAAGGTAGTCCAAGAGTCTCCAACGAGGTAGATAGTAGCTCAGGACCGTTCTCTAGTTGTTGATAGAGTGGTTCTGTTGCAGGATAAACTTATTTTCATTTGAGATACTGAAAAAGACATGACTCTCCTTCAAACTAATAGAAATTATACTTAATATGCACAGCACATTACTTCCAAAAGATCAACATGAGTGGATTTGAAATGTGAATGAATGAAAGCTTGGGGATGGCAAGAAATGTGCACAGGAAATATCCGGTCATTCAATTAACACATTCAATTTAAAGGAAGTTCATTTCAATTTTTCTAAAAAAAAAAATCCTTGTTGTTGGTTTTAGTAGGAAAGCTTCTAAAACTCCCATGACTTTAGTGAGATTATTATAATCATGATGCCTTAATATAAAAATGTGGCAGCATTGTGACTCATTAAGGGAAGGAAGCTACTGTCAAGGGAAGGAAGCTACTGAGATCAAACATTTCTTTAGTTTGCTCATTTTAATATGGCTCTAGACAACCCGTGGGGTTCTCGTTGTGACGCAAACGACGTTCAGTTATTTCAAATTCCGTCTCTTCATTCCTTCTGGGCGCACCGTCGCCAGGCCCGGCAACCCTCCCCCAAATGCGCATGCGCAGATACCGGGCCCGGCAAGTGGGAGCGCACTGCGCAGGCGCAACTGCCACGTTGAAACTTGTCCCATTCACAGTATAAAGTTTATTAAAGTTTATAAAGTGAATTACTTTTAAAATATAACAAAAACTTGATTCTGCACACCATAGGCGAATGGTGAGTAAGGCGCCCCTAAAATTGTTGCTCTATCGTGTACCGTTTTGGCTGTATTTCGGGAACATACATACAAGATGCGAGTTTTAGTTATATACTAGACCAAGTGGACCTGTTGGGCCCATTCGTCGTAGGGGGGGGGGGGGGGGCAGGGAAGGGGACAGGGTTTGATTGAGTGAGCCCTGGACCCAAAGCCTCTCCTGTATTGGAGCACCCTCAACCCCCCCCCACTCCATCCCCCTTATACCCCCCTCCTCCCCCCACTGACTCACCCCATCCCCCTACCCACCCCCACTTGCCCCTCCCCTGCCCCCACCCCCACTTTCCCCTCCCCTACCCCCACTCCCCCTGGCCCTGCCTCCACCCCCATTTCCCCTTCCCCACCCCTATTCCCCCCCCCCCACTCGCCCCCACCTCCCCTACCCCACTCTCCCTGCCCGCACCCCACTCTCCCCACACCCCAATCTTCCCTCCTCCCCACCCCCACTCTCCCCCACTCCCACTCTTCCCCTCTCCCCATCCCCACCGTGCCGTCCACCCCCACTCCTGCATTGGTCTAGCACCCTCCGCTCCCCACTCCAAAAGCACACAGCAAGATCCCAGCATATATATCCGAGGCTGTGGCGGCTGGGGAGACTGCCCCGGGGCCGGGGCGGGCGAGGGGGGAGAGGAAAGGGGAGAGGAAAGGGGAGAGGGAGCCACACACCCTGGCCCCGGGCGGCCATCGCAGTGGCCAGCAGCAGGAGAGTGGCTGCAAGGCGCTGCCCAATGTCCTGCCGGTGGCCATCTTCTTTGACCTTCTCTCTGCCGCGCGCTGCATCACGGGAGGAAGGTCAGGTGCGGGGCACACCGGGACGGGCGCCCGCCGAGCCCAGCAACCCTAATAAGAGAGTTTGAATTGAAGGTAAAAGTCTGTTTAAAAAAGAGCGCCAAAGTGACATTAGCAGGCATTCAGTGAAGCGCATACCTTCAAGCTCATCAGAGGAAGGAAGGTTAGGAGTGAGTGTGTGGATTGGCTGAACAATTAGATTGAAAGTGGTAAATTGGCCAATTAGTCAATTTAGTAACTGATATAAGCAAGGCTTGCTCAAGGGGTGTGGCCCTGTCGAGGGAAGTGTCCTGTGAGAAAAGTGTGAGTCTTTGGCGAGGAGGATACACTTGTTTTTAAACTTGATTTATGTTTTTTGACACTAAAGTAATGGCGGACAAGTTGGTGCAGTGTGTTTCCTGCAGGATGTGGGAAGGTAGGGACACCGCTGGAGCTTCTGGGAACTACACCTGCAAGAAATGTGTCCAGGTACAGCTCCTGAATGGACGTGTGGTGGAGTTGGAGAAGCAGCTGGATGACCTCCGGGCCATCCGGGAATACGAGAGTTTCCTGGACAGGACCTACTGTGAGGCTGTCACGCCAAGGGTCCAGGTCGAGCGAAGGTGGGAGACCATTTCAAAGGGGAGTAAACATGGACTACAGGAGACCCCGGTGGCTGTGCCTATTGCAAACAGGTACACCCTCTTGGAAGCTGTCGGGGCAGAAGTCGCTTCCAGTCCGAGCGGTGGACAGATCGGTGGCTCCAATCCTGGCAAGGAGACTCGACCGGGGAGACCGACGTCGGGCAGAGCCATAGTAGTAGGTGACTCCATTGTCCGAGGTACGGACAGTAGATTCTGTGGCGGCAGGCGGGACTTGAGGATGGTCTGTTGCCTCCCTGGTGCCAGGGTTCATGATGTCACGGACCGGCTTCAGAACATCCTAGTGAGGGAAGGCGATCAGCCGGAAGTAGTTGTGCACGTGGGCACGAACGACATCGGGAGGAAGAAGAAGGAAGTACTGCAATGTGAGTTTAGAGAGTTAGGAAGAAGACTGAGAGGTAGGACTTCGAGGGTGGTTATCTCTGAACTGTTACCCGTACCTCGTGCTGGTGAGGGCAGGAACAGGGAGATCGGGGATATGAATGTATAGCTGTGGGGCTGGTGCAGGGATTTAGATTTCTGGACCACTGGGATCTCTTCTGGGGTAGGGGTGACATGTACAAAATGGACGGGTTGCACCTTAACAGCAGGGGGACCAACATTCTGGCAGGCAGGTTTGCTAGTGTTACACGTGTGGGTTTATAACAGTATAACAGTATAACAGAGCTTTATTTGTCGTTCGGTACCGAAGTACCGAAGGAAACTACATAGCAGTCACAGAAAAAAAAGAACACAAGACACATAGCCCCAAAACAAACGTCCATCACAGTGACTCCAAACACCCCCTCACTGTGATGGAGGCAACAAAACTTCCACTCTCTTCCCCACGCCCACGGACAGACAGCTCGTCCCCGACCGACCCGCACAGTCCCCGCAAGGGGATGGAAGTCCCCCCGGCTGAATCGCACCGGGCGCTGAAACGTCTCGCGGCCGAGCCGGGCGATGAAAGGCCCCGCGACCAAGCCTTGCGCAGCTAAGTCCCGTGGTCGAGCCGCACCAGCGATGTAAAGTCCCGCAGCCGAGCCGCACCAGCGATGAAAAGTCCCGCAGCCGAGCCGCACCAGCGATGAAAAGTCCCGTGGTCGAGCCGCACCGGGCGATGTTAAGTCCCGCAGCCGAGCCGCACCAGCGATGAAAAGTCCCGTGGTCGAGCCGCACCAGCACTAAGTAGTGGGGGGGAGGGGTCATAGCATTAAGAATGAAAATGAATAAAATCTGTTTACAAAATACCAAATACTAGAAAGTAGAGAATAGTAATTTATTTTGTTAAGGTGCCTCACTCAACCAGTGTTAAATTGCAAAATGATAAGAAATAAAACAAACAATGCTGGATTCATTCATCAGTTCAGTAAATACTTGATTGCTTCTTTCAAACCAGTTTCATAATTGCTGATGACCAAAAAAAGTCAGAATTGGAAGTATTACTTTAATGATTGGATAGTGACAGTGGATAAAAGATAATGTAGGCAAAGGTAAATGAACAGCTGTTGGCATTTTTTTTTATGGGCTTCAATATTAGCACAGTTAAACTGCAAGAATCCTGTTCCTGTTGGAATGGAGTTCCAACCCAAGCTGTGAACTGTCAGTCCAGCAGAGCACAGTGTTTCATAGTCTCTGACCAAATCTGCAGAGCCTTCTTTTCTACCACTATTCTGCAATACTTTGAGTTAATGTATCAGACTGTTTGGTTTAGTTTAATTTGGTTTAATGTCACATGTACTGAGGTACAATGAAAAGCTTTTGTTGCTTTTGTTGTCAGCGGAAAGACAATACATGATTACAATCAAGCCATCCACTGTGTACAGATGCATGATAAAGGGAATACATTTAGTGCAAGGGAAAGTCCGATTAAAGGTAGTCCAAGAGTCTCCAACGAGGTAGATAGTAGCTCAGGACCGTTCTCTAGTTGTTGATAGAGTGGTTCTGTTGCAGGATAAACTTATTTTCATTTGAGATACTGAAAAAGACATGACTCTCCTTCAAACTAATAGAAATTATACTTAATATGCACAGCACATTACTTCCAAAAGATCAACATGAGTGGATTTGAAATGTGAATGAATGAAAGCTTGGGGATGGCAAGAAATGTGCACAGGAAATATCCGGTCATTCAATTAACACATTCAATTTAAAGGAAGTTCATTTCAATTTTTCTAAAAAAAAAAATCCTTGTTGTTGGTTTTAGTAGGAAAGCTTCTAAAACTCCCATGACTTTAGTGAGATTATTATAATCATGATGCCTTAATATAAAAATGTGGCAGCATTGTGACTCATTAAGGGAAGGAAGCTACTGTCAAGGGAAGGAAGCTACTGAGATCAAACATTTCTTTAGTTTGCTCATTTTAATATGGCTCTAGACAACCCGTGGGGTTCTCGTTGTGACGCAAACGACGTTCAGTTATTTCAAATTCCGTCTCTTCATTCCTTCTGGGCGCACCGTCGCCAGGCCCGGCAACCCTCCCCCAAATGCGCATGCGCAGATACCGGGCCCGGCAAGTGGGAGCGCACTGCGCAGGCGCAACTGCCACGTTGAAACTTGTCCCATTCACAGTATAAAGTTTATTAAAGTTTATAAAGTGAATTACTTTTAAAATATAACAAAAACTTGATTCTGCACACCATAGGCGAATGGTGAGTAAGGCGCCCCTAAAATTGTTGCTCTATCGTGTACCGTTTTGGCTGTATTTCGGGAACATACATACAAGATGCGAGTTTTAGTTATATACTAGACCAAGTGGACCTGTTGGGCCCATTCGTCGTAGGGGGGGGGGGGGGGGGCAGGGAAGGGGACAGGGTTTGATTGAGTGAGCCCTGGACCCAAAGCCTCTCCTGTATTGGAGCACCCTCAACCCCCCCCCACTCCATCCCCCTTATACCCCCCTCCTCCCCCCACTGACTCACCCCATCCCCCTACCCACCCCCACTTGCCCCTCCCCTGCCCCCACCCCCACTTTCCCCTCCCCTACCCCCACTCCCCCTGGCCCTGCCTCCACCCCCATTTCCCCTTCCCCACCCCTATTCCCCCCCCCCCACTCGCCCCCACCTCCCCTACCCCACTCTCCCTGCCCGCACCCCACTCTCCCCACACCCTAATCTTCCCTCCTCCCCACCCCCACTCTCCCCCACTCCCACTCTTCCTCTCTCCCCATCCCCACCGTGCCGTCCACCCCCACTCCTGCATTGGTCTAGCACCCTCCGCTCCCCACTCCAAAAGCACACAGCAAGATCCCAGCATATATATCCGAGGCTGTGGCGGCTGGGGAGACTGCCCCGGGGCCGGGGCGGGCGAGGGGGGAGAGGAAAGGGGAGAGGAAAGGGGAGAGGGAGCCACACACCCTGGCCCCGGGCGGCCATCGCAGTGGCCAGCAGCAGGAGAGTGGCTGCAAGGCGCTGCCCAATGTCCTGCCGGTGGCCATCTTCTTTGACCTTCTCTCTGCCGCGCGCTGCATCACGGGAGGAAGGTCAGGTGCGGGGCACACCGGGACGGGCGCCCGCCGAGCCCAGCAACCCTAATAAGAGAGTTTGAATTGAAGGTAAAAGTCTGTTTAAAAAAGAGCGCCAAAGTGACATTAGCAGGCATTCAGTGAAGCGCATACCTTCAAGCTCATCAGAGGAAGGAAGGTTAGGAGTGAGTGTGTGGATTGGCTGAACAATTAGATTGAAAGTGGTAAATTGGCCAATTAGTCAATTTAGTAACTGATATAAGCAAGGCTTGCTCAAGGGGTGTGGCCCTGTCGAGGGAAGTGTCCTGTGAGAAAAGTGTGAGTCTTTGGCGAGGAGGATACACTTGTTTTTAAACTTGATTTATGTTTTTTGACACTAAAGTAATGGCGGACAAGTTGGTGCAGTGTGTTTCCTGCAGGATGTGGGAAGGTAGGGACACCGCTGGAGCTTCTGGGAACTACACCTGCAAGAAATGTGTCCAGGTACAGCTCCTGAATGGACGTGTGGTGGAGTTGGAGAAGCAGCTGGATGACCTCCGGGCCATCCGGGAATACGAGAGTTTCCTGGACAGGACCTACTGTGAGGCTGTCACGCCAAGGGTCCAGGTCGAGCGAAGGTGGGAGACCATTTCAAAGGGGAGTAAACATGGACTACAGGAGACCCCGGTGGCTGTGCCTATTGCAAACAGGTACACCCTCTTGGAAGCTGTCGGGGCAGAAGTCGCTTCCAGTCCGAGCGGTGGACAGATCGGTGGCTCCAATCCTGGCAAGGAGACTCGACCGGGGAGACCGACGTTGGGCAGAGCCATAGTAGTAGGTGACTCCATTGTCCGAGGTACGGACAGTAGATTCTGTGGCGGCAGGCGGGACTTGAGGATGGTCTGTTGCCTCCCTGGTGCCAGGGTTCATGATGTCACGGACCGGCTTCAGAACATCCTAGTGAGGGAAGGCGATCAGCCGGAAGTAGTTGTGCACGTGGGCACGAACGACATCGGGAGGAAGAAGAAGGAAGTACTGCAATGTGAGTTTAGAGAGTTAGGAAGAAGACTGAGAGGTAGGACTTCGAGGGTGGTTATCTCTGAACTGTTACCCGTACCTCGTGCTGGTGAGGGCAGGAACAGGGAGATCGGGGATATGAATGTATAGCTGTGGGGCTGGTGCAGGGATTTAGATTTCTGGACCACTGGGATCTCTTCTGGGGTAGGGGTGACATGTACAAAATGGACGGGTTGCACCTTAACAGCAGGGGGACCAACATTCTGGCAGGCAGGTTTGCTAGTGTTACACGTGTGGGTTTATAACAGTATAACAGTATAACAGAGCTTTATTTGTCGTTCGGTACCGAAGTACCGAAGGAAACTACATAGCAGTCACAGAAAAAAAAGAACACAAGACACATAGCCCCAAAACAAACGTCCATCACAGTGACTCCAAACACCCCCTCACTGTGATGGAGGCAACAAAACTTCCACTCTCTTCCCCACGCCCACGGACAGACAGCTCGTCCCCGACCGACCCGCACAGTCCCCGCAAGGGGATGGAAGTCCCCCCGGCTGAATCGCACCGGGCGCTGAAACGTCTCGCGGCCGAGCCGGGCGATGAAAGGCCCCGCGACCAAGCCTTGCGCAGCTAAGTCCCGTGGTCGAGCCGCACCAGCGATGTAAAGTCCCGCAGCCGAGCCGCACCAGCGATGAAAAGTCCCGCAGCCGAGCCGCACCAGCGATGAAAAGTCCCGTGGTCGAGCCGCACCGGGCGATGTTAAGTCCCGCAGCCGAGCCGCACCAGCGATGAAAAGTCCCGTGGTCGAGCCGCACCAGCACTAAGTAGTGGGGGGGAGGGGTTGACAAATTGGGAGTATAAAGATGGAGTTAAAGGGGAAGTTAAAGGGGAAGCGAATACAGGAGAAATTGCAAAAGACTGTTGAATAAATGGGAAGGAAAGTTCTAGATGGGATAAAAAAGTAAAGTCAGGGCCAATGGTGACCGGTGAGAGGGGAGGTGAATACCGGTTAATGTGTTGTATTTAAATGCGCAAAGTATAAAAAATAAAGTGGATGAGCTTGAGGCTCAGTTAGTCATGGGCAAGTATGATGTGGGAATTACAGAGACATGGCTACAAGAGGACCAGGGCTGGGAACTGAATATTCAGGGGTATACGACCTATCAAAAAGACAGACAGGTGGGCAGAGGGGGTGGGGTCGCTCTGTTGGTAAGGCATGATATTCACTCCCTTGCAAGGGGTGATATAGAATCAGGAGATGTAGAATCAGTATGGATAGAAATGAGGAATTGTAAGGGTAAAAAGACCCGAATGGGAGTTATCTACAGGCCCCCAAACAGTAGCCTCGACATAGGGTGCAAGTTGAATCAAGAGCTCAAATTGGCATGTCACAAATGTAATGCTACGGTGGTTATGGGAGATTTCAACATACAGGTACACTGGGAAAATCAGGTTGGTATTGGACCCCAGGAAAGAGAGTTTGTGGAATGCCTCCGAGATGGATTCTTAGAACAGCTTGTACTGGAGCCTACCAGGGAGAAGGCAATTCTGGATTTAGTGTTGTGTAATGAACCTGATCTGATAAGGGGACTCAAGGTAAAAGAGCCATTAGGATGCAGTGATCACAATATGATAGGTTTTACTCTACAAATTGAGAGGGAGAAGGGAAATCGGAAGTGTCGGTATTACAGTATAGCAAAGGGGATTACAGAGGCATGAGGCAGGAGCTGGCCAGATTTGACTGGAAGGAGGCCCTAGCAGGGAAGACGGTGGAACAGCAATGGCAGCTATTCCTGGGAACAATGCAGAAGTTGCAGGATCAATTTATCCCAAAGAGGACGAAAGATTCTAAGGGGAGTAAGAGGCACCCATGGCTGACAAGGGAAGTCAAGGACAGCATAAAAATAAAAGAGAAGAAGTATAACACAGCAAAGAAGAGTGGGAAGCCAGAGGATTGGGACTCTTTTAAAGAGCAACAGAAGATAACTAAGAAGGCAATACGGGGAGAAACGATGAGGTACGAAGGTAAGCTAGCCAATAATATAATAAGGATAGTAAAAGCTTCTTTAGGTATGTGAAGAGGAAAAAAATAGTTAAAGCAAATGTGGGTCCCTTGAAGACAGAAGCAGGGGAATTTATTATGGGGAACAAGGAAATGGCAGAGTTGAACCGGTACTTTGGATCTGTCTTCACTAAGGAGGATACAAACAATCTCCCAGATGTTCTAGTGGCCAGAGATCCTAGGGTGACGGAGGAACTGAAGGAAATTCACATTAGGCAATAAATGGTGTTGGGTAGACTGATGGGACTGAAGGCTGATAAATCCCCAGGGCTTAATGGTCTGCATCCCAGGGTACTTAAGGAGGTGGCTCTGGAAATCATGGATGCATTGGTGATCATTTTCCAATGTTCTATAGATTCAGGATCAGTTCTAGTGGATTGGAGGGTAGCTAATGTTATCCCCACTTTTTAAGAAGGGAGGGAGAGAGAAAACGGGAAATTTTATAGTTAGTCTGACATCAGTGGTGGGGAAGATGCTGGAGTCAATTATAAAAGACGAAATTGCGGAGCATTTGGATAGTAGTAACAGGATTGTTCCGAGTCAGCATGGATTTACGAAGGGGAAATCATGCTTGACTAATCTTCTGGAATTCCTTGATGATGTAACTAGGAAAATTGACAGGGGAGAGCCGGTGGATGTAGTGTACCTTGACTTTCAGAAAGCCTTCAACAAGGTTCCACATAGGAGATTAGTGGGCAAAATTGGAGCCCATGGTATTGGGTGTAGGGTACTGACATGGATAGAAAATTGGTTGGCAGACAGAAAGCAAGGAGTGGGGATAAATGGGTCCCTTTCAGAATGGCAGGCAGTGACTAGTGGGGTACCGCAAGGCTCGGTGCTGGGACCGCAGCTATTTACAAGATACATTAATGACGGATGAAGGGATTAAAAGTAACATTAGCAAATTTGCAGATGAAACAAAGCTGGGTGGCAGTGTGAACTGTGAGGAAGATGCTATGAGGTTGTAGGGTGACTTGGACAGGTTGGGTGAGTGGGCAGGTGCATGGCCGATGCAGTTTAATGTGGATAAATGTGAGGTTATCCGCCTTTTTGGTAAGAATAGGAAGGCAGATTATTATTTGAATGGTGTTAAGTTAGGAAAAGGGGACGTACAAAGAGATCTGGGTGTCCTAGTGCATCAGTCACTGAAAGAAAGCATGCAGGTACAGCAGGCAGTGAAGAATGCCAATGGAACGTTGGCCTTCATAACAAGAGGAGTTGAGTATAGGAGCAAAGAGGTCCTTCTGCAGTTGTACAGGGCCCTAGTGTGACCGCTCCTGGAGTACTGTGTGCAGTTTTGGTCTCCAACTTTGAGGAAGGATATTCTTGCTATGAGGGTGTGCAGCGTAGGTTCACTAGGTTAATTCCCGGAATGGCGGGACTGTCGTATGTTGAAAACTGGAGCGACTAGGCTTGTATACACTGGAATTTAGAAGGATGAGAGGGGATCTTATTGAAACATATATAAGATTATTAAGGGATTGGACACGTTGGAGGCTGGAAACATGTTCCCAATGTTGGGGGAGTCCAAAACCAGGGGCCACAGTTTAAGATTAAGGGGTAGGCCATTTAGAACGGAGATGAGGAAAATCTTTTTCAGTCAGAGAGTTGTAAATCTGTGGAATTCTCTGCCTCGGAAGGCATTGGAGGCCAATTCTCTGGATGCTTTCAAGAGAGAGTTAGATAGAGCTCTTAAGGATAGCGGAGTCAGGGTGTATGGGGAGAAGGCAGGAATGTGGTTCTGATTGAGAATGATCATCCATGATCACATTGAATGGTGGTGCTGGCTCGAAGTGCCGAATGGCCTACTCCTGCACCTATTGTCTATTGTCTATTATCTTAACCTTGTCGTTGTTCGAGCACACCAGTTAATGTCCAACTCCTTGGATCTCCAGACTCACACCCCTGGGCCCGCGTAATTGGCTGGAACGCACTGCCAAGGGTGGTGGTGGAAGCAGATACGATATTGGGGTTGAGGAGGCTTTTAGATGGGTATGTGCATGTACAAGTAATGGAGGAATATGGATCATGATCAGGCCGAAGGAATTAGTTTGGTTTGGCATCATGTTTGGCACGGACATCATGAGCCAAAGGCCCTGCTCCTGTGCACTAATGTCCTATATTCTATATTTGGACTAAAGTCCCAAATGAGTTCTGGGGCGGAGTGGTCTTACCAAATCCCCCAAATGATATCATGGAGCAGGAATTATTGGTGAGTAAATGCTGCTTAGTAGAGCAGTTGACAATTCATTTCATCACTTTACTGATGTTCAAAAGTAGATTGATTAGGCAGTCAATCATGAAAATTGATATTTCTGTTGTTCATAGAAAACAATGGATAAAATTAATAGTTTCAATTGGAATATCAATCTTTACCATTGTTTTGGCATTTGGTATCATAAACGTACTCTGGTAAAATATAAATGCTTTTGTCTAGGTTTTATCCTGTGGTTGTCTCTTATCTTGCCAAAGTATTTAAGATGTGAAAAATATCAATCACAGGGAACTTCTCTCAGCTTAAATCATCAAATTCTATGATACTTAATCATATAGAGACATACGAGATTGCAAATGCTGGAATCTTGAACAAAAAATAAAGTGCTTGAAACTCAGTGGGTCAGGCAAATTCTGTGGAGGGAAATAGACAGGCAACATTTTGGGTCAAGGCCCTTCTTCAAACAAATGGAGTAGATGGGAGAAAGGTGGTAAAGAGAGGTGAGGGGTGGAGCAAAACCTGGCAAGTGATAAATAGATACAGGCGAGGATGGATGATTAACAGGCAAGTGGAAATAGTAACATAGGCTAGAGGTGAAATGGAATCTAGAGGTGTGCAGATAAAGAAGGAAGGGAAGGAAGAAAATGTAAAGCCGAAGGGAGGTATAGTTGTTGGTAGATGAAGGGGAAACACGGGGAATAAAAGGAAAATGGAGGACTCGGAGAAAGGAAGAGTGGGAGATAAGTAGAAAGAAGAGAAGAAAGGAACAGGGTGATAGGGGTAGTGGGAGAAAGATACAGTATGTGCGTGGTGATGGGGGATTACGCCAATTTTTGTTTTATTCGCCTGTTTTATGCTTAGTCATTTATTCACTGACATTTGGTCTTAGGGAGTTACCAGCCACTCATTTCAGCTGCAAACATTTGGTATTGGTATAGGTTTATTATTGAAACTTGCACCAAGATGCGTTGAAACACGTTTGCAAGCTATTCAGCTAAACCACACCATACATGACCACAGTCAAGCCATGCACAGGTTCAATAGAAAATGTAAAGGTTAAAATGACCAGCATGCAGAATATAACGTCACAGCAACAGAGGAGTGCAGAATAAAAGCACAAAAACCACACCAAAGTTGGTTGTGAAATCAGGACTACCATCTTAGGTTGTAAGACGAGGAAGAAGCTGCTCCTGAATCTGGAGGTACGTGCTTTCAAGCTTTTGTATCTTCTCTATGATGGGACCGGAGAGAATGCTGTATGTAGTCTTCGTTGAAGTTGGCTGATCTTCTGAAGCAGTGTGAAGTGAAGACGGAGTCGATTGAGGGGTGGGAAGAGGAGGTTGCTTTGTGTGACAGACTAGGCTGCATCTACAAATTTTGCAACAGGCCAAACTATGGATGAAATTTATGCCCAGGAAATCGGAGCTCTCAAACATTTCCACTTCAGCAAGCACCATAGATACTTGACTTAGGTGTATACACCACCCTGTTTCCGGAAACAGTGGCTAACTCCTTCATCATGCTGACATTGAGAGTTTGTTCTTTTGACACCATTTTACTAAGCTCTCTATCTCCCTGTCATCCATTGTTTGAAATCCGGCCCAATACAGTGGTTTCATCAGCAATCATATAAATGGAGTTGGAGCTGATTGCCCACACAGTGGTCAATGTGCAGTGGGTATTATCAGGGGCTGAGAATGCATAAGAGGAAACTGCAGGCGCTGGTTTACACCAAAGAAATACACAAAATGCTGGAGAAACTCAGCGGCTCAGGCAGCATCTCTGGATAGAAGGAATGGGTGATGTTTTGGGTCGAGATCCTTCTTCAGACATGTTTTGGGTTGTCACCCACCTATCTTTGGGCTGAGAATGCTCAGAAAGATGAGGGGGGATCTCATTGAAACTTACCGAACAGTGAACAGCTTGGATAGAGTGGATGTGGAGAGAATGTTTCCACTAGTGGGAGAGTCTAGGACAAGAGGTCATTGACTCAGAATTAAAGGACGTTCCATTAGGAAGGAGACAAGGAGGAATTTCTTTAGTCAGAGAGTGGAATTCTTTGCTACAGAAAGCTGTGGATGCTGTCAATGGATATTTTAAAGACGGAGATAGATAGATTCTTGATTAGTATAGGTGTCAGGGGTTATGGGAAGCAGGAGAATGGGGTGAGGAGGGAGAGATAGATCAGTCATGATTGAATGGTGTAGACCTGATGGGCCGAATGGCCTAGTTCTGCCCCTATCACCTCTGACCTAATGAATCATTGCGGGGCACTGGTTTTGCGAATTATCGAGGAGGATGCTTTGTTGTGTATCTTTACTGTTTGCGGTGCACGGGTCAGAAGTTTGAGGATCCAGTTACAGAGTGGGGAGTTGAGACCTGGAGCCAGGAGTATGGAGACGAGTTTGGCTGGAGTTATGGTGTTAAAAGTGGAGATATGGTCAATAAATAGGAGTCTGACGTAACTCCTGGTTTTCCAGATGTTTCAGGGATGAGTATTGTGCCGGGGAGACAACGCCTGTCTTAGGCCTGGAGGAGAAATGTAGTGGATCAAGGCTGACTGAGAGGCTGGAGTTCATACATGTCATGACCAGCCCTCTAAGGCCTTCATGATGGTGCATCTCAAAGCCACTGGATGATAATTGTTGTGAGACAAATGAGAATTCCGATTTACTTAAACTTTATTTAAGCTTTAAGTAACTCATTTCATTAATACATCTCTTCGAAACGCCTGGAAATTATCACTGATTCCGCAGGCCTCGCCCGCCCGAGAATCCCGCGCATGAGCACATTCCCACGCATGCGCACACTTCATTCTCCCCTCCTATCTATATGTGAGACGGTCAGGGGGTTTAGTATGTCTTGATGACCGTCGCAGCACTGGAGCATCAGGAGATAATGGTGTTTCAATAGCTGGTGGTACATATGTTGCTTGGTCATCAACTTCACTCATATTGTTATTTACATTTTCAATTTTAGAATTACTTGTAGAAGTTTTCATAGGGAAAGATGGGAGTGTTGAAGGAACTTCTCGATTAATATTATCAAGGAGTGATGGAGCTGATGGAGAAGATGCACATGGTGCAAGGTCACGAAGTGAGACCGTTGACTGACGTCCATCATGATACTTGATAGTTGCATAAGAAGGGTTGACATCAGTCAGTTCAACTTCATCAACAAAGGGCTCATTCTTATTTGATCGGACATACCGACGAAACAACACAGGCCCAGGGCTAGTCAACCATGATGGCAGAGAAGTACCACTAGAAGAACGCTGTTTGAAGTTAAAGAACCGCTCATGTGGAGTAGTATTGGTAGCGGTTGACAGTAAAGATCTGATGGAGTGTAATGCATCTGGTAGAACACATTCCCACTGCTGATCTGGTATGTCATTTGACTTTAAAGCCAGTTTCACTGCTTTCCAAATGATTCCGTTATACCTCTCAACCTGACCATTTCCAATAGGATGATATGGTGTTGTTTTACTTGTTGCAATTCCTCTATTAGAAAGGTAGTCCTTTAAATCTTTTGACATGAATGAGGTGCCCCTATCAGAATGTATGTAACTTGGAAATCCACAGAATGAAAACAGTTGATCTAAACATTTGATAACCGTAGCAGCTGACATATTTCGACAAGGAAAAGCAAATGGAAACCTTGAATATTCATCAATTATGGTAAGTATATAAACATTTTGAGAGGAGGATGGTAAAGGCCCTTTGAAGTCAATACTCAAACGTTCCATAGGTTGAGTAGCTTTGATCAATCTTCCTTCTTCAGGACGGAAGAACCTTGGTTTTAATTCAGCACAGATTCTACATGAAGCACACGTCATCTTCACATCTTCTGTAGAGAAAGGTACGTTTTTGGAACGAACATAATGTAACATACGAGTGACTCCAGGATGACACAGCCCATTGTGAAGATCAGTGAGTGCAGAAGAATGAATAGAGGCACAAAATGCTCGAGTTAAGGTATCCGGAGCAACATTATCCTTACCAGGGCGGTACTCAATTGAATAACTATATGCAGATAATTCAATCCTCCATTCATGATTTTTACTGTTTTTAATCTTCGTTCGCTTCCGATTATCTAGCATAAAAGCTACTGAACGCTGATCTGTTATCAAAGTGAAGTGCCGGCGAGCAAGGAAATGACTCCATTTCCTCACTGCTTCAATAATTGCAGTAGCTTCCTTTTCAACGGGTGGGTAATGCAATTCACTACCTTGGAGAGTACGAGACATGAAAGCCACTGGTCGTCCTCCTTGATTTAATGTTGCTGATACTGCTAAATCAGAGGCATCACATTCAACAACAAAGGGGAGATCCTCATCGATGGCGTGTAATGTCGCAGATTCTAATTGTTTCTTTAAAGAAGTAAAGGCACCAATTGCTGTAGAGTCAAGGGGGAAAGATTTTGCTCTAATCAAAGGTTGAATTTTGTCAGAGAAATTTGGTATCCATTTAGCATAATATGCAAACATGCCAAGAACCCATTCGTAGAGAGTTTAATGTAGCTGGAACAGGTATCTCTTGGAGTTGGCGGAGTCTCTCTGGATCAAGCTTGATCGTATCATTTCCAACCCAATAACCAAGAATATTAATTGATGGCACTGATATTATTGACAGCCTCATTTAATGTTAGATTTTTAGAATGTACAACTTCATGTTCAGCTTGGTCTTTTCCTGCAATAATTATATTATCAAGATAAGGGAAAGTATCTCTAAGGTTTTCTAGTTCAACAAGTTTGTCCATCTCTCTCTGAAAAACTGCCACACCATTAGTTACACCAAAAGGAACTCTGCAGTAGTGGTATAATTTTCCATTAGCTTCAAACGCAGTGTATTTCTTTTCGGATTCTTTCAAAGGAATTTGGTAGTAAGCACTTTTTAGGTCAAAAGTAGAGAATACCTTATACTTAGCTAATGTATTGATAATATCATCTATACGAGGTAATGGATATGCATCAAGCTCCGTGAACTGGTTTATAGTTTGAGAGTAATCAATGCAGAGTCTCTTTCTATGTCTCTCCAAGGGGTCCTTAACCACAACAACTTGTGCCCTCCAAGGGGAAGAGCTGGGCTCTATGATACCTTCTCGTAAAAGATTAGTTACCTCTGTGTTGATAAAGTTTTTGTCATCCTTACTAAAATGTCTTGATTTTGTAGCAATTGGCTTGCACTTAGAGGATAAATTAGTGAATAATGAAGGACATTCAACAGATGCAGCAGAAAAAACACACAATACCGGTGGCTTTGACAATACAAGATCAGGCATAGTTTCTTCATACATTATTTGAAGTGATCTGTGCTGTTTCTGAAAATCCTGACCTAGAATTGTATCGCTACACAAATTTTCCAAAATACCAAGGCATACAGATTTATAACTAGCTTTGTTCAGAATAAAGTCTACAATACAAGATCAAGATAGCTTTATTTGTCATCCAAAAAAACGATTTTTTTGGACGAAATTCAGTCACCCACAGTCTAACAATAAAAGCATTAAAATAGGCAGATTACACAATAAAGCATTAAAATAGGCAAATTACACAACCCCAAAAACACACAAAAAAAGAAACATCCATCACAGTGAGTCTCCTCCAGTCCTCTCCTCACTGTGATAAGGCCACAATGTCTTTTCCCTTCCCCTGCCGTCGTCTCCCGTGGTCAGGTTGTTGTGGTTGCAGGCCGCGCCGGACGGTCTGCAGCGGGCCGACCCAAGCCCCGCGATCCGGGGCGGGCGAACACGCTGCCGCTGTTGCTGCACGTCGGGGCGGTCGTGGCTCCCGACATTGAAGCCCCCGCCCAGCTGAGAAAAAAATCCCGCGGCCTATTTTAGGCCGCACCGGACGGTGAAATGTCCGCGACCCAAGCCCCGCAATCCGGGGCGGGCGAACACGCTGCCGCTGCCGGAGCTCCCGATGTCGGCATCCACGCGGCCCGAGCCTAAGGCGAGTCGCAGCCGCTCCCGCAGCCTCCGAGGACGGCCGGCTCCGCTGATGGTGAGTCCGGTCCACGGGCTCTGCGAACCAGAGCCCTGGAGGCTGCCAGCTCCAGGAGTTGGGCCGATGGTAGGCCGCAGCAGCAACGGAGACCCGACCCAGAAAACAAAGGTCGGGTCTCCGTTCGGAAGGGACACATATTTACAATTTTACAGTTCCCCCCCTCCCCCCCACATACACACATAGTACACAAACACAAAAACACGGCATCACATCGACAATTAAGACACAAAAAAACAACAAAACACAAAGACAAATGGACCGCAGGTAAGCCGCAGCTGCTAGGGCAGCGCCGCCATCAAGATCCAATAATTTGAGTATTGAGAGATGTCAGAGCCATCGAGATTTCTCTATTTGAAGGAATTATAGTTAGATTTAGTCGAGACACAACTTGTTCACTTATAAAACTTTCTGGACTGCCAGAATCAAGTAGTACATTAAGTGTATGGCCATTGATGGATACCGTTGTAACTGCATGGGACAAGCCCTGAGGAAATGCAGCTGTAATTGCACATAAAGAAGGCACAAACGTGGCAGCAGTCACACTTTTAGGAGTTGCTTTGGACTTGCATACTCTAGAATAATGTCCCTTCTTGCCACAACTATTACAAGTTGCCTCTCGAGCAGGACATCTCTCTCTATTATGAATATTACCCCCACAAAAGTAACACTTCCTTTTTGGATAAGTATATGCTGCAGCAAGGGCACATTTATTAGTAGAAATTGTTTCAGCTTGCTCCATGTTAGTACTTGGGTGAGATTCTTTTGTAGTAGTTGCAGCAGAATACACATTAGATGAGCCATAAGCGTCTGAATTTCTCTGAGCCAAGTCTAATGAGTACACTTGATTGTAAGCTGACTGTAAATCCAAGGTTTTGTTTTCTAATAGTCTCTGTCGTATTAAAGGCGATGCCAAACCATTGATAAACTAGTCTCGAATAAGTTCCTGTTGATATTGATCAGCTGTAACTGCTTTGAAGGCACAGTCTTTACTAAGTCTTTGAAGTTCTTGTAAAAACTCATCAAGTGACTCACCAGGTTTTTGTTTACGAGTAGCAAGGAGGTGTCAAGCAAATATTACATTGGGTGTCTTGACGAAGAGTCTGCTTGGTACATCAATAGCAGAATCATAAGTTGTACATTCCTCTATGTAATCATATACATCATGAGAGACAGAGCTTATTAATGTCCTGAATTTGTCTGGTGCATTGTCACCACACTCATCAAAGAAGTTATTTAGTGTACGCAGCCAGTGCTTCTATACCTTTGCTGCAGTAGGTGAGTTGGGATCCAGATCCAAGCGTTGTGGTTTCAATAGTTTCTCCATCTCGACGTCACACTGCTTAACTTCTGATATTGAGAAGCTTAAATAAAGTTTAAGTAAATCAGAATTCTCATTTGTCTCACAACAATTTAAGTAACTCATTTCAATAGTCATTAAGGATTCTTTTAGGCATCAGGATGATAGTTCATAAAGCAGGTGGGAATCTCAGAATGGAGTTAGGGATAGTTTAAAGATGTACATGAATATTGCTGCCAGCTGGTCCACACAGGTTCAGAGGTCATGACTGTGGACTCCATCCAACCCATTTGCTTTCAGCAGGTAGACTTCCAGGAAGGCCGATCTATCACCTGCGACTCTGAGGTTAGATACTGATACACCCAAGGCTGTCGGAGGAGGTGACGTCATTCCACGAGCTTCTGTTCAAAGCAAACATAGACTGCATTGAGCTCGTGGGAGAAAGATGCATTGTTGCATTTGTTCAGATATCTACCTAACTGACAGTATTTTTTTTAATTTAAAAAGACAATTATTTAACCCTGTGAAGCTGTGCAGCAATGTTTATTCGCCTTTCTTTTCCCAAGTCAGTGAGGGCTAGTTTCAAATTCAGTTAGCTTTAGGCAAGTACCTGCCTTAGAGCCCATTAGGAAAAGGGACAATGAATTAACATGTAAACATAAGGCTGGCGTTTGCTTTAGAAATAAGAAGAGGTGAACAGCAATCACTGTTTTAAAGTGTGAAGTTATATAGTGAGTTTCAGAAACAGCACCAGCATTTAAATGCGAAAATTAAAAACGGGAAATGGGAGAAAATAATCAGACAAGGAGAATGCAAGAAAATAAGAGCAGAAGTAATGCACTCAGACGTCAAGCCTGCCCTACTCTGCTACATGACCAGCCCTAGCCCTCCTTTCCCCATCACCTGTATCTATCTCTTAGTTTAGATTAGAGATACAGCATGAAAACAGATTATTCAACAAACTAAGTCCATGCCGACCTTTAATCTCACGTTCCATGTTATCCCACTTTTTCGCCCATTCCTCACACACTACAGAGACCAATTAACCTACAAATCCACAGGTGGGAAACCAGAGCACCCAGAGGAAACCTAAACAGGAAGAACGTGCAAACTCCACACTAACTGCACCCGAGGTAAGGATCGAACTTGGATCTTTGGCACCATGGGACAGCAGCTCTACCGGCTGTGCTGCCCACTGTGCTGCTCCTCTTCAAATACTTCCAGTGATCTATCTTCCAAACCTCTGGGATAGAGATTGACCACCCTCTGCGAGAAGACATTTTCACACACATTACTTTTAAATGATTACCCGCTTGTAAATGTATCTGTTCATTTAAGACATTCCCACTAGTGGAAGTTTGTTATGTCCCCTAAAGATCTTGTATGTTTCAATAAGATTGCCCTTCATTCTTGTAAACTCCAACCTGTTTGATAGGGAACCCTCTTATCCAAGGAATTAGCCTTGGTGAATCTCCTCAGGACCACCTCCATTGTTATTCTTTCTTAAATAAGGGGGACCAAAAGTGTACACAGTATTCCAGGTGCGGCCACACCAACGCCCTCAACAATTGTAACAATAGTTCTCTAAATCTTAAGTCCATCCAGTATTAAAGGCCAACATGCCACCTGCTGCCTGAGGTACTTGCTGCATCTGCAAGCTGATATTTGGTATTTCAAGCACAAGAATACCTATATCCCTTTACACACAGTTGCATTTGTGGGCAGGGAAACAGTTAACCATTCAGATTGATACGATACGATAATACTTTATTGTCAGATCAAGTCAAAAGTTTTTCTTGCATCTCAGCAGCTCCACTTGCGACATCAACAAAGACAAAGAATGTCCTCTGATGAGAACTAGAAATGGAGATAAACAGGTTTGAAGATATAGAGAACGAGGAAGCTATGAAAAGACCAAAATACTAAGTAACAGTAATAGATGGAAGTACAGCATGAAAAAGGTGCTAATAAAAAATGAAAGGTCATTCTGCAGGAGGTGCACATTAAAGTCTTTCGGACATAACTGTAGGAATGTGGTGAATGTTGGAAATCTGAATTCATCATGGTCATTATCTGAAATTGATGCATGTAATTTTAGGTCGAGGAGACTGAAATGTGTCTCATCAGAAACTGAAATGAGAATGTTACGGTCTGAGTTGCCCAACTCCTCAACTATCTTGCTGTTAGACTTGGAAATTTAACCAATGCAAAATCCATTGGAAGGATTGTGAGCTAGTTACGAAGTTTTATGAAATGGTGGTATTGCTATTTATTTACCACTGACCAAAATGATCCAGTGCATAGTAACTGTAGTATTTGCATGACAGTTGTAAATTATTATTTTTATTTTGTGAGGTTTTGTTCTCCGACACTTCTTGAAAAGAGGAAGCAACACCTTGAAGTGCTAAGGAGGGCCAGTAGCCGAATTAAGGAAGAAAATCTGTTTATCATTCTGGATATTATAATATTTTAGTTAGGTTATTATAGTATTTTCAAAATTGTAGTACCATGTTCGGGATATAAGAGTAAGTTCACTTATTCTGCAATAAGAGTCAGAAAAAAACAAAATGTTATGTTTAGTACTCATGCACTCTCATAGTTTTGCTATCATTGTAACAGACTTTCCCCCTACCCTCCATTTAAGTCATTGTGTTGTCTTAAAATGCTCGTATTACCAGTGGAGCATGTTGCTGGAAGTACATCATCCATGTATATATCGCCAAAACAATCCACTTGGAACGATACTTGCGCACCCTCATGGATGATTGGTCGTGTAAATGGATTTGATGTCATAAATATATGTCAATAACATGTTATGAACTAAATGTTCCGTAGGTTTGCAGTATAAGGCAAAATTCTGGAGTCATCAACCACTTCACTTTTCCCTAAGAAGACTTGTGTGAAAGGAGTCAATCAAAGGTCCGAGCTTAATAGAGAAATGTAACAAAATTGAATGTTTGTTCAGTAGTAATGAAAATACTGCCACACAGAGAAAAACAGTTTAATTATCACAGCTTGTCTCAATGTTAAATCTGTAAATTAGAAGGTTATAGTTTTAAACCCTATACTAAATTTTGAGTACATAATCTGGATAAACATTTTAGTACATTAAGAGCTACATTGGAGCACTACATTGGAGCACTACATTGGAGCACTACATTGGAGCACTACATTGGAGCACTACATTGGAGCACTACATTGGAGCACTACATTGGAGCACTACATTGGAGCACTACATTGGAGCACTACATTGGAGCACTACATTGGAGCACTACATTGGAGCACTACATTGGAGCACTACATTGGAGCACTACATTGGAGCACTACATTGGAGCACTACATTGGAGCACTACATTGGAGCACTACATTGGAGCACTACATTGGAGCACTACATTGGAGCACTACATTGGAGCACTACATTGGAGCACTACATTGTCACATTTTTTAACGGCCCTCCATCTAACTGTTCAGTCAACAGCAAAATAACCAATGGTTTGATTTTAACAAGAGTAGGAGAGGTTTAAAAATATCCTGACATTCAATTATTCTTCAATAGGAACTTATAAATCAGATTAACTGGCCATTTAACTCATTTGCAGTTTGTACTGCTCTGCATACAAATTGACTGCTGCATTATATACATAGTAACAGTAACTGCACTTCATAAGTGAATTACTTTGTTCTGAAGTACTTTGGGAACGTGAAAAGCACCAATAAATCTATGCCCTTTCTCCAGTTTCCAAACACGGACTATAGAAAGGTTTATGATGTGAGCAGGTTCTTAATTTCAAAAAAACTGATCATCAACCAGGGGCGGCACAGTGGCGCAATGGTAGAGTTGCTGCCTTGCAGTGCCAGAGACCCAGGTTCGATCCTGACTCGGTGTTGTCTGTGTCAAATTTGTATGTTGTCCCTGTGACTGCGTGAGTTTTCTCTGGGTGCTGCAATTTCCTTCTACGTTCCACGAGACAAATATTAACATGTATTGTAATACTTTGAGCTCTCAGAGACTACCAAAAGGCATCTAATACATAGTCCACCGTGATTTTAGCTGCTACGAATTGTGTGAAGAAGCATTAGGGTTAGGGTTAGGGTTAGGGCGGAATGTATTTCGATCCCATCAAAGTGATCGCCCCCCGGTTTATTTCTCGATTCTATCCTTTTTGCCTCACTGGGTGATCCCCCAGGAATAGTTCTCTCAGTTACGCCATGATCTTCACCCTAATCAAAAATGCAACTTCTCCTCCTCCTCCTCCTCTATTACCTTCACCTCAATCCCTCCTGTAGCATTTGTACCCGGGATCATTGAGCTGCCAGTCCTGTCCATCCCTCCAGCCACATTTATGTAGGAGCTACAATATCAAAGTCCCACGTTTCTATTCATGCCTGAGTTCACTTGCGTCACCTGTCAGGCCTCCTGCATTGAAGTAAATGCAGCTTAAACTATCAGATTTTCCTTAGTCTCTGTGGTGCTCCTGCCAGTACTGTCTATTCAACGCTCTCTTTAACCATATACGCTTCAACCTACTCATCTGCCTCATTGCTGCTAAGGTTCACACACCCTGCCCGACTAGTTTAAACCATTCCAAATTGTTCTTACATATTTCCCTGCTAGGATATTGACCCCCTCCAGTTAAGGAGCAAACTATCTCTCGTGTACAGGTCGCCCCTGCCCCAGAAGAGATCGCAGTGATCCAAACCAGTGAACCTGCATTATAGACATCAACATTTTCCTGGGCTAAAAAGTCAACAGTCTCTCCTTCCTTCTTTAAATAGTGGGATTATGTTTGCTCCCCTGCAAATCCTCAAGTACCATTATAGAATTTAGAGAGTTTTTGAAGATGGTAATCGGAGCATTTCTTCTGCCTACAGCCACCTCTTCCAAACCGCTGGAATATTGATCACCTGCTCTAGGGATTTATGACAGGTTCAGGCTCATTAACCTCCTTAATACCGTTCTTTTTCCAATGGTTTTTATTTCCTCATTTGCACCAAACTTTTGATTCTGCTATATTTCCAGGAGGTATATTGTTTCTTCTTGCCTGCAGACAGACATAAAACATTTGTTTAATTCTTTAACATTTCATTATTCCCATTATTAAATCTCCCATTTCTATCAGTGAAGAAGCCACATTTGCCAGTGCTGGTCTTTTCCTTGTTACATTCATTTGGAAGGACTTCGAATTTGTTTTTATGTTTCTCAGCATTTAACAGTCATATTTTATACTTTGATTTCTTGGTCGTCCTTTGCTGAATTCTCTGTTGTTTACTGTTGCGTCTGGCAACTTAATAAGATTTTGTGGAGATACTTGATTTCTCCATTTTCAGATCATTTTTCCGCATGCTTTTGTGTCTCAAAGATTTGTATTTGTTGTAATATTTCTTTAAATTCTTTCTACTTACTGTCCAATGTCATACCTATTATTTTTTGTATTCATTCCAGGGTAGAGAAGTTGGGAGGTCAAATTTCAGTTGTATAAGACGTTGTTGGGGCTGCATTTAGAGTATTGTGTTCAGTTTTGGGCATCATGTTATAGGAAAGATGTTGTCAAGCTGGAAAGGGTGCAGAGAAGATTTACGAGGATATTGCCTTAGCTATAGGCCTATGAGGATATTGCCTTAGTTTGCCTTAGCCATTAACTTGAAGGAAAGGTTGAGCAGACTAGGACTCTATTCCTTGGAGCACAGGAGGGATGAGAGGTGATCTTATAGAGGTGTACAAAATCATGAGAGGAATAGTTTGGGTAGATGCACAGAGTCTCCTGCCCAGCATTGGGGAATCAAGAACCAGAGGACATAGGTTTAAGATGATGGGGAAAGATTTATTAGGAACCTGAGGAGTAACTTTTTCAAAGGGTTGTGAGTGTATGGAACAAGCTACCAGAGTAAATAGTTGAGGCAAGTACTATCGCAACATTTAAGAAACATTTAGACAGGTACATGGATAGGACTGGTTTAGAGCCATATGGGCCAAACGCAGGCAGGTGGGTCTAGTGTAGATGGAACACGGCCAGTGTGGGCAAGTTGGGCCGCCGAGCCTTTGTCCATGCTGTAAGACTCTATGACTCTAAGGGATGTGGGCTTCTGAAGCAGGGCCAACATTTATTTGTCCAGCCCTAATTGCTCATGAGAAGGCGACAGTGAGCTGCCTTCATGAAATGTTGCAGTCCTTGCGGGGTCATTATTCCCACAATGCTGTTGGGGCAGGAGTTCCACGATTTTGACCCAGTAAAACTTCAAATGCTAGAAATCTAAAACTGAAGAAGAAATGGCTGGAAATATTCAGCAGGTCAGACAGCACCCATGGGAAAAGGAACAGATTTCAGGTTAATAACCCCTTATCATTTCAGGTTAATAACCCCTTATCAGAATGGGCTTTGGTTAAAGTATTAACTCTTCCCACATATATGACCTGACCTGCTGAAAAGTTCCAGCATTTTCTGTCATGCCGACTATATTTCCCGAGCTGCCTTTATATCTTTATAGTTTCCTTTGTAAAGATTGAAAATACTGATTTCACATCATTTACTGAACTACATGACTTTTGATCTTAATGTACTGTATAATTCTATAATATTACTGTCACTCTCTCCTGGGGTACCTTGACCTCAAAATTATTAATTATCTTTTCTTGTTGCATAATAATATGCTTCTTTCTTGGTTCTTCAACATATTGATCTAGAAATCTGCCCCATATGTATCACAATTATTCATCTTCCACATTGCTCATATTAATTGTATTTGTCTGGCCCACCTGAACATTAAAAGCCCCAGTGATTACTGTATTATTCCTGTTACATGCAATGCTAATTTCCTCATTTACTTGGAAGGCCATAAATCACTCCCACCAATGACTCTTGCCCTCTACTAAATTTACTCTAATTCTATTCTATGATCTGTGAAGCCAATATCTTTTCTAATCATTGTACTAATGTCATTGCATAAACTGCACTGCCGCATCGTAGAGTCATAGAGGATGATCTCAGTGCTGCAGCTGATAGATTGGCCTTCCAGAGAGT
Organism: Rhinoraja longicauda; assembly: GCF_053455715.1. Classification (NCBI taxonomy): domain Eukaryota; kingdom Metazoa; phylum Chordata; class Chondrichthyes; order Rajiformes; family Arhynchobatidae; genus Rhinoraja; species Rhinoraja longicauda. The sequence continues at coordinate 14,967,697 of NC_135965.1, read as the reverse complement.
CAACCCGCAGAAAACAACTGGGTTGGACAGAGTCTCTGGTTGTGTGCTCAAAACCAGCATGGACCATCTGGCAGCAATATTCACGTACGTTTTTAACCATTCCCTAACTCCATTCGGAGCTTCCCACCTGCTTTATGAAGACCACTATCATTCTGGTGCCTAAAAGAATGCAAGGTAGCATGCCTTAATGACTCTCATCCAGTGGCTCTGATATCCACCCCCATGAAGGCCTTAAAGATGGTCACAAAATGCTGGAGTAACTCAGCGGAACAGGCAGCATCTCTGGAGAGAAGGAATGGGCGACATTTCGGTCGAACCCTTCTTCAGACTGAAGGCCTTAGTGGGCTGGTCATGGTGCATGTTATCTCTAGCCTCTCAGGCAGCCTTGATTCGCTGCAATTCTCCTCCAGGCCTTCAACATCATAACCCTCAATCAAACTCATCACCAAACCCATACGCCGCAAACAGTAGTGATCGGCAACAAAGCATCCTCCACGATAATACTCAAAACCGATGCCCCGCATGGATGCATTCTCGGCCCCTTCCATTACTCCCTCCACATTTACCACTGTGTGGGCAATCTGCTCTAACACCATTTACATGTCTGCAGATGAAACTGCCGTATTGGGCCAGATCTCGAAAAATGTACAAAGAAGGGTTTCGACCCGAAACATCACCTATTCCTTTTCTCCAGAGATGCTGCCTGAATGGCTAAGTTACTCTAGCATTATGTGTCTGTCTGGAAATGGATACAAATAGAGTACCGGAGGGAGATAGAGAGCTTAATAAAATGGTATCAAAAGAACAAACTCTCAATGTCAGCGAGATGAAGGAGCTAGTCACTGACGTCGGGGCACAGAGTGGTGTATACACCCCAGTCAATATCTATGATGCTGAAATGGAAATGTTTGAGAGCTCTAATTTCCTAGGCATAAATATTACCAATAATTTGGCCTGGTCCAAGAGTTGTGGATGCAGGCTTGCCTGTCACACAAACCAGCCTCCTCCCACCCCAATTGACTCCAGCTACACTTCACACTGCTTTGGAAGAGCAGCCAACTTAATCAAAGACTATATACAGTAGTCCTGTTTACTGAATGTGCTCTCTTTAATTTCAGTATGTGTGCCAACCTTATCATTTGCCTCATAGTGCTATGGACCCCATTCATTGCCAGATTAGTTTAAATCCTTTCAAGTAGTCCCCATATATTTCACTGCTGGGATATTGATCCTACTCCAGTTCAGATGCAAGCAATCCCTCTTGTACAAGCCACCTCTACCCCAGAAAAGATCCTACTGGTCCAAAAACCTAAACCTACTTTCCCACCCCTACTGCCAAACTAACTTAAAACTTCCTTATTTACCTTTTTGCCCGTACTTCCAAACTACCTTTGAATATTTAATTCCTAGTTTTAATTAACCATTTTTCTGTGATGACAAGCGGATTATGCCTATTTTCAACTATTTATGCCATTAATTCATCCATCGGGTGGCAGATGTAGCATCCATTTGGATATCGGGCCTTTTAAATTTGCCTTTTCTCTCTTCTGACTCTCCTCCCAATTTCCTGTCCCTCTGCCAAGCTAGTTTAAATCCACCCTTAAAGCACAAGTAAACCCCTGTTGCAAGCCTATTTGTGGTGTCATTAAGTTTGTACAGCTCCCACCTGCCCAGGAACAATCTCAGAAGTCTTGTCCATTTTGGCCACTTCCATAGCTTCCAGGGTTGGGGTGTGTTGTTCAAGTCTTGCAGTTATCGGGCTATGATGACAGAATGACTGTCTCAGTTCTGATTCAGATTACTTTAATGTTTGTATACACCAGGGTGCAATGAAATTGTTTGTTCATATAAGCCTCACAGATTAAATAGTATACATACACTAATCATAAATACAACAAAAAATGCAACAGAGAGTGCAAAACAACGGAGTGGCGCATGATTGTAGTGCAATTTAAAGTAGTGCAAGAAAAAGTGTAATAATGTGTTGTAGAGTTACAGATTGAGGTAGATTTAAGAGTAATAGTACATGGCAGCAAATGATAGGTTCAGATATCTGATAACACTGGGAAAGAAGCTGTTCTTAAGTCTGGATGCCTGAGCTTTTAAGCTCTTGTATCTTCTCCCAGAAGGTCAGAGAGAGAAAAGGAAATTGCCAGGGAGGGAGGCATCCTCGACGAAGCTTCCAACCTTCCTGGTCCAAAGAGGTGGAAAGACTCTAAGGGGAGTAAGAGACACCTGTGGCTGACAAGGGAAGTCAAGGACAGCATAAAAATTAAGGAGAGGAAGTATAACATAGCAAAGAAGAGTGGGAAGACAGAGGATTGGGACTCTTTTAAAGAGCAACAAAAGTTAACTAAAAAGGCAATACGGGGAGAAAAGATGAGGTACGAGGGTAAACTAGCCAATAATATAAAGGAGGATAGCAAAAGTTTTTTTAGGTACGTGAAGAGGAAAAAAATAGTCAAGGCAAATGTGGGTCCCTTGAAGACAGAAGCAGGGGAATTTATTATGGGGAACAAAGAAATGGCAGACGAGTTAAACCTTTACTTTGGATCTGTCTTCACTGAGGAAGATACACACAATCTCCCAAATGTTCTAGGGGCCGGAGAACCTAGGGTGATGGAGGAACTGAAGGAAATCCACATTAGGCAGGAAATGGTTTTGGGTAGACTGATGGGACTGAAGGCTGATAAATCCCCAGGGCCTGATGGTCTGCATCCCAGAGTACTTAAGGAGGTGGCTCTAGAAATAGTGGAAGCATTGGAGATCATTTTTCAATGTTCTATAGATTCAGGATCAGTTCCTGTGGATTGGAGGATAGCAAATGTTATCCCACTTTTTAAGAAAGGAGGGAGAGAGAAAACGGGTAATTATAGACCAGTTAGTCTGACATCAGTGGTGGGGAAGATGCTGGAGTCAATTATAAAAGACGAAATTGCTGAGCATTTGGATAGCAGTAACGGGATCATTCCGAGTCAGCATGGATTTACGAAGGGGAAATCATGCTTGACAAATCTACTGGAATTTTTTGAGGATGTAACTAGGAAAATTGACAGGGGAGAGTCAGTGGATGTGGTGTACCTCGACTTTCAGAAAGCCTTCGACAAGGTCCCACATAGGAGATTAGTGGGCAAAATTAGGGCACATGGTATTGGGGGTAGGGTACTGACATGGATAGAAAATTGGTTGACAGACAGAAAGCAAAGAGTGGGGATAAATGGGTCCCTTTCGGAATGGGAGGCAGTGACCAGTGGGGTACCGCAAGGTTCGGTGCTGGGACCCCAGCTATTTACGATATACATCAATGACTTAGACGAAGGGATTAAAAGTACCATTAGCAAATTTGCAGATGATACTAAGCTGGGGGGTAGTGTGAATTGTGAGGAAGATGCAATAAGGCTGCAGGGTGACTTGGACAGGTTGTGTGAGTGGGCGGATACATGGCAGATGCAGTTTAATGTAGATAAGTGTGAGGTTATTCACTTTGGAAGTAAGAATAGAAAGGCAGATTATTATCTGAATGGTGTCAAGTTAGGAGGAGGGGAAGTTCAACGAGATCTGGGTGTCCTAGTGCATCAGTCAATGAAAGGAAGCATGCAGGTACAGCAGGCAGTGAAGAAAGCCAATGGAATGTTGGCCTTCGTAACAAGAGGAGTTGAGTATAGGAGCAAAGAGGTCCTTCTACAGTTGTACCGGGCCCTGGTGAGACCGCACCTGGAGTACTGTGTGCAGTTTTGGTCTCCAAATTTGAGGAAGGATATTCTTGCTATGGAGGGCGTGCAGCGTAGGTTCACTAGGTTAATTTCCGGAATGGCGGGACTGTCGTGTGTTGAAAGGCTGGAGCGATTGGGCTTGTATACACTGGAATTTAGAAGGATGAGGGGGGATCTTATTGAAACATATAAGATAATTAGGGGATTGGACACATTAGAGGCAGGAAACATGTTCCCAATGTTGGGGGAGTCCAGAACAAGGGGCCACAGTTTAAGAATTAGGGGTAGGCCATTTAGAACGGAGATGAGGAAGAACTTTTTCAGTCAGAGAGTGGTGAAGGTGTGGAATTCTCTGCCTCAGAAGGCAGTGGAGGCCAGTTCGTTGGATGCTTTCAAGAGAGAGCTGGATAGAGCTCTTAAGGATAGCGGAGTGAGGGGGTATGGGGAGAAGGCAGGAACGGGGTACTGATTGAGAGTGATCAGCCATGATCGCATTGAATGGCGGTGCTGGCTCGAAGGGCTGAATGGCCTACTCCTGCACCTATTGTCTATTGTCTATATAACCCACCATGAAAGCAGACTGGATGGAAGGAAGTGACGAGTCTGTGATGGACTGGGTTGGATTCACTACTCTCTTCAGGCCATTAAGAACTGAGCAGTTGCCATATCCCTCAGGATATTTTCTGTGGCACATCTGTTGAAGTTCGAGAGAATCCTTGTGGATAATTAGTTGTGCCTAATAAAGTGAATATGTTGATGGGCTTTCTTGCTCACTGAATCAATGTGAAGGGTCCAGATTAGGTTGCTGGTGATCTGCCCGAAGGCACAACTGCCTGTCCACTGTCTTTCCCTTGTTTCCCCCTCCCCTGGCCAACCGCCTTCCCTTCTATTCTCGACAAACTGGAAGATAATTTCACTTTATTGACAAAATGTATTTCAGCCTCTGTAATGAAAACTGACATGAGAGACCTAAGAGAATTCAGTTCCATGTTTTCATAATAACCAATGCTGGAATGTGCTCAAAAATGCAATAGTAAACCTCAATGCCACAATATTCATGCAAGCGAAAGTGGTCCTTGAGAATGTAACTGTTGCTGGCTGTTTCTGCGAGTAGCAGCATTGACGATAATTTCATGGGTTGATTGCAAGATTGGGCCATATCTTCCAATAGAGATCTCTGACCCTGGCGATTTTTCCACTCTCAACATTATTTATATCTATTTGGTAGACTCCTCATTCGGTGATGGGGCATATGCTGCAGATAAAGTTGCTGGTGATCTGTATGCCAAGGAACTTGAAGCTGTTGACCATCTCTACAGAAGCTCCACTCATGAGGACAGGGTTGTGTTCACCTCCTCACTTACTTCAGGCAACAACCAACTCTTTGCTGACATTAAGGGCTAGTTTGTGTAGGAAGGAACTGCAGATGCTGATTTAAACCAAAAATAGACACAAAAAGCTGGAGTAACTCAGCAGGTCAAACAGCATCTCTGGAGAAAAGGAATAGGTGACGTTTCAGGTCGAAACCTTTTCTCCAGAGATGCTGTCGGACCTGCTGAGCTACTCCAGCTTTTTGTGTCTATCTTAAGGGCTAGGTTGTTGTTCTGACACTTTTACACTAGGATTGTACATGAGTGTCCTGACTCCATATTGAGGAGTGGAAGTAGCATGGACATTACTTCTTTCAGTGTTGAATAGCTTTTGCGGACAGCTTGATTTCTTCATCCAGTGGCAAAAGATTCCACGATAGGCCCACTGCAGGGACATTAGCACACATTAGCACACAAAGGTGAAGATAGACACAAAAAGCTGGAGTAACTCAGCGGGACAGGCAGCATCTCTGGAGAGAAGGAATGGGTGACGTTTCTGGTCGAATCGGGTCTGAAGAAGGGTCTCAACCCGAAACGCCACCCATTCCTTCCCTCTAGAGATGCGGCCTGTCCCGCTGAGTTACTCCAGCTTTTTGTGTTTTGCTTCGGTTTAAACCAGCATCTGCATTTCCTTCTTACACAGCACACAAAGGTGGACAGATATACAGGTGTTCGTCAGAAGCTACATGTATGCAAATACCCGTGCAGTCAGGCACAGACGCTTGCCCACTGTCAGTCAGTAAAGGTCGGGAGTGCAGCAGCAAAGAAGACCGTTGGCTGAGAGAAAGTAAGTGTTAATTGCAGGTTAAAGTCCGTTTAAAAAGAGCGCCAAAAGGACGCTAGCAGTCAGTCAGTAAAGGTCGGGAGTGCAGGGGCAAAGGAGACCGTTGACTGAGAGAAAGTAAGTGTTAATTGCAGGTTAAAGTCCGTTTAAAAAGAGCGCCAAAAGGATGCTAGCAGGCAATCAGTGAAGCGCATTCCTCCAAGCTCGTCAGAGGAAGGCAGGATAGAAGCGAGTACGTGGATTGGCTGATCAATTAAATTAGAAGTTTGGTAAATTGGCCAATTAGGCAATTTAGTGACTGATATAAACAAGGCTTGCACAAGGGGTGCGGCCCTGTCGAGGGAAGTGCCCTGTGAGAAAAGTGTGAGTCTTTGTCTGCGAGTCTTCGGCTAGGAGGCTGAGGTGAGGAGGATACACTTGTTTTGGAACCTGATTTGTTTTTTGACACTAAAGTAATGGCAGATAAGTTGGTGCAGTGTGTTTCCTGCAGGATGTGGGAAGGTAGGGACACCGCTGGAGCTTCTGGGAGCTACACCTGCAAGAACTGTGTTCAGGTGCAGCTCCTGAATGGACGTGTGGTGTAGTTGGAAAAGCAGCTGATGACCTCAAGGCCATCCGGGAATGCGAGAGTTTCCTGGACAGGACCTACTGTGAGGCTGTCACGCCAAGGGTCCAGGTCGAGCGATGGTGGGAGACCGTTTCAAGGGGGATTGAACGTGGACTCCAGGAGGTACACCCTCTCGAGAGCTGTCGGGGCAGAAGACGCTTCCAGTCCGAGCAACGGACAGGTTGGAGGCTCTAATCCAGGCAAGGAGACTTGACCGGGGAGACGGAAGTCAGGAAGAGCCATAGTAGTGGGTGACTCCATTATCCGAGGTACGGACAGTAGATTCTGTGGCGACAGGCAGGACTCGAGGATGGTCTGTTGCCTCCCTGGTGCCAGGGTTCAAGACATCACGGACCGGCTTCAGAACATCCTAGCGAGGGAAGGCGATCAACCGGAAGTAGTTGTGCACGTGGGCACGAACGTCGTCGAGAGGAAGAGGAAGGAGATACCGCAACTTGAGTTTAGAGAGTGAGGAAGAAGACTGAGAAGTAGGACGTCGAGGTTGGTTATCTCTGGACTGTTACCTGTACCTCGTGCAGGTGAGGGCAGGAACAGCTTGAGGTCTTCATCGGGGATATGAATGTATGGCTGAGGGGCTGGTGCAGGGAGCAGGGAATTAGATTTCTCGACCACTGGTATAAGAAAATAACTGCAGATGCTGGTACAAATCGATTTATTCACAAAATGCTGGAGTAACTCAGCAGGTCAGGCAGCATCTCGGGAGAGAAGGAATGGGTGACGTTTCGGGTCGAGACCCTTCTCGACCACTGGGATCTCTTCTGGGGTAGAGGTGACCTGAACAAAAGGGACGGGTTACACCTTAACAGCAGGGGGACCAACATTCTGGCAGGCAGGTTTGCTAGTGCTACACGTGTGGCTTTAAACTAAGTAGTGGGGGGAGGGGTTGACAAATTGGGAATATGAAGATGGAGTTAAAGGGGAAGCAAATACAGGAAAAATTGCAAAGGACTCTCGAATAAATGGGAAGGGAAGTTCTAGATGGGATAAGAGAGTAAGGTCAGGGCCAATTGTGACCGGTGTGAGAAGGGAGGTGAATACCGGTTAAAGTGTTGTATTTAAATGCGCGAAGTATAAAAAATAAAGTGGATGAGCTTGAGGCTCAGTTAGACATTGGCAAGTATGATGTTGTGGGAATCACAGAGACATGGCTACAAGAGGATACAATACAACACAATACAATATATCTTTATTGTCATTGTACCCAGGGGTACAACGAGATTGGGAATGCGCCTCCCATACCAGGGCTGGGAACTGAATATTCAGGGGTACACAACGTATAGGAAAGACAGACAGATGGGCAGAGGGGGTGGGGTCGCTCTGTTGGTAAGGAATGATATTCATTCCCTTGCAAGGGGTGACTTGGAATCAGGAGATGTAGAATGAGTATGGATAGAAATGAGGAATTGTAAGGGTAAAAAGACCCTAATGGGAGTTATCTATAGGCCCCCAAACAGTAGCCTCAACATAGGGTGCAATTTGAATCAAGAGCTAAAATTGGCATGTCGCAAATGTAATGCTGCGGTGGTTATGGGAGATTTCAACATGCAGGTAGACTGGGAAAATCAGGTTGGTAATGGACCCCAGGAAAGAGAGTTTGTGGAGTGCCTCCGAGATGAATTCTTAGAACAGCTTGTACTGGAGGAGCCTACCAGGGAGAAGGCAATTCTGGATTTAGTGTTGTGTAATGAACCTGATCTGATAAAGGGACTTGAGGTAAAAGAGCCATTAGGATGCAGTGATCACAATATGATAAGTTTTACTCTACAAATTGAGAGGGAGAAGGGAAAAACAGAGTGTCAGTATTACAGTATAGCAAAGGGGATTACAGAGGCAGGAGCTGGCCAGATTTGACTGGAAGGAGGCCCTATCAGGGAAGACGGTGGAACAGCAATGGCAGCTATTCCTGGGAACAATGCAGATGTTGCAGGATCAATTTATCCCAAAGAGGAGGAAAGATTTTATGGGGAGTAAGAGGCACCCGTGGTTGACAAGGGCAGTCAAGGACAGCATAAAAATAAAAGAGAAGAAGTATAACATAGCAAAGAAGAGTGGGAAGCCAGAGGATTGGGAATCTTTTAAAGAGCAACAGAAGATAACTAAAAAGGCAATACGGGGAGAAAAGATGAGGTACGAGGGTAAGCTAGCCAATAATATAAAGGAGGATAGTAAAAGCTTTTTTAGGTATGTGAAGAGGAAAAAAATAGTCAAGGCAAATGTGGGTCCCTTGAAGTCAGAAGCAGGGGAATTTATTGTGGGGAACAAGGAAATGGCAGACGAGTTGAACCGGTACTTTGGATCTGTCTTCACTAAGGAGGATACAAACAATCTCCCAGATGTTCTAGTGGCCAGAGATCCTAGGGTGACGGAGGAACTGAAGGAGATTCACATTAGGCAGGAAATGGTGTTGGGTAGACTGATGGGACTGAAGGCTGATAAATCCCCAGGGCCTGATGGTCTGCATCCCAGTGTACTTAAGGAGGTGGCTCTAGAAATTGTGGACGCATTGGTGATCATTTTCCAATGTTCTATAGATTCAGGATCAGTTCCAGTGGATTGGAGGGTAGCTATTGTTATCCCACTTTTTAAGAAAGAAGGGAGAGAGAAAACGGGAAATTATAGACCAGTTAGTCTTACATCAGTGGTGGGGAAGATGCTGGAGTCAATTATAAAAGACGAAATTGCGGAGCATTTGGATAGCAGTAATAGGATCGTTCCGAGTCAGCATTGATTTACGCTGGGGAAATCATGCTTGACTAATCTTCTGGAATTTTTTGAGGATGTAACTAGGAAAATTGACAGGGGAGAGCCGGTGGATGTGGTGTACCTCGACTTTCAGAAAGCCTTCGTCAAGGTCCCACATAGGAGATTAATGGGCAAAATTAGACCACATGGTATTAGGGGTAGGGTACTGACATGGATAGAAAATTGGTTGACAGACAGAAAGCAAAGAGTGGGGATAAATGGGTCCCTTTCAGAATGGCAGGCAGTGACTAGTGTGGTACCGCAAGGCTCGGTGCTGGGACCGCAGCTATTTACAATATACATTAATGACTTGGATGAAGGGATTAAAAGTATCATTAGCAAATTTGCAGATGATACAAAGCCGGGTGGTAGCGTGAGCTGTGAGGAAGATGCTATGAGGTTCCAGGGTGACTTGGACAGGTTGTGTGAGTGGGTGGATGCATGGCAGATGCAGTTTAATGTGGATAAGTGTGAGTTTATCTATTTTGGTGGTAAGAATAAGAAGGCAGATTATTATCTGAATGGTGTCAAGTTAGGAAAAGGGGACGTACAACGAGATCTGGGTGTCCTAGTGCATCAGTCACTGAAAGGAAGCATGCAGGTACAGCAGGCAGTGAAGAATGCCAATGGAATGTTGGCCTTCATAACAAGAGGAGTTGAGTATAGGAGCAAAGAGGTCCTTCTGCAGTTGTATAGGGCCCTAGTGAGAGTACACCTGGAGTACTGTGTGCAGTTTTGGTCTCCAATTTTGAGGAAGGATTCTCTTGCTATTGAGGGCGTGCAGCGTAGGTTTACTAGGTTAATTCCCAGAATGGCGGGACTGTCATATGTTGAAAGACTGGAGCGGCTAGGCTTGTATACACTGGAATTTAGAAGGATGAGTGGGGATCTTATCGAAACATATAAGATTATTAAGGGGTTGGACACATTAGGGGCAGGAAACATGTTCCCAATGTTGGGGCAGTCCAGAACCAGGGGCCACAGTTTAAGAATAAGGGGTAGGCCATTTAGAACGGAGATGAGGAAAAACCTTTTCAGTCAGAGAGTTGTAAATCTGTGGAATTCTCTGCCTCAGAAGGCCGTGGAGGCCAATTCTCTGAATGCATTCAAGATAGAGCTCTTAAGGATAACGGAGTCAGGGGGTATGGGGAGAAGGCAGGAACGGGGTACTGATTGAGAATGATCAGCCATGATCACATTGAATGGTGGTGCTGGCTCGAAGGGCCGAATGGCCAACTCCTGCACCTATTGTCTATTGTCCCTTGTTTTCCCCCTCTCCTCGCCACCCACCTTCCCTTTCCTTTCTATTCTCGGCAAAATGGTGGATAATTTCACTTTGGGCCCCAAATCTATTTCAAACTCTGAAATGAAAATGGCCATTTTACACCCAAGAGAATTCAATTCTATGCCTTCATAATAAACTATGCAGGGAATGTGCTCAAAAATACATTTGACAGTAAACCGCGACACTGCAATGTTCAAGCAAGCAAATGGGGTCCTTGAGAACTTAATTGCTGCTGGTTGTTTGAGTATAGCAGCTTTGACAGCCATATCATGACTTCCCTTTATTCTGTTCAACAGCTTGCAAGATTGAGCCACATCTTCAGAGAGAGGTCTCTGGTACTGGTGATTTTTCCACACTCAGAATTATTTATAGTTATTTGGCAGATTCCTCTTCCAGTAGTGGGGTGCATGCCTGCAGTGCAGGTGCAGAATAGCAGCAGATGACGTCAGAGGCATAACCCAGCAAGATGTTGCTGGCAATCACAGTGCTCAAATACAAGCTCAAAAATAAATTCGAACTTCTTTTCATGCAGCATGAAAAATTCTCTATGCAATCATTTTCTTGCAGTAGCTTTTGGATAGTATCAATTCTGGGTGATTGGGACCCAATGGATGGCTATTGTATCATAACATTACCACGGTTGAAAAATAAAACACTTTTAACAGCATTGTTCAATTACTTGGCAACGATTATGCACACCGCTCTCTCTCATCTGGACAGCCAGAAGGGGGGCTATGTGAGGATGCTGTTCATTGACTTTAGTTCAGCTTTCAATACCACAGTCCCCACCAGACTTGCTGAGAAGCTGCTGGAACTGGGGCTTAACACTCCTCTGTGTGCCTGGGTCCTGGACTTTCTCACCGCCAGGCCCCAAGTGGTCAAGATGGGGGAACACACATCTAGCCCCCTGAACATAGGATCCCCCCAGGGTTGTGTCCTTAGCCCCCTACTGTATTCCCTGTACACACATGACTGTGGGGCCAGGTTCAGCTCAAACTCCATCATCAAGTTTGCTGATGACACTGGTGGTGGGCTGGATCTCTGACAACGATGAGAAGGCCTACCGGGAGGAGGTGGCTGATCTGGCACTCTGGTGTCAGGACAATAGCCTCCTCTTGAATGTCAAAAAAACTAAGGAGCTGATTGTGGACTTTAGAAGGGCTCAACACCCAAGGACGTACACGCCACTGGAAATAAATGGGTCTACTGTGGATAGGGTGAGCAGTTTTAAATACCTGGAAGTCCACATCAAAGAGGATCTGACATGGACAACACACATTGCCGCACTGGTGGGTAAGGCAAAGCAGCGCCTTTACCACCTTAGACAACTGAGGAAATTCAGAGTGTCTCTGAGGATCCTTCAATGCTTCTACTCTGGGGCTGTAGAGAGCATCCTGTCCGGCAACATCACAGTCTGGTTTGGGAACAGCTCTGCCCAGGACAGGAAGGCCCTGCAGAGAGTAGTGCGTTCGGCAGAACGCACCATGGGAACTACACTCGCCCCCCTGCAGGACCTATACATCAGGAGGTGTAGATCGAGAGCAAGCAAGATTATGAGGGACCCCTGCCACCCCAGCAACGGACTGTTCCAGCTGCTACGGACAGGCAAGCGCCTCCGCTGTCACGCTGTGAAAACGGAGAGGATGAGACGGAGTTTCTTCCCACAGGCCATCAGGACTGTTAACTATTATAACTCCAGGGAATAAATTTTGTCTTCTCTGTATTAACTTTAATTTATATGCTGTAACTGTAATTCTTTTTTTGCACAATCCGCAGGCATTGCCACTTTCATTTCACTGCACATCGTGTATGTGTATGTGACAAATAAACTTGACTTGACTTGACTTGAACTCAGTAGGTCAGGCAGCATCCATGGAATGAAATGGGCAGGTGACGTGCCGGGTCAGGCACCACCTTCTGACTGATTAGTGTTTTGTCCTGCAGTTGACCTTTATTATTGTTATGCATGGTAAATAATTCCAATAATTAGTTCAAAAACAGGTAAGATGCAGGTGACCATGCAACACATTACCGTCTGTATAGAACCACACGATCCCAAAAGGGACAGTGCACCCCCATGTTACAGAAAGGTTGTGTTCATGGAAAATGTCTGTGTCGCACTTTTCCATGACACAAACCCTGAAGAAAATTTGTTGTTCCCTTCGCATTTTTGTACTTATTTGGTTATTTTTCCTCATGTAAAATCATTGAGCAAATTTTTATTCTGTACCTCTTTTTTCTTTAGCAGTAATTTGTAAATGCCATAGAAACATAGAAAATAGGTGCAGGAGGAGGCCATTCGGCCCTTCGAGCCAGCACCGCCATTCATTGTTATCATGGCTGATCACCACAATCAATAACCCGTGCCTGCCTTCTCCCCATATCCCTTGATTCCACCAGCCCCTAGAGCTTTATCTAACTCTCTCTTAAATCCATCCAGTGATTTGGCCTCCACTGCCCTCTGTGGCAGAGAATTCCACAAATTCACAACTCTCCGGGTGAAAAGGTTCCTTCTCACCTCAGTTTTAAATGGCCTCCCCTTTATTCTAAGACTGTGGCCCCTGGTTCTGGACTCGCCCAACATTGGGAACATTTTTCCTGCATCTAGCTTGTCCAGTCCTTTTATAATTTTATATGTCTCTATAAAATCCCCTCTCATCCTCCTGAACTCCAGTGAATTCAAGCCATGAGGGAGAATTTTGGTTGCTGAACTGCCGTAATGTGGCGGTACACTGTATTTGTCACTTGATAAAGTTAGGAGTGTTGTTGAGCTTGGAACAGAGAGAGAGATGCTGTGGTGTATCGGCTTTAAGAGAGAGCTTTAAGAAAGAACGCTCAGGAAAGAAGAAGGCTGCAAAATGTGGTGAACAGTGTCCAGTCCAACAGGGGTTCTGACCTCCTCACCATCGAAGGGATTTACAGGAGTGCCTTAAAAAGGCAGCCGGCATCATCAGAGACCTACACCACTCTGGCCACACACACATCACTCCTGCCATTGTGAAGAAGATATCGGAGCCTGAAAACTGGAACATCCAGGTTCAGGAACAGCTTGTTCCCTACAGCCATCAGGCTATTTAACACTACCACCTCCAAATAAGTTCTGAGCTATATAGACTTGGGGGCATTTAAAGATATGGACAATATTTTGAGCTGTGACAGGAAGAAGGGGTTATATTGAAGATAGGGATGGAAATAGGCAGTCTTATTGAGGACACAGATAGGTGGTATAACGCTCATCTCTGTCCAGTACAACACCCTGGTTGTGAATAATCTATTTCAATTTCACACTTGCAAGGCAGAGAATTGAGTTGGTGGTTTGAGAGTGCAATAAAATACTGGACAAATTAATTACCAAAATCTGACACGTCCCCAGTGCACGATGGGCTGTTATCCAAGATAGACCGTTTGAGAAAGCTAACTGCAGAGATGGTGTATGCAGTGGTGTTGCTCGTCCTGAGAGTTCTGGCTTAGAAAATAGTCGCATGGGTTGGACGGTAGGAAATATGACCCTGCTTTTCAAGGAGGGATAGACAATAGACAATAGGTGCAGGAGTAGGCCATTCAGCCCTTCGAGCCAGCACCGCCATTCAATGCGATCATGGCTGATCACTCTCAATCAGTACCCCGTTCCTGCCTTCTCCCCATACCCCCTCACTCCGCTATCCTTAAGAGCTTTATCCAGCTCTCTCTTGAAAGCATCCAACGAACTGGCCTCCACTGCCTTCTGAGGCAGAGAATTCCACACCTTCACCACTCTCTGACTGAAAAAGTTCTTCCTCATCTCCGTTCTAAATGGCCTACCCCTTATTCTTAAACTGTGGCCCCTTGTTCTGGACTCCCCCAACATTGGGATAGAGAAGGACGAAAGGAAACAATAGCGCAAGTAACAAAGAAAATGTTATGAAGGTGTATGAAGATGTATGAATGTCATGTAATAAAGAAAATGTAATTGATAAGAACACAATAACATCCACTTGCTGGCCCAGCCTCCTCAGAATGGAGTTACCAGTTGATTAGGTAGATTGACATCTGAAAAAGGGTCCCGACCCTAAACATCATGCTGAGATGCTGCCTGACCCGCTGAGTTACTGCAGCATTTGTGTTCTAGGTAGATTCAATGTGGCTTCATAAAAGAAAATAATGTTTGACAACTCTGACTCTCGAGGGTAAACAGTTCACACAGTATATTGTGCAGGTAATATATTGCCATTGATTAAGATTGGCTAATGAAGAAGAAAGAGAATAATTTTCAGAATGGTAACTCATAGAATGTTTCAAGGATAACTGCTTGGATCTTTTTCTCAGCAATCGATATCAATGCCATAGATTAAGGGACCAAGTGTAGCACTGCTTGCTGAAATCCTGCATCTGCAGTTTTTTTCCTTAATGCTCTTGCTGCTTGACCTGTGAATGCTTCCAGCATTCTCTCCAGATTTGCCACATCAACATTTCTTTGCTCCAAATACTGTAAGTGAGTTAACTTATAATGCAAAGCATGGTGAATAAATTGCAGTAGATAGGAAGAGATATGGTCAAGAAGTTGACAGATAGATATGTTGCAGGAAATGTTGCTATTGAGGGCGAGCAGCGTAGGTTTACTAGGTTAATTCCCGGAATGGCGGGACTGTCATATGTTGAAAGACTGGAGCGACGAGACTTGTATACACTGGAATTTAGAAGCATGAGAGGGGATCTTATCAAAACGTATAAAATTATTAAGGGGTTGGACAAGTTAGAGGCAGGAAACATGTTCCCAATGTTGGGGGAGTCCAGAACAAGGGGCCACAGTTTAAGAATAAGGGGTAGTGTAGTGAGTCCAAATCGAGCGATGTTATCAAAAGGCTTTATTCTTGGTAAAAACCGTGACAAAACGCAACGCACTTACTTTGGACACACACTACTTAACTAGCTAATATAATCTAATCTAATCTCTCTAGTTTGGCGCCAGACACTCCTATACCTCGTGCTCCCGCACCACGTGACCCGTTAGCCCAACCGAGGCTTCGAGACCCACCCGCCAATCCGTATGTCCCTACATGACCCCCCCCCAGAACCTTCGAAACCATACCTCACGGGCGCCCGGACCTCCCTCCCGGAACGCGTATGGAGGGGGGAAACCGATACCGCCAACGTGACAGGAGGCGGGGAGGGCGCCGCCGCTAGAGGCGATGGAGGGGCCACGGGAGCGGAGGGTGTAGGTGATGGAGAGCGCTTGATCGGCAACGGCGGCCCGGGCCCAACCATAGGTGGCGGGGGGCCGAGAGGTGGCAAACAGGGCGCCGCAGGCGGGACCAGTGGGGCGGCCACAGGCCGGCCCCGGCGCGGAGGCTGGGCCACCGACACGGGGAGGTCCTGGTCCAAATGGGCCGGCTTGAGCCGGGATACCGAAACGAGCTCCTGGCGATTTCCCACCTGCAAGGTGAAGGTGACAGCCCCTCTTTTAAGCACCTGGAACGGGCCCTGGCAAACCGGCCGAAGAGGGGGGCGGTTGTAATCTTTCCGAAGGAACACAAAATCGCAGTCCCGCAAGTCCGACGGGACGTGGACTTCCGTGCTTGGAGGTCGGGACTGGAGCCAGAGAACCCACCCGTGCCCGGAGGGAACCCAACACCGACGTGACGGGCGGCGGCAAGGCGGGGGCGGAAGGGAGAATGTCACCCGGCACCCGCAGGGGCGAACCGTAGACGAGCTGGGCCGAGGACGTGCCTAGCTCGGCCTTTGGGTCCGTACGAATGCCGAAGGAGTACCCAAGGCAGCTGGTCAGCCCAATCGTGGCCGGTCAGTCGGGCACAGAGGGACGCCTTCAGCTGCCGATGGAAACGCTCAACCATCCCGTTGGATTGGGGATGGTAGGCGGTGGTCTGCTGTAAACGAGACCCATACAACTGTGCCAGCGCGGCCCAGAGGGACGAGGTGAACTGGGCTCCCCGATCTGTGGTGATGATAGCCGGGACGCCGAAACAGGCCACCCAATATGGGGGCTGGACATGGCGATGAACTTTGGAGGTCTGGCACGGAATGCAGGCACGTGCCCAGGCCGCCACCTACTTCCGCAGGCCGTGCCAGACAAACCGGGCGGTCACCATGGCTGAAGTCGCCCTGATGGACGGATGTGCCAGGCCATGAATGGCCTCAAAACCCTTACGCCGCAGGGCGGCAGGCACCACCGGGCGAGGGCCTGGAAGGGAAACGTCACACCACAACTTGGTACCTGTGGGGCCACACGCCACCTGTTCCAAATGCAGTCCCGAGGCTGTGGAGGCGTACATCCCGGCAGTTCCTTCCAGGCGCTGAGCCTCCGCTAGCTCCTGGAAATCCACCTGTTTACCCACCACGGCTACGGAGGGAATGGCCGGCCGGGACAGGGCATCAGCAACAGCATTAAGCCTACCCGCAATATGACGGACATCGGTGGTAAACTCTGAAATCAGGGTGAGGTGCCGCTGCTGGCGAGCCGACCACGGATCAGAAACCTTAGCAAAAGCGAATGTCAGAGGTTTGTGATCCGTGTAGGCCACAAAAGAGCGGCCTTCCAAAAAATAACGGAAGTGGCGGACTGCTAAATAGAGGGCCAGGAGCTCCCTATCAAACGCACTATATTTGAGCTCGGCTCGCAAGAGCTGCCGGCTGAAAAACGTCGGGGGCTGCCAGCGACCTTCGACCTGCTGCTCCAAAACCCCACCCACCGCCACGTCTGAGGCGTCCACCGTCAGAGCCGTGGGGGCGGAGGAGCGCGGGTGCACCAGCATGGTGGCGTTGGCGAGGGCCTGTTTGACCGCGACAAAAGCCGTCTCTGCAGCTGCGGACCATACCAACTCAGCGGGGTTACCCGCGAGGCATTGAAAAAGGGGGCGCATGACCCGAGCTGCTGCAGGCACGAACCGATGATAGAAGTTCACCATGCCCACGAATTCCTGCAAACCCTTGATGGTCGTAGGGCGTGGAAAAGACGGACCGCGTCCACCTTAGCTGGCAAAGGAGTGGCACCGGCCGGTGTAACCCGGTGACCCAAAAAATCTACCGCCGACAGGCCGAATTGGCATTTGGACGGATGGAGAATCAGGCCGTGGTCTTGCAGCCTCTGGAATACAGTGCGGAGGTGGATTAAGTGCTCCTGGACCGAACGGCTGGCAATCAAAATGTCATCGAGGTAAATAAACACGAACGGCAAACCTCGACCCACACGGTCCATCAGACGCTGGAATGCCTGAGCTGCATTTTTAAGGCCGAAAGGCATGCGCAACCACTCAAACAACCCGAACGGAGTAATGGTAGCCGTCTTTGGAATGTCCGGCGGGTGGACCGGGATCTGATGATATCCCCGCACCAAATCGATCATAGAAAAAATTGTAGCCCCCTCCAGGCTGGCTGAGAAGTCCTGTATGTGCGGAATCGGGTAGCGGTCCGGCCGTGTTGCCGCGTTAAGTCGTCGGAAATCCCCACATGGTCTCCACCCCCCAGATGCTTTGGAAACCATATGCAAGGGGGAGGCCCACGGACTACTCGAAGGCCGCGCAATTCCCAGCCTCTCCAAGTTCAAGAACTCCTCTCGAGCCATGGCCAGCTTGTCGGGTGGGAGGCGCCGTGCCCGGGCAAAAACCGGCGGCCCCTCGGTCGGAATGAAATGCACGACCCCATGCTTCTCGGAAGGTGCATCGAACTGCTGAACGAGGAGCTGCGGGAAATCCGCTAGGACCGCATCGAACTGACCGGGGCCGTGGTAATGGCCTGGATCGCTGAACTGGATGGGGCGGCGCTTGGAAGGGCCGCAGGCCCCGTACCTCGGGGCCGTATGCTAGCCGAGGGCTGCAGGCCCCTCCCGCGGACGTCTACGACCAACGAAAACGCCCATAGGAAATCCGCACCCAAAATGGCCTGGCCCACATCCGCAACGATGAAATCCCAACGGTAGGTCCTGGACTTGAAGGACAGGGACATAGCCCTTTTACCGTAAGTGCGGATGGGGCTACCGTTCACCGCAATGAGGGGAGGTCCCTTCCCCCCCGCTTGAACTTCGCAGTCATAGGGGGGCACAATACTCACAACCGCTCCCGTATCCACTAGAAAAACGATCCCGGTACCTTGGTCCGTCGCATAGAGGCGGCAATTACGGCCAATCGAGACTGCCTCTACATTCGATCGGCCCAGGCATTTCCCGGAAAGGAACACGGGGCTCTGCAGCTTCGAGTCTCACTGCCCCACCGCCGATGGAAGAAACACCAGCCGCGCCTATTCGGCCCTGACCAATAAACATGTTCCGCAGCCCCTTCTTGGCGGGCTGACTGCGAAATAGCGGCCGATGCATCGCTCTCTCGGCCGCTCCACCCACTGCCGCTGGGCCTCGAGACCCGATTAACCGAGTCGCCTCGGGTGTGCCGCTCCCTGACGAGCGCGTCAGCTTTCTCGGCGAACGCTACCGGATCTTCAAACGAGACGTCGGCCAACACTAACCTGACGTCCCGGGGTAGTTTCTCCCGAAAAGCCGCTTCGAAAACCATGCACGGCTGATGGTCGCCCACCAAGGTCAGCATCTCGGTCATCAACTCCGACGGTAGCCGCTGCCCCAGCTCTGGTAAATGGAGGAGCTTCAGAGCCCGCTGGTTCTGGCTCCAGCCAAAAGTCCTCAGTAGGAGCCTCTTGAGCCCCACGTACTGCTCCGTTTGGGGTGGACTGGTCAGGTATTGACTGACCCGCGCAGCCACCTCCGACTGCAGACAGCTCACCAGGTGGTGGAACTTCTCCTGGTCTTCCTCCACCCCCTTAAGATGGAACTGGGATTCCGCCTGCACAAACCACAGGTGCGGCTGATGGGCCCAGAACGGCGGTAGGTGAACCTCGCCCGCGCTCGCTCCCACCTGTGACATTCTGCGTGTTCGCTTCAGATCTTACGTTCGGGGTCACCAATGTAGTGAGTCCAAATCGAGCGATGTTATCAAAAGGCTTTATTCTTGGTAAAAACCGTGACAAAACGCAACGCACTTACTTTGGACACACACTACTTAACTAGCTAATATAATCTAATCTCTCTAGTTTGGCGCCAGACACTCCTATACCTCGCGCTCCCGCACTACGTGACCCGTTAGCCCAACCGAGGGTTCGAGACCCACCCGCCAATCCGTATGTCCCTACAGTAGGCCATTTAGAACGGAGATGAGGAAACACTTTTTCAGTCAGAGAGTTGTGAATCTGTGGAATTCTCTGCCTCAGAAGGCAGTGGAGGCCAATTCACTGAATGCATTCAAGAGAGAGCTAGATAGAGCTCTTAAGGATAGCGGAGTCAGGGGGTATGGGGAGAAGGCAGGAACGGGGTACTGATTGAGAATGATCAGCCATGATCACATTGAATGGCGGTGCTGGCTTGAAGGGCCGAATGGCCTACTCCTGCACCTATTGTCTATTGTCTATTGTTGTATGAAATATGGGGTGGATGGAATATAATATAGATTGAGTACTTGATGTTGCACTCCAAGAAGCATGCGGTCGTCCTTCACAAAATCAATCAACTAATTCCAATTGCATGGGAACCAAGACGATTGGAGCTGGTAGATCTGTTGCAGCCTTCATCCGCCTTCACAGCCGTTGAGTTCAAGATAACTTTGTCCGCCTGGTCCGCCGTTGAGGTCTTGTACGTTGGATCGTTCTTAGTCTGGACCCTCATTCTTGACCTTACTGCCACGAGTGGCCCTACCAGAAGCTAGTGCTTCCGACGGCATCCTTTCGGAACCATGGGGGCACGCAAGCCTCTTCACCACAACAAGGTGAACGATCTGAAGAGGATATATATATATATAATGGTGAGGTATATGGAACAGTGCAGCACAGAACAGTCCCTTTGCCTCTCAATGTCCATGCCATAAGTGATGGCAAGTTAAACTAATCTCAACTGGCTGCACATAATCCATATCCCTCCATTCCCTGCATATTATTGTGCCTATCCAAAAGTCTTAAATGTCACTACCACTATCCATGGCAGTGCATTCCAGGCACCCACCACTATCTGTGTAAAAAAAATTGCCTCACATATCTCCTTTAAAATTTTCCCTCACGCCTTAAAACTATGTTGTTGTTCAGAGGGATTTGAGACACTTCTACACAAATCAAGTCTCCAAAGTTATGCCTTCCCTGGCGATGATGTAATAAGATTCAATAGATTAATTTTGGGGTGAGGAGATAACGTTGTGAAATTGAATGGTCTAAGACTTTATTGGAGAGATTAGAAGAATGAAAAGTCATCACACAGAACACTGTGTGTCACAGAGTAAATGCCGAGAGACTGTTTCATCTTTCTAGAGTGCCAGATGCAATGGGTCACAATTTAAACCAATGACCAGAATTGAGATGATAGTCTGATATTCTCTCCCGTAGGGAATTCATTTGAAGAGTATAAATCACAACTAAGGTTGACCGGATTCATATTATGACGCAGCAGAAAGCCATTCAGCCCATCACATCCCGGCAAAGAAATGACTCCCTTCTTATTTCCCTATACCCCTGAAACTTATTCTTTCTTTCATGGCCATTAACAACCGTTTGATTCTTTTGCCATTTACCCATGCTAGGTAATGTACAGAGGCCAATGAATATACCAGCACAGCTTCAGGATGTGGAAGGGAACTGAAGCACCCAGAGGAGACCCTACGGCAGGCCCCTTGCTTTTCCTCTCTGGAGCACTAGAAGACAAATAATGAATTTTATAGAAATCCACAGTTGCACCGACACAAACGTTTATTTTAAATGTTGAAGGAAAGTACTGAGTCATTGAATTTTATGGTGCAGGAGGAAGCTAGTTGGTTCATTACACCTGAACTGACTTTTCAACAAGCTATTCCATTTTGACCCATTTTATTCCCATTCCTTCTCCCACAGCCCCAAACTCTTCAATTTTGTCTTCTCAAGCACGTTTGGAAGTTAAAAAAATATATAGAATTGGATTCCACCACCATTTTCCAGGAATGTTCCATACTTTCCAACATAGTAGGGAGAAATTTCTACACTAACTCTTCTGATTATTTTGTATCCATTTTTCAGAGGAAATAGCTGACCCTTCGTACAATTCTGAATGCCTCAATACATCTTGCCTTAACACATGTGGCTTTTTCTGTACAAAATCTCAACTTTACCCATTTCTCCACATAACTAAGTTTCCTCAAACCTGCCATCATCCTTGTAAACCTCCTCTGTATCCCCTGCAAGACATTATTTTTCTTGAAATATTGTGTCTAGTACTGCTTACTCAGAGATTTGAAAAACATTAGTATAACTTCCTTGATTGTGAAGATCCTGCTGTCTTCAAAATGTGTCCTGTATCCTTATTCTTGCACCATTTCAAAATCAGTTAGATTATAAATTTATAACCTGACAAAAGAAACAAATGTGCAGAGAAGACTTGAGAGAATGTTGCCATGACACAGGGCCGGAGCAAAATGGAGAGGTTGAGCAGGCTGGAACTTTTTCCTTGGAGTGCAGGAGGAGAGGTGATCTTATAGAGGACTAGATAGGGTAAATGAACAGAGTCTTTTACCCAGAGTAGGGGAATCAAGAATGAGAGGACATAGGTTTAAGGTGAGGGGGGAAAGATTTAATAGGAACCTGAGGGGCGACTTTTTTACACAAAGTTTCGCAGGTATATGGAACGAGCTGCTGGAGGAGGTCGTTGAGACCGGTACTATCACAACATTTATAAAAGAATTTGGACAGGTACATGGATGGGAGAAGTTTGGAGGGATATGGGACAAACGCAGGCAGGTTGGACTAGTGTAGTTGAGGCATGTTGGTCGGCGTGTGCACGTTGGGCTGAAGGCCCTGTTTCCGCACTGTATAACTCCATTACACTATGACTATGAAGAATTGGATCAGAATTGTCATTTTAAAAAGAAATATTTTGCTGTAAGAATGTGTGCAGTCAAAAATATGTTAGTTTCCCGAACAGATCTTATTTAAAATTCATGTGAAAAATGTTATTTTGATAAAGGCTAAAAATCTGGCATCTTATGACTCGCATTCTCCGAAACAGAAAGTTAACTGTTGCATTTATTTCCAGAATAATTTGATCCGCCAACATGGATGTCAGCACTCAGGAAATAATGGATGAAATCAAGTCCTCTCAGGCGCACGGTGAAGACAGCAACTTGTTTTACATGTATGTGGCCACTCCCGGTGGAGCTCCAAAAGACATTCATAAAAATGTAATAAAACCTTTTCTTCAGGAGCGTGGATGGCAGAAGGTCAGCTACGCAAATACCGGGTTCAGGTACATGAATCATTTGGAGTAATTGCCAGTAAATGTTTATCCAAGCCTGAAGAGTCTGTACTGTCACAGGCTCAACCTGACTATTACTGACTTCGACAGCTTGATAAAAATTGAGGTTCATCAGGCGAAAACTTAGTTTTTTTGATAATATCATCATATCATATATATATACAGCCGGAAACAGGCCTTTTCGGCCCACCAAGTCCGTGCCGCCCAGCGATCCCCGTACATTAACACTATCCTACACCCACTAGGGACAATTTTTTTACATTTACCCAGCCAATTAACCTACATACCTGTACGTCTTTGGAGTGTGGGAGGAAACCGAAGATCTCGGAGAAAACCCACGCAGGTCACGGGGAGAACGTACAAACTCCTTACAGTGCAGCACCCGTAGTCAGGATCGAACCTGAGTCTCCGGCGCTGCATTCGCTGTAAAGCAGCAACTCTACCGCTGCGCTACCGTGCCGGTAGAGTTCAGTTCAGTTTGCAAGGGTAGAAGGATAGGGTTTTTCTAAGGAGAAGATTGGCGATAACAAATGTATTACATTAACAATACTTTATTCATGCAGGTCGCTTTGCTAGTAAGTCCAGCATTTATCTCCCATCCCTAAATACTAATGATTGGCAATGAGGACAAACTGTTAACAGTCATCCACATTGCTGTATCAGGTTACTAATGCACTGGACTGGGAAGTCCGATTTCCTTCCCTCAGAAGCAACAAACTAGAGGATTTGTATCACCCTTTGTGGACACAGCTTTTTTGGTCTGTATTTAGTTGATGGGATGGGATATTAGCTGCTGTGATGGGATATAAGCTAATTTCTCTAGACCAGCAGTGATTCGTAAGGGTGTCGGGTTCTGGGGAGAAGGCAGGAGAATGGGGTTGAGAGGGAAAGATAGATCAGCAATGATTGATTGGCGGAGCAGACTTGATGGGCCGAATGGCCTAATTCTACTCACAGCAAGCGAAGGCAGTGCATCACTCCATAAACTGCTCATCCTCCCGCCCCATCAGTCACCTCTTGCTCATCTGTGGGGGAAGTCTCCAGTTCCAATATTGACCTAATTTGCGGCCTTGAAAACCCTAAAATTAGAATGGAAGCAAGTCATCCTCAATTCTGGAACTGCTCAAGATGAAGGACAAAGAAGACAGGAGATGTGATTAATTTAATAGATACAGTACATTCAGAAAGTATTCAGACCCATTCACTTTTTCCACATTTTGCTACATTACAGCCTTATTTTAAAATGGATTCAATTCATTTTTTTATCATCAATCTACGCACAATTACCCAGAATGAAGAAGCGAAAATAGTTGTTTAGAAATGTTTGCAAAGTAATTAAAAAGAAATAACTGAAATATCACATTTACATAAGTATTCAGACCCTTTGCTATGACACTCAAAATTAAGCTCATGTTCATTATGGTCATTATGTTTCGATTGATTAATTATCCTTGAGATGTTTCTACAACTTGATTGGAGTCCACCAGAGGTAAATTTAATCAATTGGACATGATTTGGAAAGGCATACACCTGTCTATATAAGGTCTCACAGTTGACAGTGCATGTCAGGGCAAAATCCAAGCCATGAAGACGAAGGAATTGTCCGTAGACCTCCGAGACAGGATTGTGTCAAGGCACAGATCTGGGGAAGGCCAGAAAACAATTTCTGCAGCGTTGCAGGTCCCGAAGAGCACAGTGGCCTCCATCATTCTTAAATGGAAGAACGTTGGATCCACCAGGACTCTTCATGGAGCTGGCCGCCCGGCCAAACTGAGCAATTGGGGGAGAAGGGCCTTGGTCAGGGAGGTGATCAAGAACCCAGAGCTCCAGAGTTCCTCTGTGAAGATGGGAGAACCTTCTAGAAGGACAACTATATCTGCAGGACTCCACCAATCAGGTCTTTATGGTAGAGTGGCCAGACAGAAGCCACTCCTCAGTAAGAGACACATGACAGCCCGCTTGGAGTTTGCCTAAAGGACTCTCATACCATGAGAAACAAGATTCTCTGGTCTGATGAAACCAAGACTGAACTATTTGGCCCGAATGCCAAGCGGCACCGCTCATCACCTGGCCAATACCATACCTACGGTGAAGCATGGTGGTGGCAGCATCATGCTGTGGGGATGTTTTTCAGCAGCAGGAACTGGGAGACTAGTTAGGATCGAGGGAAAGATGAACGGAGCAAAGTTCAGAGAGATCCTTGATGAAAACCTGCTCCAGAGCGTTCTGGACCTCAGACTGGGGCGGAGGTTCACCTTCCAACAGGACAACGACCCTAAGCACACAGCCAAGACAACGCAGGAGTGGCTTCGTGACAAGTCTGTGAATGTCCTTGAGTGGCCCAGCCAGAGCCCGGACTTGAACCCGATTTTTTTTTTTGTCTTAATTGTAGTTGTGATGTGGTGTTTTTGTGTTTGTGTACTATGTGTGTATGTGGGGGGGAGGGGGAAACTGTAACATTGTAAATATGTGTCCCTTCCGAACGGAGACCCGACCTTTGTTTTCTGGGCCGTGTCTCCGTTCCTGCTGCGGCCTACCATCGGCCCAACTCCTGGAGCTGGCGGCCTCCAGGGCTCTGGTTCGCAGAGCCCGCGGATCGGACTTACCACCACCGGAGCCGGCCGTCTTCGGAGGCTGCGGGAGCGGCTGCGACTCGCCTTAGGCTCGGGCCGCGTGGATGCCGACATCGGAAGCTCCGGCAGCGGGTTCGCCCGCCCCGGATCGCGGGGCTTGGGTCGCGGACATTTCACCGTCCGGCGCGGCCTAAGATATGCCGCGGGATATTTCTCTGCTGGGCGGGGGCTTCAATGTCGGGAGCCACGACCGCCCCGACATGCAGCAACAGCGGCAGCAGCAGCGTGTTCGCCCGCCCCGGATCGGACTTATCATCGGCGGAGCCGGCCGTCTTCGGAGGCTACGGGAGCGGCTGCGACACGACGCGCCTTGGGCTTGGCCCGCTGTGGACCGTCCGGTGCGGCCTGCAACCACAACAACCTGACTGCGGGCGAGGACAGCGGGAGAAGGGAAAGACATTGTGGCCTTCCATCACAGTGAGGAGAGGACTGGAGGAGACTCACTGTGATGGATGTTTCTTTGATGGATGTTTCTTTTTTTTGTGTGTTTTTGGGGTTGGGTGGTTTGAGTGCCTGTTTGATGCTTTTATTGTTGGACTGTGTTTTTGGGGGTTTTTTGGGGTTGTGTAATTTGAATGCCTGTTTAGCGCTTTTATTGTTGGACGGGGGTTTTGGGGTTGTGTGATTTGAATGCCTATTTAATGCTTTTATTGTTGGACTGTGTTTTTGGGGTTGGGTAATTTGGGTGCCTGTTTAGTGCTTTTATTGTTGGACTGTGTTTTTGGGGGTTTTTTGGGGGTGTAATTTTGATGCTTATTTAATGCTTTTGTTGTTGGACTGTGGGTGATTGAATTAACATTTTGTTCAAGATGGCCGCGCCGTTGTGTTTGGCTGCCTGCCACTGTATGTTTCTTTTTTTTCCTAGTCAGATGTGCAGCACTTTGGTCAACGTGGGTTGTTTTTAAATGTGCTATACAAATAAATTGACTTGACTTGACTTGACTTGAACATCTCTGGAGGGACCTGAAAATAGCTGTGCATCGACGCTCCCCATCCAACCTGACAGAGCTTGAGAGGTTTTGCAGAGAAGAATGGGAGAAATTACCCAAATACAGGTGGGCCAAGCTTGTAACTTCATACCCGAGAAGACTTGAGGCTGTAATCGCTGCCAAAGGAGCCTCGACAAAGTACTGAGTAAAGGGTCTGAATACTTATGTAAATGTGATATTTTCGTTATTTCTTTTTAATTACTTTGCAGAAATTTCTAAACACCTGTTTTCACTTTTTTATTATGGGGTATTGTGCGTAGATTTATGATTTAAAAAAAAAGAATTTCATCTATTTTAAAATAAGGCTGTAATGTAGCAAAATGTGGAAAAAGTGAAGGGGTTGAATACTTTCTGAATGTACTGTATATTAACAAGGACAAAAGGGAAGGCAGGAGGTAAACAACTGGAAAAAGATGCTAGGAACTTTAGATGTTGATTTACAAAGTGCTGGAGTACCTCAGCCGGTCAGGCAGCCTCTCTGCAGAACATGGACGTGTGGTGACGTTGCAGATCTGAAGAAGGCTCCCAACACGAAACATCATTTATCCATGCTGTCCAAATGTGCTGCCTGACCCGCTGAGTTACTCAGGCACTCTTGTCTTTTTTTGGAGAAAGTTGCTTTTGGGACAAAAGCAGGAGGAGTAGCATATGTGGAGCTCAGTGGGTATCGGGAAGAGAGAGAAGCTGCCTCAATTTAATGATCAAAATATCCAGTGGCTCCTTGTACTTGTAAAATGGATGACATGAGAGCAAGGTATTCCCTTGAGAATTTGAGAGTGTTTGTGCACGAATAAACAAGGTTGCACAACATTGTTCCAGTTATAGACACAAAGTGCTGAAGTAATTCAGCAAGTCAGGCAGCATCTCCAGAGAAAAAGGATGATGTTTCGGGTCCTCACACTCCACTTATGATCCATTTCCCATTTTCTTATCTGCAGTAAGAACCATTCTTTTGTTTCAATTTCATTCCAAGTTTTTAAGAGGTTAATTAATGGAACCAATTTTTAATCAATAAATCAGTACCAGAATGCTGTATTCATTAGAGGGTATTAAGAGGGCTGTCAGGAGAGGTTGGACAAACCTGGGTTGTTTTCTCTGAATATTGGAGACTGATGGGTAGCCTGATCGGTATATCTCTCTTATGAGAGACATAGATACGGTAGACAGTCAGAACCTTTGTCCCAGGGTGATAATGTCAAAGACAACAGCACCATGGTGTAGCAGTAGAGTTGCTGCCTTACAGTGCCAGAGACACAGGCTCGATCCTGACTACGGGTTCTGTCTGTATGGATTTTATATGTTCTCCCTGTGACCACGTCGGTTCTCTCCGGGTGCTCCGGTTTCCTCCCACACTGCAAAGACGTGCAGATTAATTGGCTTTGGTAAAATGGTGAATTGTCCCTATTGTGTAGGATAGTGCTAGTGTACAGTGTGAACGCAAGTCGGCACGGACACGGTGGGCCGAAGGGACTGTTTCTGTGCTTTATCTCTAAAGATTTAAAGATTAGAGGGCATAGCTTTAAGGTGAGTTGGGGAAAGTTTAAAGGAGATGAGTTTTTTACAGAGCATGCGGTGGGTGTCTGGCACGGGGTGGGGGTAGGGAATTTGTGACTTTGTTAGCGCCCTTTATGGGCGACTATTTCCATACCTTGGGTATGCAAGCAAAGAAGCACGGTGGCGCAGCGGTAGAGTTGCTGCCTTACAGCGAATGCAGCGCCGGAGACTCAGGTTCGATCCCGACTACGGGCGCCGTCTGTACGGAGTTTGTACGTTCTCCCCGTGACCTGCGTGGGTTTTCTCCGAGATCTTCAGTTTCCTCCCACACTCCAAAGACGTGCAGTATGTAGGTTAATTGACTGGGCAAATGTAAAAATTGTCCCTAGTGTGTGTAGAATAGTGTTAATGTGCGGGGATCGCTGGGCGGCACGGACTCGGTGGGCCGAAGGGCCTGTTTCCGCGCTGTATCTCTAAATCTAAATCTAAAAAAAAAAATTTCACTGTGACTTGTCACATGCAACAATCAGATATACAATTCAATTCAAAAGCATACCGGTCAGCGGAAAGATAATACATGATTACAATCGAGACATCCAAAATTTGCATATACATGATAAAGGGAATAACGTGAATCATGTTCTGTGCAAGATAAAGCCACTAAAGCCTGAAGATAGTCCAAGGGTCTCCAATTAGTTAGGTAGTAGTGCAAAACTACTCTAGTTGTTGGTAGGATGGTTCGGTTGCTTGATAACAGCTGGGAAGAAACAGTCTCTGAATATGGAGCCGTACGTTTTCACACTTCTATACCCTTTGCCCGATGGGAGAGGGGAGAAAAGGGAGTGATTGGCAGGGTGCAACTCGTCCTTGATTATGCTGGTGGCCTTGCCGAGGCAGTATAAGTTTAAGGCTAGATAGGGAACTTAGAAATACATTTTAACCACTCAACCTAAATCAGTCCATCAGTGGTGAAAACTCAAGTTAATTTCTTTAATTGTATTAACCACCACAGAAGCCAATGTAACATTTAATAGCAGTTGGTTAACTTGACCATCAGTCCTGACTTGGATCTCTGGCCTAGTGCTGAACAGAGAGCACATTATATTTCTAACTTGATTTCCCTGCTATTTGCCCTATGACCACCCTTCAACAACTGAAAATCCTTTACTTTTATTCAGCATCAAGCAATGGTAGGATGAGATGTAGCTATTGCCATCGCTGTCCTTCCTGATTGCACGTGCTGCAGTAAGTCAATGGATCAGGCAGCATCTCCAGAGAACATGGAGAGGTGACGTTTTGGGTCAGGACCCCACTTCAGATTAATATTTTATAAAAGGTCCAGATATGGTAGAAGGCCAGTAGGGGTGAGGAGGGGTCCAAAGGGAGGGGGAATGTCAGAATCGGAAGAGGTCATCAATGGGAGGCGAGGACTCCATTCCATCGAAAAAGGCCTGAAGATGTAGGTGAGGAAATGGAGCTGTAAACCATGGCGGGCCTGGAATTCGTTGAGGTGGGGGTGTAGAGGGGCAAAGCTAAGGCCTCTTGAGGACCAACAGTTCTGCATCTGAAAGAGAAATCTCAGGGGGTAACATGAAAATAAAACTGTGGTGAGGGCTGGGCTCAGAGAGGTGGCGGGAAGCTCAGGAGGGGTACTGTGGGGGGGTTGCTGGGGGCTGAGAGGGGTATGAGGAGTAGTGCAACGGTGAGAATCTGAAGAAGGGCCCCATCCAGAAACGTCTCCTATCCGTGTTCTCTAGAGATCATCATCATCATATATATACAGCCGGAAACAGGCCTTTTCGGCCCTCCAAGTCCGTGCCGCCCAGCGATCCCCGTACATTAACACTATCCTACACCCACTAGGGACAATTTTTACATTTACCCAGCCAATTAACCTACATACCTGTACGTCTTTGGAGTGTGGGAGGAAACCGAAGATCTCGGAGAAAACCCACGCAGGTCACATGCTGCATGTCCTGTTGAGTTACTCCATCACTCCGTGTCCTTTTGTGTAAACCAGCATCTGCAGTTCCTTGTTGGTCCACACAAAATGCTGGAGTAACTCAACGGGTCAGGCAGCATCTCAGGAGAGAAGGAATGGGTAGCATTTCTCGACCCGAAACGTCACCCATTCCTTCTCTCCTGAGATGCTACCTGACCTGCTGAGTTACTTCAGACTGAAGAAGGGTCTCGACCTGCAACGTCACCCATTCCTTCTCTCCTGAGATGCTGCCTGACCCACTGAGTTACTCCAGCATTTTGTGTCTACCTTCATTTGAACCAACATCTGCAGTTATTTTCTTGCAGTTCCTTGTTTCTACTTCCTTAATGGGAGACTGACTGAGCCAACACTTCCCCCTACCCCGCCCTGCCCTCCCATCAGGTAAATAATTATGCCACACAATCCTCCCTCTGAGTTCCTTCCAGGATGCGCAATTTAAATGCTCAGAAGTTAAAATAGCCTGTAATGCATTTCAGGAACAGTGTGTGTGAGTTTTGCACTCAATCTCCTATCCAGGGTCCACACAGAATTACAATGATCTCCCTCTCTTCTCTGAGTATCTATCTTATTGTACTCCTGATAAAGCCGCTGAAATAACAACATCATTGCAAGGGGAATTGGGCTATAGAAATCAACAAATTGCAGGCAGGGTTTTCCACAAAGCTTTAAATTACTGTCTGATATTTCAACAAATTAACATGAATCAATTTTACATTACACAGATGTAAGAACTTGAAACAAGAGTGAACATCACTGCCCCTCAGACACAAAGATGACAGATGATTCATATCTAATCTACTTTCCTGCCTGATACCCAAATCTAAATAAAACAGTCAATCCTAGTTGAATATTCTTAACAGTTCATCAGGGTAGAAAGCTGCAAAAAATCATACTCCTCTGACTAAAAACTCTTAAATGTTCTACTCCTTTTAATGGGGCACTGTCATCCTAAAGTTTAATAACTACGAAATAATCCTTCATTTATTCACAAGATGTGAATGTTCATGGCTCGCAAGCATTTACCCCTAATTGTCCCTTCCTAGGCCATTTCAGAGCGTGGTCAGAAGTCAACTCCATTGCTGTAAGATTAAAACCAGATTAGGATAGCAGAATTTATCCATTATATGTCGATTTCTTTTTTTTTTGTCACAGCACATTGATGCAATGATATCTGATAAGTGTAAAAAAGTATTATAATTTTTGTATTATATTATATTGAGTCTGAAGAAGGGTTCCGACCCGAAACATCACCTATTCCGTTTCTCCAAAGATGCTGCCTGACCCACTGAGTTACTCCAGCATTTTGTGCCTATCTGTGGTATAAACCAGTATCTGCAGTTCCTTCTAACATATTATATTTTTTTGTTTTAGTTGCGAATTCCATGCTGTATGGAACTAAATGTTTACTACAGATTGCTGTGCATAGTTTCAGTATTTTCAGAATTAAATGTCTAAGTGATGTGCCAGAAGATAACATAACAGGCTTGCAGCTGGAATGAAATTAACTGTTACCAGGACAATAATTATTGTCCATCTCCATAAGGAAGCAAATAAAGGGCCTTTTTATCTACAACAGGACACAGTCTAACTGAAGGAAGTGTAACAATTTTTCTGCTTTCTGCAGGGCTTTATATTTTTGCCACAAATCATCTGATGGACAGGAGAGAGCAAAGGCTGTGAAAGATCGATCAGAGCTGAAAAGCAAATTGGACGAATTTAAGGAACTGAATGAAACTGACTTCAAGGTCCACATAGTGCTGTCAGTGCCAGTAAATTACAATGAAGATTTTGTCGAACTGACTTCACCACCTGGGTCTATTGAATGGTGAAAGTGTAGATTCACTGGCAGCCCAGTTTGTATATTTGCAATATATATGTATACTCCTGAAGCTTTAGCTGGTCTGGCAGCTCTTTGAAATGTAATCATTAATAACCGCAACATGATTTAGGTAGGCAAATTGCTGACAAATATGAGGAAAAAAAAGTGCAATATATACTTTTATGATTGTTTTTAACGACACTTCAGCATGGCATAACTTTTTATTTTAATTCAACTATGTATCAGTAAGGATGGCTAGGTGTCAGCATCGACTGCAAATTTGTTTGACTATACGTGGGAGTCCTTCAAAGAATTCAAAGTTGGAAATACATGAGAAAATTAGACATTGTAACATGCTACAAATGAAACATTAGAAATTAATCTCCACCTATAATCAACTGCTAAGCTATTTCCAAAAACTGCCAATAATTAATGATAATGATATTTATTTGAACCGAATGATATGTAAAAGACCAAATTTAAGCATGTTGAAATTGGCGCTTTAAATATTTGCAGTAATCATGAGACAATGTTGAATAGTGTCCTGCTGTAAGCATGGCATTCATCTTCTATCAATGAACACTGCATCTTCATACAGTGAACAGAAACATGGCTTCTCTGCAAACAATTTCAGTTCATTCTACTTGACTGCCTTTCTCTACCCTTGCTCCATCAACTATAAAGGTGAAAGAGTCTGGATTACAGATGGTCACTTAGCTGCTATCTGTATTGTTCTAGATGAGCTGATCTGCAGTCTGAAACTGATGGAAAGTTATCCGCCTCTCTGGCCGGCTTTTGGTGGGGTTTCATGACCGAGCTTTTACATGTGGCTGTTTTCCAACCCAGTGGATGCAAGCATTCACACAATTGCAACTGTACTGAAATGTAGATAATAGTATCACTTTAGTATGATGATCTGCCAAAATCAATTCATATTCATCCACAACATGATACTTCTCCTGATTTTACTTTGGTCACGTCAAATTTAAAAAATGAACAACTCCTGCAAAATTATTCCTTTTAAGGGATGTGTCCTGAACTTTAATTGAAAAGATTTTCTGAATGTTTCTGTTGTATTCTTCAAGTGCAATCAAATCTAATTTGGTCCTGATAAAATACCAAATAATTTGTATGTAGTGTTTAAAATAAATAAAAGTTATATAATTAAATGATTTGCATGTTTGACTTCCTCTCTTTGTGTACTGCATTCTCCTGATCTTTGCTTCTCAAATAGTAACTTATGTTAAGTGCTACATGCCATTTTTGACATTATGTGTAGTTCTGTTCACCCGGTTGCCTATAGACACTGAGCTGGACTGAGACAAGTCCTCCAACATTGATTTTAAGATGTTTATCCTTATTTTCATAATCACACCATTGGCTCTCGCCAATTCTCTAGCTCTGCAACTCTCTGAGATTCCTGCACTCTGCCAAATCTGGTACCTTGTGGGTGCTCAGTTTGAATCATTGCATAGTCTTTGGACTCTATCCACTGACTCGTCCTCTCCTTTGTGGTGATGAGTCAGCATACAAGAGACCTGGAACATCTAATCGAGCAGTGCCACAACAACAACAACCCCTCGTGCAACATCAACAAGAACTATTGCTGACTTCAAGAAAGTCAAGAGTGTTTTATTGTCATATGTCCCAGATAGAACAATGATTTTTTTACTTGCAGCAGCACAACAGAATATGTAACATGGTACACTCCAAACAATATAATAAACAAGAGAGCAATAGGATGTCTGGAGACCACGTACCAATTTCACTGGTTGGTTAGCAGCGTCAGAATTAGCAGTAGTCCTGTCCTGGGCCTGGCACGTTGACATAATCAGGAAGGAGGCACGCCAGCACCTCTACTTCCATAGATGTTGCAAGAGATTTGGCATGTCTCTAGATAAGCTAACAAGCTTCTCCAGATGCACTGTGGAAAGTATCATGCCTGGTATGGCAATTCCAATCCACAGAAACATAAGAGGAGGCTGCAGCAAGTGGACGACTCAGCTTAGTCCATCATGGCCATAGCCTTCCCCTCCATCAAAAGCATCCGCGTGAGGTGATACCTCAAGAAGGTAGCATCTATCATCCAGGATCCCCACCACCTGGGCCACGTTGTTTTCTTGCTGCTACCGTTGGACAAAAGCCCCACACCACCATGTTCAGGAACAGCTACTTTCCTACAACCATCAGGTTCTTGAACCAAGCTACACAACCCTAATCCTACGCCAGTAACGGAGCACTACAGATTGCCTTTTGCAATACCATGAACTTGTTTTCTACTGATGTCTTGTTTTTGAGCAGTTTAATTTTCTTTTCAATCTCTTGTAAAACGTAATTTATGCACAATTTGTGGGTTGTGTGTGTTTATGTGATGCTGCTGCAAGCAGAGTTTAACAATATAACGGTATCTCACCATATCTATGCATCTGGCAATAAACTCCATTTGACTTGACAGCTCTCCCTTATTTAATTCCACATATTGAATTGCCCTTGAGCTGTGTCGCATTCTAGTTAATTTGAGAGGACAGTCAGTGATTTTATGGGCTCAGTCACAGTCAGACTGGGCTGATGATGTACACCATGGTGGGTGGTTCTGAAGTCAATCCTCTTGGTCTGATGGAATGGAGTTTATTAATAAATGTGGGGGAAAAAACACTTAAAATAGTAGATCAGCCATAATCTTGATGAATTGTCATCTCGGTTCCATTTTTCTGCCAAAAAACCCATATCTCTTTATTTCCTTTAACACCCAGAAACCTATCAATTTGGGCTTTGTATTTAAGCTTCCAGAATAGAGTTCATCCCTTCTGAGTTAATCAAGATATTACAGTGAAGAGAAACAAAGACACACACAAGAACTGGGCTGTATGTGCAGCTAAATTACTCTGTTGTGCTCAATATAGACCAATTGCAAGCTAAAATCACATTTCAAAATAATTGAACAGCTTGCTAAATATTATTGCCTTTCAATTTTCTAGCTAGTTTTCAGAAAAATCATAACTCCAAGAGAATATTAGCAGACCCCAAAAATGTATGGTTTGTACCTGATGCTGGCCTAGTTCCTATATGAGATATGGTGTAAATTGAATCATTTTGTGTAATTCTTTGAGCCTACAACTGTATATTGAATGTCTGAGAATGATTGGCAGTGATGATCATTGGTGCTGGCTCGAAGGACCGAATGGCCTCCTCCTGCACCTATTTTCTATGTTTGATATCTGTGAATTGATGGAATACATTCATCAGTGTTCCCAACAGGCCCTTCATGTATGTTTGGAAACCCAAATTTCTCAATCAACTAATATTTGATGATTTTCCGAGTCAGGACAGGGAGGCTATTATTTGTTTTGTGGGTAAACAGACTGGTTCCTGGTTTGCCACATCAGGAGAGACTGAGTAGACTAGGGGTGAATTCCCTGCCCTCACTTGGACCATCCTCTGACTCTTCTCTCCCTTTCCTGGATCTCTGTCCCCATGGCAGGAGACAAACTAACCAGCTATATTTACTACAATTCCAGTGACTTCCATAGTTACCTTGACTACATCTCCTCTCATCCTCCCTCCTATAAGGATGCCTTCCCTTTTTCATGCTTTCTCCATGTCTACTATATCTGTTGTCAAGATTATGCTTTCTGTTCCAGGACTTCTAAAATGTCAATTTTTAGGAAAAGTGCCTTCTGTTCTACCATAGTTAATTTGCTTAATTTGAATTTGCTTAATTTCCTGGATATCGGCCCTCACTTCCCTTCCCAGCCCAGAACACAGAGTTCCTTTGGTCTACACTTTTCATCCCTCTGTCCTGTGCACCAAGCATATCACCAAGCATATTTCTGCCAGTGACATTTTCCCCTCACCCCTTTTCTTCTTTCCCCAAGGACGACTTTATCTGACTCTCCTTGCTCAACCCTCCCTGTCCCCGAGAACTTTCAACCCCAATCAACACTGTCACAACCACACCATCTAGGGATCTATTCAGCCCATCCGGGTGAGGCAGAGATTCATGTGCAACTCCTCCAAACTCATCAATAGTAGTCAGTGCTCTCAATGTAACCTCCACGATATTGGCAAAAACCAAGCGTGAACTAGACGTCCATTTTGCAGAGTACCTTTGTCCTATCCACAATGGTCATCTTGAGCTTCCAGTTGCATGTCCTTTCAACATTCAGTCCCACAATCGTCAGCCTGCTCCATTGCCGTGTTCAGGCTAAATTCAAACTCCAAGATTGAGAACCTCAAGGTCATCCATGCAGAGCACATAGAAGTCCTATATTAGTGACAAAAAGTGTGCAAATGCACAAACAACACATCCGTCGCCCCCATCAGCTACCTCCTAACCCACGTAAAGTCACAGAACCTCAACTTACCAAAATATGGCAGTGGAGAGGGCCGACAACAATCTGCACCATTTGTGTGCTTTACGCAAACAGCAAAGGGAAGAAAAATGGGATGAACAATCAGAGTGGAATTTAATTAAGGATGTACTGGGGAGAATGTGAAATTGAGGGCCTGCACTTTTAAAAGGGTTGTTGGCAGAAACTTTAGAAAAAGATTAGTTCCCCCACTCGCAACAAGGACAGGATCCCCCTCGTTCTCACCTTCCACCCCACCAGCCAGCGGATCCAACATATCATCCACCAACATTTCCGTCACCTACAACAGGACCCCACCACTGGCCATATCTTCCCATCCCCTCCCCTCTCTGCGTTCCGCAGAGACCGTTCCCTCCGCAACTCCCTGGTCCACTCGTCCCTTCCTACCCAAACCACCCTAACCCCGGGCACTTTCCCTTGCAACCGCACGAGATGCAACACCTGTCCCTTTACCTCCCCCCTCAACTCCATCAAAGGACCCAAACAGTCTTTCCAGGTGAGACAGAGGTTCACCTGCACCTCCTCCAACCTCATCTATTGCATCCGCTGCTCTAGATGTCAACTTATTTATATCGGCGAAACCATGCGCAGGCTCGGCGATCGCTTCGCTGAACACCTGCGCTCGGTCCGCATTAACGCAACTGATCTCCCGGTGGCCCAGCACTTTAACTCCCCCTCCCATTCCCAGTCTGACCTCTCTGTCATGGGCCTCCTCCAGTGCCATAGTGAGGCCCGCCGGAAATTGGAGGAGCAGCACCTCATATTTCGCCTGGGCAGTTTGCGGCCAGGTGGTATGAACGTCGACTTCTCCAACTTCAGATAGCTCCTCTGTCCCTCCCTTCCCCTCCTCCTTCCCAGATCTCCCTCTATCTTCCTGTCTCCACCTATATCCTTCCTTTGTCCCACCCCCGACATCAGTCTGAAGAAGGGTCTCGACCCGAAACGTCACCCATTCCTTCTCTCCTGAGATGCTGCCTGACCTGCTGAGTTACTCCAGCATTTTGTGAATAAATCAAAGAATGAAGGTTGGAGGGAATAAGGAGATGTGAGTAACAAGTGAGCAGTACTGAGATCTAAAGCAGCAAGGATGTAAAGATGGTAAGGTCAATTAGATGGCCATGAATAAATACAGAGGGGTTGTTGGGACAAGTTAAGGGAGGGAAGAACAGTGGTTAGTTCACTATGAGAGTGCAAACTGACATGCACCAGAAAATTATAAAGGATTAGATAAAGTTTAGTTTAGAGATAAAGTGCAGAACAGGTCCTTTGGCCCATTGAGTCTGTGCCGACCAGTGATCTCCATACACTGGCACTATCCTACAAACTAGGGACAATTAATAATCTTTACCGAACCCAATTAGCCTACAAAACTGCACATCTTTGGAGTGTGGGAGGAAACCGGAGCACCCGGGGAAAACCCTCGCGGTTATGGGGAGAACATACAAACTCCATACAGACAGCACCCGTATACATTTCTCAAAGCAAAAGCTGAGGAAGGAAAAGGACGGGGCAGCCTACAAGAGCATTCTAAACATCAAAATTCAGGGCTTGCTTTTAGTGGCAATTAAGTGATGCAACCAGTGACAGTCACAATTTTTGGAAACATTTGTCCAAACTGGGTCTTAACTCTGTTTTATCTGGGGCTGGGCCTTATCTTCAGCTCCCTTCTCCTTCATGTAGGCATTTCTCCCAATCATGTTCTGAGCAGAGGTGAACTGTAGATAACTACCCTGGCAAACTATAGAGAGAATTAGTTGAGCACTCAGTTTGCAAAGTTAGAGATAATTCCCCACCTACTCTGCAGTTTTATGATTTCCTCTCACTGCCACTTTTCAAGGGGAACATTTGTTGTCTTGCCCCACGTCTGATATTAGAAACATCAATGCATTAAGGCTGGCACCGTCATTGTTTCAACAAACAGGCAAAATGATCAGAATATCCAAAAACACATTAAAAATAATTAGAGATAGCTTGAATCAGCAGTACTTCACTTCTCTGATAGTTATTCCTTAGAAAACTAATCAAACCACTAAATAGTGATGAGACTTCTTTCTCTGTAACAAATTATGAGTAAAAACTTTTCCTTGAGTAGTTAAATAGTTTTTCTTTTGTGATGTTCAGTGGTGATGTGCTTGTTTAATACTGGAGTTATAACTGTGTTATAATCTAGTGGTCTGGGCTAATTATCAGGAGTTCATATCCTTTCTTTCCTGGTTCTATTTCTTCGACCCAAAATGTTCACTGTTACCTTTTGTATCAATGTTGCCAGACCCACTGGGTATTTCCAGTTAATCTCCCCTCCACCCCCTCACCATAAATCTGTGTCCTCTTGTTCTTGATTTCCCTCCTCTGGGTAAAATACTCTGCATTCACCCTATCTGTTCTGACACAGCCGCCTTACTCTTTATTCTGTTCTCCTCCTATTGTACATGAATTTGGCTTGACTATTTCTGTACAGTATTATCGGATGTGATTTTAATTGGATAGCATGCTGCACACGTGACAATAATAAACCTAATCCTAAATCCTAGAGTCGTTACAGTGTGAAATATCTACAAATTATGGTAATGGTACCTGACTACTCTGCCAGCTCTTGAAAAACCTGTGACCCTGACTACCAAGGAGGACAAGGATAGCAGGTGCATGGGAACTCCATCTCCGGTATGTTCCACTCCAAGGCACACACCAGGTGTATGGAAACACCTGCAGTACCTGCATGTGCCTCTCCAAGTCACACAACATCCTGACTTAAAGATATATCACTGCCTTTCATTATCACTGGGTCCATATTCTGAAAATCCATGCCCAACAGCACTGTGCTTGCATCTTCACCAAAAGGTCACCATGTTATAGGGAAGATGTTAAGCTGGAAAGGGTGCAGAGAAGATTTACAAGGACATCGTCATGAATCAAGGGTGCGATTGTAGGGAGAAGTTGAGCTGGCTAGGACTTTAGTGCTTGGAGTGAAGGAGGATGAAGGGTGATCTTATAGAGGTGTATAACATCATGAGAGGAATAGATAGGGCAAATGCACAGTCTTTTACCTAGAGTAGAGGAATCAAGAACCAGAGGACTTAGGTTTATGGTGAGGGATAAAGATTTAATAGAAACCTGAGGGGCAATTTTACACACGGTGGTAGGTATATGAATGAGCTGCTGTAGGAGGTAGTTGAGGCAGATACTAAAATAATGTTTAAAAAACATTTGGACAGGTGCATGGAGAGGAGAGATTTAGAGGGATATGGACCAAACACAGGCAAGTGGGACTAGGGTAGATGGACATATTGGTGACCATGGGCAAGTTAGGCTAAAGGGCTTGTGTCCAGCTGTATGACTCTATGGCTCTAAGAACTGTAGAAATTCAAAGAAGTGGCTCATCACCACCTTCTGAAAGGCAAATAGAGACTGACAGTATATGATTCACAAAATGCTGGAGTAACTCAGCAGATCAGGCAGCATCTCGGGAGAGAAGGAATGGGTGACGTTTCGGGTCGAGACCCTTCTTCAGACTGACCCTTCACCCATTCCTTCTCTCCCGAGATGCTGCCTGACCTGCTGAGTTGCTCCAGCATTTTGTGAATAAATACCTTTGATTTGTACCAGCATCTGCAGTTATCTTCTTATACTGACAGTATATGATAATCTTTTTAATTCAATGTGTTTTAATTCAATGTATAAAAAAAACCAACACTCTTAAAGTCTGATCTGCAATGTGTTTGGTGATACAGTGTTTAATTATGTTCACTAATCTAAAAGGTTCAACCAACAATCCATAAACGCAGTGCTGGAGTAACTCAAGTGTGGAGGGAGATGTGGAGGGGACGTTTCAGGTTGGGACCCTTCTTTAGGCGGATTGCATTGGGGAAAGAAAGCTGAGTAAAGAGGTGTGATAGGATAAAGCCTCTAAAGTGAAGGGTGGATACAGTTGAGGGGGGGGGTTTGATTGGCAGATGGATGGACAAAACTAGAGATGAAAAGGAGACAAAAGGGTGTCAGATCAGGAGATAAAAGTAGTGAGATGTAAAATCAGAGTGAAGGATACCGATGGAAGCGGGAAACCTTTTGTTGCCTGTATTGAAACAAAAATCTGAGGCATCAATATTTCACACTCTTCAATATTTACAAAGGGTATGTATCTGGTGAGACATAAAAAGTAAGTTGAAGGCATTCTTCAACAGTACATGCTGAAACATTCAGTGGGTCAAATAGAAGAAACGAGAAACAACAAGTGCTAGTTTGCATGTAAGTGCTGGGGGTAACTCAGCAGGCCAGGCAGCATCTCTGGAGAACATGGATGGGTGACATTTAGGGTCGGACCCTTCTTCAGACAGCATCTATTGCACAGATACTTCAGTCAGATAGTATCAGTGGAAAGAGAAATAGAGTTAACATTTTGGATCAAAGATATTTAGTCCGCAGATTCTTTGGATAGAAACAGGTAGCTCTGTTTCCCTTTCCACAAATGCTCACTGGCCCATTGGATTTTTCTGCATTTTCTCTGCTCATTTCAAGGTTCTAGCATCTGTGGGTTTTAAATTTTCATTTATCGACAGTCATTGATTTATGGCAATTGCTATTTGGGTGGAGACAATCTGTAATGAGCAGCCCAAGTCAAGTATGCCACTTTAACAGTGATTTGACCGTTTCAGAACAAGAGGATTAACCGCAAAACTCAAGTGCAGCCATTTAAGATGAAGAATCTGCAACATGTTTAGCAGCATGAGTTTGCAAAAAACACTACAAGCATCCACAAGCATGCTGAGAAGGTCTGACAGAGTCAACACAGACAGAGAAATTGAGACTGCACAGGTTCTGGGGGAAAGTTCAATGTTAGAAATTCACAGAATTGTTGAATCGACAGAATTAAGTGCAAACTGAGTTAGATGCTTTAAAAAAATGGCATAGCAAAGGGGGAGGTGGTTTGAAGGGGTGAAGGAGGCCTTGGCCCGGGTGACTGTGCTCGTGCATCCGTCAGCCGACGCGGCCACAGCCCTTACCGTGGACGCCTCGGACTCTGCGGTGTGCGGCGTGTTGGAACAGTCGGTTAACGGCCGTTAGCGGCCTCTCGCTTTCTTTAGCCATCACCTGAGCGCTCCGCAGCGTTACAGTGCATTCGACCGGGAGTTGCTCGCATTACACCTCGCAATGCGGCACTTCCGGTACTTCCTCGAGGGCCATTCCTTCGTAGCATTCACGGACCACAAGTCCCTCACGTTTGCTTTCGCAAAGGTTTTGGATCCTTGGTCTGCCCGTCAGCAGCGCCAGCTGGTGGCTATTTCGGAGTGTACAACGGACGTCCAACACATCACCGAGAAATGCCAGCTGTGCTTAACCCGGCCTCGGGAATAGATTACTCCGCCTTGGCGGCGGCCCAGCTGGCGGATGATGAGATGCCGGCGTACCGCACCGCGATCTCTGGCTTGGTGCTTGAGGACGTACCGTTGGGTCCCGGGTTTCATCCTCCATAGTCACCCAAGCCAAGGCCTCCTTCGCCCCTTCAGCGTCCCACTGTATCCCCCCCTTGCTTGCCCGTCAGCAACTGGAAAAGCGACCGCAAAAGTTTGGCAGCTGCCGGAACGAACCTGTGGTAAAATGTGACCATCCCTAAGAACTCCCGGAGGCCACGCACCGTAGCAGGCCGTGGGAACTGGCGGATTGCCTCAACCCTGTCCGGCTGTGCCGTGTCACCCGATGCCCCAGGAAGTTGATGGCCCGAAGACCAAATTGGCACTTGCCAGGGTTAATTATGAGGTCATGGTCACTGAGGCGCTGGAAGAGTAGACGCAGGTGGGCCAGCCCATGGATCACCTCAAAGACGCGACGATGCCAGGCCGCCAGAACAATAGGCCTCAGCTCACCCGTGGACACGTCTGGAGGAGGTAGCCGCAGGGACTGCACGTTTATAGCCCAACAGCGGCGGTTGGTGCAGTATCAACAAGACAAGACAAGAGGCATAGTCTTAATAACATCAACAGCTGCCAGAGGAGGTAGTGAGGCAGGGTCTATTGCAACGTTTAAGAAACATTTAGACAGGTATATGGATAGGTTAGGTTTAGAGGTATATGGGCCAAATGCAGGCAGGTGGGACTGGTGTAGATGGGACATATTAGTTGGTGTGGGCAAGTTGGGCTGAAGAGCTTGCTTCCATGCTGTAGGACTCTATGACTTCATGGACACAAAATAGTGCGACTGAACAAACTGAGATCATTCTTCTGAGTTGAAGGCCTTAAAAAAAAAGGAGTCAAAAGAGATAATTTGGGGTACAACGGTGACAGTGGGTAAGAGGAAAGATCCAGTCTTTACAATGGGCCTCGTGGCTTATCATTGTAAAGGATAAGGCCCACTTCTGGAGCTCAGAAAAGCAACTAGATAGATGGTTACCACTGAGTTAACGGTATCCAGTCATACACCAAATACAATGTCCAATTGTAACTTGTTGTTGATGTTGCTATTTTGTTATTGATACATGCCTCTGTGTCAATTTCTTTTGTTCACAATTTAGTCCATTCGGGTCACTCTAATAAGATAGCGATACCAAATACATTGTAAACAGTTGTGACGCTATGATAATTGCCTTAACATATCGTCACTACCGATTACAATGTTACAGTTGCTGAACAGAATTTAAGACCAAATGTGTACGATGCCTAAGAAAATAACTGCAGATGCTGGTACAAATCGATTTATTCACAAAATGCTGGAGTAACTCAGCAGGTCAGGCAGCATCTCGGGAGAGAAGGAATGGGTGACGTTTCGGGTCGAGACCCTTCTTCAGACTGATGTCGGGGGTGGGACAAAGGAAGGATATAGGTGGAGACAGGAAGATAGAGGGAGATCTGGGAAGGAGGAGGGGAAGGGAGGGACAGAGGAGCTATCTGAAGTTGGAGAAGTCGACGTTCATACCACCGGGCTGCAAACTGCCCAGGCGAAATATGAGGTGCTGCTCCTCCAATTTCCGGCGGGCCTCAC
Organism: Rhinoraja longicauda; assembly: GCF_053455715.1. Lineage (NCBI taxonomy): Eukaryota > Metazoa > Chordata > Chondrichthyes > Rajiformes > Arhynchobatidae > Rhinoraja > Rhinoraja longicauda. Next base: position 14,924,640 of record NC_135965.1, on the reverse strand, counting down.
TATGGCACTGGAGGAGGCCCATGACAGAGAGGTCAGACTGGGAATGGGAGGGGGAGTTAAAGTGCTGGGCCACCGGGAGATCAGTTGCGTTAATGCGGACCGAGCGCAGGTGTTCAGCGAAGCGATCGCCGAGCCTGCGCTTGGTTTCGCCGATATAAATAAGTTGACATCTAGAGCAGCGGATGCAATAGATGAGGTTGGAGGAGGTGCAGGTGAACCTCTGTCTCACCTGGAAAGACTGTTTGGGTCCTTTGATGGAGTTGAGGGGGGAGGTAAAGGGACAGGTGTTGCATCCCGTGCGGTTGCAAGGGAAAGTGCCCGGGGTTCGGGTGGTTTGGGTAGGAAGGGACGAGTGGACCAGGGAGTTACGGAGGGAACGGTCTCTGCGGAACGCAGAGAGGGGAGGGGATGGGAAGATATGGCCAGTGGTGGGGTCCCGTTGTAGGTGACGGAAATGTTGGTGGATGATATGTTGGATCCGCTGGCTAGTGGGGTGGAAGGTGAGAACGAGGGGGATCCTGTCCTTGTTGCAAGTGGGGGGAGGGGGAGCAAGAGCGGAGCTGCGGGATGTAGAAGAGACCCTAGTGAGAGCCTCATCTATAATGGAGGAGGGGAAGCCCCGTTTTCTGAAGAACGAGGACATCTCGGAAGCCCTAGTCTGAAACACCTCATCCCGGGCGCAGATGCGGCGTAGACGGAGGAATTGGGAGTAGGTGATAGACTTTTTGCAGAGGACCGGGTGGGAAGAAGTGTAGTCCAGATAGCTGTGCGAGTCGGTGGGCTTGTAGTAAATGTCCGTCACTAGTCTGTCTCCTGTGATGGAGATGGTGAGGTCCAGAAATGGGAGGGCGATGTCAGAGATAGTCCAGGTATATTTAAGGGCAGGATGGAAATTGGAGGTGAAGTGTATGAAGTCAGTGAGTTCTGCATGGGTGCAAGAGGTAGCACCAATGCAGTCGTCGATGTAGCGGAGGTAGATTTCGGGGATGGGGCCAGTGTACGTCTGGAACAGGGATTGTTCGACGTACCCGACAAAGGGGCAGGCGTAGCTGGGGCCCATGCGAGTGCCCATAGCTACGCCTCTGGTTTGGAGGAAGTGGGAGGAGTCAAAGGAGAAGTTGTTGAGGGTAAGAACCAGCTCTGCTAGGCGGAGGAGAGTGTTGGTCGATGGGGATTGGCTGGTTCTATGGTCGAGGAAGAAACGGAGGGCTTCGAGACCATCCTTGTGGGGGATGGAGGTGTAGAGTGACTGGACATCCATGGTGAAAATGAGGGAGTGGGGGCCTGGGAACCGGAAGTTATCCAGGAGATGGAGAGCGTGTGAGGTGTCTTGGACGTAGGTGGGGAGGGATTTAACCAGGGGGGATAGGATGGAGTCGAGGTAGGTAGAGATAAGTTCGGTAGGGCATGAGCAGGCAGAGACAATGGATCTGCCGGGACAGTTGTGTTTGTGGATTTTGGGTCGGAGGTAGAATCGGGCCGTGCGGGGCTGGGGAACTATGAGATTGGAGGCACTGAGGGGTAGATCGCCGGAGGTGATGAGGTCGGTGATGGTGCTGCTAATAAAATGCCGATAAAGTGTACGATGCCTTCCTGGTAAAATGCTCACCTGAAATTATATGCACCTGGCGTAGATATTTCAAACATATTAAGTGCAAAGAGTTGAATGCTTTGAGAAAGAATGGCTTTGCAATGCGGAGGTGGTCTTACATCCCGTTCTCAAAAGTCTGAAGAAGGGTTTCATAGAAACATAGAAAATAGGTGCAGGAGTAGGCCATTCGGCCCTTCGAGCCTGCACCACCATTCAATATGATCATGGCTGATCATCCAACTCAGTATCCCGTACCTGCCTTCTCTCCATACCCCCTGATCCCTTTAGCCACAAGGGCCACATCTAACTCCCTCTTAAATATAGCCAATGAACTGGCCTCAACTACCTTCTGTGGCAGAGGATTCCACAGATTCACCACTCTCTGTGTGAAAAAAATCTTTCTCATCTGGGTCCTAAAAGACTTCCCCCTTATCCTTAAACTGTGACCCCTTGTTCTTGACTTCCCCAACATCGGGAACAATCTTCCTGCATCTAGCCTGTCCAACCCCTTAAGAATTTTGTAAGTTTTTATAAGATCCCCCCTCAATCTTCTAAATTCCAGCGAGTACAAGCCGACCTGAAATGTCACCTATTCCTTTTCTCCAGTTGCTGCCCAACCCCTCTGAGTTACTGCAGCAGTTTGTGTCTACCTTCTGTTCTGCAACTGTTGTCTGAGCTCAGCATGGACAAGGTCGATTGGCCTGTTTCCATGCTGTACAAAGCTATGATTCTATGAGAAATATAACGTGCCATCAGCGCAAGAGAATGATGAGGCACATTTTTATTCTCTCAAAGGGTGGAGATAGGAACTTTGAACCTTGTTAAGGCAGCAGTCGACAAATTTGCACCGTGCAATGTAATTAAAGTTTACCGAGAACAACTCAACAGATTCGAGGACGCATTTAGATCACACATGATTATATTAAATCGCAGAGTGGTCTTGTGCGTCGGAGTGGCCCACTCCTAAATGTCCACAGATGCTGCCTGACGCTGAGTATTTCCATCATTTTTCTGTTGTAAGGCAGATCTGACACCTGATGTGGACTCTCGCACAAGAATGGCGTGTTGGGTGTCCGGCTGCCCGGGCGTTAAATGGCCAGAGGACAGTCCGAATGAAAGAGGGGGGAAGCAAGTTGACGTGGAGAGAGAGGCACCAGGTTGTCTGAGGCGCAGCTGAAAGGGGCTGGGAGGCGTGGCGTGGCGTGGCGCCGGGCACTTTGGGAGATGTAGTCCTGCCCCTGTCATGTTGGCGAGACCAGACGGAATAGCGAGACTGCAGATCCCAACGCGCAGCGCGGCGACCGCCAGCCGGCAGATGATCTAACGGAGCGGATCAGCAGGCGGGCGGGCGAGCGAGCGGGCTGGAGTAGCGGGGAGCTAGCTGCACGACTGCCCAATCCCCCACCCGCAAACCTTCCCTGGAGACCCGCTCTGTGCCAGCCCCACCAGGACGACAGCCCAAGGCAGCCTCTCCCCCCCCCCCCCCCCAGCCAATTCCCAGCCCCACCAGGACGACAGCCCAAGGCAGCCTCTCCCCCAACCAATTCCCAGCCCAAGGCAGCCTCTCCCCCCCCCCCAGCCAATTCCCAGCCCAAGGCAGCCTCTCCCCCCCAGCCAATTCCCAGCCCCACCAGGACGACAGCCCAAGGCAGCCTCTCCCCCAACCAATTCCCAGCCCAAAGCAGCCTCTCCCCCCCCCCCCCCCCCCCCCCCCAGCCAATTCCCAGCCCGGGGGTCAGTGCTGACATCTCGCCCAAAACCGCAGCCCCGGCCGGAGCAGGTCCGAAATCCAGCTGGGACTCGGGTCAAGGCTCGGCTCTGCTCGGGGAAGGACCATCCCGACCAAGAATGGTGCTCCACCTTGACACAAAGTCCACCTCGGGCCGAAGCGCCGCAGAAAGTCATCGCCAGGATTCGGTGCAACTGTTGATATTTAACTTTTTGCTCATCCTCACCATCTTGACCATTTTCCTGTTCAAACACCGGAGGGTCCGCTTCCTGCACGAGACCGGAGGGTCGATGTTTTACGGTGAGGGGGAACAGCCTTAAGGTTAACGTGTCAGACAAATGTCAGCAGCTTGAAACGCCGCCGCCGCCGCTCTCCGCGCTGGGTGTCGCAGTGAGAGGAGTGGGACGTGTTTGTGGTCTGCGGGAGCCTGGAGCCCTGTTACAAAGTAGCTCTCCTCTAACCCGCACCCTCGCACTTCTGTCAGCCGTTGGGTTGCAACAGAGGAAGTGGCCAAACACACAGCCAGTTGAGCTCCTTTCCTTTCCTCTCGATGTGCTCAGGTGACTGCAAATAAACAGCTCTGGGCGCCGCTTCACAGTCTCTGGGCGCCGCTTCTGTCCGCTCCCCGTGTCCAGCGACTAACCGGCAGCAGCGGGCAAACGCACCCACCCACACAGACACACACACACACATGACAAGTCTACGTCCCCCTCGGTGGAACACACTGCCTGTGCCGCTTTCAGATCTGTCCGTAAAAGGTTGGCCTGGGGCAGGAAGGTGAGATAGTGAAGTTGTAAAACAGTTCAGCTGCACACACACACAAAAAAAAGATTGATTGTTGATTTTGGTTTAGTTTTAGAGATACGGCATAAGACCAGCCTCTTCGGCCACACACACACTAGTTTCGTGTTATTCCCCTTTCTCGTCCACTCCCGACACACGAGGGACAATTTAAGAGGGGCAATGAACCTGCAAGCCCGCACGTCTTCGGGACGTGGGAGGAAACGGTAGCACCTGGAGAAAACCCATTTGGTTGCAGGGAGAACGTGCAAACTCCACACCGACAGTACAAAGGGTCAGAATCGAACCCTGGGCCATGGCGTTGTGAGGCTGTGCCACTGTGTCATCCTTGAAACCAAGTTCATGTTAGAACTTTGTCCACAGATACGTTAAAATTGTTTTAAGTCTGAAGAAGGGTCTCGACCCGAAACGTCACCCATTCCTTCTCTCTAGAGATGTTGCCTGTCCCGCTGAGTTACTCCAGCATTTTGTGTCTACCTTCCATTTAAACCAGCATCTGCACTTCTTTCCTACACGTCCAAATTGTTTGCTTGGGTCAGTGATGGCAATGGGCATCATCTGCTTTTGAGCAGGTATTCAGTGCTGAATGTTTATTCTCTGGTGCTGTTTGATGTACTTTGGCTGTGATAACAATATGAATAATTTGTAGACACAAGGAACTGCAGATGCTGGAATCTTGAGTAAAACTCCAAGTGCTGGAGTAACTCAGCGGGTCAGGCAGCATCTGCGGAGGGGATGTTTTGTCGAGGGGTCCCGACCTGAAACGTCATCTATCCATTCCCTCCACAGATGCTGCCTGACCCGCTGAGTTACTCCAACACTTTTGTGTTATATATAGTTTGTACGTGAAGCAGAGGTGTAAATAGCATAAACACTCTCATTGCTTGAGTGCAACTTTGGCAGCTACAGAATGCGTCAGTTGGTTTTGTGGCATGATGCTCCAGCCATATGTTGCCATTTTATAATTTATCTGCAGTGTTGCCAATAGCTACTGATGGTGGGACTGTGCCCTTTCCTCATTGTTACTCCATCGTGCTAGATAATATGCTGCATTGTTAAAGTTCGTTTCTTAAAACAGACAACAACATAAACAGTTAAAGGTAAACCAAGCAAAGCTTTCATTATCGTCAGACGGGAGTGCAAAGGGTGTATGACCATACTCAGCACTCCCCTTGCTTCCACTCAAAGATACAGTATTTTCGCAGCATTTTTATACAGAATTTGCAGCAAGAATGTTTAACACAACATTCCCTTCAAATTAATAACAGATTGTTTCCCGCCCAATATTCTTATCACTTTACTGTCATAAAATGTTTCACACAAAGTCATCAGTCAAAGGTAAGGATCCTTATTATACCGCAGAAGGTCATGTTTGCACAATTCCACAATCAGTCAGCAATTAACTACATCCCAATCTCAGTGGAAACATTGTTCTCATCATTCCAAGACGTCCTCCCCAAGCAAAAGGGGGATGTACTATCAGCCTGGTGTACAAGATTTAGGAGTTATATCCCGCCAGGTTCAATATTGCAAACATCAGCTATTCAGAGCTCAGACTTTTTATTCAGTCTACTATTTTATTATGAAAAGTTAATAGCCATTAACTCTTTCATTCCCTCCTTTTATCATCTCATGATAACATTAAATTCCTCGTGAAGCACAGAGAGATCGGGTACATCATAAACAATAGAACAACAACTAGCAACAGAATCGAGTCATAATGTAAGATAGCTCCCCAGAGAGTTCCAAAGAAACTGAATGCCCGTGCACCCCAGAAGACACCCTTGTCATTATAATGGTACATTCCTTCCCCGACCTTCTTGATCTTATTTACTTCTTGAGAAATGTGGGCAGCTTGGTCAGTGATGTTAGAGGATTCATTGGGGATGTAGGTACAACACTCTTGTCCTACTACTGCACAGGTCCCCCCTTTTGCTGCTAAAATGAAGTCTAATGCCATACGGTTCTACAGTGCCACGGAACGGAGAGCTACTACCTCAGCTGTCAAAGAGGAGATGGCTTTCTGAGTATCCGCAAATGCATCAGCAGTGGCATTTGCCAACTTTTCCATTGCAGAGGCCATGTTAATCAGTTCGCGTGAGATGCGGGCCGTGCCATAAAAGGGAAAGGCAATCGTCCAGAATCGTTCAGACTGTGAGATACCTTGTTTGGACCTGAAGGGATTGTATATTTCAGCCAAATGCTGCACGGCTCTCAGATGAGGGACAATATACGCTAAGTAGCAGCAGCCCCTCCAATGGGTGGAGCCCTTCAGCCTGTCCCATCCTTGATCAACCCCAGGTAGCAGCCCAGGCAGCCAGGGGTATGCCCATGATCCACATACATAATAAGTACCGTTCAGCGGCCGGGATGCTCCCGGATGCCAATTTGAGGTGCAATTGCTGTTTCCCAAAAACACCTCGTTACCCTCCATGTGACAATGGCAAATGGCACCAACTAGTCACTGAGGGTGAATGGCCAATTTAAATCGTGGCATGTTCCCCACTCTAGCCCCATTTATCATCCTGCGTGGTCCAAATGGTGGTGTATGTTTGTGAGTGGGTACATTCAGAGGCAGTCCGGTGCATACAAGTCCTTTATTAGCAGATCATTGGCAGTACAGATGCTGGCTACCGCTACTTCCAGCCTTCAGGATAGTCTCCTAACTAACACCAGGATAACGCAGTACAAAACCCGGCCTGGATTTTGGACCAGATGCACAACAGTAAAACCAGACATGGATTTACATCCCCCTTCTTAAGCATAAGCCCCCAAACTAGATAAGAGTATATAATAGTCAATAGTCAATATAAAGCTACTACAATATGAAAAAAAAACTACAGCCTACTGACATCCTAATATAAGGGATGAAAACAGCAACTACGACAAACGCTCAGCAGAGGAGGATACAAATTGAGTAAGGTAAATGAAAGGGAACGGTAAGGACTGTAATTAATCAGAGTCCAGCCACAGTCTTGGTACTTGGGATTGGGTTTACAGACCCGTCCTGCACGAGTACAATACAGGCCCTCCGCCGTACCCATTGCAGGTGGCAGCACCGTAGGTGGTGGTTCAAATGGCACTGGTCTCGCAACAGCCTTTAGCACAGGAGACTGTCCCGGTGACGTCACGGGTGACTGTATAGACGATTTTATGGGTGATTCTGTCACCGGCACCAGCGACTCCTTTGTTGGTATAAAGACCAGCTTGTGGTCTGCCGACGCCTGGCCTCCATCGGTCTGTAAACTGCCATCTGCGACCTCCGTGTAGCCATGCGGACGCAGCTGAGATGGCACTGGCTCATTCACCGGTAGAAGGTGTTTTCTGTTCCGCCGGAAGGTTCCTCCTTCCGATTGGAGAAGATAGGAAAGTCCTTGAAACACTGACTGGTAAATTGACCGGCATTACACGACATGAGGGTGCGAGGAGACCTATGGACCGAGAAATGTCTTGCGAGTTTTTGAATTATTGCCGCTGAGGAAATTGTGCGGAGCAAATCGATCTCAAACCACCCGGAATAGGAATCCACCAGGACCAGATATTGATTGCCACGCCACTCAAAAATGTCAGTGGCCACAGAGGACCAGGGTAAATCAGGAACTGGGTGCAGTTAAAGCTTCCGAAAAGATTCAGCCATGGTTAGAGACGTCAAAAGTCTTGAGGAAACAAATGATGGTGAATCAAAAAGCTAAATTACGGCCACTTCTGACACCATGTTTGTGAGTGGGTACATTCAGAGGCACTCCGGTGTATACAAGTCCTTTATTAGCAGTTCATTGGCAGTACAGATGCTGGCTACTGTTACCTCCAGCCTTCAGGATAGTCTCCTAACTAACGCCAGGATAACGCAGAATAACGCAGTACAAAACCCGGCCTGGATTATGGACCGGATGCACAACAGTAAAACCAGACATGGATCTACAGTGTATACCATCCTGCAAAAATTGATTTGTTTCTTACCCTCGATCCAGGGACATACACCTTTGTATTATTGGGACCTGTACTATATTGGTTTCCACTTACACAGCCACTACCCAGGATGACATTATGAAAACAGTAAGCAGCTTGGTCCTCTGTAAGATTAAAGGGAATGGGTAAGAAAGGTATCCCTTCCCCACTGGTATGGGGAACTTGGGTACACACCCAGCACTGATATTGCTGTGGAAAGCAAACTTGTAACTCAAGGACAAAAATACATTTTTCTCTCCAGTCCAGCCCCTCTGGGCCAGTCCCAGAATAGCAAGAAGAATCAACAGTCTCATATTTTATCTTTCAATTTTCCAATACGCTTGCAATCAGTCAGGTGTATCCAGCGAGGGTTGTTGTCAACTTTAACGGCGGTTGGTGTGGTGAGTAGTACATAGTACGGCCCTTTCCAGCATTGGCCTAACTTTTTCTGATCCCAATTTCGTATCAGCACGTAGTCACCGGGCTGGACCTTTTCACCTTCGTCTCCATCAGGCAGCAGCCTCTGGGACTCTTTTACCTATAAGTGTAATGCTGATAGTATACGAGTTAGTTGCTGAACATAAGTTATTATTTCATCATTCAGTGCGTGCAAATCTAGAGTTCCTTCATATGGTCTGCTAGCTCCCCAAGGAGTTCTCAGTGGTTTATCATAGATAATCTCTGCAGGGGATAACTTTGTTACACTATGGGGAGTTACTCGCATTTCGAACAAAGCTAAAGGTAATACCTTAATCCATGTCTGCCCCATTTCTCCCATTAACTTTGCAATCTTATTCTTAAGGGCTCCATTGGGTCTCTCAACCATACCTGAAGCCTGGGGGTGATGTACACAGTGAAACTGTTGTCTAATGTTAAAATATGCACATAATTCTTTGTTAACAGTTGCAATAAAATGTGGACCATTATCAGAACATAACAGTAGGCAGCCCAAATCTCGGAATAATTCCTCTTAACAATAATGTCACAGTAGTTTCAGCAGTATTATTAGTGGTTGGTAGAGCTTCAATCCACCTACTAAACAAATCCAATATCACTAAGCAATATTTATAGCAATGGGCCCGTGGCATTTCAATAAAATCAACCTGAATACATTCAAACGGTCGTGCTTGCATCGGTGTCACCCCGGAGGGTACTTTAATAGGTTTGCCTGGTTTGGATTTCTGGCAAATCCTGCATTCGGAGGCTTGCTTTAGGGCCTCCTGATGAATTTTTGGATGCCACCACGTTTCCTTCGTCATCCTAATCATTCCCTCCTTTCCAGCATGTGTAAGGGAGTGGATATAGGTTAGAAGGGTGGGTAAGAATGCATCAGGTACACAAACTTGTCCAAGAGGGGTGAGCCAAAGTCCCGTGGTGGAATCAAAGGCGCATCCCTCTTGATTCCATAGTTGTTTCTCAAGTGCAGAGGCGTCCCTCTGTAATTCCTGAACCTCCCTCGGTTCTGGCAAGACTGTTCTATTTACTAGTTCTGTATGTCCTGGGGGTACCAGGTTATTTGATCTACAGGCTGCATCCTTGGCTACCTGATCTGCATGGGCATTTCCCTTGGAGACGGAATTGTCTCCCCCTGTATGGGCGTTACATTTTATAATGGCCAATTGTTTCGGCAGGAGAAGAGCCTCGAGGAGGTTACTAACGAATAGGGCATTCTTGATTGGTGTTCCTGCAGAAGTGAGAAATCCTCGGTGTTGCCATAGCACTCCAAAGTCATGGGCTACTCCGAATGCATACCTGGAGTCTGTGTGGATGTTGATACATTTGTCCTTGGCTAGAATGCATGCAAGAGTTAGCGCAAATAGTTCAGCTTGTTGTGCTGAGAGGGGGTTCCTCGAGGACAATTTGTGCATCAGTTACAATGGAGTAACATCGATACTCGCTGACCCGTCTCTGGAATAATCATGGATGATCCGTCCACAAACCACGTTAATTGGGCTTTCTCTAACGGCATATCAGAAAGTCCCTCTCTGGAGTTGGTTAAAATGTCATTAGCTTGTTCACAATCATGTGGTGGGTCTTTGCAATATTCCGGTGGCTGTGTCAAAAATGCCGATGGATTAATTGTAGAGCAATGCTGAAATGTCAGGTTAGGATCATTTAAAAGTGTCAAGTCATGCCGTCCCAATCGTGCCTGGGTGGGGTATTTGGTTTGGCCTGCATTCATTAATGCGGCTACACAATGGGTTGTAAATACAGTGACAGGTTGATGCATAGTAATGTTTGCAGCGGCCGAGATAGTAGCGTGTAATCCAGGCAAGATCTGGGTGCGTGGGGATATCTGCGAGCTACTGCATCTAACCTGACCCAAAAGTATGCCACTGGTCGTTTGATATTGCTGCCTCCGCTTTGCCCCTGTCTTTCCTATCCTCCTCTTCTTCAGATTCTGTACCCGCACCTGCATCTTCTTGGTCTCGTGCCCTTACTTCTCCCCTGGCTTCCCCTGTTGGAATTTTGGGGTATAAGGGAGCTACTAATGGTGCCTGTATTTCAATAAGGGCATTGGCACCTGCTGGTGGGGCATATGGAGGAGGTCTCCTCCATGTGGGACCCTCCTCATCTTCACTAGCAAAAAGGGTTGTCATGCCAGACATAGGGTCTCTGGAGGATTTACCAGTACCAGGTTTTTTCTTAACTACTAATTGTTTTGGTTCTGAGCTCTTTTTATCAATGCTCCAAGCACGCTCTTTTTTGTAGTTCTTTATTTTTCTGCCCATGGACACTATCTGGAGCACCTTCCATTCTTTCATAGTTCCATCCTTATTTCTCAACACAATCCCCTTCTCACATGCATTATCCATCCAACTCCTCTCTCACATCTCCTCCCTCTTCTTTTCTGCCACACTCTTCCATTCTTTAATTCTTTTTTTTCCATTTCTTTCCTGCATCTTTTTCCCAAATTGACATTTCTGCCTTTTTAACAGTTTCTACATCCCATGTTCCTTCAACTGGCCCAGACGCATCACCCAAACGTTTGGTTAATTTATAACTTAATATTCTAGAATCTTTATTATAACACATGTTCCCCCGTCACTCTTATCCAAATTATTCCTCATCTTAATTTACGACAAACCTTTTGAGTTTGCTATAGCCAATTCCGACTACTTTCCCAGTAGTAAAAATCCCTTAATTAACGACAAACCTTTTGAGTTTGCTATAGCCAATTGCCGACCTCTTTCCCAGTAGCAAAAATCTCTTAATTAACGTTAGGTCTTACCTTCGTTGTCTGTTTCTAAGGATCTCGGCTGAAACCAGGTCAACCTCCTGACGAGGGACCACAGTGTTCCCGGGAGCTTCTTTGGGAGGTCGGTCTCAAGGGGTCCGACTAGAGCTCAATTTTCTCCCCATCCGGTCCCGGTTACTCTGCAGCCTCTTACTCAGTCATCTGGTGTTGGTCCCAGCGAGATCCTGCCGACTACGCTAATGTTAAAGTTCGTTTCTTAAAACAGACAACAACATAAACAGTTAAAGGTAAACCAAGCAAAGCTTTAATTATCATCAGACGGGAGTGGGGGGATCAGTGCTAAGGGTGTATGACCATACTCAGCACTCCCCTTGCTTCCACTCAAAGATACAGCATTTTCGCAGCATTTTTATACAGAATTTGCAGCAAGAATGCTTAACACAACATTTCCTTCAAATTAATAAGATTGTTTCCTGCCCAATATTCTTATCACTCTACTGTCACAAAATGTTTCACACAAAGTCATTAGTCAAAGGTAAGGATCCTTATTGTACCATAGAAGGTCATGTTTGCACAATTCCACAATCAGTCAGCAATTAACTGCATCCCAATCTCAGCGGAAACATTGTTCTCATCATTCCAAGACGTCCTCCCCAAGCAAAAGGGGGGGTGTACTATCAGCCTGGTGTACAAGATTTAGGAGTTACATCCCGCCAGGTGCAATATTGCAAACATCAGCTATTCAGACTTTTTATTCATTCTACCATTTTATTATGGTCAAGCATCTCATCATGCAAATTTAATAGCCATTAACTCTTTCAGGATAATGTGAGGGAAGTAATGAAAAGCATTATCTAGCACTACTTGATTGGAGTTCAGAACCAGTATCTGCAGCAAGTAACACTATATCATGCCTGAGATAAATAAGTTATGTTAAGAATGATTGAGTAATGAATGTTAAATCATGATTACAAACTGATACAAGTGTGCCAGAAGGAAGAGTATCTCCTTGTTTTCTTTGTGATTTGGAGAATGTTCAAAAGCAAAGGCATTTCTGTTAATTGAGGAAGTTGGAGAAGAGGAAATTAAACAAATATTTTGATCAATCTTTATGGTTGAAGATGCTTCATTCATCCCGTTAATATTGAATAATGCCATTAACAAATTATATATTCTTTCGTTGCCATCACTAGAAAAATAGTATTTGGAAACCTATGGACAAAAGGTCGATATATCTCCTGGTCCAAATGAAAAGCTACATGACAATATCAGCAATGCATAACGTAGACAAAAAAGCTTAATCTTATCTTGTAGAAACAAGAAGGGTCTAAAGAAAGATCTTGACCCGAATCCTTGCCTATCCAAGTTCTCCAGAGATGTTGCCTGACACACTTACTCCAGCATTTGTGCTTTTTAATCTTATCTTAACTGCCCCATTTTTTCACCTTGAACAGAAACAAACTGCTGGAGGAATAAGCAGATGATGTTTCAGGTCAGGACACTTCATCAGACTGAAACATTGTCTGTCCATTGCCCATCACAATGCTGCTTGATCCTCTGAGTTCCTTCAGTGGTTTGACGTTTTCTCACCATTCCAGCATCTACAGTCTCTTGTGTCTCCATTACTTCACCACTAGGTACACCATCTGTGCCGGATACTTTCCTAAGGTTCACCCTCGTGAAGGAGCTTCTGACATTGGCCTCAGTGACTGTGATTCCAGTGTCATCAGGGGCTAAGGGGCTCAAGAAGGGTCATCAGCATTCTTCCTTTCAAAGCAAGTATTGAGCTCAAGTGGGAGGGATGCATTGCTGTCACTGGAGCTACTACTTGGTTTAGAGGAAGTAAGATGCGGCACGATGGCGCAGCAGTAGAGTTGCTGCTTTACAGCGCTTGCAGCGCCGGAGACCCGAGTTCAATCCTGACTACGGGTGCTGTCTATACAGAGTTTGTATTTTCTCTCCGTGACATGTGTGGGTTTTCTCCAGTGTTTTCGGTTTCCTCCCACACTCCAAAGATGTACAGGATTGTAGGTTAATTGGCTTGTTTAAAGTGTAAATTGTCCCTAGTGCGTGTAGGATAGTGTTAATGTGTGGGGATTGCTGGTCGTCCCGGACCCAGTGGGCCAAAAGGCGTGTTTCTACTCTGTATCTCTAAACCAAACTAAACTAAACTAATGGCATGCAAGTCCTGCCACAGCTGCCCAAAGTCCATCTGATCTTCTACTTTAGACCAAATGTGTCTCTTCACTTTCTTGATGGCCTTGTCAAGGTTGTACCTGGACCTCTTATATGAACCCGTGTTGCTAGAATGCCCTAGATCTCGTGCTCATTGCGGACCTCCTGGTTCATCCAAGGCTTCTGTTGGGGAACACTCATATGGTCTTGGTGGGAACACCTGACTCCTCCAAACATTTTCTGATTAAGTCAATTACAACTGTGACATATTTATTCAAATTTGGAGCAGTCCTTGAACATGACTCAATCTCTCGCCACCAAGCAGTTAACAACAATGTCCCTTTGCTTCGCCTGACCAGCTCTCTGTAATCCTCACCACTGGAGCTGTGCTCTTTAGTCCCTCTGTATACACAGCCACGTGGTCTGATTTGCCAAAATGAAGATGAGGGATTGAATGAAGTGCATATTTGATGGTGGAGTTGCGATGGTCAAGAGTATTTGATCTTCATTTGGAGAATCAAGGATTGAGGGGAAAGGGCAGGGAAGTGGCTATGAGGAATATCAGATTAGCCCATGATTCTGTTGAATCTTGGAGAGGCTCGAGGTGCTCAATTGTGGATTACATAGATATTCTTGGTGACCTTTACCAGGACTTCCAATTGCAGGCTTCAACTGGGAAGGGTCGCTTCAAATTAGAAATAAGGGTAATCATAAAGCTAGAATATGTAGATTCTGCAGATACTAAAAATCAGAAGTAAATACAGAAAATGCTCATTAAGTCAGGCAGTATCATTCAGTTTGAATACATTATTTTATCAGAAGAGCACAGTTGTGACACAAACTGAAAGGCTGGTTATCTGAAATTGTTGAATTTGATCTTTGGGCCTGAGGGCTTCATCAGAGGATGAGACCCTGTTCCTTGGGTTCACAAGGCATCAGAGGCAGAGTCAGAGTATGACTCGGATGAAGAAATTAACTTACATGAAATTGGAATCTTAGAGTCACCCTGGCAGACTGAACTGAGGTGTCCTGCAAACCAGTCCATTGATCTGCATTTGCTTTCTTCAATGTCGAAGTAACCACATTGTGAGCACTGAATGCAGTCCACTGAATTGGTGCACTAAATACCAGTGGATAGCTGTGGATCATGCGAAAGTAGTATTCAGGTCTTTGGGCAGTGTGGAAGGAAGATGTAAAATGATGGGCATTATATTTCCTGTAGGTTGTTGCATGAGAAAGTGCCATGAGAAGGGAGGTGAGCATCGATGGAGGTAGAAAAGAGAACTAGGCAGTCCTGGAGAAAACAAGAATGACAGAATTCTAAAAAAGGAAGGGTGGGCAGATGAATCTGATGTTGGCCAAAACTAACACCATTTGCCTCATTCACTTTATATTGGTCTCCACTCTGTCATAGACATTCTGGATCTCCACACCTCATCTTTAACCACAATTTAAGGCACGTTTGATTTTGATTTTCTGATTTCGATGAAAGGTTATTGACCCAAAATGCTGATTTTGTTTCATTTGGTGCGTGACCTATTGAGTATTTCTAGCAGTTTTTGTTTTTATCTTAGAATTCTAAGCAATTAAGTAAACATTTGAAAAATATATATTTTTTTTGCTGCCTAGAATTAAAAATAAAAAAAAATCTCAATATTAGAATAGACCCCACAGTTGCAAATGTGGCTGCAAAGCTGAAGCAAGTGAGAATTGCACTGCTCAGGTTTCATAGTCTATGACAATTAAAAACTCTTGAACTCCCAACTGATTCTCTATCCATTAATATTCTTTTTTTTCTGCCTCTAGTCAGTGCTGAGGCTCAATCTTTCAAACCAAACTTGACTTCCCATAATTTTACATATCTCATTTAAATCTCTCTTCATGGTTCCTGCTTAGCATAGCAAAGCCTACAAATGTTAAAGAATGGAACAAAATACTGTGGCTAAGCATTCCCTGTTTAAAGTTATATTCAAAAATATCTGTTGTTCTTTTATCCCATTTTTCATTCTAATGCTATGCTTTAAGTTAGGTGACTTATTTCAAACTTATTTCTCAGTGTGGAATTAGAGTTGCAAAGGGTTTGTGACATTGCAGTTTAAAACGACAATTGGATTGCAGTAGTGAAACACCTGAGCTCTATGCATCACGAGGCTGAGAAGTCTGTTGGCAGAGTAGTTAATATGGAAATACTGCCATCTGCAAGTTTGTCCAATATGTTTTGAAATATATTGGTGTTCCTTCATTATCACAAGGTCAAAATCCTGGAATTCCCTTCCCACCTCTGGAGGACGTTCATTAGACCAACTGCGACGGTTCAGGTCACTAGATCTCCACCATTTTCTTCTGGTGCCAGCCCTCAGAAGGCAGTGGGGGCCAATTCTCTGAATGCATTCAAGAGAGAGCTGGATAGAGCTCTTAAGGATAGCAGAGTCAGGGGGTATGGGGAGAAGGCAGGAACGGGGTACTGATTGAGAATGATCAGCCTTGATCACATTGAATGGCGGTGCTGGCTCGAAGGGCCGAATGGTCTCCTCCTGCACCTATTGTCTATTGTCGTATGCTCTGAATGAGTAAAATGAATTCATTAAATTATTGCATCGTATGGGAGGCGCATTCCCAATCTCGTTGTACCCCTGGGTACAATGACAATAAAGATATATTGTATTGTAAAAGATCACCAGCACAGTAGCAAACTTGCCTTTGCCGCGTGGCTCACCAAACTTGTGTAAACCGGTCATATGTTTAGTTAAAATGCAAGCAATTAGTTGGGGATATAGGATTGCTTTGCGAGTAGCCAAATTGGCTAAAATGGCCTCCTCTGTGTTGTGAAATTGGAAATGTCACGAATCTAAGAAAGTAATAGCATTCTGAATAAATGGCATAAGATAATCAATAAACAAACAAAAAGACTATTGATATAAAAAGACAATAAGTGCTGGAGTAACATTGGTTCAGGCAGCATCTCTGGAGAACATGGATCGGTGACATTTTGGGTCGGGATCCTTGTTTGTATTGCTGAAGTACATAAGAGAGGATTGGTGATTCCTGCTTATGATAATTATAACCCACATGTACTGATTAACAGATTATGTGTACATGTTTTTAAGCGGTAACTAAAGAGTTCACAGGTCAAATTGTGGAAATGTGCAAAACGAATGTCTTTTTGTTCTGTTTAGGCCTGATAATGGGACTGATCCTCCGCTACACCATTCCACCTTCTGATCCTGAAAACAGTATCGTGCATAATTGTGAGGATATGACTAGTAGTCCTGGCTTTTTGCTACTCAACATTACCGACCAGCTGTACGAGTATACATACAAGAGGGAGATTGCCAAGCACAATATGAACAGCCGGCAAGGAAGTGAGATACTTCAGAAGGTAAAATTTCAATGCAAGGAACTTTACTGTGCGTATTGTACATGCAGATACCAATTAGTATTGCCTGGTGTGGATTAAGGAAAGATGAATGCAGCAGCATTAGGACTATGTTGCTATGTTGCAGAATGTGAAAGTGAAATTTCAAATGTTCACTGGGCTGCAAAAATTAAACAAAGTTTTGGTGATGCAAATCATACCATTTACTTCTGTACTGTGTAATTTGCATTGCAGTAGCATACACTAGTGCCTCTTAATAACTTTATTTTGGATAGATTGAATAGATTTTGGAGTGTACTTCTACTTCTCTGCATATCTTGTACCCTGTTGATGCATTTCTGTCAAACATTTTACATCGTTATTTTCACCATTATAATTGTTTTTACATTTGTAATGAATTTGTTCCTCACCTTGAACTATATGCTCACTAGTTTCTTTCAAATGGCTCAAAGGCTATCTGAATGATACTCCTTAATAACTGATATTTCCCTCAACTGATATAGACCTAACTCCACCCTGGTACCCTCTTGTTTTTTTAATAAGTATAAAAAGCTTGGGAATTTTCATGACCATTTAAGATCCTAATAGAGCAAACATATTAGTGTTATGTGCAAACTGGCTACTCATAGAAGAAGGTAATAAGGGACAGGTTCCTAAAAAACCATGAGCTTGTCCTAAATACCAGGCTGCAGTAAACAAGGTGACCGATGCAATTCAATTACAGTTGCAAATTTGCAAATAATACAGAAATATTTGTGTATTTTAGGAGCTTAGATTGATCGTCAACTGGGGAGAAATGAAAACAAAAGTCAAAACAACCTTTGCCAATTCAGTGGAAAAGATAAATTGGGAAAATCTCGGCCCATGAAATATGAGCTCCAGGAAACAACCATGAGATAAAGCACTCTAAAATCCATCTATCTTCTGCACATAGAAATACCAGCTTCCTTCAGGAACTTACAATTTCCTTTTAAATGATTGCATTGAATCTGTAGCCTCTGGATGGGCGGCCCACTTATGGCAAAGGTCATTGATCCCCAGGGGTTTGAAAAGCCTCTTGGCTTCCGTGCTAGATCTTGTTAGTGGTGTTAGATTTGTACTCTTGTTCTCTTTGCTTTGACTAATTGAAATAATCTATACAGATTTTAACGTTTAATCCCCTCATTATTTTAAGTACCATTCTCTCGGGGAAGAAAGATAGTTATTTAAGAATAGCTAAGGGGAATTAATGTACAGGACATTCAAAGCCTTTCGGTCACCCAACAGATCCCGCAATGTAAGAGCGGTTGGAATATTCCAGATAGGCCATCTCAGGAATTAACCTGGTGAATCTACATTGCACTCCCTCAATAGCAATATGTTTTTCCTCAAATTAGGAGACCAAAATTGCACACAACACTCCAGGTGTGGTCTCACCTGGGCCCTGTACAACTGCAGCAAGACCTCCTTGCTCCAAAACTCAAATCCTCTCACAATGAAGGCTAACATGCCATTAGTTTTAGGGTCGACACAAAATGCTGGAGTAACTCAGTGGGTCAGGCAGCATCTCTGGAGAGAAAGAATGCCATTAGTTTTCTTCACTGCCTGCTGTACCTGCATGCTTACTTTCAGTGACTGATGCACAAGCACACCCAGGTCTCTTTGCACCTCCCCTTCTCCTAATCTGACACCATTCAGATAATAATCTGCCTTCCTGTTCTTGCCACCAAAGTGGAAAACCTCACATTTATCCACATTATACTGCATCTGCCATGCTTCTGCCCACTCATCCAACCTATCAAAGTCACCCTGCAACCTCATAGCATTCTCCTCACAGCTCACACTGCCATCCAGCTTTGTGTCATCCACAAACATAGAGATGTTACATTTAATTCCCTCGTCCCAGCACCGAGCCTTGTGGCACCCCAAAGCCATTCTGAAAAGGATCTGTTAATTCCTACTCTTTGTTTCCTGTCTGCCAACCAGTTTTCTATCCATGTCAATACCCTATCACCAATACCATGTGCTCTAATTTTGCACACTAATCTCTTGTGTGGGACCTTGTCAAAGGCTTTTTGAAAGTTCAGATACACTACATCCACTGGCTCTCCCATATCCATTCTACTTGTTACATTCTCAAAAAATTCCAGAAGATTAGTCAAGCATGATTTCCCCTTCATAAATCCATGCTGACTTTGACCAATCCGTCACTGCTTTCCAATGCGCTGCTAATAACATCTTTAATAATCGACTCCATCATCTTCCCCACTACCAATGTAAGGCTAACTTGTTTATAATTCCCTGTTTTCTCTCTCCCTCCTTTCTTAAAAAGTAGAGTTACATTGGCTACTCTACAGTCCACAAGAACTGATCCAGAGTCGAGAGAACATTGGAAAGTGATCACTAATACATCCACGATTTCTCGGGCCACCTCCTTGAGTACTCTGGGATGCAGACCATCAGGCCCTGGGGGGTTTATTTGCCTTCAGTCCCAACAGTTTACCTAACACCATTTTCTGACTAATGTGGATTCCCTTCAGTTCCTCCCTCCCCCTAGATCCTCGATCCCCTAGTATTTCTGGGAGATTGTCTAACCCCTTTGTCCTCCTCTGTTGAGTTCTAAATTTCTCCCAGTCTTCTGGTTTGCCGCTTCTTCTGGCCAATTTATATGCCTCTTCCTTGGATTTAACACTATCCTTGACTTTCCTCGTCAGCCATGGTTGAGCCGCCTTCCCAGTTTTACTTTTTCGCCAGACAGGGATGAACAATTTCTGGAGTTCATCCATGCGGTCTTTAAATCTTTGCCACTGCATCTTCATTGTCAACCCTTCAAGTATAATATGCCAGTCTATCCTAACCAATTCCAGTCTCATACCTTCAAACCTAAACATGCATGGTATTCAATATTCAGGAAGGATCTTCTTTTATTCAAGTTTAGGCCCTTAGTCTCTGAATTAACCATGTCACTCTCCATCCTCATGCAGAATTTCACCATATTTTGGTCACGGTTGCCCAAGGGGCTTTGCACAACAAGATCGTTAACTAATCCTTCCTCATGACACAATACCCAGTCTAAGATGGCCTGCCCTCTAGTCGTTTCCTCTACATGTTGGTTTAAAAACCCATATCATATACATTTCAGGAACTCCTCCTCCTCAGCACTGTTACCAATTTGGTTCCCCCAATCTATATGTAAATTAAAGTCACCCATGATAACTGCTGCACCTTTGTTACACACATCCCTAATTTCAGCTTGTTGCTATTCCGAACCTTCCTACTGCTATTTGGTGGTCTGTATGCAACTCCAACAAGCATTTTCTGCCCTTGGCTATTTCATAGTTCTATCCATACCGATTCTACAGCATCCAAGCTAATGTCTCTCCTTGCTATTGCATTAATCTCTTCTTTAACCAGGAATGTCACCCCACCTCCTCTTCCTTTCTGTCTATCCTTCCTGAATATCGAATACCCCTGCATTATTTAGCTCCCAGCCTTGGTCACCCTGGAGCCATGTCTCCGTAATTCCAACTATATCATATCCCTTAACTACTAACTGCGCATTCAATTCATCCTCCTTATTTCAAATGCTCTTCACATTAAGGCACAAAGCTTTCAGGTTAGTTTTTCTTATTTCCCTTCTACCTTTTGCTTTTGCCCTCCTTTTATGGCCCTCTGTCTCCTTGCATTGGGTCCCATCCCTCTGCCCTGTTAGTTTAAACATGACCTTTCCTAAACTCTTTCCCGTTAACTGCACGCTTCCACTTCCAGATTGTTGACTCCAACCCCCTCCCAGGAAGCTTTCGTCATCCCGGATGGACTGCAGGTCATACAGCTGCTGCTCCAGTTTCCTAACTTGGTCCTTGAGGAGCTGCATCTGGACACAGTCCCCACAGGTGTAGTGGTCAGTGACACCAGCAGTGCCCCTGACTTCCCACATCCTGCAGCAAATGCACTGTAATAACATTCCTGCCATTACAAGTTTAAATATTTGAATTAAATTAAACACACAACCGATTCAAGTGTAGCCCCCTTGCCTCGGCCTCTTCGCCAAAGACTCACACTTTACCTCAGCAAGGCACTTTACCTCAGCAAGGCACTTTCCCTCAACAAGGCACTTTCCCTCAACAAGGCACTTTCCCTCAACAAGGCACTTTCCCTCAACAAGGCACTTTCCCTCAACAAGGCCGCTCCCAACAGGCCACTTCCCTAGACCTGAATTTAATTTTATCTAATCAAGTCAACTATCCACACAACTAATTAGGATGTCTCAGCCAATCCACTCACTCATTGGTCTGGCTGCTGTTCCTCTGCGACCTTCAAGCAATGAATACAGTTCTGGTCTTTGCACTACATTAAGGATGAGATTGTACCAGATAGGGTAAAGTATATGGAGGGGAGATTTAATTGATAATATTATGAGAGACTTAGATAGGATGACAGGTGAAATCTATCTCCTTTCACAGAGAAGTCAGCATTGAAGGGATGCATATATTATATTTGTGTTAACAGCTAGAAGGATTAAAGAGAAGATGAGGAAATTATTTACTTTCAGTGATCAGTGGGGTCTGGACATTGCTGCCTGAAAGGGTAGTGGAGGCAGGAACCCTCTTCTTATTTATAAGGGATATGAATAACCACGTAAATAAGTATAATCTTTGGGGATGTGGACAAGCAGCTGGGAAATGGAATTAACTGTTTTCGACTGACATGAAAGAAATGGACCAAATGCTCACCTTATTTGTGGTGTAGATTTCTACAATTTTTTTAATGAGGTTTCAATTCAGAGACATCTGTTCCTTGAAGATTTGTGCTGGTCCTAATCATTGACTACATCTTGTCACATTATATATCATCTGGCAAGCGTGAGCCTGTTCACCAAACACATGCACATTAGATCATCTTGTTTTTTGATTTCACCAATGCAGGCACATGTTCTCGTGCCTTCTCTAGACTTGGGGATAGTACCTCTCGCATCGTTGATAAATATTGCAAAGGTAGTGCAAAGGTAGTAAACCAAACAACCAGCTTTGGAGTTCTCCATTTGTCATCTGTCTAATCCTAGCAATTCTCACCATTAATAACAATGATGTATTTTGGAGAGCAAGAACAATGCCATTTCCTGTCCAGGAGCAACACTGCAGTTTTCCAGGACCTATCATGTATTCCTGCCAAATGAAAGATCCTTCAATAAAAACTTTCTCGATGTCCAAATATATTGTGCACTGGAATCTGTGCACAACTTATTAAAAAAGAATTGTGATCTCATTAATAGAGTCTATTAACTGGCCTATGCTAACCAAGATGCCCCATCTACACTAGTCCCACCTGTCCATTTTTGACCCATATCCCTCTAAACCTTTCCTGTCCATGTACCTGTCCAAATGTCTTTTAAATGTTGTTATAGTACTTGTGAAATGAAGCATTTCTGGCACATGCTTCTGGATAACTAGTAGCAGTGGAAGACATAGTGTGCTCATTATGGGCTAGATTTGCATCTTCAATGGTGCTGTTTCTCTGGCAACATGTTTGCCCAAATGTTGACCGCAAAATCCATCAACAGTGAGATTTTCAATCGCAATTCTGAAAAACAACAGTTGCTGTCGGTTTCAGAAGATCCCAACTTCTGCAAACAAATGGAAAACACTTTAATGACTGGACTTATCGTGCACAAAGGGTTGTTGAAAATCAATGATCCTAGTCCTAGGACATCTCTGTGGGGGTTCCTCAGGGTAGTTGATAGACCCATCCATCTTCAGCTACTTCATCAATGGTCTTCTTTTTATCTTGAGGATGTAGGTTAAAGATTGCATTAAGTTTATGGTATTTTCATTTGCATTTTGTCAGCAAATGAAGAGCCCATGCCTGCACTTCGCAAGAATTGGACACACAATATGCTGGAGTAACTCAGTGGGTCAGGCAGCACCTGTGGAGGGAATAATCAGGCAACGTTTCGGGTCAGGACCCTTGTTCAGAGCCTGAAGAATGGTACTGACATGAAATGGCACTTATCCTTTCCCTCCACCTGTGTGGTCTGACCTGCTGAATTACTCCAGCACTTTTTTTTTGCTCAAGATTCAGATATGAGCTAAAAGGTAGCATGCAACATTTAACTTCAACATTCAATAGCCTTGGCATTGTTAGGTTCTCCACCATCAATACCTGGAGATAAGCCTTGACCAAAATCTCAACTGGACCAGCCACATAAATAGTTCCAGACCAACTCAGAGACTGGAATATTTGCAGAAAATAACTGACTTCCTGCCACCCCAAGGCCCTTTTCCATGCACAAAGCACAAATCAGAAGCATAATGGAACAGTTGGGTGCAGCAAAAGTAACTACAAAGAAGAGCGACACACCATCAAGGACAAAGCAGGCCACTTGACTGGCACTCGGTCAACCAGTCTATCCATTCACTCCCGCTACCACCAGCACAGTGCCAGCTGGGCGTACCACCCACAAAACGCATTGCAGTTACTTGCCTGGGCTCCTTTTAATGGCAGGACCAAAATCCATAATCTCTTTCAAAAGGGAGCACCATTACCATCCTGACTTGCTGGGACAATTAGGTTTGTGCAATAAATGCTGGCCTTGGCAATGGCACTTAAATTCCAAAATTAATAGAATAAAAAAAGCTGCACCCGCTTCTAGTTCTTGTCCTCTTATAACTAGCCATGAGAATTTGTTGTTGGTGCAAGCTTTCCAGTGTGTGGCCACTGATAAATTGTACTCACAGGCATTACCTCTCATGATAATCACATGCAATTAGATGAACTGGCAGAGACTCCTGCTCCACATGTGCACCTGGTGCTTGATCTTCAGAGGACCTATCCCATGGTCAGATCAAGGTTTGTTGTCAGCTCTCAGGACTCATTCATTCTCAGCCAGTCACAGCTGCCTCTCATTTCTCAGAAGTCACCCTGCCCTTTGCTGCAAACATACCAGCTAGGCAAGGCAACAATCCACACGACTACCTGCAGATTATGGAGCGTCAACACAGGGGACGTGAGCTTTTGCTGTTTGTATCCGGGTCTCATTCTTTACAGTGCTCTGCTGTACCATGCCTTGTCAGACCCTATTACACACTCCTCTGTTACCTGCCGAGAGGAAGCACAGGTAGGATCAGCTATCAAGATAACAGGGGGAGGGAGTAAGGCACACAACAGTCCCATTCCCATACTGACCTTTCAGTCCTGGGCCTCCTCCACTGTCAGAGTGAGGCCACATGCAAATTGGAGGAACAGCACCTCATATTTCGCTTCAGTTTCAGTTCAGTTTAGTTTTATTGTCAAGTTTACTGACTAACAGTGAAAAGCTTTTGTTGGTTGCTATCCAGTCAGCGGAAAGACAGCTTGAGCAGCTTACAACCCAGTGGTATGAAAATTGATTCCTCTAATTTCAAGTAACCCTTACATTCTATCCCTCCCCCAGCCTAGCCAACCTACTAGTTTCACTGTTGTCATGCTTAGTTTCACTGCATCATTCGTGATCATCTTTTCCATAGCCAACAATGGACCATTGTGGGCTACACCTTTCCTGGATCATCAGTGCTGACCTTTGCTTTGTTCTTTTCATACCCTTCGTTCATTTGTTCTTTGCAGGTTTTCATACCTTTAGTTTCCTTCTCCCCTGACTCTGTCTGAAGAAAGGTATCGACCCAAAATGTCACCTATCCCCTTTCTCCAGAGATGCTGCCTGACCCGCTGAGTTACTTCAGCATTATGTGTATATCTTCACAACAGTAGAGCCGCTCCCTCTCAGCTCATGTGACCCGGGCACTGTCTGTATAGAGTTTGCACTCTCCCTGTGACTGTGTGGGTTTCCTTTGGTTGCGCAAGTTTTACCTCGCAACCCAAAGATATGTTGGTGGGTAAGTTAATTGGTCGTGTAAGATGCCTTTGGTGTGTGGATGAGTGTTAGAATCTGGGGAAGATGGTGGGAATGTGAGGAGAGAAAATAAGTTAGGGTAGGATTAGTGTCATAATGTGTGTTTGCTGGGCCGAATGGCTTGTTTCTGTGCTGTGTCCTTGTATGACTTTATGACTGTAAAGGAAAGTGCAAGCAGAGAGCAAAGGGAGACGCTGGCAAGAGTACATATATTGAAAATGAATTAATCATTGTCATGACTCATTTCACCCATCTTAACTTGGTAATTTTTGCAACATTTTTCACGAATACACAGTGTTGCTCTTAGAGGCTTCCTTTGCAGACTCCTGCAGGTGTTGCCTGGTCTCCATTACCCCTCCTAAATAAAGGATATCTCTTTTGCCGGTAAGGTGAGCCACAAGTCTTTCATTAAACTGGAGAGCTTGTTTCTTCCCCTTTGGAAACACTGGTGTGGCCTCATCGAATTAAATACCAATCCTCAGTAGCTGGGAGTGTGCCTGTCGTGCAGTGTATGCATGCCTTCAAAGCTGGCTGATAAGGTCTCAGCTGCCTTTATGAATGCCAGCAGGTGTAAACTAGGCAACATCCAAGCTTTTGAGTTGATGTGGTAAGCAATTTTGTCAAAAACACCAGCATGCAGTGACTAGGTGGGTTGAGGGGGATGGAGTGTGGGGGGGGAGGTGAGGGGGAGGTGAGGGGGAGGGGGAAGGGCAGAGAAGGGAGGGAGGGAGGGAGAAGGGGGAGGGGAGGGGAGGGGAGGGGGGAGGAGGAGGGGAGGTAAGGGAGGAAGGGGGGGGGAGGAGAGAGTGCTGCACCAATGCAGGAGAGGTTTGGGCCCAACGGGTCCACTTGGTCTAGTATGACAATAAACGCCAGCCTTACCAATGATCAAAATGGAATATGAAACATTACAAAATTACAATGTTTCTGCTCGATGCGTCTTCAGATTATGACAACACATTCTTCAGTAACAAATCCTTCCGCGAATCAGCAATTGGCTGATTTCCTTCTCTTCTTAAAAAGCTAATACCATTAAGTAACAACTTCTTGTTTGATTCAAAAGAAGACTCACAGATTGATTACCCGGCTACAGACCACGGAACGGAAAAGACTATGAGTAGGATTAGTTCATCAATGAAGGACAGCGGCTCAGTGGTAGAGGGAAAGAAGCTCCATGTCTGTTCTTGTGGTTGGCAGAAAGTAACAACAGCTAAGGGCCTCAGAATACGTCAGGGAGGATTGTGCATGTTGAACGTATGAAATGATCGATCAGCAATCTCTCAATCAGCAGAGTAGTTTATTTTTGGTAAGAACTCTTCTTTCAAGCACAACCGTTTTAGAATGTAACTAACAGTACATGAATGGGCCTGAATATGCAGAGATGACGTTCAGATATCTCATTGTTTGCGCGATGTTATTTCCCACTATAAAGTGCTTTCAGTTGTGCACTTCACAACAGGAAGCCAGCAACGCAATATCTGAATAATATATTTCCATGTTATGTTAAAGTTGACGTCTGACAGTCTGTCAGTTTGCAACTCTTGCCTGCCTGAGCATTAGGTCTTTGGTATAAAATGAGTAAGCATTTGCCTTTTGTCACAGGAAAGCTGATAGCTTGAAGCCACGCAAGCTGCACTGGTTATTATTGAAGTGTGTTTGATAGGCACTATTGCTAGACATATTATACAACTAAAATATTGATAGCCGTGGTATTCAGAACACAATAATACTTAGAATGCATTAATACGAGCTAAATCTTTCATGGTATGTATTTGGCTAGAAATCCATGAGTGGTGTAAATAAGTAATAGTGGGTCCCTTTCAATACACTGTGATTCTTATACTTATGTTTGTGCCAAACGCACATGTGCCAGTTTCTTTTTCTGAAAAGTCTAGGAAAACCAAACTAAGTTGTGATTTTTTTGATTTGGAAGCAAAGTAGTGGAATCGTCGTTTATTGAACGGGGACTGAGTCTCTCCAGTGGGTTGTCCTGCTGGGGCTTCCTGGTTGTTTTAGAATATCATCTCCACGAAGTAACATAAAATAATGATGGGGGGCTGGTGACTGATGCACTGTAAACCCACCCACATTGGGGATCCACCGCAGAAGGTACTTTAACATGAACAGACTTTGGTTAGCTGGTGTTTGATGAGGTTTCCGTTTATCTATCTGTTGCAGGTCATAGTGTTACAACAGGGTCACAGGATCCTTGGGCCTGTTTCCCTGCTGTATTCCCCTCTGTGCTGACTGCCAACCACCCATTTACACTAATCTTACATTAATCCCATTTTTAATATTCTTCTGATATTCCCATCAATTTCCTCTGGCTATGGTGTTTAGAACCAGTCGCCATGGTCTCAGAATAATGGGTCGGGCGACTGGCTCAGAGATGAGAAATGTGTCATCCAGAACATGATGCATCTTTGGTATTCTTTACTCAAGAATGGCAGGGGAAGCTCATGTCACCAAGTATATTTAAGGTAAAGATCTGCTGATGTTTGGATATTGAGAGCATAAGCAGTGATGGATCATGTTTGGTATTGAGTCTGACCATGGTCTTATTGAATGGCAGAGATGGCACAAGTGACCAATTAGCCTCGGCCAACTTCCATTTCTTATGTTCTTTCATTTTCAACATCCACCCTTGTCCTGAAATAATATAGCTGTGGTGAGTTATTTCCTCAGATAAATATTTTAAAATAACTTGTATGATATCCAATTATCATAGATATTGATATTTAGTCTTCAGAAATCCCCCAGCACTGATATCTGTGAGAAGGTCCAAGGATAGCTGACACAATTAAGATTGCAGTACCTTAGTCAGCAGCATTCTTCAAGGTCATTGGCAAACAATGCTATTTCATCATTCACTGCCAAATCCAGGTGGATCTTTCCAGGGATGTGTTTAACATTTATTTGAACTGTAATAACTAAATGTAAAAAAGTGTTGGATCATCTGTACCCAGTAATTCTAATGCTCACCCATCTTTAACCAATCAGTTTTAACTGAACAGATCTTGACTCTTCATGAAGTTCCATTATTTGTTTCTTGTTTGGTAAAACACCATTGTAAACTGGATTAATGGTTGTGGTTTCCCTCTCTGCCTATGAAACATCAACATTTTTAATTACTTCCGTTTGCGATGGGTGTAAATACGGACACTGATTGAGGAGAGGCCAGACCTTAACGAGAAAGATGCCAGGATCAAACTGCCACTTTGGGAACAACATGCTAGCTGAGAAACAGGCCATTCACTGATGGCGATGATCTGTCTGTTTTGCACATTACTTTTTTCACATTACCATCACAACTCATCAATGTTTTCTTCTATTCCTTCGCTCTCCTATATTTATTCAGTTTCTCTTTAAACCATCTATGTTGGTCATTTCAAACATATGCTCCTACTCTTTAGGAAAATAATTTTTGTTTGGCTTCTTGATGAGATTTTTTATGACTATCATATATTTATAGCTGCTACTTTCAAAACCCTCAAGCAAAAACACTTATGTTTTCATTATAATATTCATAACTTCATAATATCTGTGATATTACATCTCCATAAGCAATTATTGGTGATAACCTCTTGCTTGGACAATAACATAATCTAACGGGTGCCAGTGTTTGGACAGGGCGTGTTGCCAAGAAGTGTTTGGCTTATCACTCTGGTAAAATGGTGTTCATTTTGACAAACTCCAAACATTTTGCCATAAGGAACCCACTAGTGTTGGACATCTCTGTTCCTTCCTTGTCAATCGTGCTTTCCCATCCAGGTGTTGGAGTCTCCAGTAAGATCAGTTTGTCTCCTCCTGGGATTTGGATCTGGAATGTTTCATGATTGGAGCGAGATCCTAAGGAAGTCCTCCATCAACTCTTTGGGAACGTCTGAAAGATACCGCCAATGCGGTCTCCGCAAATTACTCCAAATTCACTAGAAGGACCCAACACTTAAACCCTAATCACATATAAGTGGTTCCTTTGTACAGCCAAAGTCACTTTCATGCCTGACACCAGACTACTGAAGCAGATACTCTATTCCAAACATTGTTACAAGAATAGATCATAATACAGATAGAGAAAAATATTCAAGGGTGTGCTAAACGATCCTCGACAAAGTGCAACATGCCTGCTTGAGATTCTTGGAAACATCTGGCCTACAGTGGCTGAAAATAGCAAAAGGGGTGTTTGGGATGATATTGAAAACCTTGAGTCCATTAATCAGGACTGGCTGAAAGGGGCATATCATCTCACAAACTACCCACCCATCCATCTCATCAGAGACCTTCCAGCCCATCTAAGAATGAGTCTGTGGTTCCCACATTGCCCTCATCGATCATGTTGGAGCACCATAAAACTGGAGTGGTGGCAAGGCATCATTGACCCTGAGGAGCCACAAATGAAGAAGGAGGAAAAGCCTAAGTCAACTCTTTCATCATTCATTTCTTCTCAGCCCTGTTCATTCTTTCTTGATATGCCATCCATTTTGTTCGGTATTATCCGAATCATTCAATTTTTCACAGTTTCTATATTTTCCCTCTGTAATTTGGAGACCATATATATGCAGCGTTCCTGGTGTGGCCTAATTGAGATCTACATAATTTCTCTACATTTGAACTCTGTTCCTCTACAATCTAACTCCAGTGCTTTGTTTGCACTTTTAATGGTGATTTGTGACTTTGTAGCCCATTTTCACTTTCTGCCACTAACCCACTCTGAACTGTAGCTTTCGTATTACTCTTTCCAGAATGCACCGACTTATCCATCATAATATCTTACTGCACTTGTTGCAGCCCTTTGTCTTCTACAAATATTTATATTAATTAAGGGAAGGTTGCCCTTTACTGCTTAAGGCATTCTATTGCAGGGTAGGCCATGGCTTCAACAGTAACGTTTACATGGTGAACGACACAGAGCTTTGTTCATTGTCATCTCTCAGCCTTTATATTGCTATCACATTAACTGAAATGGGCAAGCCTGTCTTTAATCTTGTTTCCTACGCTCCCTTTTGAAATAAATGCTTGGACTATGTCCTTCAGTTAAAACTGGATTTGACTTTTTGATCACCTTGTTTCTGAGGAGCAGTTCGTGCGAATAATAATAATAATAATAATAATAATAATAATAATAATAATAATAATAATAATAATAATAATAATAATAATAATAATAATAATAATAATAATAATAATATTCATTTATTGTCATTGCAACGAGTACAACGAAATTAAAAAATAGCCAATCCTGACGGTGCGTAAAAACATATATGCAATAAATGCAAAAACAAATAAATACAATTATATTAAGTACAAAAGATTTTTTAACAGTGTTGCCTAGTGCAGAAGGTAGTGTTCAGTTCTCGTATGGCCCTGGGGTAAAAACTGTTCTTAAGTCTGTTTGTTCGGGATTTGATCGACCTGAAACGTCGACCAGAGGGCAGATGAACAAACAGACGGTGGCCGGGGTGGGATGGATCTTTTATTATTTTGCCTGCTCTACTGAGGCAGTGTAGGCTGAACAGGTGCTCCAGGGAGGGCAGTGAGCAGCCGATGATCTTCTGGGCCGTCGTGGTGACCCTCTGAAGGGCCTTCCTGTCCTTTTCTGAGCAGCTGGCATACCATGTGGTTATACAGTATGCCAGCACACTCTCGATGGAGCAGCGACAGAAGGACATCATGAGCTTCTCCTGCAGGTTGGTTTTCCTGAGGATCCTCAGGAAGTGGAGTCTCTGCTGTGCCTTCTTCACTGTGGTGATGGTGTTGGTAGACCAGGTAAGATCCTCTGCGATGTGCGTACCCAGGAACCTGAAAGCGGGTACCCTTTCCACACAGACCCCATTGATGTAGAGTGGGTCGTATTCTACACTGGTTTTCCTGAAGTCAATTATAAGTTCCTTTGTTTTGGAGGAGTTCAGGACAAGATTGTTCACTGAACACCATGCTGCCAGCCTTTGGATTTCATCCCTGTAGGCTTTCTCATCTCCTCCTGAGATGAGTCCAACCACAGTCGTGTCATCCGCGAACTTGATGATGGTGTTGGTGGGATGGGTGGGGGCGCAGTCGTGAGTGTAGAGGGAGTAAAGGATGGGGCTCAACACACAGCCCTGTGGTGAGCCGGTGCTCAGTGTAATGGTGGAGGAGAGGTGAGGGCTTATTTTGACGGTCTGGGGGCGGTTGGTCAGGAAGTCCTTGATCCATTGGCAGATGGTTTGGGAAAATCCAAGGTCAGAAAGTTTGGTGACCAGTCTGCTCGGGATGACCGTGTTAAAGGCAGAGCTGAAGTCGAGGAAGAGCATCCTCACATAGCTCCCCTGGTGTTCAAGGTGGGTCAGTGCAGTGTGAAGAGCAGTGTCGATGGCATCCCCTGTAGACCTATTTGCTCTGTAGACAAACTGGTATGGGTCGAAGGTGGGTGGGAGGCTGGCTTTGATGTGCTGCAGGACCAGTCTCTCGAAGCACTTTGTGATGACCGGTGTGAGTGCTACCGGACGGTAGTCGTTAAGACCGCTGATGACAGACTTTTTCGGCAGTGGGATGATTGTGACGGACTTCAGGCAGGGAGGGATGGTGGATTTTAAAAGGGACAGGTTGAAGATTTTTGTGAAGACCTCAGATAATTGGTCTGCACATTCCCTCAGCACTCTGCCCGTCACACCATCAGGGCCTGCAGCTTTCCTGGGATTCACTGCTCTGAGCACGCGCTTGACATCATACTCCTGCACAGTGAAGGTGTTGCTGTCAGGTGCTGGAGAGGGTGTTATGTCTGCCACTGCAGCTTTCACCTCGAAACGAGCAAAGAAACAGTTAAGTTCCTCTGCCAGCGAGGCGTCGCCGTCGGCAGTCGTGCGGTTGCTGGTCTTGTAGTTGGTGATGTGCTGGATGCCTTGCCATACCCGCCGTGGGTCATTGTTGGTAAAGTGACCATTGGTAAATGCAACCATTCCCTTGGTTAGTGTTGAACTATATCCTAACTGAATGGTGAAATGCTGCTATTGATACCACCAAGAAGCCATTCAACGCTTTGAGGAATGAATTACAGGGGTAATGATATTCCAGTCAATACCCCAGTACTCCTGGGGGAAGTCACACTTTTAAAAGAAGTGGAGTCTAAAGGTAATGCTGATCATATCGGATTTCTGGTACTTAGCAACAAAAAAATCCACCTAAATAAATTTGAAAGCAACAGACCCCTCAGTATGTAACAATTGCCCAGATCTGACTTCATTCTTTCATTGATGCTAGGTCTAAGTTCTGGACGTGTATGCTGTACTATATTATCGTACTTATCCTAATATCGCATATGCTGTACTATGTTAAGAGTTTTGCTAACATGTAGACAGAAACTATTTTGTTCTTTTGAGAAAGGATTGGAGGAACATAATTCTAGACGTTTATAACTTCACCTCCAGAGATTTAGCACTGAGTCTAGATTTTAGCATGAGTGCAGTAGTAATGGTATGATGCACATCGAGATGCCCATTTTCCTTTGGATAAGTTGCCTAACTTTTGTCACCCTGTACCATACCACACACTGCAGTGCATGAGGGATGTGATAGCAATGTAAATTTGCTTCCTTGTGACACAACTGTTACACAAATGTAAACTCAAAAATGATTCATGATTATTGGTGAAGGAGGGATATTGTGAGCCCCGATATAGCATTATTTGAGATAACGTTGGAAGTTCTTTATGGTACTTATCTGCATTTCGGTGTCAACCAATTCTGCGCACCTAATCATCTGCTGGTTTACCTCATTTCTGAGAATCTACTTGCACTTTAGAAAACAGTTGGGTGACTTTGAGACATCTTCATGTGTCAAAAGATGCCCATACAAAATGATATGTTCATTGAGCATCTAACATGTAGTGAACCATCAGAAAACTGGCTATTAAAAGTTTCTGGAATTGGAGCGGGGAGTGGTGCGAGGGTTTTGAATCATCCACACTGGAGTTCACAGACTGCTGTATCCAGAGAGCTGTGCAGGAGCGGTGACTGTTAATTACCTCAGTGATATCATATCATATCATATATATACAGCCGGAAACAGGCCTTTTCGGCCCACCAAGTCCGTGCCGCCCAGCGATCCCCGTACATTAACACTAAGGACAATTTTTACATTTACCCAGCCAATTAACCTACATACCATAGAGTGGTGCAATTCCCTCCAGAGCTGGCAGTTTTAGTTTTTATTTTTAGCTTTAGAGATATAGTGAGGAAATAGGTCCTTCAGCCCATCGTGTCCACGCCGACCATTCATTCACACTGGTTCTATGTTATCCCACTTTTGCATTCATTCCAGCCACACTGTGGGCAATTGGAGATGTGGGAGGAAACTGGAGCACCTGGAGGAAACCCATGTGGTCACAGCGAGAACATGCAAACTCCACAAAGACAGCACCCGAGGTCAGGATCAAATCTGGGTCCCCAGCTCTGCCTGATGCACCATTCTGCCGCCAAGTGTAGGATTGCCTGTGGCCAGAAAGGCAGGCCGCTGATCAGATATGTACCAAAGTTCTGACAAAGGGTTGCAGATATAAAACATTAACTGTTTCTTTTTCCACAGAGTCTGTTTGACCTGCTGAGTTTTTCCAGCATTTCCTGTTTTTGTCAATGCAATGCTGACATTACAGGTAGAAAGTGATGAGATTAGAGATGGTAAGCAGCAGATTTATGACGAGGTTTGACAGTGAGGGAGGATTGATTATGCCGAAAATGTTTTCTTTGGAGCAGTGGCGCAGCGTTAGAGTTGCTGCTTCGCAGCGCCAGAGACGGGTTCAATCCTGACATCAGGTGCTGTCTGTATAGAGTTTGTACGTTCTCCCTGTGTCCACGTGGGTTTTCTCTGGCTGCTCCGGTTTCCTCCCACACTCCAAAGACGTACAGGTTTGTAGGTCAATTGGCTTTGGTAAAATAAAATTGTAAACCTTCCCTAGTGTATAGGATAGTGCTAGTGTGTGGGGTAATCGCTGGTCTGCATGGACCCTGTGGGCCGAAGGACCTGTTTCCGCGCTGCATCTCTAAACTCTAAAGTAAAGTTTAAAGAGGCTGAAGGGAGGTTCAACTGTGATGTACATAATTATGAAGGAGCAAGATAGGATCTGCTTGCATTAGCCGATATATAAATTATTAGGGAAATAAAAGGAACTGCAGATGCTGGTTTACAAAAATGACATAAAGCGTTGAAGTAACTCAGCAAGTCAGGCAGCATCACTGGAATACATGGATAGGTCACGTTTTGGGTCGTGACCCTTCTTCAGACTGATAAATTATTAATGTGTAGGAAGGAATTGCAGATGCTGGTTTAAACCAAAGATAGGCACAAAAAGCTGGAGTAACTCAGCGGTTCGGACAGCGCCTCTGGAGAAAAGGAATAGGTGACGTTTCGGGTTGAGACCCTTCTTTAGACAGGGTCTCGACACGAAACATCAAGTATTCCTTTTCTCCAGTGATAAATTATTAAGGCAGTCGAGATTATGTTAAAAAATTCAAAGATTAGAGAGCAGGGCTGGAAGGCACTGCTTGTAAGGGTGAGTGGCTGAGGCACAAACCGTCATTATATTTAATAAGCACTCTAAGCCACACAGTAGTGAACAGAGAATGTGGGATTAATATATCCATAGCTCTTTGTTCAAATGGCATGGACACAAGATGAACCAAATGGTCCCCTACTGTGCCTATAATGTCTGTGATTATGTTAGGCCCTGGCATTAAAGTTAACAGCTGAAAATAAGGACCCAAAGTGTCTATTACAGGCATCTGGCTTGTTTTAGCTTCAAGGGTTCACACTGTGAATTACTTTTCTTCACTTCCTGTGTTTATCAGCGATCTAACACCTGAAGGCTAAGGTTTCTCATCTGTTGTAATTAAACTTGGCTCGAAGATTTGATGAGATTACAGTAACTCTAAACCTGGGAATATTTAGCAAACAACCTAAGCGACATAAATCAAGAACTCTGAGTTTACTCCCTTATGAATGTAAGCAATCAGTTTCCAAATCCAATAGTCAAAAGTCAAAAAGACTTACTTTTAATGAACAGTCTTAGAAATTTGCGTACTTCTCAAAATATTTCCACCAAATTGTGGCAAAATTCCAACAATTTTCCATGGTTTGGTGTATGGTTTAGACAATAGACAATAGGTGCAGGAGTAGGCCATTCAGCCCTTCGAGCCAGCACCGCCATTCAATGCGATCATGGCTGATCACTCTCAATCAGTACCCCATTCCTGCCTTCTCCCCATACCCCCTCACTCCGCTATCCTTAAGAGCTCTATCCAGCTCTCTCTTGAAAGCATCCAACGAACTGGCCTCCACTGCCTTCTGAGGCAGAGAATTCCACACCTTCACCACTCTCTGACTGAAAAAGTTCTTCCTCATCTCCGTTCTAAATGGCCTACCCCTTATTCTTAAACTGTGGCCCCTTGTTCTGGACTCCCCCAACATTGGGAACATGTTTCCTGCCTCTAATGTGTCCAATCCCCTAATTATCTTATATGTTTCAATAAGATCCCCCCTCATCCTTCTAAATTCCAGTGTATACAAGCCCAATCGCTCCAGCCTTTCAACATACGACAGTCCCGCCATTCCGGGAATTAACCTAGTGAACCTACGCTGCACGCCCTCCATAGCAAGAATATCCTTCCTCAAATTTGGAGACCAAAACTGCACACAGTACTCCAGGTGCGGTCTCACCAGGGCCCGGTACAACTGTAGAAGGACCTCTTTGCTCCTATACTCAACTCCTCTTGTTATGAAGGCCAACATTCCATTGGCTTTCTTCACTGCCTGCTGTACCTGCATGCTTCCTATCAGTGACTGATGCACTAGGACACCCAGATCTCGTTGAACATCCCCTCTTCCTAACTTGACACCATTCAGATAATAATCTGCCTTTCTATTCTTACTTCCAAAGTGAATAACCTCACACTTATCTACATTAAACTGCATCTGCCATGTATCCGCCCACTCACACAACCTGTCCAAGTCACCCTGCAGCCTTATTGCATCTTCCTCACAATCCCAGCTTAGTATCATCTGCAAATTTGCTAATGGTACTTTTAATCCCTTCATCTAAGTCATTAATGTATATCGTAAATAGCTGGGGTCCCAGCACCGAACCTTGCGGTACCCCACTGGTCACTGCCTGCCATTCCGAAAAGGACCCGTTTATCCCCACTCTTTGCTTTCTGTCTGTCAACCAATTTTCTATCCATGTCAGTACCCTACCCCCAATACCATGTGCTCTAATTTTGCCCACTAATCTCCTATGTCGGACCTTGTCGAAGGCTTTCTGAAAGTCGAGGTACACCACATCCACTGACTCTCCCCTGTCAATTTTCCTAGTTACATCCTCAAAAAATTCCAGTAGATTTGTCAAGCATGATTTCCCCTTCGTAAATCCATGCTGACTCGGAATGATCCTGTTACTGCTATCCAAATGCTCAGCAATTTCGTCTTTTATAATTGACTCCAGCATCTTCCCCACCACTGATGTCAGACTAACTGGTCTATAATTACCCGTTTTCTCTCTCCCTCCTTTCTTAAAAAGTGGGATAACATTTGCTATCCTCCAATCCACAGGAACTGATCCTGAATCTATAGAACATTGAAAAATGATCTCCAATGCTTCTACTATTTCTAGAGCCACCTCCTTAAGTACCCTGGGATGCAGACCATCAGGCCCTGGGGATTTATCAGCCTTCAGTCCCATCAGTCTACCCAAAACCATTTCCTGCCTAATGTGGATTTCCTTCAGTTCCTCCATCACCCTAGGTTCTCCGGCCCCTAGAACATTTGGGAGATTGTGTGTATCTTCCTCAGTGAAGACAGATCCAAAGTAACAGTTTAACTCGTCTGCCATTTCTTTGTTCCCCATAATAAATTCCCCTGCTTCTGTCTTCAAGGGGCCCACATTTGTCTTGACTATTTTTTTTCCTCTTCACGTACCTAAAAAAACTTTTGCTATCCTCCTTTATATTATTGGCTAGTTTACCCTCGTACCTCATCTTTTCTCCCCGTATTGCCTTTTTAGTTAACTTTTGTTGCTCTTTAAAAGAGTCCCAATCCTCTGTCTTCCCACTCTTCTTTGCTATGTTATACTTCCTCTCCTTAATTTTTATGCTGTCCTTGACTTCCCTTGTCAGCCACAGGTGTCTCTTACTCCCCTTAGAGTCTTTCCGCCTCTTTGGGATAAATTGATCCTGTAACCTCTGCATTATTCCCAGGAATACCTGCCATTGCTGTTCTACCGTCTTCCCTGCTAGGGCCTCCTTCCAGTCAATTTTGGCCAGCTCCTCCCTCATGCCTCTGTAATCCCCTTTGCTATACTGTAATACTGACACTTCCGATTTTCCCTTCTGCCTTTCCATTTGCAGAGTAAAACTTATCATGTTGTGATCCCTGCCTCCTAATGGCTCTTTTACCTCTAGTCCCCTTATCAGATCAGGATCATTACACAACACTAAATCCAGAATTGCCTTCTCCCTGGTAGGCTCCAGTACAAGCTGTTCTAAGAATCCATCTCGAAGGCACTCTACAAACTCTCTTTCCTGGGGTCCATTTCCAACCTGATTTTCCCAGTCTACCTGCATGTTGAAATCTCCAATAACCACCGTAGCATTACATTTGTGACACGCCAATTTTATCTCCTGATTCAACTTGCACCCTATGTCGAGGCTACTGTTTGGGGGCCTATAGATAACTCCCATTAGGGTCTTTTTACCCTTACAATTCCTCATTTCTATCCATACTGATTCAACATCTCCTGATTCTATGTCACTCCTTGCAAGGGAATGAATATCATTCCTTACCAACAGAGCAACCCCACCCCCTCTGCCCACCTGTCTGTCTTTTCTATACGTTGTATACCCCTGAATATTCAGTTCCCAGCCCTGGTCCTCTTGTAGCCATGTCTCAGTGATCCCTACAACATCATACTTGCCCATGACTAACTGAGCCTCAAGCTCATCCACTTTATTTTTTATACTACGCGCATTTAAGTACAACACTTTAACTTCTGTATTTACCTCCCCTCGCACATCGGTCACAAATGGCCCTGCCCTTAATCTCTTTTCCCCTCTAGAACTTCTGTTCCCATTCTTCCGAGAGTCTTCTGCAATATCTCCTGTATTCCCTTTAACCTCATCTTCATATTCCCGATTTGTTAACCCCTCCCCCCCACTACTTAGTTTAAAGCCACAGGTGTCGCACTAGCAAACCTGCCTGCCAGAATGTTTGTCCCCCTGCTGTTAAGATGTAACCCGTCCCTTTTGTACAAGTCACCCCTAGCCCAGAAGAGATCCCAGTGGTCCAGAAATCTAAATCCCTGCTCTCTGCACCAGCCTCTCAGCCATAAATTCATACCCTCTATCTCTCTGTTCCTGGCCTCACCAGCACGAGGTACCGGTAGCAGTCCTGAGATAACCACCTTCGACGTCCTACTTCTCAGTCTTTTTCCTAACTCTCTAAACTCCCGCTGTAGCACCTCCTTCCTCTTCCGCCCGACGTCATTCGTGCCCACGTGCACAACGACTTCTGGTTGATCGCCTTCCCTCACTAGGATTTTCTGAAGCCGGTCCGTGATGTGCTGAACCCTGGCACCAGTGAGGCAACAGACCATCCTCAAGTCCCTCCTGCTGCCACAGAATCTTCTGTCCGTCCCTCGGACGATGGAGTCACCCACCACTACGGCTCTTCCTGACTTCGGTCTCCCCTGTCGAGTATCCTTGCCAACAGTTTGTCATCTCAAGCCTTGTGGTCTCTTTAGCTGTTGTAGCAGGTTCAGAATTTGGTATCGGATTTAATCACATTTTATCAGATCAAATTTACACATTAAGAGCTCCGATCGCACCGTAGCAGGTACACCCAGGAATGAAGAAGACTATAAAAATTGGTGAACTCCATCACAGGTACTGATCTCCCCACCATCGAAGGGATCTATCGGCGTCTCTGTTTCAAAAAGGCAGCCAGCTTCATCAAGGACACACACCACCCTGGCCACACTCTCATTCCACTGCAGCAATCGGGAAGAAAATAGGAGTCTGAAAACTATAATGTTCAGTCTCAGGAACAGCTAATTCCCAACAGTCATCAGGCTATTGAACATTACAAATAGCTACTAAACTTCGAACTACATTCTGCCTTGGTTGCACTCAGGATTTTGGGCTCTTTTTTAAATTGAATTTATTTTTGTTGTTTCTTTAGTTATTTATTGAGTACTGTGTTTACAAACCT
This sequence comes from Rhinoraja longicauda, assembly GCF_053455715.1. NCBI lineage: Eukaryota > Metazoa > Chordata > Chondrichthyes > Rajiformes > Arhynchobatidae > Rhinoraja > Rhinoraja longicauda. The sequence continues at coordinate 14,885,732 of NC_135965.1, read as the reverse complement.
AGAAACAAGGAAATGCAGATGCTAGTTTATAAAAAAGACACACAGCGCTTGGGTAACTCAGCAGGTCAGGCTGCATCCCTGGAGAACATGGACGTTTGGGGTACTCTTCTTCAAAGTGATTGAACAGGAGGAGAAAGAAAGCTGGAAGAGGGAAGGGGTTCCTCCAACACTTTGTGTGTTGTGTTCTTCTCTTGAACAGTTGCACACTGTTGGGCCTGTACTGGCACAGGAACTCAAAGATTAGTTCTTGCCAAACTTCCTCTCCATCTTATTGGAGAAGATAAGACAATGAATTTCCTCAAATTACCATTGTTAGCTGTTATGGGGAGCATTGTGATTCGGATGTTCAACTCTTGTCACCAGATTGTTATTCTTGTCGTGCAAGTAAACAGAAATGCAAATTGGTAGTGGCAACAATGTCACTGCATCCTGAATGGCATGTGAAGTGGTCCATTTCTGTAATGAAATAAAAATCTAGTTAAAACCAATGTGAACAATGGAGGAAGAAAACAGGGGAAATTAGAGATTGAAAGAAAGGAAATTCAAATGAAAACATAAAATGTTGGGCATACTCAGCAGGCCAGGCAATGCCTATATAGAAAAAAACTGAGTTGACCTTTTACATAATTGATCTTTCATCAAGTGAAAATGGAGAGAGAGGGAGAGAGAGGGAGAGAGAGAGAGAGAGAGAGAGAGAGAGAGAGGAGAGAGAGAGAGAGAGAGAGAGAGAGAGAGAGAGAGAGAGAGAGAGAGAGAGAGAGAGAGAGAGAGAGAGAGAGAGAGAGAGAGAGAGAGAGAGAGAGAGAGAGAGAGAGAGAGAGAGAGAGAGAGAGAGAGAGAGAGAGAGAGAGAGAGAGAGAGAGAGAGAGAGAGAGAGAGAGAGAAAAAGAGAGAAAAAGAGAAAAAGAGAAAAAGAGAGAGAAAAAGAGATGCAAGGAATTCTTTTTGCAAAAACTAAAGAAAATTATACTCACAATTTCAATTGTTCCCTTGTGGGCCCCAAAATTTAGTGACATGATCACAAATTACATCACTTTGACAGAAAGTTCCAGACCTTAATTTCTGTATTGAGAATACTTTGTATTAATGGTATAAATCTCAAGGTTTCTTGGCACACAACGGGGAGGCTTACAGAGAGTTTGTAATATTTGTGGTCCTGGCAAAGTCTTTGTGGAGCAGAACCCTGAGCATAACTCTCCTTTAAAAACATATTTTAAGATTTTATTGGCAAGATCATTGCTATTCAGATTTCTGCAAAGCAATTTTGATTTCATTCTTCCTTGCGTCTTCACTTTACAATGCTGTTCATCATCCTTTCTCAAACAAACTCTAACAAACCACATGAATCTGATTCAATATTACCACCTTTCAATACATTACTAACAATTGCAGATTTAAAATTTACAAATCACATTAAATAGAAATTGTACATTTACAGATCTTGCTTTCCTTTCTCACCCTCTCACTCTCAATTACACACTGACATCTGTCCTGTGTGGTGAAAGCAATAATTTTGATTTGCTGTGAAGCTTTTTCATTAGGTTGACCGCACTATAATTAATGTCAAACAGACTGTTAGAAAATAGCTAATTTCTAAGTGAACAAAAATTTCCCATATATTGCACAATTTACTTTACAATTAATTTCATGCTTCTTGCATGGCTGGAGATTCAAATGTAATGTTCTGAACAGAATCAGTGAAAACTATAATTCATTTCAGAAAGGGTTTGTACCAGTATGCTGCCTGGAATAGAGGGTTTCAGCTACAGGGAGAGGTTGGATAGACTTGCTGTGTCTGGAACATCAGAGATTGAGGGGAGACTTGATAGAAGTACATGAAATTATGAGAGGCATAGATAGGGTAGGCAGTTAGAACCTTTATCCCAGGACAGAAATGTCCAGTACTAGAGGGTGTAGCTGTCAGGTGAGAGGGGGAAAGTTTAATAGAGATGTGCGGGGATATGTTTTTTTACACATTGAGTGCGGGGGGTCTGGAGCGCATTGCCAGGGGTGCTGGTGGAGGCAGATACGATAGTGTCATGTAACAGGCACATGGACGAACAAGGAATAGAGGATATGGTACAGGTACAGGTACAGACAGATGAGATCAGTTTAAATAATCATCATGTTTAGCACGAACATTGTAGGCCGAAGAGCCTGTTCCTGTGCAGCACTCTTCTGTTTTTCTACATAAGAGAATCAGGAAACTGACCATCGGAGCAATATTCCACTCACTGGCTGGGGTAAGAATAAAAATGCTCAGGAATATTAAAACATGAAGATGCTGGTAAACACTCGGTAGGTAAGGCAGCCTTTGCAAAGGGAGAGAAATAGTTTTAGACACAAGGAACAGCAGATGCGAATTTCCAAAAAAACATAGAAACATAGAAAATAGGTGCAGGAGGAGGCCATTTGGCCCTTCGAGCCAGCACTGCCATTCATTGTAATCATGGCTGATCATCCACAATCAGTAACCCATGCCTGCCTTCTCCCCATGTCCCTTGATTCCACTAGTCCCTAGAGCTCTATCTAACTCTCTTTTAAATTCATCCAGTGAATTGGCCTCTACTGCCGGCAGAGATTTCCACAAATTCACAACTCTCTGGGTGAAAACATTTTTTCTCATCGCAGTTTTAAATGCCCTCCCATTTATTCTTAGATTGTGGCCCCTGGTTCTGGACTCCCCCAACATTGGGAACATTTTTACTGCATCTAGCTTGTCCAGTCCTTTTATAATTTTATACGTTTCTGTAAGATCCCCTCTCATCCTTCTAAAATCCAGTGAATACAAGCCCAGTCTTTCTAATCTTTCCTCGTCTGATAGTCCCGCCATCCCGGGAATCAACCTCGTGAACCTACGCTGCACTGCCTCAATAGCAAGGATGTCCTGCACACAATACTCCAGATGTGGTCTCACCAGGGCCCTGTACAACTGCAGAAGGACCTCTTTGCTCCTGTACTCAAATCCTCCCGTTATGTAGGCCAACGTACCATTAGCTTTCTTCACTGCCTGCTGTACCTGCATGGTTACTTTCAGTGATTGGTGTACAAGGATATCCAGGTCACGTTGCACTTCCCTTTTTCCTAATCTGACACCATTGAGATAATAATCTGCCTCCTTGTTCTTGCCGACAAAGTGGATAATCTCACATTTATCTACTTATACTGCATCTGCCATGCATCTGCCCACTCACTCAACCTGTCCAAGTCACCCTGCAACCTCCTAGCATCCTCTTCGCAGTTCACACTGCCACCCTGCTTTGTGTCATCTGCAAATTTGCTAGTGTTACTTTTAATCCCATTATCTAAATCATTAATATATATTGTAAATAGTTGCGGCCCCAGCACCGAGCCTTGCGGCACTCCACTCGCCACTGCCTGCCATTCTGACAGGGACCCGTTTATTTCTACTCTTTGTTTCCTGTCTGCCAACCAATTCTCTATCCATGTCAATACCCTACTCCCAATACCATGTGCTCTAATTTTGTCCAATAATCTCCTGTGTGGAACCTTATCAAAGGCTTTCTGAAAGTCCAAATACCTACATCCACCGGGTCTCCTTCATCCATTTTACTTGTCACATCCTCAAAAGATTCCAGAAGATTAGCAGGATTTCCCCTTCATAAATCCATGCTGACTTGGACCAATCCTTTTACTGCCATCCAAATGCGCTGTTATTACCTCTTTAATAATTGATTCCAGCATCTTCCCCACCACCGATGTCAGGCTAACTGGTCTATAATTCCCCATTTTATCTCTCGCTCCTTTCTTGAAAAGTGGGATAACATTAGCCACCCTCCAATCCAAAGGAACTGATACTGAATCTATAGAACATTGGAAAATGATCACCAATGTGTCCAAGATTTCTAGAGCCACCTCCTTGAGTATCCTGATGCAGACCATCAGGCCCTGAGGATTTATCAGCCTTCAGTCTCATCAGTCGACCCAATACTATTTCTCGTATCTTATACTACAGAGGCAAAGTTCTGGAGTAACTCAGTGGGTCAGGCAGCATCTCTGGAGAACATGGATAGGTGACATTAAGGGTTGGGACCCTGTTTGTAGAAGGGGGGGAAAAGCTGATATGGGAGGAGCAGATATAAACGCGTATGTTTTTATGGGGGGCTTTTTTATCCTTGTAAATATTGGCACATTTCTTTGTTTAATGTTTGCCCCAATCTACTGAACATTAGATAGTTAATCATATAACTAACTTGCTTGCTGATTGATAGGCCTGTTATTTTCCGGTTTTCATTCTTCACACACACACCCTCGACCTATCTATTACCCACTTCCTTCTCTGGGTTTACGAACTGGCTTCTTTAGTTTTCAGCTCTGATGAAGCAGAAAAAAGTCTATTAATTTTGTGCCTTTTTCTGCCAATAACATCAGCCCGATCCTGTGAGATTGGCCAGATCAACACGTAATTTGGGAATTTTAACCATATGAAACCATGTGTTTATGTTCATGCAATCTTTCATGCAAGGTCAAGGTCAATTTTGTCGGTTCAGATTTGTCGAGATTATTGCTGCAAAGATTTGCCACCACTCTTCAAATCCCACCCACTTTTTTGCAGAGAACAGATGGCAGAAAGCTTGTTATACATGTTTTGTTTGTGAATCAGAAGGTCAGTGGAATGATGCCACCTGTCTTGGTACACCTGGACCCAGAGTCACCATCGCCAATGTCAGATTGTCCTGACGTCAGACTTCCATTTGTTGACAATAGATCCGTGTTCAAAACCATAATTCCAACCAAACTCATCTCCATACTCGTGGACCAAGGGACTCAGCAATGCCCTCTGGAGTGGATCCTTGAAATCCTGACCCAGAAACTGCAATCATTATGGATAAGTGAATCATCATCTTCCATGTTAATTCCGAACAGCACTGTCCCACAAGGCTACGTTTCCAGCTAGCCCCTTTACAATTCCCCCCCACCCCCCACACATTCATGACGATGTGGCCAAATTCTGCTCTAACTCAATTTAAAATTTACAGATGACACTACTGAATCTCAGACAAGACAACTTGAAGTACAGGAAGGAGATCAAGAACTTAGTACCATGATGTCAAGACAAACTTCTCCTTCAGTGCTAGCAAAACAAAGGAGCCACTCATTGACTCAGGAAGCAGGGTGGAGTACACTTCCCACTCTGTATCAATGGTGCTGAACTGGAGATGGTTGAGAGCTGCAAATGATTGGGCATAAATATAACCAACAAGGTCTCATGGTCCAACCAGATTAATGTTACAGCCAAGAAAGCACACCAGTGCCTTACTTCCTGAGAAGTTGAAGGAAATTCAACATGTCTCCAATGACTCATCAATTTCTACATATGCATCAAAGAAAGCATCCTATTGGAATGCATCACAGCTTGCTTTGGCAAAGCTTCTGCCAAAGACTGCGAGACATCACGGAGAGTTGTGGACGGAGCTCATGCAACCAGCTCCCTCCCTGTCAGCTCTATCTACACCTCAAGCTGCATTGGCACAGCAGGCAACATAATCAAGGACCCTTGTGCTCCGATGCATTTTCACTTTTCTGCACTCCAGTTGGGCAGAAGGTACAAAAGCACGAAAGCATGTACCACCAGATTCAAGATCAGCTTCTTTCCTGCAATTATCAGATGCTTGAATTGAATTCTCACGTGCTAAGGATGAATTTATGATCTTCCAATCTACCTCGTGGCAGCACTTGTACCTTGAGTGGATGGACATTGGAGAACCATCTGGCAGTTGGTCAAGGATGGGCCACCAGAGTCCCCGCAATTGGTCGAGGGCGCATCGCGGAGGATAAAGAGGGACCCAGCGTGGGGGGGGGTGCCGAGAACAAAGAGAGACGTAGGGGAGATGGGGGGGGGGGGGGTGGTGGGGGCGGGCGAGTAGGAAGAGGGACCATCGGGACTATATTGATTACTTTTGTAACTTTGTCCGTGGCGATTCTTTGCATACTTGTGTATTGTATGCAAAACAAAGAAATTCACGGACCAAGTACATGTGACAATAAAGTATCAATCAATCAAATCAATCAATCAAATATTGTATTTCAGTGCATATGATAATAATAAACCAAAATCAATATCAATACCAGGGTATAACTTACTAAGAACCTCATAGGCATTCTATCTTGAATAAAAACTGAAAATGATGGAAATATTCAGCAGGTCAGCCAAATGATTTGTTTCATTTCAGATTTCTGCTTTTTTTTTTCTCTTGTTTCTTCAATATTAGATTTTAAAAAAAATTATTTTCAATCTAATTTTTATGTCAGGTTGCCTGTAAGATGGAGTGCAATTAAAAATGCTTATTGTGATCGTGGGCACATTTCTATCAGTATTCACAAAACCGCCACCAATTCCCACTTTTAATACATCAAGAAAAGGATTTTAAATGAAAGAGAACAGGATGTGTATGTTCTATTATATTGCCTGATATTGCCTTGCCGAGCTGCCACAGTCTCCATGGACTGTCCACCCCCCCCCCCCCCTTTGTGTCATAATAGGCAAGTAACCCCTTGAATGCAGTACGTTTCCTTCACATCTACAATGCTGAGAACCATATTGTGCACCCTGCATCTCTCACTTTGCTCTACCTATTGCATGATTGTATTCATGTTTAGTATCTGATTTGATTGGGTAGCATGCAAAACAATGCTTTTCACCGTACCACAGTAAACATGACAATAATAATGAACCTAAACCTAAGATAGACACAAAATGCTGGAGTAACTCAGCGGGGCAGGCAGCATCCCTGGTGGGTGACATTTCGGGTCAAGACCCTTCTTCAGTCAGTCCTGCTGAGTTACTCCAGCATTTTGTGTCCCATTCCTTCTCGTCTGAGATGCTGCCTGCCCCGTTGAGTTACTCCAGCACTTTGTGTCTATCTTCAGTTTAAACCAGCATCTGCAATTCCTTCCTACACACTAAACCTAAACCTATCCAGGTTCTAGCCTGTGTAATTCCAGTATTTTATATTTTGTTTAAATTCAGATTTCCAGCGATTGAATTTGTAATTGACAATTTTCCTTCTTTAGCAATCAGCTCTAAAAATAATTTAACATTATTGAATGACATCAGCTGGTACAGTTTGCTTATTATAGGACTGCAGGAACCACCCACTTTAACAGTGGTATCATACTGGATCAATCTGCTACGAATACTCTTCAAAAATTCAGGGTCTGTTTTCAAATAAGCTGTAAGTTTTAACTCAAGTTTTCTTCAAAGTTTCCTTTTAAGAAAACACTTTTCAGTGATGTCGTAATAATTTAAGAATGGACCCATTGTTATCCATCCATTCTTGAGAAGTGATTGATGCTTTCCACTCTATCGAATGGGTTGAATCTGTTTCACTTGCATATGGAGAAGCAGATGGATGCAGCATTTCTTACTGAAGACATTGTGACATGTCCACATTTAAAGTGGGTTGCTTGGCATCAGACCCAGTCCAGCTTTAAACTAGGGCTACAGCATGGATGGAAGTGACAATGTCACTGCACAGGTAAATCAGAAGCCAGCATGATAGCTGTCAAGCCTATTTTAATTGAGTTCTACATAGCTTTAGTTTATCAGTAATGGGGATATAATGCTTGTTGAACCTCATTAGATTTGCTGAAGCATTTTATGAATGGAAATGTATATCCTTGACCTCAATGGGGCCTGAAACCCATGAACCACAGTAATGTACTTGACCCATGGGTGAAATAACATTTGGGGATGGATAATATATGCTATTCTTGCCACTAAGACCATCATTCAGTGAATGAATTAAAAAAATAGACTGGGGAAGACGCAGGAACTACAGATGTTGAAATCTTGAGGGAATAGAGTGCTTGAGGGAGGGAATGGACAGGCAACGTTTCAGGTCAGGATCCTTCTTCAGACTTCAGAAGGGCCAGACCCAAAACGTTGCCTGTGCGTTCCTTCCACAGATGCTGCCTGACCCGCTGAGTTCCTCCAGCATTTTGTATTTTGCACAAAACACAAACCAATGCTGGCATAGAAATATCTTGTCTGTTCAGGCGCTTTTCCAGCTTTGAGATTTGACAGATCTAACAGTGCCAAGTTTATGATGAATGACTGTAAGTGCTGGCATTGATGGGGGGATATTAATGCGGTGGTGAGAATTGATTGGAATCTTTCCAAGTGATAATGTAGAACCTAAGAGAATTGTAGAGGCTGTACTGAAATTATGTTGAATAACATCACCTCAGTAGTTTTAAGAGTGAATCATTAAGAAGTATCGAGGTCTGAAGGTTAATGAATGAAAAATGATCTTTAAATTGCAAAACAGTATATTTTTACATTTCTAAGGTTAACACTAATTGCCTGAGGGCATTGGTTACTATAGGAACAGATCAGCCGATCTGGGTGCGATAACTGAAGCTTAGAGCTTCACAAGTAACAAATAAAGATATCTTGAATCTTGAATCTTGAAGTGGTGCAATAGTGAAAATATGCACGAATATCAGACTTCTTTTATCAATCAGTATTAAATCTGAGATCTGAGCAACGTGGGGCTGTGACCATGTTGTCTCGATCCGTGCATGATTATTCCCACCATCCTGTGCCAATAAATTATTAACATTAATCTTTAGACCCATCCTATCCACTTACCACTTGTTCTACCTGCTTTTTATGCATGGCCTCGGTTCAGAACTAGATTAAAATGTGCTCCGTGTTTGGTTTTTCTCTGTAAAAACTATCAATTATGTTTTCGTTACTTTGCTTATCTTTCTCTTGTTCTAGAGGTTTGTGGGAGACTACACCTCTGGGTAAATGAATGTGTGGGCAGATGTGAAATCATCAACAAAAGATACACCTTAAGGACATCTGATTAAAAATGCCATAAGGAATCCACTGATAATTTTGATTATGCCAATAATTTGAAAATACAAGGATTTTTAATTGGTGATATTATTAATTATTTATTGGAGATGTAATTCGAATCAGTGTACTGATATTGATTGAAAGTAAGAGGTGACAGCCCTGCCTGATTCCACCCCTACATTGGCTCATCTTCTGATGAAAGCATCACCTGCATCTTCCTCACCTCACACTACACTCCTAGTCAGTCTCCCATGTTCAGCCTGTGTACTTTGGTTTCTGTAATATCATGGTCTAGTTTACTTAGGCCGGCCGCTGGGGCTCAGAGCCGACCAGGAGCGGGCTCAGTCGCCGCAGAGCGAGGAGAGACCTCGGCGAGCGAGAGGGACTTCGGAGAGCTTTCGCCTGTATGAGGCCCGGCGGTCGGTGGAGGACGTGCCGCTGAGAACAAGGGGGGACCCAGCCTGGGGGGAGGGGCTGCCCAGAACAAGAACAAGGAGGGACCCAGCATGGGGGAAGGGGCTGCCGAGAACAAGGAAGGACCCAGCCTGGGGGGAGGGGCTGCCCAGAACAAGAACAAGGAGGGACCCAGCATGGGGGGAGGGGACTGCTGAGAACAAGGAGGGACCCAGCATGGGGGACTGCTGAGAACAAAGAGGGGCCTGGAGGTTGGAGGTTGGAGAGATGGAAGAGTGACTATAATGAATACTTATGTAACTTTGTTGGTGCCCTTTAAGTGGCAACTCTTGCATACCTGTACTGTATGCAAACAAAGAAACTCACTGTGCCAGGTACACATGTCAATAAAGTATCAATCAATCAATAGAATAACCAATTATTGCATATTTATCTTTGTTGCATCTGATGCGCCTGTAAAGTGGCAGCAAGTAAGAATTCCATTGTTCTCGTTCATATCCGAGGCATATGATCAATATCCGAGGCATATGATCAATATCCGAGGCATATGATCAATGAGCGCACTTGACCTGTCTCTTGTTTTGCATCTTTGACATTACCGACACCATTAACATTGTGGGAGTCATCACTGACGAGAAATTCAATAGGGTTGGTTACATAACATGATTATTGTGGCTCTGAGATCAGGTTTGATGCTGGGTAATCTGTGATAGCCACTCACTTCCTGGTACTCCATAGACCTTCAATGCAATAACCTCCATGATATCGGGTGAGAGCAACCCTGGCAACTCCCAAAAATCTCAACCTCATCCAGGATAAAAACAATTTCACCCGATTGTCAACCCATCCACCACCATTTCTTTCACTGCGGCACAGATGACTCGGGTAAGTACCATCTACAAAGTGCTGTCTGAAGAAGGGTCTCGACCCGAAACGACACCCATTCCTTCTGTCCTGAGATGCTGCCTGACCCGCTGAGTTACTCCAGCTTTTTGTGATACCTTCGATTTGTACCAGCATCTGCAGTTATTTTCTTACATCTACAAAGTGCTGATCAGTTAATCATCTAGTCCACTCTGATAGCACGTCCCTAGGGCCTGACCTCCCCCATCAAAAAGGACATTGACAGACGGCACCAGGAAACATTGCCAGCTGCAGTCACCCCAACAAGTTGCATTCATTCTTGACCGATAATGTATCGTGTTCCTTCATTACTAATGTTGCAGGAACTCTTTACAAGAAGGATTGCACAGTTCAGGAGGGACGCTCTCCAGCACCTTATGAAGGGTAGTTAAGGATGGACAATAAATGCTTGTCTCGTCAGCAACACCAAATTCTTAAAAGTTAAGAAAAAAACGTTGTGAAATTATTCCCTCCCCCCAGGTTCAGCTCTAATATTGTGCTGTCCATGCAGAGGTGCATGTGCTTTATGCAGCCACGTGGGTTTCCATCACACGTTGTGGTTCCCGCCCACACCCCACATAAGTGCAGGTTGGTAGGATAATTGGCCACAGTAACTTGCCCTTAGATTTGCAGGTGAGTGGTGAAACCTGGGAGTAGTTGAAAATGTGGGGAGAATAAAAAACGTAGGATAAATGGAAACGGGTGGTTGATAGTGCGGAGGAGGACAAGAGGCCTGTTTCTCTGCTGTATCTCTCCATGACCGTATGATCCTGTTCTGCTTCCTGTAAAGCATCTTAGTTAGCATTGCTTAATTAGCAATTAGATAGATAAATTTAAGCTGTAGTCAAGTAATTGCGCTTCGGACATTCTCAATGGATGACAATAGTCAACTAGGTTTAGACCAGTTTTCTCCACAATGAAATCTGCACATTATATTAGATGACCATGGCCACTGACCCTGCTCTCTGTGACAGGGATGGGGTGACGGTGAATGGCGTACACCCACCCAGTCCTGGTGTGGACGGGGATGGGGGACGGAGTGAGATGGGGAGGGGGGAGATGACCATGGTCTCTGACCACATTAAATTCAATCGTGCAGACTTAACTCAGCCCAATGCAGGATTTTGCTGGTACATTAGCTTCTTTGAAATTAAAAAGGAAACTGCTGACGGAGTTTCTGCCAGCCAAGCAGACCTGTTTGAAGAACTCATCAGAGGCTTTCTAATTCATATTAAGGAGCACTGTATACTTGGATTGAACGCATAAATTCTGAATGAGAGCTAATTATAAATGCACCTCAAGCGGTTCACTTCAAATGTAAATTGATGCGAGAATTAATACAATGCTCTTTGCAACACAAAGAGCTTACTTCAGTCTTTGCAGGGAGCATACAAAAACATCGTGGTCACGTAGGAATTAAAAGAAGAATGACTGGTGTTTCCATGACATCTTTCACAGTTTCAGGATTTCCAACCGATCTTTGCAACTGATGAAGTACTTTGGATGTGCGGTCACCATTCTAATATTATAAACATGTGAGGCAGTGAGATCCCCCAAATATCAATGGAAATATTGACCAGATAATCTCCTGTTGGTCGTTATTGATAGTGGGGTAAACTTGCCTGTTCTTTGTCAAAATGAATCCATGGGATTTTACATCTACTGAGAGGTGATGGTTTCTTGTCAATTCTGAGAGGCAATTGTACTGACAGTGCAACACGTTCTCAGTGTTGCCCCAATGTATCACTTGGATCTTCTGGAGAATGGGACTCCAAATTTCAAAGGTGATTTTTGCTGCTTACATTCATTATTAATGAGCCTCTGAGTTGAAATTCCATTTTAGCCTTGAATGTGATCAATGGCTCCAGTTTTAATGAATATCTCCTCCTGGAATTCTCTGCCCAAACACTCTCACACCAATTCCATAGCTTCCAAATTGTAAATGTAACTGCAAATCAATTGTAAGCTGCCTATTTTCACTTTAATTAATTTTTGGTTCGAGCAACGCAGTGGATGGGAATTGTACAGTGTTTCATAAATAACAGTGTAAGGGGCAACTTTTTCACACAGTGTTTGGTAGGTATATGGAACAAGCTGCCAGAAGAAATAGTTGAGGCGGATGTCATTAAAAAGTCATTTGGACAGATACATGGATAGGAAAGGTTTCAAGGGTCGCATCTTGGTCGGCATGGGGCCAAAGGGCATGCTTTGCTACTCTATGACTAAAGCTCCTATTGTGGCGGCTCCCAAGGGTCGGGCCATACTTCTACCGACCCCTCGGCACGGGAATGGACCAGTCCAGGGAGGCGGTCCGGTACCAGGTATATAAGGACAAGGTTTTGGGCGCAAAGCCATTCCGGCAGACTCGACCCGTCTGATAACCGAGGTACAATAAAATATAACGTCCCCGAAATACCTGGCTCCTTGCCTTTATTTCGGGCCTTTCTCAACTCGTCACATTGGTGACCCCGACGGCAAAAATTCAACGCCACGTCCGGGCGCCACTCCAAGGGATCGGTCTACCCTGCCGCCATTTCGACTACCTGCACGTGGACATTGTGGGCCCGCTCCCGCCGTCCCGGGGCATCACCCACCTCCTCACGGTGGTGGATCGCTTCACGTGGTGGCCGGAGGCCATACCACTGGCCGATACATCTACAGCCACATGCGCTCGTGCGTTGGCCGCGCACTGGATTGCTCGCTTTGGGGTGCCGGTGGTCATCTCATCGGACCGGGGGCCACAGTTCACCTCCGAGCTGTGGTCGGCCATGGCCCACCTGTTGGGCGTGCGGCTGCACCACACCACGGCCTATCACCCGCAGGCAAACAGCCTGGTGGAGAGGTTCCACCGGCAGCTGAAGGCAGCACTGAAGGCGCGACTCTCCGGCCCCGACTGGATGGACGAGCTACCATGGGTCTTGCTGGGCATCCGGACTGCGCCCAAGGAAGACCTGGCTTCATCCTCAGCGGAGCTCGTCTACGGGTCCCCGCTCACGGTGCCCGGGGAGTTCGTGCCCTCGTTGCCGGGGCGAGAGGAACCGCCCTCATCCACCCTACAGCGCCTCCGAGAGTGAGTTGGCAAGCTCGCACCCTTGCCGACGTCCCGCCATGGGACATTCCGCCCTTACGTGCCATCGGCCCTCCGGGACTGCGCCTTTGTGTTCCTGCGCCGTGACGCCCACCGGACGCCACTCCAGAGGCCGTATGAGGGCCCGTACCGGGTGCTGGAGCACGGACAGACAACCTTTGTCTTGGACATGGGGGGCCGGCCGGAGGCCGTGTCAATTGACCGCCTGAAGCCGGCCCACTTGGACATCGACCAGCGGGTTGCCCAGCCTCGGCCACGAGGTCGCCCCCCTTTGCGGGTCCCACCACCTGTCCCTCCAACTGTGCCTCCGACGGCCCCTCTGTCGACCGATTACCGTACGCGGTCCGGTCGGGTTGTGCGACCACCAGTGCGTTTCGTGCCTCCGGTTCTGGGGGGGGGTCCTGTGGCGGCTCCCAAGGGTCGGGCCATACTTCTACCGACCCCTCGGCACGGGAATGGACCAGTCCAGGGAGGCGGTCCGGTACCAGGTATATATGGACAAGGTTTTGGGCGCGAAGCCATTCCGGCAGACTCGACCCGTCTGATAACCGAGGTACAATAAAATATAACGTCCCCGAAATACCTGGCTCCTTGCCTTTATTTCGGGCCTTAATCAACGCGCCACACTATTAATATATTGCTGTAAGTGGAACCTGCATCTTTCATGCAGGATCGGGAGGTGGAGGGAACATGGAGTGATTTTCACGCGCATATAACATTTAAAGTGTCATGCATGTAAGGTTAGCTTTTCCAAGTTCCTTGGTGCATGTTAGCTGTGCATGATTTTAGGAGTTGCACAGAGCACTTTTGTATATTACCTTTGTTGAATTTTAGGGGTTTGTATGCCAAGTGGCACAATTAACTGGGTGCATTTTCGGGTGTTGCACGGTGGTTACAGACATTAACGCCATGTAATTTCAGGAGTTATGTGCAAAGTGGGGATTTGCATGTGTGAAGTTGTGCCAGGATTTGAACTGCTGAATTAGTGGTTCTCAGCACGAACAGCGCCGAGGTGACATGGAGTTGCCTAATTCCAAGAATGCAGGGTTGGCCACGGGAAAACTGCTTCTCCAACACTCTGTTGAACATTGTGGGAGGTAGACAGCTGTGGAAAGGATTGGTGTGTCTGGGACCCTCTTCACAAATGAATAAACAGTCTCTCCTGTGAAATTTCCATCGGCGCTGAATCGTTCGCACCCTTCTGGGGAGCCTCCACGAATGATGCAAGGAGGGCTTTCTTTGGTTTCTTGGAAAAGCGATAAAAAAACGTAGATGTTGGAAATCTGAAATTACAACATAAAATGCAGGAAACACTCGGCATTTCAAGCAGCATCTGTGAAGAGATGTATTTTCATCAAAACCAGGGAAGGTTGAATAACATGCATGATTTATATTTCAGGGAGGCGGAGGGGTGGTGGATTGAAAATAATAAAATCTGGGATCAATTGGAGGCCGAGATTAAATTTTAGGAGTAAACTTAAATTTATTGGATGGAGCAGAGCCACAGAACAGAGATAGGAGGACCCAGGTTTCCTGATCATGGTAGTTATTATTAACTTGGAGGGCTCCTTTCATGGCAAACCTGTTTCCTTGATTCTCCCTGCTGTGGTATTCATGCACATTTACCGTAACAGAAGTAGAAAATACTGAAAAACATAGCTTTGTCGGTCAAGTAGCATATGCAGAGAAACATTTGAGGTCCAAATCTTTCCTACCTTGGTTGATGACTCATCCTGTCTCCTCCGATGTTGGGGTTGGGTTGACGTGTGGAGATGGGACCTCATTTGATATTACCTGCCTGACAGCTTGTCTCCAAGTTGGCAACATGATAACAACACACTTTGGAGGTTTGCCAACAAATTATTGTAATGTGCCACATCTTGTATGAGCAGAAGGTTCTTTGTTTTTCTCAATTATAATAATTAGCCAGAGTTAGTTCATGCAGGAGATCTGTTCAGATACATTTTTATGAAGTGATGAACAATTCTTTCTTTGCTTATATTATTTAACATTTTATTTTAGGAATCCAAAGATGTACTAAAAGAGATTGGGACATCTAACTCCAAGATGCAGTCAGATTCTGCTCTAACTCCATTTATTAGTTTGCAGATGGCATTGCAGTCGTGGACCGGGTCTCAAACAATCACGAAATGAAGTAAAGGAAGGGGATTGAGAGCTACATAACATGGTGTCAAAATAACAACCTCTCCTTGCATTTTATTTTGCATTAAACGTTATTCCTTTTATCCTGTACCTGTATACTGTGGATGGCTCGATTGTTATCACGTGTAGTCTTTCCGCAACAAAAAACCTTTCAGTACCTCAATACATGTGACAATAAACTATGTAAAGTAATGCAATGAAGTAATATAGAATCAATATACTTGGTGTTGTTCATGGACCTCGTGAACTTTTATGTCATTGTTGTGATATTGTAGGACAACTCCAAATGGCCTATTCCAGCACCTATTTGCCATGTTTCCATGTTTCCTTCAATATCAGCAAGACGAAGGAACTAGTTATTCATTTCAGGAAGCAAGGTAGAGTATGCGCTCCAATCGTCATCAATGGTGCCAAAGTGAAGATGGTTGAGAACTTCAAGTTCCTTAGCATAAATGTCACAAATAATTTGTCCTGGACCCATCTCATTGAAGCTATGGCCAGGAAAGCGCACTAACACCTCCACTTTCTCAGAAGAATCAGGAAGTTCGGCATATCTCCCATCAACCCTTACCAATTTCTACAGATGCCCGAAGAGAGAGCATCCTATTGGGATGCATCACTGCTTGGTTGGCAACAGCTCTACCAAAGACAGCAAGAAATGACAGTTGTGGATGTAGCCATGTCCACCACATGGCCCAGCCTCCCCACTGTCAACTCCAACTACTCTTCACCACATGGCCCAGCCTCCCCACTGTCGACTCCAACTACTGTTCACGCAGCCTCTGGAAAGGAGCCAACATGATCAAAGACCCTTTTCACCTCTGTTATTCCCTCTTCTCCCCTCTCCCATCGATTCGAAGATACAAATGCACATCCCACCAGATTCAGGAACAGCTTCTTTCCCACTGTTATCAGACTTATGGTCCTCCCATATGTTCAAGTATAGGCCTGATCTCCCAACCTGACTATTTCTCTATAACTGTAATGCTATAGTGCTGTAACACTATCGTCTACCCTCTGATATTTTTCTCTTTGCACTACCTGTTGTGCTTGTATATGGTTTGATTGTACTCATGTTTAGTATGTTGCGACTCGATAGAACACAAATGAAGCTTTTCACTCTAGCTTGGTATATGTGACAATAATAAACCAAAGTCAATAGCTATGCTGATATATTAATAGAAAAGTAGTTAGAAATGTATACTGTAAATGCAGGTACACAGCTGGTGGAACCCCCACTGCCCATAGTTCAATGGTGAGAGTTTAATCTCGATTGCTCGTGCTGTCTGTGTGGAGTTTGCACATTTTTCCTGTGATTGTGTGGGTTTCCCACAAGTGCTCTGATTTCCTCCCACCATCCCAAGGCTATGTGTATTGGTAGATTAATTGGCTGTTGCAAATTTCCCTTGGTGGTGAAAGTGAGTGGTGGAATCTGTGGAGAGTTGATGGGAATGTGAGAAGAATATAATGGAGCTAGCATGAATGGGTGCTTGACCGTTGATGTGGACTCCATGAGCTAAAGGGTCTGTTTTGCGCTGTATAATGCTACATTTAAATCACTGTGCAATGTATTCATATATTTAGGGGAAATTATGAATTGCATAGACATCTAATTCAATAGTAAAATACATTTAAAACTTTATACGACAGTCTTAAGATGTGAATCATTTTGTTTCCTTTTGAGCCAGCAGAAGGTAAAGGCTGAGTGAGAGGCAGTCTGAAAGCTTTGGATGAAATTTCTTCACTACTGCACAGGAAAAATCAAGAGGTGTTAACTACTGTAAAAAGTATCAGAATATATTCCTGACAGATGCAGGAGAGAAGCAATATGTGGTGTTTTATTTGACCTGCTTCTATTTGACCACAGGTTTTGCTCATCAGCAATCAAAGGCTGCAGTTCTGGAAGTTCATGATCTACTGCTTTAGATTGGTTACTGAACCTATGGCATTTTAAGGCCTCCATACATCACACCTCACCCAGACCTCAAAGCTTATTCTTGGGATATACAATTGGCTTCATGATACCGAATTGGCTTCATGGATACAAAATTGGTTTCATGGAAGGAAGCAGATGGCGATGGTGGAAGGTTGTTTTTCAGTCTGGAGGCCTATGACAAATGGTGTGCCTCATGGATCAGTGCTGGGCCCATTGTTGTTTGTGTTTTATATCATCGATTATGATTAGAATATACAAGACATAATATGTAAGTTTGCAGATGACACTAAAGTGGGTGGTATTATGGATTATCAGAGTATAAAAGATGGAGATCACACAGCAGAGGTAAATAGAAAGCCTATCTTCTGTCATTCATGTAACGTTGTTGGCCAGGTCAATGTTTACAGCCCGTCATTCTCTCCTTCAGGAAAGAGCGTTTCACGGCACTGGGCCTGTACTTGCTGGAATTAGAAGAATGAGGGGAGATCTCATTGAAACGTATATGGGTGGGTGGTTATCAAAAATTACAACAGGATCTTGATCAGTGGGCAAGTGGGCTGGGGAATGGCCAATCTCCATCTTTTATGCATACTAGTGTGAGGTGTTGCAATTTGCGAAGTCAAACCAGGGCAGGAAGTTCACAGTGAATGGTCAGGCCCTGGGGAGCATTGTGGAGCAGAGGGATCCAGGAATACAGGTACATAGTTCCCTGAGAGTAGCATCGGAGAGAGTGATCTGAGAGTGATAGGGTGGTAATGAAAGCTTTTGGTACATAGGCTTTCATCAGTCAGGATATTAAGTTTTGAAGTTGGAATGTTATGTAATGTTACAGTTGTGCAAGATGTCAATGAGGCCCCATTTGAGTACTTTCAGTTTTGATCATCCTCCTGTAGGAAGGATATAATTGAGCTAGAAAGAATGCAGAGAGGATTTACAAGGATATTGCTAGGACTTTAGTGCCCTAACTACAAAGCAAGGTTTGGACAGGTTGGGACCTTCCCCCTGGGAGGCTGAAGGATGATCTTATAGAGGTGGACAAAATCATGTGATGAATAGAGTAAATATTCACAGTCTTTTACCCACATTAGGGGAATTCTGAACTGGAGGACATGGATTTAAGGTGAGAGGGGCAACATTTAATAGGAATCTGAGGGGCAACAGAAGGTGGTGGGCAAATGGAACAGGCTGCCAAAGGAGGTAGTTGAGCAGCTGCTATAACAGCATTTAAAAGACACTTGCACGGGTACACAGATAGGAATGGTTAAGAGGGACATGGGCCAAATGCAGGCAAATGAGACAAAATGGATGGGACATCTTGGAAGGTATGGATGAGTTGGGCTAAAGGGCCTGTTTTGTGCCATATGACATTATGAGTCTTTATGACAGTGTTGGCTACCCAAACTTTGTATACTTCAAAGTTGCATAATAGTGCAGTGCATAAAAAAAGATGCCAATGCTTTTGAATTTCTGGGCCAATATCGCCAGCTGTTATTTTGCATTCATTTCCATTTTGCATATTCTATCAGTGTACAATTATTTTTAGGTGAAGATAAAATCTAGGTGCTGTGTCAGATTGCATATATTCTACTCAACTCAATGAGTTTAAAGTGAGGATCAATATCTGTGCAGTTCTGGTTGGGACAAGATGTCTAGGACCATATTGACATGTTCCTTGATCGATTTATGTGAATGAAATGCGGCTCTAATTGATATAAAGATAAATAAATAATAGAACAATGAATAAAAGCACAGTTTAAAAAAAATTGTTGTTAGGTTAATACCATAAACCCTAGTGAAACAGAATCCAAAATTACTTTTCTAGTGGCTAAAGACGCATTAGGCAAAAGTGCAAAAACCATTTGTGGACTGTTCCATAATTAGATACATTATGACTGAATTTCTCCATTCCCCAATTTTCTTACCCTATTCGTGTAGTTTTTGCATTCCATTAGTTCCCAAGAATCTGTCAATCGCAAATTGGGTGACTGGCCAGTAATAGCTGTTCAGAGTAAATAAATGGTTAATATCATTGATATACATTGTAAATTGCAGAGGCCCAATTTCTGCTGATTGCATCATTCCAATAATTATATTCTGCAATGCTATAAATTCATAACTGTGTATGAAAAATGGAGGAGTGGCAGAATATCAGAGTGTAGAAGATGGAGATCACACAGCAGAGGTAAATAGAAAGCCTATCTTCTGTCATTCATGTTACGTTGTTGTTAATGTCAATGTTCACAGCCTATCATTCTCTCCTTCAGAAAAGAGCATTTGTCAGCACTGGGCCTGTACTCGCTGGTGTTTAGAAGAATGAGGGGAAACATCATTGAAATGTACTGGATAGTGAAAGGCTTGGAGAGAGTGGTTGTGGAGAGGATGTTTCCACGAGTGGGGGAATCTAGGACTAGAGATCATAGCCTCAGAATTAAAGGACGTTCCTTTAGAAAGGAGATGAGAAGGAATTTCTTTAGTCAGAGGGTGATGAATCTGTGGATTTTTTTGCCATAGGCTGTCAATGGATATTTTTAAGGCAGAGATAGATAGATTCTTGATTAGTACGGGTGTCAGGGGTTATGGGGAGAAGGCAGGAGAATGGGGTTAGGAGGGAGAGGTAAATCAGCCATGATGCAATGGTGGAGTAGACTTGATGTGCTGATTGGCCTAATTTTGCTCCAATCACTTATGACATTATGAACCGGTATTTGAACCACTGCAATTCTGGCTGTGAAGATATTTCCCATGGTGCCCTTGTGTCAGGAGTCGCAGGGTGTAGATCCAATGACAAAGGATGGGCAGCAAACACTTGTATCAAGGTATAGTGTCTTGAAGCGGCATTCCCAAATACTTGTTGCCTTTGTGGCTTTGAGAAGCACTGTCAAAGAAGCCTTTACATGCCCAATATTTCATGGGTGGAAGGAGGTAATGTTTTGGGTTGTGAATCGATACTCACCAAATGGCCTGCGTTGTCCTGCACCATACCAAGTTTCTTGATTAGCCATGATTGAATGGCGGGGTAGACTTGATGAGCCGAATGGCTAATTCTACACCTATCACTTATGATTTTATGACTGTAGCTGGAGCTGCACTCTTCCATTGACTTGATTTGGTTCCTGTATGTTGCAATTGCAATCCACCCTTAAGGTTCAGGATGTGTTGGTGTACAGGCTTTTCTTAGATGATAATAATAGATGGGGGCGGGTTTACTCATGAATAGATTGCCATTGGCCTCTGGTTATGGGTCTGGTTGTCTGTCTCATTCATTTCTCATGTCCTTTCCCTCGTGCTGCCTGAAAACCACAGGAAAGATCAAGCCAGAATGATGCACCCTTTTAATTCTGTCAGCAGCAATGTGCTGTCTGCTGAACGTCATCTCCCTGACAGCAAGGCAAGGACTGGAAGATCCTACATGGGAGCTTGCTGATGGTGAATGATTAAACTGAGTCCTCGAACACAAGTACACTGACTCAGGAACATCTTCTACCTACTGTTTTTACAAAATATCACCCTTCTATTCCAGTGTCAGCTGATGTTGTGGACTAATGTAACAGACCCCATATCATTTACAATTTAATTGTCATTACTTTCTGGGTTGTGTTTCAGCCGAGAGGACAGATAGACGACCTCTTCCAGACTGCTAGATATGCAAGTGGCCCTCTAAGCTGCGGGCTGTTAAATTCCACATCTTATCATCTTGCAAACGCCAATGACAATGATTTACAGCTGAGCGTACAAAGGTTTGTTTGAGACCGGAGAAGATAGCTCTTCACTGGCAGTTAGACTTTTGTAAAATCCACAGCAACAATGTCTCTTCCAGTCTGAGCACATCTCCCTCTATTACATTCACTGGTGCTTTTGTGTGCTATGTGACTTACTGAACAGTAAAGGCTGCTTTCAGGCTCCATGTCCTTGTAGTCTTTAGCCTTCTGGTTATGTTGTCTGTTAGATTTCAACAACCAAAACGATATTTGCAACTTGTAAGTGTGGAGTGAACTGCTGGAAGCCTCAATATGTGTCATGTGTCATAAACTGTTGTTATTTCCTTGTTAATGTTTTGTCATGCTCATGTTAGTCCTAAACCAAATCTGCAGTCTTTCAACACATAGTCCCCCCCATTTCAGGGCACCATAATGTTTGGGACACGTGGCTTCACATTTGTTTGTAATTGCTCAGGGATGTTTAAATGCCTCCTTAAAGCAGGTATAAGAGAGCTCTCAGGGTCTAGTCTTTCCTCCAGTCTTTCCATCACCTTTGGACACTTTTATTGCTGTTTATCAACATGAGGACCAAAGTTGTGCCAATGAAAGTCAAAGAAGCCTTTATAAGACTGAGAAACAAGAATAAAACTGTTAGAGACATCAGCCAAACCTTAGGCTTACCAAAATCAACTGTTTGGAACATCATTAAGAAGAAAAAGAGCACTTACTAATCACAAAGGGACTGGCAGGCCAAGGAAGACCTCCACAGCTGATGACAGAAGAATTCTCTCTTTAATAAAGAAAAATTCCCAAATACCTGTCCGACAGATCAGAAACACTCTTCCGGAGTCAGGTGTGGATTTGTCATTGACCACTGTCCACAGACGACTTCATGAACAGAAATACAGAGGCAACACTGCAAGATGCAAACCACTGGTTAACCGCAAAAATAGGATGGCCAGGTTACAGTTTGCCAAGAAGTACTTAAAAGAGCAACTCCAGTTCTGGAAAAAGGTCTTGTGGACAGATGAGATGAAGATTAACTTGTATCAGAGTGTTGGCAAGAGCAAAGCATGGAGGATAGAAGGAACTGCCCAAGATCCAAAGCATACCACCTCATCTGTGAAACACGGTGGTGGGGATGTTATGGCCTGGGCACGTATGACTGCTGCCTGACCTGCTGTGTTACTCCAGCATTTTGTGAATAAATACCTTCGATTTGTACCAGCATCTGCAGTTATTTTCTTACACTTATGCCCTGGGCATGTATGGCTGCTGAAGGTATCTTCATTGATGATACAACTGCTGATGGTAGTAGCAAAATGAATTCTGAAGTGTATAGACACATCCTATCCGCTCAAGTTCAAACAAATGCCTCAAAACTCATTGGCCGGAGGTTCATTCTACATCAAGACAATGATTCCAAACATACTGCTAAAGCAACAAAGGAGTTTTTCAAAGCTAAAAAATGGTCAATTCTTGAGTGGCCAAGTCAATCACCTGATCTGAACCCAATTGAGCATGCCTTTTAAGAGAAACCTGAAGGGGACTAGCCCCTAAAACAAGCATAAACTAAAGATGGCTGCAATACAGGCCTGGCTGAGCATCACCAGAGAAGATACCCAGCAACTGGTGATGTCCATGAATCACAGACTTCAAGCAGTCATTGTATGCAAAGGATATGCAACAAACTACTAAACATGACTACTTTCATTTACATGACATTGCTGTGTCCCAAACATTATGGTGCCTTGAAATGGGGAGGGCGGACTATTATAAATAGTGCTGTAATTTCCACATAGTGAAACCAAAATGTATAAAAATATCCTGTATTAAAATCTGACAATGTGCACCTTAACCACGTGTGATTTTTTTTCTATTACAAATCTCAAATTGTGGAGTACAGAGGCAAATAAATAAATAATGGGTCTTTGTCCTAAACATTATGGAGGGCACTGTAAAGTTCAGAAAGAGGGTGGTGGTTATCTTAAATAAGCTGCTAGACAAGGTGACAAAGACATATACAATTATAATATTTAAGATATTTGGTAGTAAATTCATTTCTAATTGCCATTACTACATAGGGAGTTGGAATGAACTTACGCAATCTCAAAAGGACAGATCTTCCAGTCGTTTGTCTAGTTTAATTAGTTGTTTATTGAAGTAGTTGTACAAACAAGGAGATGAACATACCAGGCTGTACTTATTTTGCATACAAATCGTAGCTGGCTGCTCTGACCCTGGCTTGGTCCCAGGTCTTTTCCAGGTTTGGGGCGAGTGGAGCAGCCTTCGGACGCCCTGCAACGTCTTCGGCAGACGGTGGGCAGGCTGGCACCTGTGCCCACGTCGCGTCATGGCACCTTCCATCCTCACGTCCCTGCCGCTCTGGAGGACTGCCAGTTTGTGTTCCTGCGCAGGGACGCTCATCGATCACCTCTCCAGCGGCCGTACGAGGGCCCCTTCCGGGTCCTGCAACACGGCTCGGCCACATTTGTTCTGGACATGGGTGGTCGCAGTGAGACTGTTTCGGTTGCACGGCTGAAGCCGGCACACGTGGACATTGATCGGCCGGTGCCGGTTGCGCAGTCCCGCCCGTGCGGTCGCCCTCTGTCCACGTTACCCCCGCCAGTGTCTGCTACGTCCCCTCCACCTGTCGGTCGGTCGCCGGTCCCTCGTGCGCCCTCCTGTCCGCTTTGTACCTCCGGTTCTTGGGGGGGGTCCTGTGGCGGTCCCTGGGGATCAGGCCACTCCTTGGGTCAGCCCCCTCGTCACTTGACGGACAGGCTTAAGTGGTTAAAGGTCAGCCCATTGGGAGGTGTGGTTCATCCCTAGGTGGACTTCGCTGTGAGTAGGAGCTCACAGCCTAATAAAGACCTTTAACTAAACCTGCCTGGCGTCCAGCCTTTTCTCTGGCCTCCGCCAGACCACTACACTATCAATTAAAGGTAGATTAGTAAGAGTCAGGGTAAAATAAAATTGACATTTATATAGAATTGGTTTTAGGATGGAAAACAATAGTTACTTCTTTAAAAAAATGATGCCTGTATTTGGCTCATCTCTCCTTGATTCCCCAACCCTGGGAAAAAGACTCTGTGCAATCGCCCTTTTTATTCCAGCATGAATCATAGAACATAGAAAAGTACAGCACAGGAACAGGCCCTTTAGCCCACCATGTCCGTGGTTAGCATAACTAATTCATCTGCCTGCACATGTTCCGTATTTCTCCATACCCTGAATATCCAAGTGAAATCAATTATCCAGACTAACATTTTAGATCAGGGAAGAATTACTGCTATGGATGTTGCTGGAGTAAAAATTGGACCTTGTATCTATTTAAATCTATAAAATATAGCCCATGACCCATGACCAGAGGGCATTTGGAAGAAATCTAAGCTATTAGGACGTGTTGTTTATAAGATGAAAAAACACATAAAGTGCTGGAGAAACTCAGTGGGTCAGTCAGCATCCCTGGAAGGCACGGATAGATGGCACCCCAGATCACCCCAGATTGGCCGGCACAGTGGCGCAGCGGTAGAGTTGCTGCCTTACAGCGCCAGATATCTGGGTTCGATTCTGACTACGGGTGCTGTCTGTGTGGACGTTGTACGTTCTCCCTGTGACCACGTGGGTTTCCTCTGGGTGCTCAGTGTTCCTTCCACATTCCAGACCTGCAGGTTAGTAGGTTAATTGGCTTCTGTAAATTGCCCCCAAGGTATAGAATGCGAAACTAGGATAACAAAGAACTAGTGTGAACGGTCAGCACGGAGTCAATGGAGCAAAGGGCCTGCTTTCACACTGTATCTCAAAATGAACTAAACTTAATCAACACCCACCCCAGAGTCATAGAGTCAGTCATACAGCACAGAAATAGGCACTCTGGCACAATTTGTCCCTGCCAACCAAGATGCCCCATCTAAGCATGTCTCATTTGGCCCATATCCCTCTGAACCTTTCCTAACCTAGAGATCAAATGCAATTCAAATGTTGTTATTGTATCTGCCTCAATTACTATCTCTGGCAGCTTGTTCAATATACCCTCCACCCTATATTGGAAAATGGTGCCCCTCAGGTTCCTAATAAATATTTCCCCTCTCACCTTAAACCTATGCCATCTAGTTCTTGGTTCCCCTACAGTGGGAAAAAGATTCTGTGCATTTAACATTCCTTCACCTTCTATATGAACTCTGATTTTTGATTCCCCAGCTCAGGGTAAAAGATTTGGTGCATTCATCCTATATTCACTCTATATTGCCTCATGATTTCATACACCTATCTTCGAAGGAATCAAGTCCAAGCCTGCCCAACCACTCCCTCTAGTTCAGACCTTAGAGTTCTGGCAACATCTTTGTAAATCATCTCTGCATGTTTTCCCCGCATAATGGCATCTTTCCTATACCAGAGTGATAATAATGAACACAGAACTCCAAGTATTGGCTCACGATGTCTTGTACAATTGTAACATAATGATCCAACTTCTGCACTCAATTTCCTGACTGATGAAGGGTAGCATGCCAAAAACCTTCTTCACCACTCTCTCTCCCTGCGATGTCACTTTCAGGGAACTGAGTACTTGCACAGTACTCCAAGTTCCCTCTGCTCGACATAACTCCCCAGGGCCCGACCATTCATTGTAGTTCCCTCAAAGAAATGGTGAGCACCATGTTTGAAACCACAATTCTCGGCATTATAGCATTACTATTAATGATGAAGGTCAAAGCGAGTTTTGTAGATAAATGTCGAAACTCTAAAGCATTACAGTTAGCTAATAACTGGGAATGCACCAGAGATGTTGTCAAAGTTTTGAATTGTTCAAAATAAAAAAAGAAAGCCATTCATTTCTGAAACACCTTCCATGACCTATGGGCATGACGAACTCCAGCTAATGATATGCTTTTGTACCAAATATTTTGCAGTGTAGTTTCCAGCTTTCATTGGTTGGTGTAAAGCCGATGGGAAGAAATCAATTAACAAGGGAAATAAGAATCATTTATTAGGAATATGAAAATTTCTGCTTTCATGCAGGGGAGTCCATCAATAATTTAAAAATAAAATTAGATAGTTCGCTGAGGCAGCGAATTATTGAATACATGAGGTTCAAGATGTGGAATTGGAGTAAAGTGGGTGGTTCACATGGTAACAAATGTTGTCTTTCCATAATAAACCATGTGGTCTGCTTCAGAATGCTGTATTCACATCAAGATCAGTGCCACATTCTGATTTGGCAGTGCAGTGCGTAGAGGTAGAGCTGCTGCCTTACAGCGCCAGAGACCTGGGCTCCATCCTGACTGCGGGTGCTGTCTGTAAGGAGTTTGTATGTTCTCCCTGAGATCGCACAGGTTTTCACCTGTTGCTCCAGTTTCCACCCACAATCCAAAGACGTACAAATTAATTGGCTTTGGTAAAATTATAAATTGTCCCTAAAGTGTAGGCTAGTGTTATTGTACGGGATGACCGCTGGTCAATGTGGACTCGGTGGGCCGCAGGGCCAGTTTCCACGTTGTATCTCTAAAGTATACACATTTCTTACCAGATTTGTGGCATATTTTTTTATCAAATACCAGCACGTCAGTTTCCTTGGACTCACAGAGAGAGTCTGAAATGGTGCTTTGAAGCAGTATATCCATAAGGGCCTAGGTTAAAATTGTAAGCCATTTCAGAGCAATTGCTGAAATAGAAACACTTTCTGAAGCATCAGTAGCAGATGTGAGCAGCATGCGTTTCAAAATCAAGTTGCCCTTCAAAGAGGAAACGTTAATAAAATTTGTGTGGGAACGTTTCAGGACATACAGTTTGGGACAAAGACCCATCATTTATTTATTTGCCTCTGTACTCCACAATTTGAGATTTGCAACAGAAAAAAATCACATGTGGTTAAAGTGCACATTGTCAGATTTTTATAAAGGCCATTTTTATACATTTTGGTTTCACCATGTAGAAATTACAGCAGTGTTTATAAATAGTCCCCCCATTTCAGGGCACCATAATGTTTGGGACACAGCAATGTCATGTAAATGAAAGTAGTCATGTTTAGTATTTATCTGCTTGAAGTCTGTGATTCATGGACATCACCAGTTGCTCGGTGTCTTCTCTGGTAATTCTCAGCCAGGCCTGTATTGCAGCCATCTTTAGTTTATGCTTGTTTTGGGGGCTAGTCCCCTTCAGTTTTCTCTTCAGTAAATAAAAGGGTTCAGATCGGGTGATTGACTTGGCCACTCAAGAATTGACCATTTTTTAGCTTTGATAAACTCCTTTGTTGCTTTAGCAGTATGTTTGGAATCATTGTCTTGCTGTAGAATGAACCACCGGCCAATGAGTTTTGAGGCATTTGTTTGAACTTGAGCAGATAGGATGTGTCTATACACTTCAGAATTCATTTTGCTACTACCATCAGCAGTTGTATCATCAATGAAGATAAGTGAGCCAGTACCTTCAGCAGCCATACATGCCCAGGGCATACGTGTAAGAAAATAACTGCAGATGCTGGTACAAATCGAAGGTATTTATTCACAAAATGCTGGAGTAACTCAGCAGGTCAGGCAGCATCTCAGGAGAGAAGAAGGGTCTCGACCCGAAACGTCACCCATTCCTTCTCTCCTGAGAGGCTGTCTGACCTGCTGAGTTACTCCAGCATTTTGTGAATAAATGCTCAGGGCATAACAACCCCACCACTGTGTTTCATAGATGAGGTGGTATGCTTTGGATCTTGGGCAGTTCCTTCTCTCCTCCATACTTTGCGCTTGCCATCATTCTGATATAAGTTAATCTTCATCTCATCTGTCCACAAGACCTTTTTTCAAGAACTGTGGTTGCTCTGTTAAGTACTCCTTGGCAAATTGTAACCTGGCCATGCTATTTGTGTGGCTAACCAGTGAGTTGCATCTTGCAGTGGGGTAGCCTCTGTATTCCTGTTCATGAAGTCTTCTGTGGACAGTGGTCATTGACAAATCTACACCTGACTCCTGAAGAGTGTTTCTGATCTGTCGGACAGGTGTTTTGGGATTTTTTTTATTATTGAGAGAATTATTCTGTCATCTGCTGTGGAGGTCTTCCTTGGCCTGCCAGTCCCTTTGTGATTGTAAGCTCACCAGTGCTCTCTTTCTTTTTAATGATGTTCCAAACAGTTGATTTTGGTAAGCCGAAGCTTTGGCTGATGTCTCTAATAGTTTTATGCTTGTTTCTCAGTCTCATAATGGGTTCTTTGACTTTCATTGGCACAACTTTGGTCCTCATGCTGATAAACATCAATAAAAGTTTCCAAAGTAGATGGAAAGACTGGAGGAAAGACTAGTGCTGAGAGCTCTCTTATACTCTTCATTAAGGAGGCAATTAAACACACCTGAGCAATTACAAACACCGATGAAGCCATGTGTCCCAAACATTATGGTGCCCTGAAATGGGGGGACTATGTATAAACACAGCTGTAATTTCTACATGGTGAAACCAAAATGTATAAAAATGGCCTTTAATAAAATTTGACAATGTGCACTTTAACCACATGTGATTTCTTCTATTACAAATCTCAAATTGTGGAGTACAGAGACAAATAAATAAATGATGGGTCTTTGTCCCAAACATTATGGAGGTCACTGTATGCTCCACGAATCTGCAATGATGTTAATCGCGTGTTGTGACTGGAATCAGCAGTGTAGCAGGCCTGACTGTAAAGCGGAGCCCTGGGCCATTCAAAGGGTATACTCATGCACCTCAGTTCAGCAGCTGTGTGCTCATTAAACAGGTGATAAACAAATTCACGGCGTGCGATCATGCAATAAGGAGAGCTTCTGCACAAAAGGATTTGCATCGTACCTTATATTAAAAAAATGACACACGAGTTGTTAAAATAAGATTGGTGTATCACCTGAAGCAGTCATTTTGAATGACTGTGACAGGATGGGGACTTGCATACTTGGAAAAAGAAAACAAATGATTGGGTCTATAGGATGTACTGCTTGGGAATAATGCTGTTTTTCCGTTGACTGATTTACTGAGTCTTTTAGGAGACAATTTGATGAGATGACACTGGACCATATTTATCTTTATTGCTATGTCATTAAATATTTTTTTGTTTACCAAGAATAGTGAAAAGCATTGTTAACAACGTAGCAGCTACTTACGATATCAGTATGGTGTTGACAATTTCAGGAATGCGGTTGTACTAATTGACGTGCAGATGTTAGTTACGTTTTCTCATACCATATGTCACAAAAAAATCAAATATATATTTCAGAACTGCTCATCACCCGGAGGTCTGCTGTCAAAATCATTGTTAAGCCAGAGCTACATGGTCAAGTAAAATGAATCTGGAATGAATATAACAATGTAAAAATCCAGTGCATGACATTCCCTTGACTTCATATTCTCTGTCCTCTTTGGTCTTTTATGAGGAGCATTATTGAAGGCATTTTGACAGTCAAGATACAGTGGTACAGCTGGCAGAGCTGCTGTCTCACAGGGCCAGAGACCCGGGCTCTATCCTGACCTTGGATCCTGTCTGTGTGGAGTTTGCATGTTCCCCCAGTGATCGCATGGGTTTCATCTGCGTGCTTCCGGTTTCCTCCCACGTTCCAAAGAGATGCGGGTTTGTAGGTTAAATGACCTCTGCAAAATTGCCCTTAATGTGTAGAGAGTCGATGATGGAGTGAGATAACATAGAACTAGTGTGAATGGGCGATTGACGGTCGGTGTGGACTCGGTGGCCGAAGGCCCTGTTTCCATGCTGTCTCTGAAACTAAAACAAAAAACGGTTTAAAAAAAAAGTTGTATATACTGCATTACTATTGCCTATTCTTTGTTTTACCTCTTTCAAAATTCAAGTTTAGTCAACCTTTCGAAATCCATGCTAACGATTCATTATTGTAATAATTGTTTCTTAATGTTACTCTATTCTCTTCCTTGGTATGGAATCCATTACTTTTCCTTCAATTGATGTGAAGCTGAATGGTGTATAGTTCACCCAATATGTTCTTATCCCTTCCTCCCCAAAATTAGTTTAGCTTAGTTTAGCTTAGAAATACAGTGCAGAAACAGACCCTTTGGCCCACCAAGTCCATGCAAATAAACAATCCCCCGTTCACTAACACTATCCTACACACTAGGGACAATTAAAAAAATTTTTTTTAACCGATGTCAAATAACCTACAAACCTGAACGTCTTTGGAGTGTGGGAGGAACCTGAAGCTCCTGGAGAAAGCCCACACGGTCACAGGGAGAATGTACAAACTCCGTCAGACAACATCCGTAGTCAGGATCAAACCTGGGTTTCTGGCGCTGTAAGGCAGCAACTCTACTGCTATGCCACTGTGCCGCCCCAATATACAATATACTAAAGTATTACCTAAGCAATCTACCAATCCTCTGCAAATGCTTTGTCTCTTTCCAAATTCTTTAAAAACTATGACGTATCTCAGCAAGATTGGAGGTTTATCCACTCTGTAACATATCAGTCCTTTTTATTTTAAATGGACATTTCATTAATCATCTCGTCAACCACTCCCATTTTATATTCCTGGTATTTTCTCAATAGTAGGATAAAATCTCTTTTTTTTAGTCTTCAAAATGAAAACTGCAGATGCTGGAAGTAGAAATAAATGCTGAAATGGCTGAAAACACTCAGCAGGTCAGGCAGCACCTGTGCAAAGAAAAACAGAATTAATGTTTACGTTGGAAGAAAGGTTAACTCTGGTTCTGTTTCCACAGATGCTGTCAGATTTGTTTGCAGCATTTCCTCGACATTTTTCAGTTCATCCACTTTTAGACAGTTTCATTGCTTTGGAAATTTAACTCATTTTTTAATAGACTCACCTCACTTTAAGGTTAATCACTGTTTAATTCTCCTTGAATGCCATTAACTCCCTTGTCTCCACCCTTCTTCGGAGTAGAGAGTATTTTCCGCCTTATTTACCCTTTCCGTGAGTACTTGGATTCAATCTTTGTTCAGGTAGAATCCATCACCAAAGGACTTTGGTAAGAATAAGTGGTTCCTTTTCATGTGACACAGTATCCTATGTTCCATTCCCACTCCCACTCCCACTTGTCAATCTTAGTTTTCTCCCTTTCTTCACCTTTTTGTTTCCATCCTCCCCTCTCTCTTCCCCCTCCCCCCCCCCATTCACCAAGATTTATTACCCTACCCCACCAGGTTCCATCTGCCCATCAACGGCTTATCTATCCACCTGAGTTTCTTCTCCCATGGTTCACCTTTACCATGGTTCACCTTTCCAATCCCTTCACCATTCCTCACCTGGTTCCCCCTGCCCACCATCCCTCACCTGGTTCCACCTGCCCACCATCCCTCCCTCACCTGGTTCCACCTGCCCACCATCCCTCACCTGGTTCCACCTGCCCACCATCCCTCCCTTACCTGGTTCCACATACCTCCTCCCAGCCTCTATTCCTCTCCTCCACTCTTCTCCCCCACCTGCTATCATATGTCTATCACCTGGTTCTATCTGCTCATCACCCCCCCCCCCCCCCCCACTCCCCTTCATCTGGTTCCAGCTATCACCTACCAGGCTCTTGTCTCCCCCTCCCTCTCACTTCTATAAACTGACTGTCGTCCCTCTAGACTTTGGTCCTGATGCAAAGTCAAGAACTGAAATGTCAACCACCTATTTGCCCCCACAGGTGCTACTTGACCTGTTGAGATCCTCCAGCAGTTTATTTTTTGCTCCCTTAGCCAAACATTAATTTGCCAATGCCAGTATTTATGTGGCTCAGAGAGGTATCTGCAGGTGGGTTTTCTCAAAGTCCTGTTTTTTTAATTTGGACCCCTGCCCCCCTGAATGCACTCCCTTCTTTTCCATCTTGTCCGCAGGCCGTCTGCATTTTTCTGCATCCCCCTGGGGATTTGACTGGCTAATTCATGTCATCTGTCACCTTTGTGACCTAGATGCAATTTCCACTTCCCTTTTGAGCATTTTAGAGGATCCTTCATTTTGTTCTTAGACTGTCAGTCGGCCATTGGAGAGCCCCAGGCAGCACATTTTTAATGCTACATTAATGGTAAAGTAGTCAGTTGCGGCTGAGACCACTGATAATTTCAGCAAAGAGAAAGTGAGTGAAAGGAGTCATTGCTGTTTCCCCTCTCCAGCATCCTTCAGCGTGCACTCAAACTTCAGTGCAAACAACCTTCCTGATCGACAAAGGACGAAGAGCTGCAATATAGCGACAAGTACTGCACAACATCAGTTCCATGCATTAAACAAAATGCGTTTGAACTGATTTAATTAATTGATCCCTTCCATAAAGCCTCAAAAGTGTAAACTGCATTTCCTGAGATTTCATTTGGACCAATGCCAATCATGATGGCCCATCTAGTCTAGTCCCGCCTGCCTGTATTTGGCCCATATCTCTCTAAACCTTTCCTATCAATGTACCTGTCCAAATGTCTTTTAAAATGTTGTCATGGCATCTATGGCAGCTCGGGACATGGGCCCACTGCCCGCTGAGTGAAAAAGTCGCCCCTCAGGTTCCTATGAAATCTTTCCCCTCTCACCTTAAACCTATACTATCTAATTCTTGATTCCCCAAGCCAAAGATTCTGTGCATTCACCCTATATTCCCTCACATTCCCTCTGTCCTTTGTTTTTTTATTCCCCTTCTCTGGGTAAAAGATGCTGTGCATTCTTCCTGTCTATTCCCCTCATGATTCTATACACCTCTTGATAATCACCCCTCAGCCTCCTGCATTCCAAGGAATAAAGTCCTAGCCTGCCCAACCTCTCCCTGTAACTCAAGCCTTCAATTCCTGGCAACATCCTCATAAATGTTCTCTGCACTCGAATGGATCTGGGCTTGTCTGCTCATGGTGAAAAATTAGATTGAAGAACTGGTGACATTTATTGGTGGAAGTATTGAGGTTCACTTTTGGTTGAAAATGAAAAACATGGTAGACTTTGTCAAAAGTTATGTCTCTGCAAAAACCAGGCATGAGGTTAGGTGAGGGGTGAGACGATGGAGAGATTTATAGTTTATCAGTTTTGGGCACATCCATTTGCTGGGAGATATGGAAGGAGTACAGGAAAATGATGGTTTATCATTCACGAAGAGAATTTTAAATTGTTTAGTTAATTTTAGCTATTGAGCATTTGTTTAACATGGTTTATTGGTTTGAAGTAAATATATTAACTCTGCCAGTAAAGAAACAATTTGGAATTCCATGCCACTACTTAATGACAGAGGGAATGAGAAACTCACATTTTCTTATCTTTTACAGTATCTTTTAAATAATATGCATTCAATTCTCTGATAATTATTCTTGGTTAATAAACAGCAGAAGACCCTCACATCTATCATAAGTTCATAAGTGATAGGAGCAGAATTAGGCCATTCGGTTCATCGAGTCTACTCTGCTATTTAATCATGGTTGATCTATCTCTCCTACCTAACCCCATTCTCCAGCCTTCTCCCCATAACCCCTGACACCAGTACTAATCAAGAATATATCTATCTCTGCCTTAAAAATCCTATCCTTGACTACAACAGAATGAAGATTAATAGCCTTATTCAGTTGCAGTCCCTTTAAGCCCAGTGTAATATCAAACCAGGCCAGAATCTCAGACAGAGGTTATCCCAATACAGTACGTTAAGATAATTCTATTTTACTACGATGATAAAAAATAATTAAATCTATCACAATTCTGTGCTATTACTTCAATTTGTGATTGTATGCCAAGATTGTAATGGAATCAGACAGCAGAAAGAAAGCAGAAGGATGAAAAATATCACAGCCACCAAATTTGTGAGAATTTAAACACCTATGTTTCTTTAGTATCAGTCCATGCTACATGTTTGCTGTTATGGTTTATTGTGTAGGCAATGAAACTACTGAACTATTTAATCAATTATTCAATCATGGCTGATCTATTTTCCCCTCTCGACCCCATTCTCCGGCCTTCTCCCCGTAACCTTTAATGGTCTTCCTAATCAAGAAAATTTGGAGAAGCTAAACCATGCTGTTCCTGAACAAGTCCATTAGTATTGATGAGTAATTTCTCATTCTAATTATAACATTTTAACCACCCGTGAGATCTTTAATGCAACATTACAGTATCTAAGCAACAAATTGAGGTGATGGTGAAATAAAGAAATTTGTGGATTTATTGTGGGAAGTCATATTTTGTCAAATCACTAGTCCAAATGATGCCCTTGGACGGTCTAGACGGTCATTAAAAAATATTCCTGAAACTGCTTTGGTGCATCACCAGGCCAAATCAGGCCAATTCCCTTCAGTTTAGCTGGAGTGATGGGTATTAATCTGAACTGTCTTGAGTTAGATTGGAACATCAAACTGAGTTTGGAGGTTGAAGAATACAAATGAGAGGCAAAAGAATTGGAACAGAAAGCATCAATCTGCAGCTGCTCTCCCACAGTAGAAGTGTTACTGTGCATGAATAAATGATTCACAGCAGGGATTCCAGCATTGGTTAAAGATTTTTTTCCCTTTGAAATGAGGTACACAACTAACAGTGACAGATAACTTGCGAGAATTTAAATTTAAAAAATGACCTTGTACTTGCCCGAGGGCTTATGCATTTTTCCTGGTAAAGTGGTTCTTATTAACAGTGTGTGTAGCAAGGAACTGCAGATGCTGGTATATACCAAAGATAGACACAAAGTGCTGGAGTAACGCTGGTATATACCGAAGATAGACACAAAGTGCTGGAGTAAGCAGCTGGAGATGCTGCCTGACTCGCTTAGTAACTCCAGCATTTTGTGTTTATAGAAAACATAGAAAATAGGTGCAAGAGTAGGCCATTCGGCCCTTCGAGCCTGCACCTAACCCCAGTGGACTTAGTGACTTATCTTCCACCCTGTTTCCTGTAAACACTCTATCCCTACTCCCAATTCCTCCGTCTACGCCGCATCTGCGCCCAGGATGAGGTGTTTCATACTAGGGCATCAGAGATGTCCTCTAGGAAACGAGGGTTCCCCTCTCCCATTATAGATGAGGCTCTCACTAGGGTCTCCTCTATATCCCGCAGCTCTGCTCTTGCTCCCCCTCCCCCCATTCGTGACAAGGATAGAGTCCCCCTTGTCCTCACCTTCCACCCCATCAGCCGTCGTATACAACAAATTATCCTCCAACATTTCTGCCACCTCCAATGGGATCCCACTACTGGTCTCATCCTCCCATCTCCACCCCTTTCTGCTTTCCGCAGAGACCATTCCCTCCGTAGCTCCCTGGTCCACTCATCCCTTCCCACCCAAACCACCCCCTCCCCAGGCACTTTCCCCTGCAACCGCAGGATATGCAACACACGTCCCTTTATCTCCCCCCTCGACTCCATCCATGGACCTAAACAGTCTTTCCAGGTGAGGCAGAGGTTCACCTGCACCTCCTCCAACCTCACCTATTGTATCCGCTGTTCCAGATATCAACTTCTCTACATCGGCGAGACCAAACGCAGGCTCGGCGATCGTTAACATTCGCTCAGACCGCCTTAACCAACCTGATCTCCCGGTAGTTCAGCACTTCAACTCCCCCTCCCATTCCCAGTCTGACCTTTCTGTCATGGGCCTCCTCCATAGTCATAGTGAGGCCCAGCGCTCATATTTCGCTTGGGCAGTTTACACCCCAAGCGGTATGAACATTGGCTTCCCTAACTTTGGATAGTTCCTCTGTCCCTCTCTTTCCCCTCCCCCTTCCCATTTCTCCCACTAGTCTTCCTGTCTCCTACTATAGCCTATCTTTGTCCCGCCCCTCCACTGACATCAGTCTGAAGAAGGGTCTCGACCCAAAACGTCACCCATTCCTTCTCTCCCAAGATGCTGCCTGATCCGCTGAGTTACTCCAGCATTTTGTATATCTACCTACTAACTTATTGTGATACAGAAGGAGGCTATTAAGCCCATCTAGTCCAGCCGTGCAAGCCCATCAGACCCATTTCCTATATCCATATTTTCCCTGCACCTTCACACGCCCATCAATTCTTCTGTGGGAGCAAACCGGAACATCCAGTGGAAACTGTACAGTCAAGGGAAAATGTGCAAACTCCATGCAGATAGCACCAGACTAGGGTAAAACACGGGTCCCTGGAGCAGTAAGCAGCATGAATCGCTGTGCCACCCTGTCACCCTTAACATTTCACTAAGTAACTGTGCTCATTAGATTGTCATTCAGCTGAAAATCCAGGGTGAGGGTTTGTACTCGGGTAATGGCGACACTTTGACTTACAGTCCCAATTAGCTATGCTCATATAGAATATATATAGGTTCATACTTATTTCCAAATAGTGCACAGGGGGATGAAATTTAAATATTACTATAATTTGTTCTGAACTTTCCTGACCGCAAAATGTCCCAAGGTAGCAATGATTATGTTGCATATATTTCAAAGATGGGTAGCCTGCTAACGTTTCAGGATACTGTTCAGAGCTGAAGAAAGTAGTTTTTATCATTATTTCATCGATAAAGGGGACATTGGACTTTGTCTCTGGAACTGTTACACCCACCACAATGCTGAGAACGATATTCTGCACTCTGTATCTTTCCCTGTGCTCTACCTATTGTACTTGACTTTGGCTTGATTGTATGAATGTATAGTATTATTTGATTTGATTGAATAGCTTGCAAAACAAGGCTTTGTACTGTACCTCAGTGCAAGTGGCAATAATAAACCTAAATCTAAATGCATATTTGTTTTAAGCAACATGGTTCTGAGCAGGTAGACATCAAGCATCTGCATCAGCATGTCATGTTGCTGTATATCTCAAAAGTCCACATTAAAAGCAAAAATGGGTCGTTTCAATTTGTACTGTCATAAGATAATAGGAATTAATTTGGTGCGACAGTGGTTGTCATGTTGTTTAGTTTATATGAGGTATGGCTTAACCAGCCATGCCACGCAGCGGTAGAGTTGCTGCCTTACAGGTGCCAGAGACCCAGACCTGGGATGGATCCTCACCCCGGATGCTCTCGGTACAGAGTTTGTACGTTCTCCCCATGACCTGCAACGATTTATTTTTGAGCTATGGTTTCCTCCCACATTTCAAAGACGTACAGGTTTGTAGGCTAATTGGCTTGGTAAAATTGGAAATTGTCCCTAGAGTATGTCGGGTAATGTTAGTGTGCGAGGTCGCTGGTCGTCGTGGACTCGGTGGGCCAAAGGGCCTATTTCCGCGGTGTCCCTCCAAACTAAACTAAACTAAACTAAACTTTAGTTTTGCTTGGTACTGAGGAGCCTACATGGATCATTTTCATCTTCTCTTGCCATAGCATTGCGTTTATTATTGATGGGTGCTGTCTGGTCTTGTGACTTGGTTCATCTGATTTGAAGAAAGGCGACATTTTGCAACAGGTGTGCTTCACTGGTGGGTGCGTTCCTAAGGGATCTACTTCCAGATTCAGCATCTCCCTCTGTTGAGCTTAGTGTGAGGTTGGTTACACTTGGGTATAGGTGCTATCTTTAACATTAACATCAAACTGGAGGAGTCTCGTGCAGACAGGCATCAAGCAAGGCTGCTTCATTTCCCTGACACATTTTTCAACCTTTCTCCTACATCTCACTACCATGAAACTTTGTGCAGGAGTGGAGCTAATCCACAGGATTAATGGAAAACTCCTCTCACTAAATCAATTAAATTCCAAACAATTCAAATCGACGTCGGCGATTGAGGGCTAGCGGAATCAAGGGATATGGGGAGAAGGCAGGAACGGGGTACTGATTGTGGATGATCAGCCATGATCACATTGAATGGCGGTGCTGCCTCGAAGGTCTACCTGAATGGTCTACTCCTGCACCTAGTGTCAATGTATCTATGAACCGTAGATGCTGGTTTCTACCGAAGATAGACACAAAGTGCTGGAGTAACTCAGCGGGTCAGGCAGCATCTTTGGAGAAAAAAAGATGGGTGACGTTTCCGTTTGGGACCCTTCTTCACACTGAGAGTAGAGGGGAGGGAACTGAAGGTAAGAAAAGGCCAGAACAAAGCAGGACCGGCAACAGATGACCAAGGAAGGGTAGGGCCCATCAGGGCCCATTGTTGGCTGGGAAAGAGGGGATAACAAAGGGATACAAGGATGCCAACAGTGGAACAAGTAGGACGACTAGGGTGGGGAAGGGAGGGAGAGAGGGAATGCAGGGATTACTTGATGTTGGATAAATCAGTGTTCATATTACTGAGTTGTATGCTACTCAAGCAATATATGAGGTGCTGTTCCTCCAATTTGCCTGTGGCCTCATTCAGACAGTGAAGGAGGCCCAGGACAGAAAGGTCAGTATGCAAAGGAGTTAAAATGTTTGGAAACCGGGAGATTACTTAGGCCAAGTTGGACTGAACATAGGTGTTCAGCGAAACAATTGCCCAGTCTGCGCTTGGTCTTGCTGGTATAGAGGAGAAAGGAGATATATCCTAGAAAAGCAAAACGATATCTTCCAGATCCGCTGGGTGGATAAATGAGCCTGTGTTACTGTCCTGATACCTGCCACCAAGGTTATAATTGTACTCAGTTTCCACGCAACAGGCCATGCCATTCACATACCCAATACAAGACTCTGAAACAGACACACAAAACCAAGCTCAGTACACAAGAGACTGCAGATGGAAGAATTTGGAACAAAAAAGTAAACTGCTAGAAGAACTTACGCGAGTCAAGCAACATCTGCAGAAGCAAAGTCATGGTCTGCGTTTTGGGTGGAGACCTTGCAACTATTCCAGGCTCTGTTGTGAGAAGGGAGCATCACATAGATGGACATAATGATTCAAGGTTGTTCACAGAAATACAACATCCTTGTCGACTCCAGAGAGTCCCTGGCCTGTGATTGCTTAGTCGTGCAGGGGCAGCTGAACTTTGTTTCTGAGTGTTGTGAGTCCAGAGGCTCAGTGTTAATGAAGAAAGGAGAACACCACTTCACAAAACTATCCACTAGTTTACACTGAGCGCATCTGTGATAAAACCTGCGGCATGCAGATTAGCCTCATCGGAGAACCCACACAATGGGAGCAGAAGGAAATCGTCCTTGATCATGAGAGACTCTTATCTTTTCAGGTGTTGTGATGGCACAAAGTGGGTTGGGGGAGGGGGGTCATATTTTGGCATTGAAGATCAAATCATTCCGAATCACTGACCAAAATGCAGGCATTGGAGAATCTGTAATGGAAGGATCAGGTTTTGGTGAGGTAAGATATGAGATTGACTTGCATGAGAGGTAGGATTAACATGGTACTACATTGGGATGAGAAGGTTACAGTCTGTGATTGCACTGCCAAGTATGAGAGGATTTGGCGTGCTGTGGAATGAGAATCCAATGGCAGGGATGAAAGGTTTAGGGTTTGGGACATGTGCATTGAGTAGAGAAAGTGTGTGTAAACAGAGATAAGTGCTGCACAGTATAAGTGAAGTAACAATGGTGATGTTACAATGCTGTGGTAATAGCTTGCAATCAGGGGCCTTTGAATACACTGAGGGGAATTTGGTGATGGCTTTTTAATGTGCACCATAATTTAATATAACAGGAATGCTGAGAAAACAGTTTCAGTCATTTGATGTCTCCTAATCAATGCAGAGGATATTAGGTGGCATAAATGCTGTTATCTTCCCATTATTATTTCCATCTCATTATGTCCTCGCCTCTTTTCCCCGAATTGTACCTTATCAATGAGGACTGAGTGCTGACATAATTTCCAGAATGTTTTCTGTAGCCAGCCTTGTATATTTGTGCGAGCCAAGGAAATGAAATGGTTCTAATAGTAATCAGATTATTGCACAAAAACAACAGAAAACAGCGACATGGTATCAATATGTGTCAGTGGGAACCAAGTAAACCCAAACAGGGAGATCCAATACAACAGTAGCAGGAGCCTCCACATTTAAAGTTTGCAAAAATATGGATTCTTATAAGATGTTACATTTTCTGAATTTCCGACATTCTCTGGAACAGCTAAGCCAGGGGTGCCAAACTACCAGCCCATGGGAGTGGTGTCAAACTACCAGCCCATGGGAGTGGTGCCAAACTACCAGCCCATGGGAGTGGTGTCAAACTACCAGCCCATGGGAGTGGTGCCAAACTACCAGCCCATGGGAGTGGTGCCAGGGGTGCCAAACTACCAGCCCATGGGAGTGGTGCCAGGGGTGCCAAACTACCAGCCCATGGGAGTGGTGCCAGGGATGTCAAACTACCAGCCCACGGGCCGCATCCACGGAGCCCGCAAAGGGGTCCAATCCGGCCCGCAGGATGATTTGGGGAAAGGCCAGCGCTGTTAGATTATACACAGAAAGTGAGCTACATGACCGCTTAAACTCGCAGGAATTATGAATTTTGCTGAGAAGGAAAATGCAAGTCGGATCTGCAGCTGTCACCTCCCCACTCCCCAGCTCCCGGGGGTGAGTGGAAGCTACGCCCATATCCGGCCATGCGCTGATGCGGGCGGGAAGGGGCCGGCGCTGGGGAAGGTGGGGAGTCTCAGCGGGAAGTGC
This sequence comes from Rhinoraja longicauda, assembly GCF_053455715.1. Classification (NCBI taxonomy): domain Eukaryota; kingdom Metazoa; phylum Chordata; class Chondrichthyes; order Rajiformes; family Arhynchobatidae; genus Rhinoraja; species Rhinoraja longicauda. Next base: position 14,845,287 of record NC_135965.1, on the reverse strand, counting down.
CTGGGCTGCCACCACAGAGACCGACACCATGTACCTGAGAACCAAGTGAGGCTGGTGGGAAGTCCCCGCACTGTGAATGGGGCCACAGCCAGCGATCCAAAATCTGAGCTGTTCTCCAGAGTGGGGGCTCTGGGTTTGGGTTAAGGTTAGGTGGGATGTGAAGACGTGCTGGTAGTTATGCGGGAATAGGGAAGGCAAGGGAGAAGGTGGTGGTAAAGGAGGGGGAAAGAGCAGATGAGGGAAGGGAGGGTTTTTAGGGATGAGGAAGGGAAGGTGTTGAGGGAGGGGAGTGGGGGAGTAGGTGGTAAAGAAAGGAAGTAGGGAGGGAGTGGGTGAGGAAGGGAGCAGATGAGAGATGGAATGGTGTTTAGGGATTTAGGGATGAGGTAAGGAAAGAGAGAGGATGAAGTAAGGGAGGGGAGTGGAGGAGTAGTGGGAAGGAAGGAAGTGGGGATGAGAGAAGGGATAGGCTGAGAAAAGGGAGAGGGCAGGTGAGGGAGAAGGTGAGAGTAGAGAAGGACATGAGAGGTGAGGGGAGAGGATATGAGGGGAAGGAAGAAAGACATAAGGAGAAGGATGGGGAGCGGGGCCTTCAGGTGAGATGATGGACAAACCATCTTTCACCATGCCAGGTAGCTGCTGTTTGGCTGTTCACCACCCAGCCAGCCCATTGTGGGCAAAACATGAACACTGTAGGAAAACCATAAGACAGGAGAACAGAATTAGGCCATTTAGCCCATCAAGTCTACTTTGCCATTCAACCATGGCCGATCTATTTTCTCTCTCAGCCACATTCTATTGTCTTCTTTCTCCCTGTAACCTAATCAAGACCTATCAATCTCTGCCCCAAAACACCCAATGTCTTGACTCCACCAATGTCTGTAGCAAAGAATTCCACAGATTCACCACCCATTCCTCCTCATCTCCATTTGGAATGTATAACCTTTTATTCTGATGTTGTGACCTCTGGTCCTAGACTCTCCTATTACTGGAAACATTATTTCCACATCCACTCTGTGTCGGGCCTAGATACCAATCGTATAAGTAATGCTTGCTACGCAATCTTCTTCATAAGAAACGAAATTCGTAAAGTGAAACACTTTGTAGTTATTCAGGACTCAGGATATCTTTATTTGTCATCCAAAAAACAAGTCTTTTGGACGAGATTTCGTCACCCACAGTCCAACAATAAGAGCAATAAAATAAGCAAATTACACAACCCCAACCAACACAAAACACACATAAAAAAGAAACATCCATCACAGTGAGTCTCCTCCAGTCCCCTCCTCACTGTGATGGAAGGCCAGAATGTCATTTCTCTTCCCCCGCCGTCTTCTCCCGCGGTCAGGCTGTTGAGGTTGCCACGTTCCAGGCCGCGCCGGACGGTGAAAGGTCCGCAGCGGGTCGACCCAAGCCCCGCGATCCGGTGCGGGCGAAGACGCTGCCGCTGCTGCTGCACGTCGGGGCGTTCGTGGCTCCCGACATTGAAGCCCCCGCCGAGCAGAGAAAAATCACGCGGCCTATTTCAGGCCGCGCCGGACAGTGAAATGTCCGCGGCGGGCCGACCCAAGCCCTGCGATCTGGGGCGGGCGAACACGCTGCCACTGCCGGAGCTCCCGATGTCGGCATCCATGCGGCCCGAGCCGAAGGCGAGTCGCAGCCGCTCCCGCAGCCTCCGAAGACGGCCGGCTCCGCAGATGGTAAGTCTGGTCCGCGGGCTCTGCGAACCAGAGCCCTGGAGGCCGCCAGCTCCAGGAGTTTGACCGATGGTAGGCCGCAACAGGAACGGATACCCGACCCAGAAAACAAAGGTCGGATCTCCGTTCGGAAGGGACAAATTTACAATTTTACAGTTCCCCCCCCCCCCCACACACACACATAGTGCACAACCACAAAAAAACACGATATCACATCTACAATTAAGACAAAAAAACCAACAAACACAAAGACAAACGTACCGCAGGTAAGTCGCAGCTGCTAGGGCAGCGCCGCCATTATAGCAGAGACCGAGACACATGAGAGCAGGTTGACAAATGAAGGAAACGAAAGCTGTGGGAGCGCGTGCGTTCGTGCGTGCACAACTGATCCGGCCCACATGAAGTCACATTTTGCCCATTCCGGCCCCTGACCTAAAATGAGTTTGACACCCCTGAGCTAAGCAGTGTTAATGGGTGGTGAGTCTGTGGAATTCTTTGCCACAGAAGGCTGTGGAGGCAAAGTCAGTGGATATATTTAAGGCAAATAGATTCCTGATTAGTACAGGTGTCAGAGGTTATAGGGAGAAGGCAGGAGAATGGGGTGAGGAGGGAGAGAAGATCAGCCATGATTGAATGGCGGTGTAGACTTAATCAGCCGAATAGCCTGTTTCTACTCCTATCACTTATGATCTTATGATCTAAATAGAGAACAAATTGGCAGGCTAATTAAGCAGCAGGGAAACTTTAACGTCTCTGATCAACTATTGAACATTTATCTGCAGTAGATTTTCTTTAGTGCATTTTTGCAAAAATGTGAGGTTGAGTATTGCAATGTTATTGTACGACCAACCAGAGTTTAATGTGAAATATTAGCACTCACCCATGTATGAATGAATTGTAGATTTACAGCAGTTGATGCAAGTTTTCTGAGAGCATATTCCTGCACATGTAATATTATTGTGGTTCCATTTATATATTTCACATATTATGATCTTCCACTGTTACAGGGTTCCTGCTGACTCAAAAGTCAATGGGGTGTAGCTTCTATTAATTGGTTAATTGGTTGCTCTCAACACTGTGTAAATCACTTGACATGCAATTCAAAATCTAATTTTCCACATGGTATGTATTGCATAAGGATCTGATTTTTTTGCACTGACAATGGGAGTTTGCAATGATGTATTTGACCTTGTCCCTTATTTTTCAGGTTACGTTCGACTCGGAAATTTTCTTCAACGTCCTCTTGCCTCCAATCATATTTTACGCTGGGTACAGTCTGAAAAAGGTGAGAATTCTATCCCCGTCTTTTTAAAGGCCACGCATTCTTGGAATGAAAAGATTTACTGAAGTAACTTTTACAAGTTTACAAATTCATTTGGTGTTTATTTAAGCCAATGGATACATAGACCATGTTTAACACCTCTGGAGAAAAGGAATAGGTGATGTTTCGGGTCGAGACCCTTCTTCAGACTCGACCCGAAACGTCACCTATTCCTTCTCTCCAGAAATGCTGTCTGACTCACTGAGTTACTCCATCTTTTTATGTCTGTCTTCGGTTTAACCCAACATCTGCAATTCCTTCCTGCACATAGACCATGTTTAATATATCTATTTCTGACTGGTGCAACTGGTAAAGGCAGAAGTTATGAGGTTTTCTTCAGTTCCATTCTGCACTGGGTTGGCCTTTCACAGTTGGGGAGAAAACTGGATGTTATTGTAACGTTCTCCTGCAAATAATAAAGAATAGTTCTGAAGGTTAAACACATGACTGTACCACATTAAAAATGTATAAGTAGTGTTTATGTGATTTAAGTTGCTGCTTCCCCCCCCCCCCCCCCCAAGAACCAGGTTTGCCTACTGTCTTCTACAAAATAATGGAAATAACTATTACTTCTCTATAAATGTTGTTTGTCTTGTGTGCAACGCAATTGTGATTTCTTGTAATTCACCCTGCAATTTAGATTGAGTCTTGAATATTTTTGTTTGATGTCTCTTTGGCCTTCCCATTAATTTCTCCTTTTCCATGGAATGGGAGATTAGATCCAGGGCTTGCAGCAAAAATGATGTTCCTGGAAACGAAATAAATTCAGAACATGAAGTCAGCCGCTTATTCACCTCTATCCTGAACTCCCCATGTCCCAGCAAACGGTCTCCATTGCTAACAGAGACATAATAGGGGAAATGTGAAATGGGAAGTCAAAGTTTTAGTCTCTGTCCCTGTTCTGAAACAATAATCTTGGTATTATTATTCATTGTCAGCATCATGTATATACTGATGCTGCTGAGAATGAGACAGAGGGGACTGCGATTGCTGGAATCTGGAGCAAAATACAAGCTCTCGGGAACTCAACGGATTGGGCAGCATAGGTGGGGGTGAAAGAAATTGTTAACATTTTGGCTCAAAACTCTCCATTAGTCCTGACGCAGGGTTTTGACCTGAAACATTAACAATTTATTTCCGTCCCACAGATGCTGCTCAACCTGAATGACTTTGACCTGACCTGATATAGCGGACAGATAACCCTCTTTATAATCTGTCCTGATATAGCGGACAGATAACCCTCCATCACGGACTTCATCATCTCCGGCGATCTACCCCCCAGTGCCTCCAATCTCATAGTTCCCCAGCCCCGCACGGCCCGATTCTACCTCCTACCCAAAATCCACAAACATAACTGCCCCGGCAGACCCATTGTCTCTGCCTGCTCATGCCCCACCGAACTTATCTCTACCTACCTCGACTCCATCCTATCCCCCCTGGTTAAATCCCTCCCCACCTACGTCCAAGACACCTCATACGCTCTCCATCTCCTTGATAACTTCCGGTTCCCAGGCCCCCACTCCCTCATCTTCACCATGGATGTCCAGTCACTCTACACTTTCATCCCCCACAAGGATGGTCTCGAAGCCCTCCGTTTCTTCCTCGACCGTAGAACCAGCCAATCCCCATTGACCAACACTCTCCTCCGCCTAGCAGAGCTGGTTCTTACCCTCAACAACTTCTCCTTTGACTCCTCCCACTTCCTCCAAACCAGAGGCGTAGCTATGGGCACTCGCATGGGCCCTAGCTACGCCTGCCTCTTTGTCGGGTACGTCGAACAATCCCTGTTCCAGACGTACACTGGCCCCATCCCCGAACTCTACCTCTGCTACATCGACGACTGCATTGGTGCTACCTCTTGCACCCATGCAGAATTCACTGACTTCATACACTCCAATTTCCATCCTGCCCTTAAATGTACCTGGACTATCTCCGACATCTCCCTCCCGTTTCTGGACCTCACCATCTCCATCACAGGAGACAGACTAGTGACGGACATTTACTATAAACCCACTGACTCGCACAGCTATCTGGACTACACTTCTTCCCACCCGGTCCCCTGCAAAAAGTCTATCCCCTACTCCCAATTCCTCCGTCTACGCCGCATCTGCGCCCGGGATGAGGTGTTTCACACGAGGGCTTCCGAGATGTCCTCGTTCTTCAGAAAATGGGGCTTCCCCTCCTCCATTATAGATGAGGCTCTCACTAGGGTCTCTTCTACATCCCGCAGCTCCGCTCTTGCTCCCCCTCCCCCCACTCGCAACAAGGACAGAATCCCCCTCGTTCTCACCTTCCACCCCACCAGCCAGCGGATCCAACATATCATCCACCAACATTTCCGTCACCTACAACGGGACCCCACCACTGGCCATATCTTCCCATCCCCTCCCCTCTCTGCGTTCCGCAGAGACCGTTCCCTCCGTAACTCCCTGGTCCACTCGTCCCTTCCTACCCAAACCACCCCAACCCCGGGCACTTTCCCCTGCAACCGCACGAGATGCAACACCTGGCCCTTTACCTCCCCCCTCAACTCCATCCAAGGACCCAAACAGTCTTTCCAGGTGAGACAAAGGTTCACCTGCACCTCCTCCAACCTCATCTATTGCATCCGCTGCTCTAGATGTCAACTTATTTACATTGGCGAAACCAAGCGCAGGCTCGGCGATCGCTTCGCAGAACACCTGCGCTCGGTCCGCATTAACCAAACTGATCTCCCGGTGGCCGAGCACTTCAACTCCCCCTCCCATTCCCAGTCTGACCTTTCTGTCATGGGCCTCCTCCAGTGCCATAGTGAGGCCCACCGGAAATTGGAGGAACAGCACCTCATATTTCGCCTGGGCAGTTTGCAGCCCAGCGGTATGAACATCGACTTCTCCAACTTTAGATAGTTCCTCTGTCCCTCCCTTCCCCTCCTCCTTCCCAGATCTCCCTCTATCTTCCTGTCTCCACCTATATCCTTCCTTTGTCCCGCCCCCTGACATCAGTCTGAAGAAGGGTCTCGACCCGAAACGTCACCCATTCCTTCTCTCCCGAGATGCTGCCTGACCTGCTGAGTTACTCCAGCATTTTGTGAATAAATCCTCTTTATAATGTACAATGGGTGGGGGAATGGTATCCGTCATTCCCGACTGTCCGCTAGAACCGAATTAGAGATTCGCTCCAACCACCTAGCAATCACTCTGTGAAACAACAAGTTGTTTTTAAATACCAAGTTCTTTTAAACAACTAAAAATGTATTTTTGTTACTGCAAGCTAAAAATACTAAAGGCTGTTAGTTACATTGTTTAATGGGGTATCATTGCACAAGTGTAGATCAAAGCAATCACTTGTCAATTCAATGGCAACCCGCAGTGTAACTATCAGCCTGTGTTCTTAAAGAGGCAGTGATGTCTGATTACTGTGGGGATGCTCCATCTGCTATAACCAAAATCCGTTGTAAAGAGGTCCGTAATAACAAGGGTAGACTGTACTGTTAGGGCACACAGTGGCACAGCTAATAGAACTGCTGTCTCATAACGCCAAAGACCTGGGTTCAATCCTGACCGTGGGTGCTGTCTTTGTGAAGTTTGCACATTCTTCCTTAGTCTCTGTGGGCTTCCATTCCACTTGGTGCTCCGGTTTCATCCCAGATCTAAAGATGCACTTGTAAGTAAGTTAATTGGCTACTGTAAATTCATCTCTAGTTTTACTGTCTGGGGAGAATTGATGTGAATGTAGGAAAATAAAAAAATGTGATTGGGTGTAGGTTGTATGGAACGAGCTGCCAGAGGAGATAGTTGAGGCAGGGACTATCACAATGTTTAAGAAGTAATTAGACAGGTACATGGATAGGACCGGTTTAGAGTGATGTTGGCCAAATGCAGACAAGTGGGACTAGTGTAGGTGGGACATGTTGGTCAGTGTGGGCAAGTTGGGGCAAAGGGCCTGTTTCCACACTGTATGGCTCTATGATTAACATAGTAAATTGTAAATGGGTGGTTGATGGTCGGTGGAACCTGGTGGATGGAAGGGCATGTTTTTATATTGTAATTTTGTATGGCTGTGATTCTACAATATTTTGAAAGAATCCAAAACTATTACACGCTGTCTTTTGATTTTTTTTCCAACAGAGACAATTCTTCCGCAATTTGGGCACAATTCTCACGTATGCTTTTATAGGCACTGCCATCTCCTGCATCGTGATTGGGTGAGTACTCTTTGAAGTCGTAAGCCTAGGCTTCTCTGTAATTCCAACATTACTAATGTTCACAGGTAATGACTGACAGATCATTACTGGTGACTTTGTGGGTGATGCTCTTGGAACAGGAGACCTTTTTTTGTTAGCCATTTTGTTATCAAGCATCCTACCAACATCTAGAGAGCAGTCCTGAACTGTTATCCTACCACATTGGAGATCCTCGGGCTATCTTTGATCGGACTTTACTGGAATTTATCTTTGTAGTAAGTGTTATTCACATTACTCCCTTTATCATTTATCTGCACACTGTGGCTGGCTCGATTGTAGTCATGCATAGTCTTTCTGCTGACTGGTTAGCACGTAACAAAAGCTTTTCACTGTACCTCAGTGGCAATATTTTTTTTTTAACTAAATATAAAAAAACATCATCCTTAACCTCCAATTATCAGACGTTTTATCTGTTTTTTAGTTTGCATGAAATTGGCCTTCTTGACTAATTTCCTTTCCCCCCTTGCTCTGAGAAACGATACGATAGAACGTTACGATATACGATACCATAGAACGATATCGATACAATACGACAGATGTATATAATTCAAGTCAAAGCTAAACACAGAAGGAATCATTGAAAATTCGATGACCATTGTTACCAGTCCCAGCCACAAACACGGAGGCTCGAATGAGGCTCCTTTCCCCAGCAAATGATTGAGAGTCCAGTAAATTGTTTATTGTACAGTAAGCCCTCACTATTACACCTCTTTATAACAGATTTTGATTGCAGTAGATTGTCTCTTTAAGAACACTCGCTACAGGTTCCACTATTGTGTAAGGCTATTGAAATTGACAAGGCATTGAGACTGACAGGAAATCAGTCCAATCGACACTTAACTCGATTAAACAGTGTAACAAACAGCCTTTACTATTTTTAACTTGCAGTAACAAAAACACATTTTTAGCTGTTAAAAAGTACTTGGTATTTGTAAACAACTCACTGTTTCACTAGTTGCTAGGTGGTTGGAGCAAATCCCTAACTCAGTTATAGTGGACAATCGGCAATAACTGATACCATTAGTTTAGTTTAGTTATTGTCACGTGTACCGAGAAACAATGAAAAGTTTTTGTTGCATGCTAACCATCAGCAGTAAAGACAAATTGAGCCATTCGCAGTGTACAGATATATGATAAAGGGAATAACGTGAATAACGTTTAGTGCAAGATAAAGCCAGTAAATTTGCATCAAAGATAGTCCGAGGGTCTCCAATGAGGTAGATAATAGTTCAGCACTGCTCTCTAGTTGTGATAGGCTGGTTCAGTTGCCTGATAACAGCTAGAAAGAAACTGCCCCTGAATCTGGAATCCCCCCTACCCCATGGTCTGTTATAATGAGGGTTCACTGCATTAGACCCCCAAGGTAAGATATAAATTACAAATCAATTCCATGTTCCACGTCTGTAATGGCGCCTCATTCTGCCTCTGCCTCAGCTCATCCATCGCTGAATCACCCCCACCTGCTTATTTCCACATTCACATTTTCAAAGCTCCCTGAGCTGATTTCCCAAATTCCCATGGGTTTGACCTCATCCCTGCTGTCTGTGCTCCAGCAATCTGTGAATCTTGTGTTCAAAGAAACTGCAGATGCTGGTTTACACCGAAGATAGACACAAATTGCTGGAGTACCTCAACCTGTCAGGCAGAATCTCTGGGGAAATGGAATAGTTGACGTTTTGGGTTGAGACATCTGAAGAAGGTCTGAAGAAGGGTCTCCACCCGACGTGTTACCTAATCCTTTTCTCCAGAGATGCTGCCTAACCTGCTGAGTTACTCCAGCATTTTGTGTCTCTAAGATGTGAAACTTGTTGAGCCATCATCCCCTGGACTTTCAATAAACTGATATCTGGTCGGGCCACTTTTGGTTGTAAACTTCTTGTTTACGAACCCTTCCCAGTCATCATCTACCCTGCCTCAGATACCTCCTCTGGACTTGCAGACCTTTGCGACCTGCATCCTATTGTGGTTTTGGCCTCCAGAACACCACCTGTATCAATAGGTCACCATTAGCGAACCTGCCTTCGCACTGACAAAGTCCCAAACGCTGCTCCTTAAATCTCACCTCTTTAACAAAGCTTCGGGTATCTGCTCCACCATGTGGCTAGGTGCCAAATATTTTGGTTAACATTCCTATAATTCTTTTATTGACATATGTTAACATTCTTACAATTCTTTTTTGAAATCTGTTTTATAAGGTCATAAGTGATAGGAGCAGAATGAGGCCATTCGGCCTATCAAGTCTACTCCGCAATTTAATCATGGCTGATCTATCTCTCCCTCCTAACTCCATTCTCCTGCCTTCTCCCCATAACCCTTGATAACTGTACTAGAAAATATTTTCATATTATTTTTAAAAAACTTAATAAATGCAAACAGTTGTTATTTTAGGTGCAAACCATATTCTTTGAAGTCATGACTCCACAATATCCTGTAATCAACTTTCAGTTCTGTTTGTATCTTGCCTCAATTATTCCACTGGATTGTGTAGACGAGGGCCTTCCTCACCATTCATGAGTGTGCCTTGATAAGTTAAGTCAACCCAGGTTGCTTCCTCACCCGTTGGCATCTGAACCAAGCAGTATTGGCTACAGCCTGTGAGGAAAATCAATTACCTGCTTGTTTGTCTGTCTCTCTGCCTGGCCTGTCTCTGGATACAGGCCTGCCTGTGCGCCCTGTGCTCGTTTTCATGCCTGTTTGCCCTCTGTCGTCTGGTTATCACTGAGCCCAGCTGCAAGGTGCTTTACTGTTGAATTGGGAGATAACTGGTTGTGGTGCTGAATAACAAACAAAGTGTCCACACGTGATGGGGCCTGTCCTTTTGTCTATTTGTGAGTAATGAAAGGCAGAATTTCGCTGTAAACAGCATGCTTTGTCCTGCTTGCCTTTTTATATTTTTTCTCATGTTTTCTTGCAAGAAATCAAGAGTTAATCATTGGAAAAATTCTGAATGTTCAGTTTTCAAAAGGAAAAGTCTTTGGTGATTAAAAATTATATTTAAAAAATTTGAAAATAATCTTGTTTTCTCATTTCTTTTGCTATCTTACACTGTGATGCACCTGCCTCTGTTTGTTTTGAGACAGCTCAGACTGGAGGTCACCATCAAAGAAATCACTGTGAAGATCACAGTTGTTTTTATTAGTCCCTGTCACAATCTGTTCACACTTGTTTATGTTATCCCACTTTCTGCATTCAGTCCCGACACACGAGGGGCAATTTACAGCAGCTAGGTAACCTCCTAACCAGTACATCTTTGGGATGTGGGAGGAACCCAGAGTAAACCCACAGGGAGAATATGCAAACTCCACACAGATAGCACCTAATGTCAGGATCAAACCAGGTCTCTGGTACTCTGAGGCAGCAGCTCTACCAGCTGCGTCACTGTGCCACCCTTTTGAAGACATATATTAGATCTCCATTCTTTCTTGAAAAAGTTTCAAGCATGCTTGGAAATCTTTTTTTGCACATCCTCTATTGTTTATAAATCTTTTAATGATTTGGAAACCAGATCTATGCACATACTTGGTATATTTAGACAAGGGTACAATATCAGTTTGGAGTTGTTGGCCACATGAAGGGGAATAGGATCGAGGGAAATACGTGGGGGATTAGGGTTGATGAGATTCCACTGAGAGCTTGCATAGACTCGATGAACCAAATGGCCTATGTCCATTATTTATATATAACCTTGCTACCTGTGAAAATGCTGCGGAAATCCTTTACAAATCTTTCAATAGCTTCTTTGTTTTGTTAACTAATAATGATATTTTAACTATTTACTTCCTTGTCACCACAAGACTATCATCTCCTTGAAGCAGAAAGTAAAGTTTTTGTTTTTTCTACGAATGTATTTCATCCCAAGTTTCTTCGTGTTAAGTGAGATGGAAAACTCTAAATGCTGAAAATCCAAAATTAAAACAGACAACACTGGGAAAATATTTGGCAAATTGAGCATCATCTGTGGAGAGAGAAACAGTTAACATTTCAAGTTGAGGTCCTTTCAGAGAATTCAGTTCTAATTGGTATATGTAGCATTCTTTGTTAATGTTCATATTAAACAGCTTTGGCCATTTACATGAGAAACTTACACATTTTTCATGTTCATATATTATAGGACCATAATTAGGCCCTACGGCCCATGCAGTCCACTCAGCCATGTAATCGAAGCGGATCTATTTTTCTCTCTCAACCCCATTCTCCTGCCTTCCCTCCATAACCCCTGACACCCTTACTAACCAAGAATCCGTCAATCTCCACCTTAAAAATATCCATTGACGACCTCCACAGTCGGCTGTGGCAATGAATTCCACAGATTCACCATAATAGATCATAATCATAATAGTACTTTGTTAGCCGTATGTTTTGCAACATACGAGGAATTTGATTTGCCATACAGCCATACCAATAAAGAGCAACAAGAAACCCAAATAAATTTTTAACATGAACATCCACCACAGCGACTCCCCCACATTCCTCACTGTGATGGAAGGCAAAAAAAGTTCAATCTTCTTCCCTTCTTTGTTCTCCCGCGGTCGGGTCACTCGAACCTTCCGTTGACGGGACAATCTTGGCTCCTGCAGCAGGCGGTCGGGCCCTCCGCATCAGGGCGATCAAGCTCCCACATCGGGGGGATCACAGCTCCCCCGCGCCGGACGCTCAGACCCCGGGTCGGGGCTAGTCGAACCTCCTGTGACTTTGGAGCTTCCCGACATCAGTCTCTACCCGAGACTGCGAGCTCCGCGATGGTAAAATCCGCAGGTCGCTGTTGGAGCGTCAATCCCAGGCAAGGGATCGCAGGCTCCGATGGTAAGTCCACGGCCCAGCGGTGGGTTCAGAGTCAGTCTCGAACAAGGCCGCCAGCTCCATCATGTTAGGCCGTAGAGCGACCGGAGATATGATCCGGAAAACAATCGCATCTCCAGCAAGCTGAGATTGGAAAAAGTTTCCCCCAACCCCATACCCCAACCCCCACATAGAACAAACCAGAGAACATTAACACATACTTTTAAAACACACCAAAAATAACAAAAAAGACGAAAAGACAAACAGACCATTGGCGAGGCTGCCATTGCTGACGGCGCCACCCGGTGGATGCCACCCTCTGACTAAAGAAATTCCTTCTCATCCCCTTTCTAAAGGTACTTCCTTTTATTCTGAGGCCATGACTGTTCCTAGACTCTCCTTTATTGTATTTTTATTAAAGCACAAAGTGCTGGAGTAACTCAGCGGGTCAGGCAGCATCTGTGGAAGGAATGGACAGGTGACATTTCAAGTCGGGCCACCTTCTTCAGTCTCCTGATCCACTGAACCACTGCTTGGCCCAAGAGTCCGTCCTACACTTTGCATGTTGCTTGTGATTCCAGCATCTGTGGTTCCCTATGCCTCCCCAGTTTTTAATGCCTTTCTGTATTATGTTGTAGTTTTCCTCACTGTCAATTTATCTGTCCTTGTTTGGTTTAACTCCAAATTTTGATAATCAGGGCAATTCATGAATAACTCCTCCTTCCTCCAGTCTCAGTAATCTTAATCCCACACTTTGCTTTCTCTTCTCCAGCCAAATTTCCGTCCAGTCAGCAGTTATTCCCTAATCTTGGCCATGAGTGTATTTTCCTAGACCTTTTGGCAAGGGTAAAATACTGACCACATTATTCTTTACACCTTTTCCCATTTCCTCTTCAAAGAATCTCATCGATTTACTTAGCAATGACTTGGCCTTTCAGAGTGCACACTGCTTTTTATTTACAATCTTTAGTAATTCTGCAGCCTCTGTGTACCAATTCCAGTATCATTCCAATCACTACTGCACTGCCTGAGGGGATGTTGGTGGAGACTCGCACAACAGATAAAAAGTACCAAGACGAGCACTTGACTCAATAGCGTAGAAGGTCACAGACCAATTGCTGGTAAATGGGATTAGTATAGATGGGCATTTAATAGTCTTGGTGGAGGGAAGGGCCTGTTTCTGTGCTCAGTGACTCTACGATGAAGATGAAATTGACTGATCAGTAATTGCCAGGTTTTGTTCCAATTCCCCTTTTATATGCAAGAATGACAATAAATTAAAGATTGAAAGGAGGAGGAACAAAGACTTACTAATGTCTGGAATGTACAACTGCAGGCTGGCAAGAGACGAAGCTTACAAGACCACGCAGTGAGCCTTCCAGTGTCGCTGGAATTTAACCAGTTGATGGACACAAAATGCTGGAGTAACTCAGTCTGTCTGATAAAGGGTCTCGACTCCAAATGTCACCTATTCCTTTTCTCCAGAGATGCTGCCTAACCCGCTGAGTTTCTCCAGCATTTTGTGTCTGTCTCCAGAAATGCTTTCCTGACCCGCTGAGTTACTCCAGTATTTTGTGAATATCTTCAGTAAACCAGCATCGACAGTTCTTTCTTACACATTTAACCAGTTGAGGTTGTTTTATTCCTCGTTTATGCAATCTTGTATTCTTCCCCAGTTCCTTTCCACCTCTGTTCCTTTTCCCTTCCTACCACCTGCTCCATTTGCCCAACACTCACATAGTGCTTCCATTGGATCTCTTCCTCATCTGCTGCTCACCACTCACCTCTCACCTCTCACCTCTCCCCTCCCTCTGTTGCTGGCATCTACCACCACCCCTCATTACATACCACTCTTTATCTTCATTTCCTATCGGATTCCAGAATTAGCAGCTTATGGTTTGCCACTGATCACCTGTCAGCGTCTGTTGCTTTCTCCACCCTTCTCCCCCACCTGACTCTTATCTGATAATCAAATCCACCTCACCTATTGCGAGAGGTGAAGGGTGGAGCGAGGGATGGATGGAGGGGTGGGGGATAGGTGGAGAAAGTGGGAGGGAGGGAGGGAGAGAGGGAGACTCACACAGCTGTACAGGCACTTTGGCCCACATTATTCACTCCGTCCAAGTTTGCATATTGTACTAGTCCCAAACCTCTCCCCCACCTCTTTATGTTCAAGAAGGTATCTTGCCCCATCATTCCCAAAGGGGTCTTGCCCCACCACTCTCCTCCACCTCTTTATACTGGCTCATTCTCCTCGACTCTTTTCAGTGCAGATGAAGGGTCTTGACCCAAATCGTCGATTTTCCATTCCCCATGACAGATGCTGCATGACCTATTGAATTCCTTCAACAGCTCGCCTTTTTTAGTGATTTAAATAATTGAGGTCCCTCCTCATTATTTCCTCCCTTCCAGTTAGCTGGACCAGACTTCTCAAATTGCAAAATTGTGCCGCTGCTGATTCTGCAAAGTGCTTTGTGGGTTTCGGGTTGCTTATAATGTAAATGCCGTTGAGGCAGGTACAGTAACAACACTTAAAATACATTTGTTCTGATACAAGCACAGGAAAGGTTTAGAGGGGTATGGGTCAAAAGCAGGAAGGTGGGAGGAGCTTAGATGGAAACTTGGTCGGCATGGACTCTTTGGACCGAAGGGCCTGTGTCCGTGCTATGTGAGTCTATATATGCATTCCTGAGCAAATGGGTTAGAGAAGAGTCACCTGCTTCCCGACTTCCCTATGCTTTTCCACCATCTGTGGGGCACAAAAGCATGATGGAATACTCTTCAACTTTCTTTCAATAGCTCTCAAGAAACGAGGCTAAAAAGCTTGACACTATCCATGAGATTGCCTTCTTATAGCTACTTACCTCCATTTTAGACAGCATCCTGATGAATTTCTTCTGCACCCTCTCTATTGCGAACACATCCAACTGCAGCACAGTTACCAGCTAGTTGACAATTATAGTCTGTCTGTCACTGGCACATCAGGGCTGCAGTCAGGATGCTCTACAACATCTCACCAAGGTTTCCTCAACAACATGTGTAGGAAAGAACTGCAGATGCTGGCTTAAATTGAAGATAAGCACAAAATGGTGGAGTAACTCAGCGGGACAGGCAGCGTCTCTGGAGAGAAGCAATGGATGACCTTTGGGGTCGAGACCCTTCTTCAGACTGATGTCTGTCTGAAGAAGGGTCTCGACCCGAAACGTCACCCATTTCTTCTCTCCAGAGACGCTGCCTGTCCCACTGAGTTACTCCAGCACTTTGTGTCTTTCCTCAACAGCTTCTCTCAATCTCCTCCACCTGGAAGGGCAAGAGCTTTTTCCTTTCCAAGTTCCCCACCAACGCATGCGCATAGATTCATAGAATTGTATCACGTAGAAACAGACCTTTTAAGCCAAATAGTTCACACAAGCATGATGCCTACTTTGCTAATGCCATTTGCCTACGTTAGGACTGTATGCCTTTACAACTTTCCTATCCAATTACATCCAAACGCATTTTAAACATTGTACTTGTATTAACCTCGACTACCTCATGTGGCAGTTCTGTAGCCATTACCCTCAGTGTGAAGAACATATCCCTCAGATCTCTATTAAATATATCCCTTCACCTTAAACTTGGGCCCTCCAGTCATATGTTCCACTGCCTTGGGAAAAGAACTGACTATCTATCCTATTAAAGCCCTTCATCATTTTATAAACCTCTGTAAGGACAACCCTCAAACACATATTTTCCAGTGAGAATAAACTCAGCTGATCCAATCTGTCGTTATAACTATTACCCTCCATTCAGGCAGCATCCTGGTGAATCTCTTCGGCACCTTCTCTATTGCGACTACATCTTCCCTATAGTACAGTTACCAGAACTGCACACCTGCCCAACCCATTTGTCTGCTGCTCCCCTTTCATTATTGACAAATGGGATTCAAAATCTCACATCGTCTTACCGAACAGAATGGTGGAAAACCTTCCCCACTTGGACCAGTGATCTGTGAAGAAGGCTACTTCTGCCTTTATTTAGTTCAGTTTAGTTTGGAGATACAGGGTGGAAACAGGCCCTTATGCCCACTGAGTGCATGCTGTCCAGCAATCACCCATGCACTAGTTCTATCTGACACACTGGGGACAATTTACAGAAGCCAATTAACCTACAAACCTGCACATCTTTGGAATGTGGGTGGATACCTGAGCACTGGTGTGGGATGAACAAATTTGCTACCGAGACCACCCGTAGTCAGGATCAGACCTGGGTCCCTGGTACATTAAGACTGCAACTCTACCACTGTGGCACTGCGTTGCCTTTTCAAGGAAAACGAAAACCAGGGATGGGGGCCTTATGAGCATTCATCAGTAATACTTACCCCTTATCATAATCTCTGATATCCCAAAGTGGTTTCCAGCCAGTGAGGTACACACAGTTAAGCCCCTGTCCCACTGAGGCGATTTTTTAGGCGACTAGGCTGTCACCACACAGTCGCCGGAGTGTCGCCTGTATGGTCGTGAGTCGTCTCCAAAGAGTCGTAGCATTTTTCTGGTCGCCGCTGGATTTTGAAATGTTTAAACATTTTTGGCGACTGTTGGTTTGTGGCCAATGATCGTAACTTGACGTCTCCTGACATGGGCGCTGTCGTAGGTTGTCGCCAGGTGACGTAGGTTGTCGCCGGTGCTGACTTCGGTGAATTTCATTGGCGACTACCTACGTCAACCGGCGACAGGTACCGGCGTCAAATCCGGAGGCGAAAATGACGTGAATTGTCTTCAGTTGTCGCCGACAGGGTCGTAGCTTGTCGTGGGTAGACGTAGGTTGACTTCAGTTGTCCTAGGTTGTCGCCTGTGTGGTCGTAGGTTGTTGTAGGCGCGGTCGTAGGTGGACGTCCTAAGTCGCAACGATTGGGTCGCCGGTTGTCGGTAGCTTGCCGTGGCTTGACGTCGACTAGGTGGTAGGTTGTTGTAGCTTGTCATAGATATTGTCGTAGGGGGGGTCCAGTCGCCGGTTTTTCGCCGACCTGCTACGAGTATGACAGTCGCCGGCAGTCGCCTAAAACATCGCCTAAGTGAGACAGGCCCTTTACTGTTGTGGTAATTGCGTGCCAGCTCACTGGAGAACAGTAAATGTATTGTCCTTCTGATTGTATTTTCATTTATATGACCTTTCACTGGCAGTGGAAGATCAGCTGTTCCTGCCTTTGTTCTAAATGCTGGATATATTTAATTAACAACAGCATCAAATAATGTCCCGCAAGATTTTCAGATAAATATCTTTGTACTGAAAATTATAATTTTTAAAAATGGCACTGTTATCATTGTACTGTATGAAAGATTGTTGTGCTGGTGACAGTCAAAGTAAGATTAGAAGAGGAATTAACCATACATATGCAACAAGCCTTTCAATAGCTAGGGTTATGAATAAAAATATTAAAATTGGTTATTATACAGTACAGTACAGAACTTTATTGTCATTCGGTACAGATACCGAACAAGATTACAGCAGTCACAGAACACAACAAAAAAGAAAAGAACACAGGACACACGACCCCAACACAAACATCCATCACAGTGACTCCAAACACCCCCTCACTGTGATGGAGGCAACAAAACTTCCACTCTCTTCCCCCCACGCCCACGGACAGGCAGCCCGACCCCTACCGAGGCGACCGACCCGCACAGCCCCCGCAAGGGGATGGAAGGCCCTGCGGCCGAGCCGCACCGGGCACTGAAACGTCCCGCGGCCGAGCCGCACCGGGCGCTGCTACATCCTGCGGCCGAGCCACGCCGGCGATGTTAAGTCCAGCGGCCGAGCCGCGCCGCGCCGGCGATGTTAAGTCCAGCGGCCGAGCCGCGCCGGGCGATGGAAGGCCCCGCGGCCGCGCCGGGCGCTGAACCGTTCCGCGGCCGAGCTGCGCCGGGCGATGGAAGGCCCCGCGGCCGAGCCGCACCGAGCGCTGAAACGTCCCGCGGCCGTACCGGGCGATGGAAGGCCCCGCGGTCGAGCCGCGCCGGGCACTGTTAGGTCCCGCAGCCGAGCCGCGCCGCGCCGGCGATGCTAAGTCCAGCGGCCGAGCCGCGCCGGGCGATGGAAGGCCCCGCGGTCGATGGAAGGCCCCGCGGCCGAGCTGCGCCCCGGGGAAGAGACCTAATAAAAGAAAGGTTTCCCCCACCCCACCCCTCCCCACCCCCCCCCCCCCCCCCCCCACATATACACAGCCAAAAACAGAAACAAAAACCATCCCAACACCGACACACAAACAAAAAAAAAGGAAAAAAGACAAACAGACTGCCAGCGAGCCGCAGCCGTTAGGCGCAGCCACACGTGACCCGTGATATAATAATGACCAAAATCTAGTTAATAAGAAATAAATAACTGAAAATCTAAAAAGTAGTGCCAATAGGCGGAGATGTGAAATGTGAAAGGGGCGCAGTGGTAGAGTTGCTGCCTTACAGCACCAGAGACCCTGGTTCGATCCTGACTACTGGTGCTGTCTGCAGGGAGTTTGTACAATCACCCAGTGACCTGCGTGGGTTTTCCCTGGGAGTTCCGATTTTCTCCTACACTCGAAAGACATACAGATTTGTATGTTAATTGACTTGGTAAAATTGTAAATTGTCCCTAGTGTGCAGGGTATTGTTAATGTGCGGGGATCGCTGGTTGCTGTGGACTCGGTGAGCCGAAGGGCCTGTTTCCTTGCTGTATCTCTAACTGGGGCGTGTACCCCACTTCATTTCTGAAGTGAATAATTAGCTCCTCGTCTTTCTGACGATTATGAGATTAGTGAGGAAACCAGAGCGCTGTAGGAAACCAGTGGGGTCACAGTGGAAACTCCCCATGCGATTGAATTCAGGTCATTGGATCTGTGAGGCAGCAGCTCGACTAGCCGCGTCACTGTGCCATTGTCTGTGAGGAGAAAAGCAGGTCAACATGTTCGGTTAATGACTTTTTTCAGAATTGATACATATCCGCTTGCTTCTGTTGTTAATTATTTATACTTCTAAAGCTCAGTGTCCTCAGTCAGGGTAAGATTTTGATCAGAGTAGTTCAAGGAGCTGCAGATGCTGGTTTACATTAAAAGATACATCATGCTGGAGTAACTCAGTGGGCCAGGCAGCATCTCTGAAGAACATGGATAGGTGACGTTTTGGTCGGGTCCCTCCTTCAGTCCGAAGACTGGAAACGCCATCTATCCATATTCTCCAGAGATGCTGCCTGACCCACTGAATTACTCCAACACTCCGTGTCGTTTTAAAATTTGGCTTCCTGTAGTGCATTAACATTTATTTCAAGCACTCGGCTAAGTTAGGACAAAATTGTTCTTGTAATGTTTTACCATCAGTTGCCAAATTCAATGAACAACTTTGATTTTGATGGATGGTGAGGCCATCACCAGTGTGAAAGTGTGAAAGCACACACCTCCAGATTCAGGGGCACTTTCTTCCCAGCTGTTATCAGGCAACTGAATTGTCCTACTACAACCAGAGAGCAGTGCTGAACTACTGTCTACCTCTTTGGTGACCCTCGGACTATCCTTGATTGGATTTTGCTGGTTTTACCTTGCACGTTATTCCCTTATCATGTATCTATACACTGTAAATGGCTCGATTGTAATCTTGTATTGTCTTTCTGCTGACTGGTTAGCATGCAACAAAGGCTTTTCACTGTACCTCGGTACATGTGACACTAAACTAAACTCTACTGAAATAGTATAAATACAGTAATGATGAATACCAGTAACTCCAATCACCCTCCTGCCTCAATTGCTATCCACTGGTGAAGAAGAGGGGAAATGTAATGGATGATATCCAAGAGTAGAGAAGGAAGTGGAAATGAAAAGGACACTATCCATAGAGAGAGAAGTTCAGATTTAAATGCACCAGCTGGCTCCAAAGATTCAAGTGAGCTTGGTGCTTTGATTGAACTTGGGGTACTGACCAATGATATTGTAAGAATATTGTAGTGTACCTGAAGTTAAATTCCTAATACAAAATGGCTGACCTTATCTTCCACATGCTAAGTTCAGACCAGCAATTTAATTATGCACAATCCCAAATGTCTGCCTTCATAAATCTTTGTTTTTGGCAGTCCTCCGGATTAAGGATGACTTGCTTTTACTCTGGTTTAGTGGGTTTTCGGGTGACTGATGAGGCCACTGTGGGAATTGCAGACCTGTCCACAGAAGGTGCACGGGGGAATAGTTTGTGGCATCTGCTTCTTTCTGTTTACGTTGATGTTTACATTCAAGGCTCTCCGAACCTTCTCAAATGTCACCTCTCCATTTTGAGTGGTCTTGAGCTGCTGTGCCTAAGAGGGGATGTTACATTTCATCAACTCATCCCTAAATCGTACCGTCTGCCCACTTGGTAACGGTTTCCTGTGACAGAGCTTGAAATAAAATCTCTGTTTTGGGAGAGTCTAAGATTGGGCATGCAAAACCCTAACTGTGTTGTCACAGGTGATGGGTGAGGCTCATTGAAGGCTCTGGGAAGGAATAAT
The DNA here is from genome assembly GCF_053455715.1 of Rhinoraja longicauda. Lineage (NCBI taxonomy): Eukaryota > Metazoa > Chordata > Chondrichthyes > Rajiformes > Arhynchobatidae > Rhinoraja > Rhinoraja longicauda. The sequence continues at coordinate 14,824,781 of NC_135965.1, read as the reverse complement.
GTTTGCTATTTCCCACCAAAGTGCTGAATTCAGCCTGAAAATATTGAAAAGCAGGTGATCGGTGTAGGCCGCCTTAACAGGGAAGGTGATTGAAGAAAAATAGTGGTTCACACAGTAGTGAAAATAGTGAATCATACAGAGATAGGGAAAATAGTAGCTATTGTTGAGACAAATAGCCTTTTAAGATTAGCATTAAAAATGTAGTAGTAGAGATCTGCCTTGGGTAGTGGCGGCCATATTCCATTTGGCAGTGCTTATTCAAACAAAGACCAATGTCCAAGGTAGCAAGTATGGAATGTGTAGGAAGGAACTGCAAATGCTGGTTTATACTGAAGGTAGTTGAGGCAGGAACTATCTTATAGTTTAAGAAACAATTAGACAGGTACATGGATAGGACAGGTTTAGAGGGTTATGGACCAAACACAGGCAGGTGGGACTAGTGTAGATGGGACATGTTGTTCGGTGTGGGCAAGTTGGGCAGAAGGGCCTGTTTCCACACTGTATGACTCTATGAAAATAATCACAAAATGCTGGAATAACTCGGCAGGTCAGGCAACATCGCTGGAGAAACGGAATGGCTGACGTTTCAGGTCGGAAGAATAGAGGGTGGTCATTTAAAATGAGGCGCATATAAACCTCATTGCAGAGTTTATTACTTATGAAGGTTACCCAGGATGAAGATAGGACTCCACCTGAAAAATCACCTGTCCTTTACCCCCACAGACCCTGCCTAACCTGTTAAGTCCCTTCAGCACTTTGTGTTTTGCTTATGGAGGCTAGGTCATTGTGGAAAGAGGAAGTAGATACATTTTTGGAAGATCAGAGAATTTGTTGTGCGGGAAACTGGAACAGAAGATACTTGGCCTGGGACAGATCACCCATGATCGTATTGAAATGTGGGCAGACGTGAAGGGTCAAGTCACATACTCAAGCTCTTTTATAAGCCCCATAATCTGCTGTTCCATCAAGTTCAGTGCCTGCTCTTGAGGTGATTGTCGGAAGTCCAAGTTTGCCTGAAGTTGTGTTGCATTATGTAAACCCACACTGGGATTCAGAAAAAAAAAGTTTGTTTTGTGCAATGCAGCCAAGAAATAGCTTCCCGTCACTTCCAGGATCCATGTTCCCGTGTAGCAGAGTCGCAGGCTGGATTCATTACTGGATTGCCTTTGGCCATAAGGCTACGGCTGGGAATTATTACATCCAGGAGTCTGAACTTCTGACGTATTCCATCTCCCTCCTCTGAATTCAGAACAAGAACAGATTCAGCAGCTTGGCGCTTGAGTGAAGGGCTCAACTTAATAGAGAGCACAGGGTGGCATGTTTCTTGACTCTGCAGTACAGAACATGACAATCTTCGTGCTTCATCCATGTCTGAAGAATTAATTAGTCGGAATTCCAACAGGATTTTTTTTCACATGGCACTGCACGAAGAACAGAAGGGCATGGAATCACAGGTTGCTGCTTTTATAAAAAGGAAAATGAACAGAAAAGAAATTCCTCTGACTATCAAACCCTCTCCCTGTTTGTGTATTTCAGTCATGGAGGCTGTAGCTCAGCCTAAACAAATTGTTATAAATATTTTATCCCAATTGGATCATTTCTCATGATTAGCATCAATAATGATGCAGACCAAAGCACTTGGGGCACCACAAGGTGCTGGAGAGAATTTGCTTTTATCCGTGAGTGGCAGGGAGACGACGTGGCATGATATATGAGTCTGCTCCAGGCTTGTCGCCTGGTTGCAGCTGTGTTGCTGAAAGTGCACTGCCATCATTTACCAAGTTCAAAACCCCAGCAGCAGCCGGCCAGAGAAACAGATTCACGCTTTGAAAACCGACAACTGCGCTCTCCACGTTAACCCTACCTCCTCCACACTCCGAGCAGGACAGAGTGCAGAGAAGATTTACCAGGATGTTGTCAGAACTCAAGGGGCCGAGCTATAAGAGAGAGGTTGGGCAGGCTGTGACTTTGTTCCTTGGAGTGCAGGAGGATGAGGGGTGATATTATAGAGATGTATAAAATCATAAGGAGAATTGATAGGGTGAATGTCATTTACTCAGGATAGGGGAATCCAGAACCAGAGGACATTGTATTTAGGTGAGAGGGTAAAAATTTAATAGGAACCTGAGAGGTAACGTTTTGATTCAGTGTGTGGTGGGTTCATGAAATGAACAGCCAGAAGAGGTTGTTGAGACAGGTACTATAATTGCATTTAAAAGACTCTTGGACAGGTACATAGACAGGAAACATTTAGAGGGATAGATACAAAATGCTCAGTCTGAAGGGCCCCAACCCAAAACATCACCTATACATTTACTCCAGAAATGCTGCCTGACCTGCTGAGTTACTCCATCATTTTGTGTCGATCTTTTGTATAAACTAGCATCTGCAGTTCCTTTTTATTACAAGATATAGAGGGATATGGGCCAAAGGTTGACAAATGGGACTAGCTTAGATGGGCCATCATGGTCAGCATGGACAAGTTAGGCTGAGGGACATGTTTCTGTGCTGTATGATTCTATTACTCAAAGCTTGCAATTGGAAAAGTATTCAGTCTTTTCCTGTCTGGTTTGCATAAGATTCATCCATGTGACAGCTTTGTATATTAAATATTTCATAGTCAAATTAAATGCTTTTGCATTTTTGTTAACTTTTCTGGACTGCCGTCATGTTGACAAGACTATCATTTATTGGCCATCCCTTATTGCCCTGACTAGAAAGATTTGCTGGGCCATTTCATTGGACACTAAGGATCAATGACATATTGGGCAGACTAGCTGTATCTCTAAACTAAACTAAACTAGACAAGGAAGACAGATTTCCTTCCCTGTCAGACATGCAAACTAATATCACAGTCCAGTGTTCTAGTTTAGTTCCTGATTATTAACAAAATTTGAATTTTGGAAAGTAACATCTTAGGAATAATAAGCAGAAAGTGTGGGGAACACTCAGCAGGTCAGGTGTAAACTGTGGAAAGGGAAAGAAGAATTCAAGTTTCATCAGGATTGAATAAGTCAGAAAATAAATTTTAAATCATAGAGTGAGAGAGTTAAGGATAGTACAATCACTCATAGGGTGAGTCCAGGACGCTGTGGTGAAATGCTATTTAAAAAGCTGTCTGGTCGATAGGTCCCTTCCATTGACTCCATCTGCACTTCACGCTGCCTCAGTCAGACCACCAGCGTAATCAAGGATGAGTCTCACCACTGCCTTTTCTCCCCTCCTCCATCAGGCAAGAGTTACAGATGTTTGAAATCACATAGCTCCAGAATCAGTGACAGTTTCTTTCCAGTTTTCTTATCAGGCAACTAAATCATTCTATCACCAACTAGAGAGTGGTCCTGACCTACCATCTATCTCATTGGTACCCTCAGGCTATCTTTAATCGGGCTTTACTGGACTTTATCGTGCACTAAACTTTATTCCTTTATCCTGTATCTGTACATTGTGGATGGCTTGATTGTAATCATGTATGTTTTTTTCGCTGACTGGATAGTACGCAGCAAAACAGATTTTCACATGGGTTGGGAAGGGTCTGAAGAAGGGTCCCGACCTGAAACTTCACCTATCCATGTTCTCCAGAGATGCTGCCTGACCCACTGAGTTACTCGAGCATCTTGTATAAGAAAAAAAATGGAGTTAATATCAGAGCTGAACAACCTGTCCATTTCTGATATAAATGGAGTCATATTTTTATCTGTCGACCTGTCAATTGCTGGGTGTTTAGTCCAGGCCTCTGGGTCCCCACTCCAGTAACTCATTCACTGCCACACTGCCCAAGTGTTGGGAAAGGTTTGCCAGGTTAGTCAGGTCAGGGTGTGCAAAGGCCTGCAGATGTGGAGAGATGAGGTTATGGAAGCCCTCAGAGATGAGAATGAAGTTATTACAAATTAAAGATAGACACAAAATGCTGCAGTAACTCAGCGGGACAGGCAGCATCTCTGGAGAGAAGGAATGGGTGACGTTTCGGGTCGAGACCAATCTTCAGACCAATTCTTCAGACGAATTAGCTTTCCGTGGAGATGCAGTCTTGAGGTGTTTAGTGAGTGGTGGAAGACAGAATGAGTTGGAGCTTGGGAGGTTAGAGAGGACAGTTGGAAAGCTGGGACACAGATGTGTTAGGGTTAACGTGGAGAGCGCAGTTGTCGGATTTCAAAGCGTGAATCTGTTTCTCTGGCCTGCTGCTGTCAGGGGTTTGAACTTGGTAAATGATGGCAGTGCACTTTCAGCAACACAGCTGCAACCAGGCGACAGCGCTGGACCAGACTCGTATATCACACCATCTCATCTCCTGCCACTGACAGACAAATGCAAATTCCTCTTCAGCAACTTGTGGTGTCCCGAGTGCTTTGGTCGGCATCATAATTCATTTTAATTACCAGAAATCATCCAATTGGGATAAAATATTAATAACTTTTTGCTCAGGCTGTGCTGCTGTCTCCATGACTGAAATAAACAAGTAGGGAGTTGGTATTCTTGTACCTACATTGCTCACACAGTTGTGTTCTCTTTACTGCTGGAGGAGTTGGAAGAGTGACGCAGCTGGTAGAGCTGCTGCCTTACAGCACCAGAAACCCAGGTTCAATCCTGTCTTCGAGTGCTGTCTGTGTGGAGTTTGCATGTTGTCGCTGTGATAGCCTGTTTCCTCTGGGTGCCCTAGTTTCCTCCCACATTCCAAGTGGGCTTGTAGGTTAATTGGCTGCTCTTAATTGCCTCTCATGTGGAGGGAGTGGATGAGAAAATGGAATAACATTGAACTAGAGTGAGCAGGGTGATCGATAATCAGCGTGCACTTGTTGAGCCAAACGGCCTGTTTCCATGCTGTATCTTTTAATCAATCAATCAGGTGGGTCTGTCTTTGAGTGGTGGTGAGGGCAAGATCAGGGGCAAGTGGGCAGCATATAACTTCTCTGCATCACCGTTTAGAAGCAGGGCAGTCTGTTATTGCCAGATTACGTCAGAAGCTAGTTTTATATTTCTGAATGATTACCATCAGAATTTTATGTTCTGCAAGATGGATATTCGGGACCCTGGGTGCATGTTCTGCTTGTGAAAAATGTGACAAAATCATATTGCATCTGAAACTATCAACCTGGAAGAGATAATCTTATCTCGATCACAGGCCTTTGCACTTTATCCTTTTTTTGATTGAAAGATGCAGCATGAAAACAGGCCCTTCGGCCCACCATGCTGAACATTGATGGCCTGTTCATGCTAGTTCTACTTTAAATCACTTTTGCATCCATTCCCTGCACACTAGGGGCAATTTACAGAGACCAATTAATCTACAAACCCACACATCTTTGGGATGTGGGTGGAAACCGGGGCACCTGGAGGAAACCCACATGGTCACAGGGAAAATGTGCAAACTCCACGCAGACTGCACTTGAGGTCGGGATCGAATTTGTGTCTCTGGCTCCGTGGCACAGTGGCTCTACCAGCCGCGCCACTCTGGCGTTTTTTTGCTACAATTAGACAACGTAAAGGTATGAGGAGTGCATTTATTAGAAGCTTCTGTGTACTAAAAGCAGCTGTACCCTTTCCTGCCTCGCCAAGCAATTCACTTATTGATGTCAGAGTATTCTTTTATGCGTGTGGAACTGGGCTTGTTTCCCAGTATCACTGCGTGACTTGGTAACCTGAGGAAGCGATGGCCCAGTTTGTTAGGCAATCTCCGCTTACATTTCACAGTGTGGGTTGCTGTCCTCGTATCTTACAGTGTGTTGAAGGGAAGCTGGAGCCGACCCCTTGATCCTCTTGCCTGGGGCAGTGTATGCAGTGCTGAGTCCTGTGGAGGTTTAAGCACCCTGATCACACAGCTGGAGTGCATTCAGATATGAAGACTGTGCTGAAGGCTCTGCATGGAAACGTGATAGGAAAGGGCTGGCTGCCCACACAGTGGGGCAGTTTAATTGCTTTCAGCTGCATTCTGATTAAAATGCTGTGTTTACTGGGATCCTTTCATCTGAGGCTGAAGATAACTTCAGCGCCAGGCAGCCCAGTGGGTGCAGTTCTTAACAGGGCCAGATGAGGGAGCAAGGGAGCTGAGCCTGCTCAGAGATTAACTGGTAATGATCAATGGAGTTAACGGCCTGTCCCAATTTTAAGGCAACTGCTGGCGACTAGGCTGTCGCTGACAGTTCGCCGGGGTGTCGCGGGCATGATCGTGAGGAGTCTTCCAAAAATCGTAGTGGATCTCAGCGCGTCGCTGAGAAACCATCCTGTTTGAAATTTCTCAGCGCCAGCTGGCTTGTCGCCAGGTATCGTTGCTTATTGCGGGCGCTGTCGCATGCTGTCCCCAGGTTTGATAGGTTCTCTTAGATGCATTTAATAGCACATTATATTAAAATAAGTAAAGTCATTTCAAAATACCATAAAATGCTTGTGTTTAACCAATTTATTTACCGTCAGGACATTTGACAGGTAAATTGGAGGCAACAGTTTGACGGTCAGGTAAGCGTGGGAATTTTGGCGATGTTTATGGCCATCAGCCATTACATTTAAAGTGGGCTCCCAACCCAGATATGCAACCCAAAAACCTTCCTGTACATTTTCAAAGAATGCCCACACACTTTTCACAAAAATCCACTTAACCACTTAAAAAATATATATTTTTAATACAGCTATTAGTAAACTGGAAGTAAATCCAGTTTATGCCTTGTTACAGTGAAGCTTGGTTTTTAAGTAACCCATACAAGATGTTATAGTTCAAAACTCTCAAGTACGTACTGACTTGTCAGTGATTTCAGCGAAAATTAGGACGCCGGAGAAGCATTGACAGCGTGGGAATTTCGCAATGTTCCCGAAGACGGTGTAATCTCAACCTGACTCGGCATTGTCGTGGGGTAAAAGAACATTTTGGTGATCTGCTATGACTTTGACAGTCGCCGGCAGTCGCCAAAAGAATCGTGAACCCAGGCGAACCCAGTGGGTGAAGGCTTCCAAGGGCTTCTAGAGAATCAACAGCATCTGAGCTTGGGGATCTCTTCACTCCCCTCCCCCCTCTGCCTGTGCAGAAGTTGCTGTCATCTGTTCAAAACCAATTCACGAGCAGGGAACATGAGCACATTGGTGATCGCATTTCATTGTTCCAGTTCCCTGATCAAACTCACCCCTTCCAGTCAAGAGAGTGTTTAATTGTCATGTGTACCAATAACACCACAAAGAAATTCTGACATGCAGCAACATAACAGGTTTGTAAACGCAATACATGTAGATATTATAAAAACAAACATTTAATATAAAAATAAGCTCAATACTAGTGCTAAACAGCCTGTTGTCCTTATTGCAGCTAAAGACAGCTCGTAGATCATAGGTTAGTGAGGGAAGGACCTGCAGATGCTGGTTTAAACCGAAGGTAGACACAAAACGCTGGAGTAACTCAACGGGACAGGCAGCACCTCTGGAGAGAAGGAATGGGTGACATTTTGGGTCGAGATCCTTCTTCAGACAAAGGGTCTGAAGGAAGGTTTCAATCATAGGTTAGTGTTGTGTAGCTTTTAAGAGCTATTGAGAAGGGAATTCACACACCCCAAGCACAGCATTGTGTGGAAATTCAGCCCAGATGTGAGGTAAATGAAAGAAGATGAAAGAGATTTGGATCAAATAGTTGGCAATGTAAGCGAGGCATGTGATTTTCATTTGTGTTTCCCACCAGTCTGGGGAGATGGATATTGCCCTCTTCAGGCATATTTTATCCCTATTGATCTCAACTTAATTGAAAACAAAAGTTCCCAAATTTGTGCTAGGTAATGAATCAAAACACCGTTCTCCTTTCTTTAAATAATAGCATTTTGTACATTCATCCCTGCTGACTTTAGACCTAGTAGCGAGTGGGCTTGGTGCATGAAAGCTAATCACAGGCTTGGCAAACTCCCCTTTCAGAATAGTCTAATTGGTGGGGCCCTAGCGGTGTACATATCGACTATTTTCAACATGCTTAGCTTGTTGTTAGTTTAAATTTGCAATCCATTTCCTCTAATGAAAGGACTCGGGAAGGTAAACTCTCCAGCTCCTACTTTGAGAGCAATCCTTCAATTCCATTTTTATTTCTCAGCACTATGTATGCAAACTAACAAACTGTGTGTCGTAGTCCCAGGCCAGAACTGCCATCTTATGGTCTTTGGAGGTACTGCATTGTACGATCCAAGCTTTTCAGAAAACAAGTTTTCTGAATTAGTCATAGATTCATTCATACAGCACGGAAACAGGCCCTTTGGCCCAACTCGCCCATGCCATCCAAGAACTCCCATCTCAGCTAGTTCCATTTGCCTGCGTTTGGCCCATATGCCTCTAAACCTTTCCTATCCATGTACGTGTCCAAGTATAATTTAAAGTTTAGGAAGGAACTGCAGATGCTGGTTTCCACCAAAGATAGACACAAAATGCTGGGACACGCAGCATCTCTGGAGAGAAGGTATGGATGATGTTTCGGGTCAAGACCCTTCTTCAGACTGGAGAACTTCAGAACTAGACTCAGTTTTCTCCAGAGATGCTGCCTGTCCCACAGAGTTAATCCAGCATTTCGTGTCTATCCCAAGTATATTTTAAATGCTGTTGCCTCAACTACCTCCTCATGCAGCTCGTTCCATATCCCCAATTACAGCAAAATATAAACTGTCAGAAGACTCATTTGGTCAGGCAGCATCTGTGGAGGTAAAGGGATGGTCAACATTTTGGGTTGCAACCCAGCATTGGGAGCAATCTGAATTTCAGCTTTGGATGTCTCAGGGTGTTTAATAACCAGTGAAGCATTGGCAAAGTGGACAATCCAAGGAAGTTTCCACTTCAGAACATCTCAAAGCAGGAATCGACAGATGGTGAAAATAAAATGAAAATAGAAAATGCTGGAGGAACTCAGCATCAGTGGAAAGAGTAATTTTTCAGCCCAGTGATCTTTCTAATGAAAGGTTAATTTGAAGCATTGGCTTCTATTTCTCTTTGCATAGATATTGCCTCACCTGGTGAGAAACTAAAGTATTTTCTGTGGGGAAGCCACACTTTACAGAGGATTTGATCAGGTTACTGTTCAGAGTGTCACAAAAAGCTGGAGTAACTCAGCGGGACAGGCAGCATCTCCGGAGAGAAGGAATGGGTGACGTTTCAGGTCGAGACCCTTTTTCAGACCTGACTCGACCAGAAACATCACCCATTCCTTCTCTCCAGGGATGCTGCCTGTCCCGTGGAGTTACTCCAGCTTTTTGTGTCTATCTTTGGTTTAAACCAGCATCTGCTATTCCTTCCTACACTGTTCCTACACTGCCATTTGTACTTAGAAAAATCAATAAAATTTGATAGTTAAATAATAGCTAACTATGCTAGATGCACAGTTTCTTGCCCAGATTAGGTGAATCGAGGACCAGAGGACATAGGTTTAAGGTGAAGGGGAAAAGATTTCATAGGAATTTGATGGGAAACTTTTTCACATAAAGGGTGGTGGGTGTATGGAACAAGCTGCCAGAGGAGGTAGTTGAGGCTGGGACTATCCCAACGTTTAAGAAACTGTTAGACAGATACATGGGTAGGACAGGTTTGGAGGCAGCTGGGACTAGTGTAGCTGGGGCATGTTGGCCGGTTTGAGTAAGTTAGGCTGAAGGGTCTGTTTCCACACAGTATCAGTCTATGACTCTTCAGAAGTAATATTTCTCATTCAGTGTGGGATGAGAAGTATATACACTGATAGATGCTGAGTAGGTTCCCGTCTGCCAGCAAGTATCTGCCTTTAAGTACCTTCCAAAGTTCTGATACAATCTACACATTATACTTCACGTTGGCTGGTGGTTTGTGGTTTTTTTTAGATTTTAACGATACATCATGGAAACGGGCCTTTCAGCCCACTGAGTCTACGTCAACCATCTATCACATGTCCACACTAGTTCTGTGTTTAGTTCAGTTTAGTTTAGAGATACATCATGGATCCAGGCCCTTCGGCCCACTGAGTCCACGCCGACCAGCGATCACCCCATACACCGGCACTAAACTGTACACAAGGGACAATTTAGTTTTTACCGAAGCCAATTATCCTACAAACCAGTATGCTTTTAGAATATGGGAGGAAACCGGAGCACCCAGGGAAAACCTATGCGGTCACGGAGAGAACATACAAACTCCGTACAGACAGCACCCGTTGTCAGGATTGAACCCGGTTCTGGCGTTGTAAGGCAGCAACTCTACCACTTTCTCATCCACTCTGTGCACTCGAGGTTCAATTTACGGAAGCAAATTAACCTACAAACCCACACGTCCTGGGAACATGGGAGGAAGGTTTTCTGAATTCATAGTCATACAGCACTGAGACAGGCCCTTTGGCCAAACTCGTCCATTGCCAACCAAGATGCCTCAACTAAGCTTGTCCCATTTGCCCACGTTTGGCCCTTATCCCTCATAACTCCCTCCTCGGGCAGCTCATGCCAAATGCCCATTTACAACAAAATATAAACCGTTAGAAGACTCAGCCGGTCAGGCAGGGAAAACCCACAGGGAGAACATGCAAACTCCGCACAGACAGTGCCTGAGGTCAGGATCGAACCAGGTCTCTGGCACTGTGAGGCAGCAGCTCTAATTTTAACTTTGCATGTGTAGTGGTTGATGTTTCTACCTCCCAATGGAAAATGACATCTTTCTGTTAGGTGTTATCTGCTGATTTGACTAACTTTCATTGTTGTTCATTGTTGTTCAGAGCCCAAGATAGCAGAGTGCGGTAATATCAAAGCTAAATAAAGGATTTCGAGTCAAAGTCACAGAGTATAGAATTGGGCTGTTCAATGCACCTACTACCAAGCACCAATCCTGCATAATAATAATTTTTATGATTTATTGATTGATGGATACAGCATGGAAACAGGCCCTTCAGTCCACTGAGTCCACACCGACCATCGATCACCCCTTCTCACTAATCCTATGTTATTCCAGTTTTGCATCCACTCTCTGTACACTAGGAGTAAATTGCAGACCGTACATTCCCCACATTCTTGCCACAATCCTGCCAACTTCCTCAGATCCTACACACGAGCGGTAATTTGCAGTGGCCGGGCTGATAGGGTTCTCCTGCTGAAGCTGATTCTGATTTCTGCCTCAAAGTTGACACAAAGTGCTGGAGTAACAGAGCGGGTCGGGCAGCATCTCTGGAGAACATGGATACGTGACGTTTCAGATCAGGATCCTTGAATCTGAAGAAGGGTCCCAACCCGAAATGTCATCTCTCTGAGTTCTCCTGTGATGCTGGCTGACCCCGCTGGGTTATTCCAGCACTTTGTGTCCTTTCTTGTAAACCGGCATCTGCAGTTCCTTGAGTCCACATTCTCAAAGTTGTAATGAATTGTGATACGAAGGTGACATATTCATGTCCCACGGGTATTGAAAATTGCTGCATCGCACTTCCCTCATCATGGAGGGAACTACGACTGGAATTCCCACCAGCAGCACAGCGGGATCACCTTCACCACATGGACTGCGGTGTTTGAGGTTTGCCGCAATCACTCTCTCAAGCTGTAGCCTTTAATCCCTGGTCCTGCCAGTGACGCCCAGACCCCAGTCACTGACTGAGATATAGTAGTTGGGAAAATAATTAAATCAGGTTCACTGGCAGTGTCATGTAATCTTAACAGGCTCACTCCTTTGCTCATTATGTCCGAAAAGGAAGCCACTACTGACTTCACCTGATTCTTTTGTTGATCACGTTCGGCTCTGACCCAGTGTCAGAGGGTCTGGATAATAAGGAGGAGATGTGCACCAACTAGTGAATCGTGAGGGAATCAAATGATGCAGTTCATTTTGGACAGAGAAACAAGAAATCGCTCGCTGCCACAAAGAAGTAAGAAATGAAACAGAGGACTGAAATATGGGGCAAAATAGGGCAAATAGGATTAGGGCATATTGGTCGGCATGGACAAGTTGGGCCGAAGGGCCTTCTTCTGTCCTGTATGACTCTATAAGAGGGGTAGCAGGGAAGGATGAGCTAGGAGCAAGAAATACAAACCACTGAACATTGATCAGAGATTAAGAGAGCAAACCAACTGCCCTGGAGAAGAACAGAAGCCAGCCGTGCAAAAAAGGAAGCCAGCCGTCCTTTGGTTATTAGGATCCAGGAAGCTAGTTAGCCCATTGAGTCAATGACAGCTCTCAGTACAGCATTCCCATTTGTCCCATTCACCCTCTCCTTACTATCCCAGTAGTTCTGCAATACTGTCACTCACATGCTCATCAACACACTGGGCAGGATGACACAATAGCAGGGCAAGGAGAGTTAATCCAGTGATCTGGGTTTGATCATGACCTTCAAGAAGTTTCATGTACTCCTTCTCCATATTTTTTCCCCCTGGGTGCTCCAGTTTCCCAAGGGCACGGTGGGTGGCAGGTTAATTGGCTGCCGTAAACTTCACCTCTTCTAGGTTGGTGGCAGAATTTGATGAGAGGATAGGTTGTCAGGAATGGAAGTGGTGGGATAGTTTTGAAATCTGGGCATGGACACAATGGGAAAATGGCTTCCTTCTAAGCCATAAGAAAATATTTGTAAAAAGTCAAGAATTAGCTAATAAGTTAAATAATCTGTATAAACTAAATTATAAACCACTAATTAAAAAAATTGAGGAGGACTTGAAGAAATGGATGAATCTTCCAATTACATTGCTAGGGAGAGTGAACTGTATTAAGATGAATATTTTTCCGAGGTTACAGTATTTATTCCAAACACTGCCTATACCTTTACCAAATAATTTTTTTCAAGAACTGAACAAAATTGTGAGAAATTTTATTTGGAAAGGTAAAATGCCAAGAGTGTCTATGGAAAAATTAACATGGACATTTGAATTAGGTGGACTGCAATTACCAAATTTTAAAAATTACTATCTGGCAGCACAAATAAGTTTTATTTCATCCTTTTATCAAGAGGGTGGAAAAACAGCATGGGTTAAAATTGAAATGGATAAAATAAAAGAACTATGCCCAGAAGAATTTATCTATAAATGGGAAGCGAAGCTATTAGTTAAGGATCAAGAGTCACCTTTGCTAAAACATTTAATTAATATATTGTTGAAAACAGTTAAAGCTAATGATAAAAGATTTTTTCTAACAGCTAAAACTCCATTAGTAAAAAATAGATTACTGCCGTTTGCTTGGAATAATCAAATATTACAAGTCTGGGAACAGAAGGGCATTAAACATATAGGAGATTGCTACGAAGGAAATAATTTTTTGACATTTTCTCAATTGAGAAACAAATATCAAATTCCAGGGAATAGTATTTTTTTCTATTATCAATTACAATCTTTTTTAAGGGAAAAGTTAGGTAATTCAATGTTTTTATTTCAAATTAAAGGAATTGAATCCCTGATTCAGGGCAAGGGAACTAAAAAAATTATATCTTCAATGTATAAATTGTTACAAAAATCTAGTCCAAAGACAGGAATTCAAAAATCAAGACAAAGATGGGAAACAGATCTGAATATTAGCATTGATGAACCAAGTTGGGAAAGATTATGTTTAGAAAGTATGAAAAATACTATTAATGTGAGATATAGTTTAGCACAATACAATTTTTTACATCAACTATATTTAACTCCGAAAAAATTAAACAATTTAAATCCAAATTTACCTGAAATTTGTTTTAGATGCAACCAGGATGTGGGTACTTTTTTACACTCCACATGGGCATGTCCGAAGGTAACTCCTTTTTGGAAAGACCTAAAAAACTTTTTGGAACAATTGATGAATAAGACCATACCATTGGATTCAAGGTTGTTTTTATTGGGAGATACTAAAGGAATATTTCCAAGATTAATTTTAGATAAATATCAGGAAAGATTTCTCAAAATAGCAATAGCAATAGCAAAAAAATGTGCGGCGGTCACTTGGAAAGATCACAATGAAATAAGAATTGCAAGATGGTATGCAGAAATGAGTAGTTGTATCCCATTAGAAAAAGCTACTTATAATCTGAGAAATAAATATGATTTCTTTTTGAAACTTTGGAACCCATTCACTTTAAAACTAGGATTAAGAATTGGAAATATTTAATTTCAGGATTGTTTTGATACCCCTAAAAAGAATTTAATAAGAAATTAGCCGGAAGTGTTTCCTTCTTGTCTCCAGGTTTCCTTCTTTCTTCTTTCTTTCTTTCTTTCCTTTTTTTTATTTAATTTTTTTTATCTTTCTTTTTCTCCTTTTTCCTCTTTTTTCTAACTGGGGGGTGGGGGGGAGGGGGGTTGTGGGTGGGGAGATAATACAGAACAATACAAGTATAATCGAATTTAAAATGTATAATCGAATTTATAATGTAGGTACCATCGCGTACTATGAGTTCATACATGTATTTGTTTTGTTAAAATTTAAATAAAATTAATAAATAAAGAATTAGCTTCACTGTTGGACTTCACATGGGGACCAGCGAAGGGAGGATGGAGACAGATGACTCAGATACCCAACAGATCTTAGACATTTGCATTCATCATGTGTGGGTCACATGTCCAAAACGTATTGAAGACAAGGAACTGCAGGTGTGAACAAGAGTCCTGACCTGAAATGTCACCTATCCATTCACTCTACAGATGCTACCTGACCTGCTGTGTTACTTAAACACTTCAATACAGCATGGAAATAGGCCCTTCGGCCCACTGAATCCATGCCGACCACCGATCACCCATTCACACTATTCTATGTAATTCCAGTTTCTCATCCACTCCGTGCACATTAGGGGCAATTTACAAAGGCCAATTAACCTGCAAACTTGTATGTCTTTGGGATATGGGAGGAAACTGGTGCACCTCCTCTAACCTCATCTACTGCATCCAGTGTTCCTGATGTGGCCTCCTAATACATCGGCAAGACCAAGCATAGACTCAGCCGCCATTTTGCTGAACATTTGCACTCGGCCCACCAAGGCCCACTGGATCTCCCAGTTGCAAACTATTTTAACTCCTCTTCCCATCCCCACACTGACCTTTCTTTCTTGGGCCTCCTCCATTTCCAGAGTGAGGCCACACGCAAACTGGAAGAACAGCATCATATATTTCACTGAGGTAGCTTACACCCCAACAGTATGAACATTGAATTTTCCAATAACGTCTGGCTAAACCACCCATCTCCTCTTTTCTCTACTCCATCCCCTCCCGCCCCCACAACAAATTTCCTCCCATTGTCTTCACAATCCACAACTCTTCAAAGCAGTCTCATACCTACAGTTCTTATCTCTGGCCTTTGTTCCAATCATCTGCCTGTCAAAAAAAAAACCCTCGCCTGTGTCGACCTGCCGCACTTTGTCCTCCCTTCCCCCCTTTTCCAGCTTACTTCTCCCCACTACAAACAGTGTGAAAAAGGGTCTCAACCCTAAACATCACCTATCCATGTTTTTCAGAGATACTACCTGACCTGCTGAGTTACTCCAGTATATTGTGTCCTTTTCCGCTTAATTCCATGACCTGTTGTGTGAGAACCGGAGATTTGAGCTTTGTCCACCAGGTGGTGCTGCTGGACTGCAGGCAGCACTGTGGCACCAGCCCCTTCAGGAGAGGAAGTGCTTGGGTTTGATGCCATTCATTAATAACTTTCCAGTTTTCGTCACAAAAATGATTTGTTCTGTTTCCTGAACCAATATGAGGAGCCTAAAATTTTAAAGCAGTATATTTAGTCAAGTCATTTAAATTTTGATTTCCAGCATTCCTTCCAAGAAAGACAAGAATCAGGTGTTTTATTGTCATATGTCCCAGAACGGAACAATTAAATCTTATTTGCAGCAGCACAACAGATATGTAAACATGAGATGGACACAAAATGCTGGAGTAACTCAGCGGGACAGGCAGTGTCGCTGGCGAGAAGGAACGGGCGTCGCTTCGGATCGGAAACCCTTCTCCAGATGCTGACTGACTGACAGAGGCTGCTGACTGTGTGGAGTTTGCACGTTCCTCCTGTGCCCGCATGGTTTTCCTCCAGATGCTGTGGTTTCCTCCCATGTCCCAAAGACATGAGTTTGTGGGTTAATTGTCTGATGTAAATTCTCCCTCGTGTGTAGGAGAGGATGAGAAAGTGGGATAACCCAAGGGGTTGGACACGTTAGAGGCAGGAAACATGTTCCCAATGTTGGGGGAGTCCAGAACAAGGGGCCACAGTTTAAGAATAAGGGGCAGGCCATTTAAAACTGAGATGAGGAAAAACTTTTTCAGTCAGAGAGTTGTGAATCTGTGGAATTCTCTGCCTCAGAAGGCAGTGGAGGCCAATTCTCTGAATGCATTCAAGAGAGAGCTGGATAGAGCTCTTAAGGATAGCGGAGTCAGGGGGTATGGGGAGAAGGCAGGAACAGGGTACTGATTGAGAATGATCAGCCATGATCACATTGAATGGCGGTGCTGGCTCGAAGGGCCGAATGGCCTCCTCATGCACCTATTGTCTATTGTCTATTGTCTATAACAGAGAACTAGTGTGAATGGGTGATTGATGGTCGGCCTGGAGTCGGTGTGACATAGGGCCTGTTTCCATGCTGAATTTCTAAACTCTAAACTCTTGAAGTGCTGGAGTAACACAGCGGGTCAGGCAGCATCTATGGAGTGAATGGATAGGTGTCATTGCAAGTGGGGACTCTAAAGCAGGTGATCAGAATTGAAGGGAAGAGGGAGGCAGTGGAGTTATTATGGAAAGAGATTTCAGGAGAGAGATGCAGTTGGGCGGTGGATGAGTGTTGGGGTTGGTGATCACTGGGCAGTGAGAAAGAGTCAGCAATGCCCACACCGGCAGGAGCAGTGAGATTGTTCAGTGGAGAGGGATGGAATGAGTGCTGATGTGCCACAGGAGGAGATCAGAAGCCAGGGCTCTACTGCAGGTCTGGATCACTGTATGGGTGAGGTGTGAAAGGCCCTAGTGAGGCTTTGTGGTTGGATTCCAATGGTCTCGGAGACTGAGAGGGTGCAGAGGTCAAGGGGGAGTTTGGTTCCATTGAGGTGACAGCGGGGGAGAACGTTGGACATGATGGACGATGCCAGGGCCTTGCCAGTGATGGTTGGCTCCTGCAAGAGGAAAATGTGCATGTGATCAGGAGTCCGACAGGAATGGGCACAGCGCCCGGTTGCGTGGAAGTGCCTGATGTTGGGAGGTGGGGCGGAGAGGTGGGGGTGTGGGAAAGAGAGGAATGAGGCATTTTGTGGCGGGAATCTGAAATGAAGCTCCCATCAATGGGCGAGAGAGCTTTGTAGAGTTCAGGAGGTCACGAGTGAGCAAAAAAAATTTCAGTCAGAGACTTGTAAATCTGTGGAATTCTCTGCCTCAGAAGGCAGTGGAGGCCAATTCTCTGGATGCTTTCAAGAGGGAGCTAGATAGAGCTCTTAAGGATAGTGAAGTCAGGGGTATGGGGAGAAGGCAGGAACGGGGTACTGATTGTGAATGATCAGCCATGATCACATTGAATGGCGGTGCTGGCTCGAAGGGCCGAATAGCCTCCTCCTGCGCCTATTGTTAAAAAAAAACTCGCATCCCTTAATATTAAGTGACAAATTCTTATAATCGTGGCCAGGTTCAGCAATAACTTGCATACAAAGGTTGTTAGGTATAGCAAAAAACACAAAGTGCTGGAATAACTCAGCCAGTCAGGCAGTATCACTGGAGAACATGGATAGGGGATGTTTTGTCTTGAAACTGATTGTAGTGGATTGATTGATTGATAGATGGGTGGACAAAGGCCAGAGACGAAAAGGAGACAGAGGGCTGTGAGATAATGAGGTGTAAATTGTTCAATTGTGTGGCCAGAGGAAGGGATATAGGTGGAAGAGGACAGGGGAAATGAGAAATTAGGGCTGGAGAGTGGGAGAAATGGGTGCACATTGAGGTGGGACATGGGGAAGAGAGGGGAGAAATAAAGAAAAGAGGGTATTTATGGGTTATTTATCTAAAATTGGAGAATTCAGTGTTCATATCCTGTTGGGATGTAAGCGATGCTGTTCCTTCAGTTTGCATGCGGCTTCACTTTGGCACTGGAGGATGCCCAGGACAGAAAGGTCAGTATGGGAATGAGAAGGGGAGTTAAAATGGTTAGCAATGGGGAGATCCAGCAGGCCTTGGTGGACTGAGCACAAGTGTTTGGGGAAACAGTCATCTAGTCTACGCTTGGTCTCGCTGATCTAAAGGAGATCACATTGGGATTATGATCCTAAATTATTTCTATCTTCGTTCACATCGGAGATCGGTTCCTCTTGCCCAGGAGTAGGGGAATCGAGAATCTCATTGAAAACTGGACATTTTCCAAATGTGTAGGAAGGAACTGCAGGTGCCAGATTAAACCGAAGGTAGACACAAAATACTGGAGTAACTCAGCGGGTCAGGCAGCATCTCTGGAGAGAAGGAACGGGTGACGTTTCGGGTTGAGACCTTTCTTCATACAAAGGATCTCGACCCAAAACGTCCCCCATTCCTTCTCCCCAGAGATGCTGCCCGTCCCGCTGAGTTACTCCAGCACTTTGCGTCGATCTTTGGACATTTTCCAACCTTTGTTATATATTTTTATGGAAATAACGCGGTAAAGGGTGTGTTGTGTGTGTGATTTGACTTTGCGGTTTTGCAGGTTTTTCTCGATTAGACCAACATTAGGAGATGATTCTCTCGGTTACCTGTTTCACAAAATGCTGGAGTAACTCAGCGGGTCAGGCAGCATCTCAGGAGAGAAGGAATGGGTGACATTTTGGGTCGAGAACCAGAGGACATAGGTTTATGGTGAGGGGGGGTAAGATTTAAAAGGAACCTGAGGGGTAACTTTTTTACACAAAGGGTGGTGGGTGTATGGAATGAGCTGCCGGAGGAGGTAGTTGAGGCAGGTGATAGAGCAACATTTAAGAAACATTTAGACAGGTACATGGATAGGACAGGTTTAAAGGGATATGGGCCAAATGTAGGCAAGTGGGACTAATGTAGATGGGACATGTTGGCCGGTGTGGGCAAGTTGGACAAAGGGCCATTCAGTGTGGAAACAGGTCCTTCCATGACACTATTGAGAATTAAAAACAAAACTGTACATAAATTGAAAATAAATGGTAATATGGTTAAAAATATACATCAAGTCCCCTCCTACCCCTCATTCTGTAAGACGTACCATCTCACACCACAGAGCTGCATCACAACCTCTGCAGTCTGGCAAGCTGCAGTGACAGCATTAACCAGTTTTGTAAAATTCATCTTCCTTTACTTGCACAATGACGCAGTTCGTAGAGCTGCTGCCTGACAGCTCCAATGGCCATGTTTAATCCTGACCAGCCTGTTCTCCTCAAGTCTGGGTGTCTTTCCCCAGCTGCTCGAGTTTCATCCCACACTTCAAAGACGTATGGGTTAGTCCAATATTTGGCCTCTTTAAAATTGCCCCTCTTGTTGAAGTGAGTTGTAGCACCTGTGGGGGTAGCTGAGGGGAACATGGGAAGAACATACTGAGATTAGATTAATGTAAATGGTTGCTTGATGGTTAGCATAGACATGTTGGGCTGAAGGGTTAGTGTCCATGGTGTATGACTATTTGACTCTATTAACCTTACCTGCCTGACCTGATACTAAGGTGCTAATCACAGCACTGCTCACCTGAGCAACATTGACCCATTTATATTCAAGTGAGACAACTCAGGATTCCTCTCTGCATTCTGAAATTGAACACCGTGACCCACTTAGCAGCTTTGATGAGCATCAAATTCTTACTGTATCCGGAGGGCATGGGATATCAAGGCAGAAGACAGCTCATAGAGGTAAACTAACGGAGCACTGATGGGAGGTCAAGCCAGGGATCTTTAAGTTTGAGGTAATGAAGTGGAATCTGTGAAATTTGTTTAAAAAACAGATATTTTCAGAACATATACATTAGATATGCTATTCAAATCACAAACTGCAGAGACAAGGGGGTCAAACGTAGCCATAATATATATTTATATAACTCCTTTAACGTGGCAAAGTGTCCCAAAATGGCACAGAGGACATTATCAAGTAGAAGTTGATGCTGGGGTGTGTAGGGTGATGTTATAGTTGATGGCCCAAAACCTGGGTCAAAGAGGTAGATTTTATAAACAAGGTTTATAAAGGAAATTCCATGGCTGCAGCCTGTCAGCTGAAAGCATTGCTGTCAATGGCAGAGCAATTAAGTTCAGGGATGATGAAGAGGCCGGTACAAAGTAATGATATTTTGGAAGTTAAAAATAGCGTTGAGCATAATAGCAGGGAGGTCAGTGAGTGAGAAGAATTTTAAAAGGAAGGCGTTTCTGACAAATTTATATTTTATAAGTAAGGCATAGACACTTGGGAAATAGTGGGTGATGGAGACAGCCCAATATGTAGGAAGAGTCCACAGCCCTTGAGGATTTCCAGGATTGTGACCCAGCAACAATGAAGAAATGACAATATATTTTCAAGTCAGGATGGTGTTTGGCAGCGAGGGCAACCTCCTGATGGTGGTGCTCCCATTCTTTTGCTGCCTTTGTCCTTCTAGCTGGTGGAGTTTGTGAACTTGCAAGGTGATGCCTAAGGAGTCTGCAGTGAATCCTGTAGATGGTACAACTGGCTGTGCATCGGAGCTGGAGTGAGTGAATGGTTGTGGATGGGATACCTATCAAGCGGGCTGCTATGTTTTTTTGTATGGTGTTGAGCTCTCTGAGTATCATTGAAGCTGCACTCAGCCAGGCAGGTGGAGAGTATTCCATCACACTGCTGACTTGTGCCTTATAAATGGCGGACAGACTGTGGTGAGCTAGGAGGTGACTTACTTGTGGCAAGATTCCTAGCCTCTGATCTGCTCTTGTTGTCACATTGTGTATGTGACCTCCCCAGTTTCTGGTCAATGGTGGCACCCTGGGATATTGATATTGGGGGATTCAGCAGTGCTTAGCCAGGGCGTGTCAGAGGATGGTAGCTGGATATTTTCTTGTTGGATATTGTCATTGCTTGGCACCTGTGAGGAATGAATAGTATTTGCCACCTGTCAGCCCAGGCCTAGGTATTGTCCTGGTCTACTGTATTTGGATGTGGACTGCTTCACTATCTGAGGAGTCACAAATGGTGCTGAACATTGTGCAATCATCAGTGAAAATGCAACCTTACCACTGAAGGAAGGTCACTGATGAAGCAGTTGAAGATGGTTGGGCCTAGGAAAACTACCCTGAGTAACTCCTGCAGAGATGTCCTGCAGATGATTTGATTATCTCGAACCACCAGAACCATCTTCCTTTCCAACCAGTGAAGGGCTTTCCCTCTGATTTCCATCGACACGGGTTTAGTCAGGGCTCCTGGAAGCCATATTGAATCAAATGCTGCTTTTTAGCCAAAGATAGTTATTCTCATTTAGATTTTGTCCATGCTTGGACTAAGGCTGTAATGAGTTGATGAACTGAGTGCATTTGGTGATACACACACTGAGCTGCAGTGTACAGGTTGCTGCTAAAGAAGTGCCATTTGATAGCACCATCGATTATCCCTTCCATGTCCTTGGTGATGATTGAGAGTGGACTAAGGGAGTAGTAAATTACCAGGTTGGATTTGTTTCCACACAGTATCTCTAAAGTCTATGCTCTGCTCAATTATCCATCAAACTTATTTCCTGCTGAAGCCTTTGACAACAGCAAAGATCTCAGCACTGATCCCTGCATTGCACCACCAGTCACAGATTTATAATCAGAGAAAAATCCTTCCCCAATACCCCTGCCTCCGATCACTCAGATAATTTTGAATGCAATTAGCCAGTTCACCTTAATCCCTTGTGGCTTTATGTTCTGGACCAGTCTGCCATGCAAAGCCTTGTCAAACACCTTATGGACAACATTGAGTGGTCATTCTTCATCAATTTCCTATGTTATGTCCATGTCATACAGCGTGGAAACAGGCCCAATTTGCCCACGTCGACCAACATGCCCCATCTACACTAGTCCCACCTGCCTGCTTTTGGCCCATATCTCTCTAAACCTGTCCTATCCATGTACTTATCTAAATGTTTTTTAAAACATTGCCTCAACCATCTTGTTCCATGCACCCACCACCCTTTACGTAAAAAAGTGACCTCTCAGGTTCTCCATAAATCTTTCCCTCCTCACCCTAAACCTATGTACATTGGTAATTGGAACTAGCCTTCCTCTCTCCACTATTCTCAAGCGCCTGGACTTGTTAAAAGTGACATTGACATTGACGTCCAGTTTCAGTGATTCCACTGACAATGTGAGAGGAATTGTGTGCCTGATGGGCTGATGATTGTCTCCAATGTAGATGAGAGCATTACCTGTGGATTTGTAGAATTGCCTGATGAATCACCGCGCTCATTGCATGCGCAAAGCTGCTCCCTGAACTCACCTGGTTGTGCTTTTTATTGTGAGTTCACTCTAGATTGTTCGAGTAACACTTGTTCTACAAATGTCTCAATGTGTCTTGCAAATAAGATTTCAGTACATTGTTAAAGAAATGTAGGCTCCTCTGCCAAGTCATTAGCAGCGAGTGCACCCTCAGGAAAACTCAGTGATAGTTATTTCCTAGGGTGAGGGAAAGAATGTATGTTGGTGCTGCAAGGTAGCTGGTCTGCCTTTTAGCATCTGTCTGGGTGAAATAAATTCTTGCTGATTCCTCCTACCTTTGTGAATTTTGTATTATGGTGTGACTATTATTACTGAAAACCTGAGGGCCATAAAGTTGTCCCACCTCCTTTTCTTTGCAGTCACCCTTGCGCTGCTTTGTAAGAGTCATACAATGAACAGAGCTCAAGGAACAATGTCACTTGGGGGGGGGGTCCTGTGTAACCCTGTGCTAAATCTGACATTGGCGGTTTCAGGCTGGTGTTCTCTATTAGAGCCATTGAGTGATACAGCGTGGAAGCAGGCCCTTCAGCCCAACTTGCCCACACCAACCGACATGTCCCATCTACACTCGTTCCCACCTGCCTGCGTTTGGTCCATATCCCTCTAAGCCTGTCCTATCCATGTACCTGTCTAATCTGTATACGAAAACTCTCGTTTGTTTGTTTGTTTGTTCCTGAACTACAGCCAAAACGGTACACGATAGCGTGACAATTTTAGGCCCACCTTTTTCACCGTTGCCCCTTTGGTGCTAATGGAAGAAGTTTCATTGAAATCGGTGTTATATTTTTAAATGTTATTCACATTTTAATGTTTAAATCCATCTCCTTGGGAGGGAGGGAGGGAGGGGATTGGAGGGGCTGAAGGAGGGAGGGGAGGAGGAGGATAAGGGGGGGTTGAGGGGGATGGAGTGGGGGTGAGGGGAAGGGGGAGGCGAGGGGGAGGGCAGGGGGTGGAGGGAGGGAGGTGAGGGGAGGGCGGGGAGGGGAGGGGAAGGGCGGGGGGGTAGGGGGGTGGAGGGAAGGGGGGAGGAGGATAAGGGGGGTTGCAGGGGATGGAGTGGGGGGTAGGGGAAGGGAAGGGAGGAGGGGAGGGTGGGGGAGAGGGTGCTGCACCAATGCAGGAGAGGATTGGGCCCAACGAGTCCATTTGGTCTCGTTGTTTCTTAAATGTTGCATTTATCTGGTTATTGAACTGTTTCAAATTATTCCACTTCTCAGTACATAGTCCAGCAGATGTGATCTTAGCGGATGGCTCTTGGCAGGGCAGGGCACAATAGCTTTGGGATGATGTTGCTATTTTATGCATGGACTCTGCAATGATGGAGGGTAGCGGGAGGCTGCTCCCACGGGGTCGGTGTGATCTGCACTGGCCATGAAGACCTGGGTCAGTGTTGAACGTATCCATAATGGATGGGAACCATGAGACACCCCCTCCAATAACCACAGCCAGTGAGATGGGAAATTTCATTGCAGATGAATTTTGCATGTTGCATTACTGCTGGCATTTGATGGATTTTATGTCAGAAAAACAGTATAAGAGGGAACAAGCTCCCACCACAAAATATTTTCCACCAATCACTAAGGCATCCAGAAATTTGCACCAAACTGCTCTGCTTTGGGGGTAATCCAACTTTAACCTGCACAGGGCTGTTGTTTTGGGGATTTGTGTAAACACATTTCCAGCACATTGCATCCCACCACAACAAATTCCCAAACTTACTGACTGCCAATGTTCTCACACAATCACTGTGACAAAACATTCCTTCACTTTGGCAGAAAAAAACCCCCACATCTATCTGAATATTGAGAGACTGCAGAGTTCACAGATGGATCAACTGGATTTACAACAGTTACAGACGTTTGTAGATAAGACATTTAGGCAGACATATGAACAGGCAGGGAATAGATCGATACAGATCGTGTGAAGGCAGGTGGGATTAAATTGACACCATGATCGGCACGGACATAGTGGGCTGAATGGTCTGTTCTTGTGCTGCACTATTCTATGTCTAATTATGAGTCACCAAGAGTTATCAGCCACAATTCCACTGTCCAATAATGTCTCACACAAGCCTCATTAAATGCTAGAAGTTTAATGCTAATGGGCACTGATCTTTGAGGCTGACCTGAAACACTAAAGCACAAGATTAATGGCCCAAAGCCTGAATTGGATTTGAACCCAGTGTCAAAAGTCCTCTGGTCCAGAAACAATACACTGCCAATTCAGTACTCCACAAGATCACCCAATATCATTCTTCCAAACCTGTTCCATTTCTCCTGAGCTGAGAAGAAGCCCCAATCCTTTTGATACTGGATTACTTTTGTGCTAACAAAAATGCAGTTTATCCAAATTTGTGTGGATGATCTAATGCTTCTGAAGTTAAAGCTCTCTAATGACATTTTATTGAATTCGTTTCTGTCTATTCAACATAAGGCATGGTTCAAGCTTGATACTTTCCTGTCAACCAGGCAGCCATAATTAATTTCAAAAATTGCTATTCACTGATGCATAGCTTTCTGATTGAAGTGTATTCAGCGCGTTTGTAGTTTAAAACTCTGTTGACCAGTGAAGAAGTGTTCTGATGGGTTTGGATGTAATCCAGTGGGAAAACTTATGGCTCTCTGTTTGCTTAACCCTTTGTGGTAATAGTAATTAATCAACGTTTGAGTGCTTTAGAGGCACTTAAGAGAGATTGTGCAGTGCAATAGGTTTGGCATGTTATCACGGTAAACCAGCGACGTGCTGAGTCCAACTGAAGGAAGGTAAATGATAGATTTAAGCAGCTTAACTGAACCAGCAACAGCAGCACTGTGATTCAGAGTGGTAAGATGATGGGTATAGTTACGTATGCGCGGAGCAAGAACGACCATGGTGTATGAAAGCACGGGTTTATTGAGTCACGGCAAACATGGTTGCGTCCGAAATGTGGCCGGGACCAAACACGTGAGTGTGCAACTCACCATCTGAATTCCCAAAACTTTGGCACCATTCATGACATGAGGGCAGGGGTGCATTGAAATCATCTCCTTGTGCCTGAATGTGACGTTGGGTCCATAGGAACTCAGCATTATCCTCGACATTATCCTGAGCCCCCCTTGGGTGGCATCTCATTAGGCGGCACGGTGGCGCAGCGGTAGAGTTGCTGCCTTACAGCGCCAGAGACCCGTTTTTCAATCCTGACTACGGGTGCTGTCTGAACAGAGTTTGTACGTTCTCCCGTGAACGGGTGGGTTTTTTTCCAGTTGGCTCCGGTTTCCTTCCACACCCCAAAGACCTACAAGTTTATAGGCTAATTGACTTGGTAAAATTGTAAATTGTCCCTTGTGTGTGTAGGATAGTGTTAGTGTGCCGAGATCGCTGGTCGATGCGGACGGTGGGCTGAAAGGTCTGGTTCCATGCTGCATCTCTAAACTAAACAGTCACATCCTCTGTCAACAGCTACTTGCCAATGCTATTCTGACAGTACCTTCAAAATTCTCTGGCAGCAGTGGAAAATTGTCCACATGGTTCTGAAACACACCGATATTGGAACTCTCAGTGCAAACCATGATATTGCTTGATCTAGATTAACAAAATTTAAATCAGACGTCAATGACCATGTGTGCAGGAAGGAACTACAGTTGCTGGTTTATACTAAAGATAGACAAAAAAAAGAAGGGTTCCGACCCGATAGGTCACCTATTCTTTTTCTCCAGAGATGCTGCATGACTCAATGACCATGTTCAGCCTGACACTGGAAACCCAACTTGGGTGGGGCTTCATCTGCTTACCTTAGAATGAAGTTGAATTGAATTGAAAACATTATTGTCACATATGACAAGTCACAGTGAAATTCTTTGTTTGCATAGCCAAGGCGTGCGAATAGTCGCCACATAAAGGGCACCGACAAAGTTACAAAGTATCCCCCACCGGGTCCTCCTTTGTTCTTGCTCCCTCCCACCCCCCATGGCAGTCCTCCCCATGCCGGGTCCTCCTTTGTTCTTTCCCCCCCCCCCACCCCCCATGGCAGTCCTCCCATGCCGGGTCCTCCTTTGTTCTTCCCCATCCCCTTACTGCAGTCCCCATCGCAGGTCCCTCTTTGTTCCCGGCGGCACTTCCTCTGGCTCTGTTCGACGCAGGCTCCAGCCGTGGGCACCGCCATTGTCCCAGGATCATCAACCTACAGGTACCAATCCCCATCTCTTTTCTGTACAGCTCCTGATCCCTACCCCAACGCCCCTCAGTCCTCTTTGCCCACGTAGCCTGATCCTCCAAAGCCTTGTCTGAGGTGCCAGTTTAACCCAATGCCAATGGGCCTCCTCATCCTTCTAAGTGCTGGACCCAACCAGGAAGTAACTGTGGAGATGAGGAACGTAGAGCCAGATCTGTCCTTTTTGTTTGCTTCGGCCACTGGACTCCGCATGGGCTTTGCAGCATTGTGTGCTAGGTTAAAGCACATGCGCGAGGCTCTCTCTCTCTCTCTCACACCTGCTTGAGGCTACATAATCACAAAAATGCTGAACTTGCTAAAGCTAGTAGTAATCAGTAGCCCAAACCGCAGAATGTTCCAGCTCGTCTTCAGAGGAGATAAACACAATGTATAAAGAACACAAACAGTAAACAGACGCCGACTAAACCTTGAACAATAGCATGTTAGGACCTTATAAGGGAAAACTGACTTAATTCCAATATTGATTGGTTGTGATACTTGTAAATAACTGTGAATTCTGCGGTTTTGGGGAATAAAGGGGGCTTAATTCTAGGGGCTGGTGAGACACGTTTCCACTGGCCCCGGAGTCCGCAACTCTGTGTGTGCTTTTAGAAACCTGTCTACGAGATCTCTAATAAACTAACAGGTAAAGTCTGTGCCATCTCTGATTATTGTCATCCAACTGACCGCGAACTCGACATAACTTCCACGAGATCTCCTGGTAACTCCCTGCAGCTCACTACATCAGGTAGTAGATGGGGTGAGGTACCTCAGCTGCTGCAGTTAAATGTCTGAAATCATTGTTATGAGCAGTAGAGAGGTCAGGGTCAAGACATTGCAGATGTCAAAGCAGAAGCTACTCAATACCTCATCATTTCCTTATTGTATTTTTCAGGGGCGTTATGTACGGCTTTGTCCTGGGGATGATCGAACTTGGACAGCTGGACAAGCTGGACTTCTACTTCACAGACTGCCTATTCTTTGGAGCTCTGATTTCAGCCACTGACCCAGGCAAGTAACGAAAAGAAAGACAGTGGGACCATGGGAGGCAGCTTTCCCTGAGATGTCCACACCACTGCCCTGGAGTGATTGCTAACTAACTCAACATCAGCAGTCGGGAGCCCTGTCCTCACTGTTCTATCACAGGGCCCCATCCTTCATCCGTCGTGTTTTTGATCTGGACATCCCAACTTCCTATTTCTCTGTACTTTGCAGAGAGCTGGCTGCTTGGACAAAGCTTCTGACTGCTTATTCTGATATCTTTTTATATGTCCCCAAGGTGGATTTTGTCCAATAATGTGACTATGAAGTGTCTTACAAGGCTAACATGGCACCATGTCAAAGAAGGACTGCAGGTGGGATCTTTTACTTTTTAGACTGTTAGATATGCAGTGTGGAAACAGGCCCTTCGGCCCACGGAGTCCACGCCAACCAGCAATCACCCCATACACTAACACTAGCTACACGCTTGGGCCAATTTACAATTTACAAACACAAGTCCTCATTATGCCTTCAGTTCCTCATATCTGCCAACATGGGGCGCAATTCCTGATACTCTACGATCAACTGCCTTGACCTTTGCTGCTCAACGGCAGAGTATGCATGCCCAATCTGGGAAAGATCAGTCCATGCTCAGAAGAATGATCCAGCCATCAATACAACCTGCTGCCTTATCACTGGATGTCTTAGACCAACATCAACTGACAGCTTATACATACTATCTGGTATAGCCCCATCAGAGATTCGTTGCAGTGCAACAAGCAGTAGAGAATGCCATCGCCAGACCACAGATGTACCACATCCCCTATTCGCCCATGAACCCGCAAAGAGACGGCTAAAGTCCAGGAAAAGCTTCCTCAATGAAGTTGAACCAAATGGTGAAGCTGAAGGTACTAGAGTTGCATTATGGGAAGAGAGACTAGCCAATCTCCCATCAACGACATCCATGTCCATCAGTGCCAAAGAAGAACCTCCTGGGGCCGAATCAAGCTGGGCTGAATAGAAATGCCTCAACAGACTGAGAGAGCTGGTACTGTTCGTTGTAAAGTGACTCTCAAGAAGTGGGGTGTTATATAGACACTGAAGACGTCACCTGCATATGTGGTACTGAACCACAAACTATGGAGCACCTATTGAGATGTCCTCTATTGGAGCATGAATGCAAAGCTGAGGACCTCGCAGAGAACAATGATATTGCTAAGAGTTGTGTTCAGTTTTGGCTGAAACACAATATCTAGCATGTGTGGACACGATAAGAAGAAGAATCTGCCAGCAGCTCTTCATGTGCTGGGCCTCCCAAAGAATGCCAGCACTATGGACTCCTGCAACAAGGCAAGAGTGTTACAATGAAGGTATCACTGGAGTGAGGTCAGCACATTTGTGCTCGTGTCTACAGCTGTGAAAGGCCAGTAATCCCATTGAACTTGTGCTGGCGTAGTGAAAACACCCTCAGTATTTCATTAAACTCTAAAGAGTAAAGTTAATTTCTATTGACCAGGAATATTGTTACCATACCATGCCGTTGTCAGATCCAGTTTAATGCGGAATGAGCAGACCTTTTTCACAAGACATCATGGTTCCGATTGTATAGCAAAAACACAAACAGCAGGAGTCTCAAGATGAGTACCGACCTGAAACATTGGCTGTCACTGAAGAAGGGCCCCAGTTCCAATTGTCCATTCCCGCCCCAGATGTTGCCTGATGCTAAGTTCCTCCAGCACTCTGTTTTGAGCAGGAGCAACGTGCTATTCAGTGGCATTGCAGTCTTCGGAAAAGGGACAGAGAAGGTTCCCTGGAAGTGACAATGGGAATGTCAGAGTTGAGTTGCTGAGATTGATGAATGTTGTAACTGTGACTAAGCCACAAGGAGAATGTAGATGTAAAATCTCTTTATTCATCATGACAAGCTGCTATTCTCTTGGCAACACACTCAGTAGAATCTTCATGAACTCAAAATACATTTGAGTTTTTATACTCTTGCGAAAAAATAACAGCAGGTGGTTCAATACATTTTCAATAGCTACAACATTGTTTACCTCAATATTTGGATCCAACAAATGTTTCCATTGAATTACATATTCAGTACACTACAACTGACAAGACACTTCCGAATGTGCAGGAAGGAACTGCAGATGCTGGTTTATACTGAAGATAGACACAAGATGCTGGAGTAACTCAGCGGGACAGGCAACATCTCTGGATAGAACTAATGGGTGACGCTTCGGGTCAAGACCCTTCTTCGGACCCTTCTACTTCTTCTTCTTCTTAAGCCCTTGGCTCCTCTAGGGGCCATAGGCCATTGACAAATGTCCTCCACCTCACTCGGTTGTTGGCGGTTCTTTCGAGATCTCCCCAGTTGAGCCCACTCCCAGACATTTCTGCCTGGACACCTCTTCTCCAGCTGTTCCTGGGGTGACCTCTTTTCCTTTTTCCTTGGGGGTTCCATTTCAGGGCTTGCCGGGTGATGTTTGTGGAAGGTTTCCAATTCGATCTCCCCTGACAGTGTCCATCTTGTTTCTGCCAAGCCCAGGACTGAGAGATTGTAGCGCACCATTTCGTTGGCAACAGTGGCAGCCTTGCCAGCCTGGGACATGGTTCGGATGTTCCATGTCCGCACAAGGATGGATTTCTTTGGCGTCAGAAGCTGTGTCAGCTTCCCAGCGCCCTTGTGGGTTTGGCTGGGAAGCGTCATGATCCCCGTCGCTGGGGCAACTTCTTCAACCAAGTGTGTAATTTGGTTTTCATTCGTCAAAGTTTCTGTAACACACTTTTTTTCCAGGGTGGGGTAGTTAACCCTACGCCCAACCCCCAACTTGGAGGACCAGGGACTGCTTCGTCCAGTTTGGTTGAACCTGCCAGGGATATAAAACCCCATCCGGCATAGCGCACACTTCTGAATATTATGTTCAAAAACCTTTGTTGGGTTAAACTAAGTCACAGGGATGGTTTAAATGTTTCTGAGGACAGGGAATCCGGACAAACAAATGAATATTGTGAGGGCCAACTCTATGGGAACACAGGCATCCCAATTAATCATAGACAGAGCAGATAAGCCTGTGACTATGCTTGATGTGAGAAGTGACAGTCTGTTCTGGAACCTCAATTCATTTCTATCACAATGATGCAAAATAACTAACCTGAAGGTGTCTGATGCCTGGTTTGATGTTGTCCCCCAAACCAGAGCCCCATTATTTTATATTTGGCTGATGCATCCAAGAATGTCTCATGGTTATATTAGTTTGCAAGCCGTACATCTACTGCTGTAGGCTGGTAGCTTATGCTCTGCACACAGTACTATTTGTTTACGAAGGAATGAGTAGGTTAACCTATGATGAGCGTTTGACGACACTGGGCCTGTGTCGATGGAGTTTAAAAGAATGAGGGGGGACCTCATTGAAACATACAGAATAGTGAAAGGCTTTGATTGAGTGGATGTGGAGAGGATGTTTCCACTAGTGGGAGAGTCTAGGACTAGAAGTCATAGCCTCAGAATTAAAGGATGTTCTTTTAGGAAGGAGACGAGGAGAAATGTCTTTAGTCTGTGGAATTCTTTGCCACAGAAGGCTGTGGAGGCTATCAGTGGATATTTTAAAGGCAGAGATAGATAGATTTTTGATTAGTACAGGTGTCAGAAGTTATGGGGAGAAGGCAGGAGAATGGGGTTAGGAGGGAGAGATAGATCAGCCATGATTGAATGGCGTAGACTTGATGGGCCGAATGGCCTAATTCTACTCACACCACTTCTGACCTTATGACCTTAAGATGATCTTTGAATCCCAACCCTAATACTTGTAGTTTCCATTTTAACAGTTTTTAGAAAAAAGACTAGTTCTCATTTGTATTAATGCTTGCTATCCAGTAGTTCCAGACGGATGTCCTATAATTAACAATCCCTAACAGTGAAGTCGGTATTGTTCTCCCGAGACCATTGAAGCCTAATGGCAGATTAAATAGGGATGTTCAAAACTAAGATGGTTTTGATTTTTAAAAAGTTATTTTCTATTGGCAAAAGTGAAGGTAAACTTAGAAACCAGAAACCAGAAATGAATCTGATTTTTGTTTAGTGGGTAAACTGGCATAAGGAGCTGACAGTTGAATCTTGTATTCAGCATTGTTGCCAATAATGTGTCCTCCTGACCTATTCGACACTTAAAGCAGAGTTTTCTGTAAATTTGCTTTGTAATATCTTGGCAAAAGAAATTATTCTTTCTTCTTCCTGCTCCCATCTGGAGCACAAAAGCTCACACCACCAGACTCAGGAACAGCTTTTTCCCCTGTTATCTGTTATTAGGCTTTTAGTCCTTCCATAAGCTAGGGTACAGTCTGATTCACCTCTCCCCCACTGCAGTCTGAGGACTTTGTTTATGGAAGTCAGAGGATAATGGTTATGTGAAATGGGCTGCCAGGAGGTAGTTGAGGCAGGTACAATAACAACAGTTAAACGATACTTGGACGTAGCATGGATAGGAAAGGTTTAGAGGGATATGGGCCAAATGCCAGCAAATGTGATTAGCTTCGATGGGGCATCTTGGTCGACACGAATAAGATTATTAAGGGGTTGGACACGTTAGAGGCAGGAAACATGTTCCCAATGTTGGGGGAGTCCAGAACAAGGGGCCACAGTTTAAGAATAAGGGGTAGGCCATTTAGAACTGAGATGAGGAAAAACCTTTTTCAGTCAGAGAGTTGTGAATCTGTGGAATTCTCTGCCTCAGAAGGCAGTGGGGGCAATTCTCTGAATGCATTCAAGAGAGAGCTAGATAGAGCTCTTAAGGATAGCGGAGTCAGGGGGTATGGGGAGAAGGCAGGAACGGGGTACTGATTGAGAATGATCAGCCATGATCACATTGAATGGCGGTGCTGGCTCGAAGGGCCGAATGGCCTCCTCCTGCACCTATTGTCTATTGACACGGATGAGTTGGGCTGAAAGGCCCATTTCCATGCTGTGTGACCCTCTGACTCTCTAAATGATGCATTACAATGCTTAGACCTATTTTCTGCATTCAGTATCTTTGCCTTTGCTGTATCTATTGTACTTGAGTTTGATTTGATTGTAGTTATGTTTCGTATTATCTGATCCGATTGGATAGCTCGTAAAAAAAATTTTTTTCACTGTATCTCTGTACCTAAGACAATAATAAACCTAAACAAAAGGGAAGTGAGGAGATAACTTCAAATGACAAAAATGTCAGCACTTAAATTTCTGCACCGTTCACTGGTATCTGGCTGCATGCAGCTGCAGACCAACTCTGCTTCAAACTGAGGAAAGCTTTAGATATACATTTAATAGGAAGAATATCTTCAAAAACAAATAGATTCCCTACTTCATCTCCTGCACATTGAATTGCGAGGCTTTGTGTTTGCTCCCTGCAGCAATAGTCCTGTTGATGTATTATACTTAATGCTGCCTTTTGGATGCTGCCGCACGTTGCCTAGCAACAGTGACAGTGCAAAGAATTAGAGCTTGCAAGGCCCATATTTAAGTGACCCCAGGAAGTCTCAAATGGCTGTGATAACCCACAGGGTTAGGTCTGCGTTGGGGGTTAATTTAGCTTGTCTCACCCTCCCGCTAATGCCTGAGTAAAAGTTGCCTCTCTTTGTCGTTTCTCTACATACAGTGACCGTGCTGGCCATTTTCCATGAGCTCGACGTGGATCCACAACTCTATACATTGCTCTTTGGGGAGAGTGTTCTCAATGATGCCGTCGCCATAGTCTTGACATAGTAAGTGTTGATCTTTTTGACTGACGTTGCCACAGTGATAATGAGTCACGTGTGTACCCCTGTGACCACCTCCTCACCCTCACCCTACCCCCTCCGAACACCATTATCAAGGCTTACAACTGCATTTTGATGACAAGAATGACGACAATTACCGGCCAAAGCAAGGAGCCCGTGTTTGTGCCTGTTATTTTTTCTTCCTTTTGATATTTTTTTGTTCTGTCTGATATGCAAAGGCCAGAGGAATGAGGAATTGAAACTTGGGAGGGAATCATAGAATTGGTATGGCACAGTAGGAAGCCATTCGTTTCATCTAGTCTATGCTAGTTCTGGTAGAGGAATCCTATCAGTCCTATTCCCTCGCTGTTTCCGCATATTACTCATGTTTTTATATAATATTGTAGGAGGCCATTTAGCCCATTAATTGCATGCCAGATCTGAGAATAATCCTCAACAGCCACATCAACCAATGAAGAGGGGCTCACTGGTTCAGACCAGCAGCATCAGCTCCTCATTTGAAAGGGGAACAACACAAAGTGCTGAAGGAACTCAGCAGATTAAATCAGTCTGAAGAAGGGTCACTTATCCATGTTCTCCAGTGATGCTGCCTTGCAGTTTCTTGTGTCTTCTTCTGTCTCCTTATTTCATCTCCCCTCCACTGATTCTGCTCCTCTCAATCCCCTCCAATCCTTAATTGGAAATTTGGTCCAAGCATCAGTTGCTGTTAGCATGAAGGTAAATTGTTTCTTAATATTAATCCTGTTGCTCTCTTTGTTTCATGTAATATTTCAGATTTATTTTCCTCATTTTGATTACAATTGTATGCAGCATTGAAGCGTGCTTTGCTGCAATGGAAAATCCAAGTTTCATAATGTTCTTAAATAAATCAGGCTCCAAACATAAAGATCCAAGTTCATGATTCTGCTTTACATTACCTGTGGCTCATTTTACTGATCATAACCCTGCTTCTTAGACATAGATCATAGGAACAGGCCCTTTGGTTCACAATGTCCGTGCTGAATATGAGGCCAAGATCAACTCTTGGTAACTAGAAATGGATGCTGGATTCAGGATGTGTTCTGGCAATTGTTCCTATGATTTAGACAATAGACAATAGACAATAGGTGCAGGAGGAGGCCATTCGGCCCTTCGAGCCAGCACCGCCATTCAATGTGATCATGGCTGATCATTCTCAATCAGTACCCCGTTCCTGCCTTCTCCCCATACCCCCTGACTCCACTATCCTTAAGAGCTCTATCCAGCTCTCTCTTGAATGCATTCAGAGAATTGGCCTCCACTGCCTTCTGAGGCAGAGAATTCCACAGGTTCACAACTCTCTGACTGAAAAAGTTTTTCCTCATCTCAGTTCTAAATGGCCTACCCCTTATTCTTAAACTGTGGCCCCTTGTTCTGGACTCCCCCAACATTGGGAACATGTTTCCTGCCTCTAACGTGTCCAACCCCTTAATAATCTTATACGTTTCGATAAGATCTCCTCTCATCTTTCTAAATTCCAGTGTATACAAGCCTAGTCGCTCCAGTCTTTCAACGTATGATAGTCCCGCCATTCCGGGAATTAACCTAGTAAACCTATGCTGCACGCCCTCAATAGCAAGAATATCTTTCCTCAAATTTGGAGACCAAAACTGCACACAGTACTCCAGGTGCGGTCTCACTAGGGCCCTGTACAACTGCAGAAGGACCTCTTTGCTCCTATACTCAACTCCTCTTGGCTTTCTTCACTGCCTGCTGTACCTGCATGCTTCCTTTCAGTGACTGATGCACTAGGACACCCAGATCTCGTTGTACGTCCCCTGTTCCTAACTTGACACCATTCAGATAATACTCTGCCTTCCTATTCTTACCACACTCACACTTATCCACATTAAACTGCATCTGCCATGCATCCGCCCACTCACACAACCTGTCCAAGTCACCCTGCAACCTCATAGCATCTTCCTCACAGTTCACACTACCACCCAGCTTTGTATCATCTGCAAATTTGCTAATGGTACTTTTAATCCCTTCATCCAAGTCATTAATGTATAGATTTGTTTCTATTGCTTTGAGCTCTGAGGTTCAGTGTTTTGTTTGTGTTTAATGAAGACATCTTTGCATTGAGGGTATCTTGAAAATAAGTCTATGGAAAATCCATTATCTCCTTCCGTTTACACTTCAGCATCATTCCTGTGGGACTGTCACCAGTTTCTCCTTTGTATATGCATCGATACGTGATTGCCTGCATTATATTTCATCGTGTATTCTCCTGGGATCACACTATTATTTGTTCTACTCATTCAGTAATTCCTGAGCTGTCTCCTTCAATCCCAAAGCACAGTCCTATTTGGGAATATTTGCAAATTTGTCCCCTCTGCACTGTTTCTGAACCCAGAAGATATCTGTAAATGTAAAACAGTAAAACTGCCTCGCACAAACTGCCCTGATACAAACTTCTCATAAAATTCCACTCCACTTTGACTGTGCTCACTAACAAGAGGCCAAGCCCAACGTACTCTGAAACTCCACTGTTTTGAGTTTAAGTCATGACTTTTCCTGTAGAATTTCACAAGGTAAATTTTGAAATAGAAATGCATTAAATTATTGAATTTTCTACAATCTACTTGAGTTGTCACTTCTTCAAAGCAACTGAGACAAAATCTGAATCTACGCCAACTGCTGTATGTTCTGTCTTTATTATATAGCTAATCCTTGAGTTAACTCACTCTCTGACTTTACATGAAGTAGGATAAGACCTTTGGGTGTTTGATTGTTCATCTCGTCAACCATTTTGTGCATAGTACCTTGGACAAGGCACCGCATGGTCGACTGGCCTGGAAAGTTAGATCACATAGGATCCGGGTGAACCAGACAATTAGATACAAAATTGGCTTTTAGGTTGGAAACAGAGGGTGGTGCAGATGATTGTTAATCAGACTGAAGGCCTGTAACAAGTGTGCCACAGGAATCGGTGCTGGGTTCACTGTTGTTCATTACTTATATTAAAGATTTGGATAAGAATATAGGTGGCTTGATTAGTCAGTTTGCTGATGATATTGGTGGTAAAATGTACAGTGAAGAAAATGTCTTACCTTACAGAGGGATATTGATTAACTGGGCCAGTTAAATGCTGTTGTAGTACTTTCCACAACAACCTGGTCTGGCAGCTCGTTCCATATACCCTCCACCCTCTTGAGTTTAAAAGGTACCCCTCAGTTTCCTGTTAAATCTTTCCCCTCTTATTATAAATCAACTTTCGCTGGTTTCCCTGGGTAAAAGACATACATTCACCAAATGAATTCCCCTCATGATTTTAAACGCCTCTGTAAGATCATCCCTTAGCCTCTTGTGCTTCAAAGAATAAAGTCAGCTTGCTAAATAACTCTATAGCTAATGCCCTTGAGTCCTGGCAACATCCTCGTACATCTTCTCTGCACTCTTTCCACCATAATGGCACCCTTCCCATAGCTGGGTGACCATAACTGAACACAATTTTCCAAATAATACTCCAATTAGTATTAAAGTCTCCCAGGTCTCTGGAAATATGGCAGTTGAAAGGAGGTAAGAACATATTTTGGGAAGAGATCACTGCTGTTAAGGATTTGTTCATGGTCCATGAAGGGCAGAAGCTCTTCTTCCTGATTTCTGAACCTCCACCAAATTTGGATATTTCTACCTTCCTTTTTAAAATAGGATTGGGGGATTTATTCTCCCGTTAGGATTGGGGGATTCAATTGGGGATCCTTCAATAGGATTGGGGGATTTATTCTCCCCCCTAGAGCTGGGGATTGGATTCATAGGATCCCAGTTGCTGGAGCAGGCTGCTGATTTAATCCTACAAGCTGCTGTCTGTGGTTCTCTATCCAACTGAAAGCTAACATCATCACTAGGCTCTCCGAATTCCAATCTGAAATTGATGTTTGCCTTTAAGTGAATCATAGCATTTAAGTTATGTAGTGCCACAAGATATTAGAGGCTAATTATTACAAGGAGTGCTTTATCTGTTATTTTCCATTTGTGTGTGTGGTTCCCCTGGGTAAGTGATACTTGCCCTGGGAAATACAGTTCTGTCATTCTGGTTGAGTCAAGCATGGATTACAATTCTGAAAAATGGAATTTAGCGCATAGACGTAGACTCCAAGAGGGATTGTTAGTCATTCTTAATGTGTCTGTTATTTATGAAAATGATTGCAGTAAGA
The DNA here is from genome assembly GCF_053455715.1 of Rhinoraja longicauda. Taxonomy (NCBI): domain Eukaryota; kingdom Metazoa; phylum Chordata; class Chondrichthyes; order Rajiformes; family Arhynchobatidae; genus Rhinoraja; species Rhinoraja longicauda. The sequence continues at coordinate 14,787,396 of NC_135965.1, read as the reverse complement.
AGAATTAGTGAAAGGGATGTGACTCAGACTACAGATGGAAAACCTGCACACTGGTACCTGGATATTGGCCCTGACTCAGCGGGGAGATTGGTATCGAGCTGACAGAAGAATGACAGGGTGCCAGCTCCTGGTTGGTAACCACAGTGGTTCTCAGTGGAATTCCGTTTAACCTTAACCTGCAAATAGGTGTAAGCCACTCAATAATCCTTTGAGAATATTAGTTTAGTTTAGAGATACAGCATGGAAATGGGCTCTTAGGCCCAGCCAGTCCACATTGACCAACAATCACCCGTTCGCACTAGTTTTATGTTATTCCACTTTCTCATCCGCTCTCTACACAATTCACAACAACCAATTAACCTACAAACCCGCACTTCTTTGGGATGCGGGAGGTAACCGGAGCACCCTGAGAAAACCCATGTGGTCTCAGGGAGAACTTGCAAACTCCACACACACAGTACCCGAGGTCAGGATCGATGTTGGGACTCCAGCGCTGTGAGGCAGCAGCTCTATCATATCATATCATATATATACAGCCGGAAACAGGCCCTTTCGGCCCACCAAGTCTGTGCCGCCCAGCGATCCCCGTACATTAACACTATCCTACACCCACTAGGGACAATTTTTACATTTACCCAGCCAATTAACCTACATACCTGTACGTCTTTGGAGTGTGGGAGGAAACCGAAGATCTCGGAGAAAACCCACGCAGGTCACGGGGAGAACGTACAAACTCCTTACAGTGCAGCCCCCTTAGTCAGGATCGAACCTGAGTCTCCGGCGCTGCATTCGCTGTAAAGCAGCAACTCTACCGCTGCGCTACCGTGCCGCCACTGCTGCACCTCTGTGCCATCCCATATTCAGAGAGCACCTTTCAATCCTAAAGTGCTATTCATACCTTTTATGAAATGCTGACATTTTGTAGAAAACACAGCACCGATTTACATTCACCAAAATCCCACAACAATGTGATAATGATCGAAGGATCTACTTTTGAATGCCGGTTGGTTTATAAATACTGTCCAGGGCTCTGAAGAATCTTTACCTGCTCCTCTTCAAAATAGTGCAATGGCATCTCTGGTGTCCAACTCTGAGGGCAAACAGAGTCTCTGTCAACAAAATGGCACGTCTGAGAGGGAGTAACTTTGTCAGAACTGCACTGAAGGGAAACGGCAGCCTTAGTTTTGGATCTCATGATTCTGGAGTTGGACTAAGATAGTTGATGTGGGGAAGAAGAAATGTTCCACTTATGTCGCTGTGCGGCATCAGCCTTTACAGTGGGGCACACTGGTGTATAGCAGATAGGATCTTTGTAACCTGACCAACTTGCTTCTATCCTCCTTGGTATGAAAGAGTTGTTCTACCATGAGCAGCTAACGAAATTAAATATATATTCGTTGAAGTTAGAAAAATGAGCAGTGTTCTGACTGAAAGAAGAGTGAACCTGAGGGACATAATAGGGTAGATGTCAAGATGTTTCCACAAGTGGGAGATCCTTGAACAAGCAGACATAGTTTTCAGATTCGGGGCAGTTGTTTAAAACTGAGGTACAGTATGTAAACAGTGTGTGGTGAACTTCTGGAATTCTCTGCTCCTGACTTTATGTTGGTCCATGGCTTCCCTGCTTAGTTTTGTTTGGAGTTTAGAGATACGGCATGGAAATAGACCCTTCGGCCCACCGTGTCTATGCCAACCTTCTATCACCCGTCAACACTAGTTCTATGTTATCCCACTACCTACACATCAAGAGCAATTGGACCGAGACCAATTAACCTACAAACCTGCACATCTCTGTGATTTGGGAGGAAACCGGAGCACTTGGAGGGAACTCACACAGACACAGGGAGAACGTGCAAAATCCACACAGACAGCTCCCAAAGTCACTGGCACTGTAAGGAAGTGTTGTACCAGCTGTGCAACTGTGCTGCTACCAAACCATAGTGGGAGCCAGTTTGGTGGAGGGTAAGGCTCAGGGTTCCTTAACATTACGCAGGAGCAATAGGGAAGTGCATCTAACCAACAGAGCTTTGAAAAGATGCTCATCCAATTCAATCCCATCATCTGATCACTAACATTGAATACATTTTTAGGGCAGCACAGAGGCATAATGGTAGACTTGCTGCCTTACAGTGTCAGAGATCTGGGTTCAATCCTGACTATGGGTGCTGTCTGTATGGAGTTTGTACTTTGACCTGTGACCACGTCGGTTTTCTCCGGGTGCTCCAATTTCCTCCCACATTCCAAAGACGTACAGGTTTATAGGTTGGCTTCAGTAAAAATTGTAAATTGTCCCTAGTGTGTAGGATAGTGCGCATGTATAGGGATCATTGGTCGTGGATCTGGTGGGCCAAGGGGCCTGTTCCCATGCTAAATCTCTAAAGTCTAAAGTCTCAACCACAGTATCCTTAATTAATGGGCCAGAATCTAGAATTGAGGAGTAAGGGTAAAGAATGCATTCCTTCATGCTGGAAGTGTTAATGAATTAGTAATAATATCATGTTGTGCTAATGAATTGGACTCCCATGTTACTTTATAATAGATCTACCATGGTGGAGCAATTGAATTACTTTATTAAGTAAAGAAGGATGATCTGGTGCTAAGCATTCATTGTCAGACATTTAAGACTCCCCTTCACTCCCACATTTGTACTCATTCACAAATAGTTATTTGTGCTTCCATTTGACCAATAAGGCAAAAGGCATGACATAAAATATGTGAATGCATTCTCTAAGTTAAATTTGTGAAATTTCTCTGCAACTTCGAAAAAGTGGATGCCTTTAATTCACATTTTCCCCTCAATCTAAATTCACAAAAGGCAATGTCCGGTGTTGTGGTTGAAGGCACCCACAGGGCACCAAGCTCAGCCTTCAGGAGAGCCGGCGCAGAGCGCGGCCAAACGGAAGACGTCAATGGATATTTTTAATGCAGAGATAGATAGATTCTTGATTAGTATGGGTGTCAGGGGTTATGGGGAGAAGGCATGAGAATGGGGTTAGGAAGGAGAGATAGAATGGCAGAGTAGACTTGATGTGCCGAATGATACAATTCTGCTCCTATTACTTACGACCATATGACTCGGCGTGGAGCCCGGCTGAACAGAAGACCTGGCATGGACCGTGGCCTTCCGGAGCTAGCTGTTGAGCCGACCCACGCTCGAAGGACCCGGCGGCAGTGACTTGGATGGGGGGAGCCCGCCGAGCCACCACTGCTCATCACCCGAAGATCAGAGACCAGGAGGATAGAGCCGGCGACAACGACGGATGCGACGGGAGAGGCCGATCGGAGGGGAGAGGAGAGGGAACCTGAGCCTGGTCTACTTAAGGTCAGCTGCAGGAGGCTTCCCCAGGGAACAAAGGTGGAAGGGCGAGGAGTGGACATGGGTTGCTGGTCGACCAAAGGAAGGCAATGGGTGGAGGCCTGCAGCAGCCTGGGGCTTGCCTGAATCGGGCACTGCTCTTAATAACTGGAGCGTGGACTTGACTTGGAAAATGGCGCGAAACTTGGCACCTCTTGCCTGCAGGCTCAGTGGACTATTTCTGCACAACTGTTGATCGGGGGTGGTATGGTGATACTCTACTGGACTGTGTGTAAGAAAAGAATTTTGCTGTACGTTTGCACATGCGACAATAAAGCACCGTTGAACCATTGAAGCATTAAACCATAATTGCCCAGTTCAGTGATGGCCTTTCTCTCCTACATGCCCTCAAGATTATTATTGTTGTGTATATTATTGGAGTTGAAAAAGGAGACAGCATTAAATGGAAAGGAACACATTGCGTGCAAGTAGTTATTGCACCAGGGATCTCCTTGTTAATAACCAAAGCCGGCCGATCAGTCAGTGTGTCAATCAAAGCTCCCTCCCGGGAAATATTATAGGAGATGACTCTGATTGTCAGGAGTTGCTCACTTAGATGTAATTTACTTTTAATCACTTCCCCACTTTAGGGGTATTTAGGATGTGCAATAAACACAGACGTTGCCCATGAATTCCACATCCCATGAATGAATAATTAATTTTAAAACTTCTGAAGTTTTGAAATTTATCATCTTTGCCATGCTAAACATGAGATGCAATAATACATGTACATTGTACTCTGCTTCTAAATTTCAGTTCCATTCATTTATACCTCCAGGATACTTATTTGAGTTGTGTGTTATGCACTTGAAATAAATAGGTTGTGTACTCCATTATTGAACTGCACAGTCTGATATAGGTTAACTCAATCATCTGTGCACACGGGAATTACTATTGCTTTGGATAAAAATGGAGTCTGCTATTATGGCAAAGAATTGCCATGGAAACCATCCAGTCTACTAATTTATAAAGCACTGGTGAATGTTAAAACATCTGCGAATGTGTATAACTTTATTAATCATTTTGTATGGCAATTTAGAATGGCTCTTAGTGCTTTAAGACTTTAATCAATCAAGGTTATTGTGATTTTTAGGTTAATGGTTTAGTTTTTGTTGCCTTGACAAAAAAACAGCACACACTTCATAACAAGAGGGAGATTGCAAAGGCTGATGTAGAGGGTAGTTACAGCTCATACAAAGCTGTGATTTAGGGATGTCATCTAAACTCTAGATTGAATGCTTGAGGCAATTTTGTTTCCACACTTGAACTGCATCCATTTGCCACTCTTGTGCTTCCTTATAGCATGCTCTAGGCAGCAAATGCATACGTACTGTTCTGTATATTGAAATAATTCCACTGGCAAAATCATAGAAACCAGGAAAAGAGAGCTGTGGATTTTCTCAATATTAAGTGTAAGGAGGTATTGCTGGCTACTTTACTATTGAAGTCATATCTCCTAATGCCAGATCCTGGGTGGGCAAGTCAGTTCAGCATAATGGTTTGCATTCTGAATAACTCCAGACTGAGCAAGTGCATGAAAAATATGGTTACACAAAATACAAGCAACCTGTCTATCCGACCTGTATCAATATCCGCTCACACATCGCCCATCTGCTTGCCAACACACATTAAATCTCAAATCTTCTGCACCTCCTCTTTGAAAATTCTCATTGACTTCAAATCCTGTCATGACCTTTTCCCCCCTTACCTCTGTAATCTTCTCCAACTCTATAGCTTGTCGAGCTCTTTGTATTCCTCACAACCTCTGGCCCTTTGTGCAGCCCTCTGTACCTTCATCCCAATCAAACCCCTAGAGTTCCCTTTCTAAATCTCTCCAACCTCTCCTTCTATTAAGACCTGCCTTAAAACAAACCTCATGACCCAAACTTTTATTCGCTCTTTCTGATATCCCTTTCTGCAGCAGCGTGCCAGTTTTCAGTTGTAAAATATCAAACACTTTCTTGTGTGAAAACTGCCGTATCAGTGCAAGTCACCGTTGTTTGATTTGTCGACTTGGCTGCTCAGTCAGGCGTGGCAGAGTAGGAAAGCACAGCACTGATAATATTTGCAAAAATCTACAGACTCATCTGGTGTGGATCGAGGTGAATCAGTGTGGGCTACCTACTCTTTACATGTTTGAAGAAGTGAAAAGTTGACTGATGGAAATTGATTTTCTTTTGTGAGGGTCTGGCTCCCTTCTCATTATTGATTGCTATTGTCAATCAAATATAAGTAGAATTGATGGAAGAAGAGGGGATGGGGGGTTTATGTGCAGCTGAGATACAGTATATGTATATCAGCTGAGTGGAAATATCTTTCAGAGTTTCTGAGAACTATTTGCACAAGCAATTATTTGAATGTGACATGAAGATGTGAACAGATGAAGCATCAATTGTACGTTCTGGGAATATTTTCACCTCCACAATTGTGGAAAAATGCTGTAACTTTAATTTGTTGCTGGAGGCTGGCAAATTTCATACTCACTACCTCTTATTCTGATTTATTTAGGATACTGCTAGGTGGATTATCATTGCCCCAAACATATTAAACACCTCAATCAACTCTGAGGGCAGTGTTTTATTTTCCCTCCGAGTATCTCTCTTTGTGAGGTTTAGTCCCTCGAACTGGATTACTCCTGGTCGGTGTACACTGCATTTGTTTTATTGCATTGTCCTTTTCTGAAGTCAAATTGCCCAAAATATTCTGACTATCGCTATCTGAAAATTGAATCTCCAGAAACTGAACTAGTGGCCTCAATGTGGCTACTAGAGTGGATCAGAGGCTATGAATTCCGCAGTGAGTAACGTACCTCCTAACTTCACAAGCATGTCCACCATCTACAAGGTGTAAGTCAGCAGTGTGATACAATATGCTCCACTTGGCTGGATGAGTGCAGCTTCAACAACACTCGAGAAGCTGCATGCCCGACAGGACATCGCAGCCCACTTGACAGGCACCATATCTACAAGAACCCACACAGACGCATGGCAGCAGTGATTTGTACCATCAACTGGATGCACTGCAGAAACACACCAATACTCCTTGGACAGCATCTTCCAAACACTTGACCTCTACCAGGTAGAAGAACACAGGCAGTTAAAGCATCATCACTGCATGAAAGCATAACGTCACCAACAGGCTACCATTCAAGCCACACACCATCCTGACTTGGAACGGTATTGCCCTACCTTCATTCTTGCTGGGTCACAATCTTGGAACTTCCTTCTCTTATAGCATTGTTGGTCTATCCTCACCCCAAGGACGACAGCAGTACAAGGAGGCAGCTCACCACCACCTTCTCAAGGGCAAGGAGGCATGGGCCATTAGATGCTGTCTCAGTGTGAAAAGCCCACATCCCTCCAATGAATATAGAAAAGTATAAAAGTATTCCTTGCTAGATTGTGCTTCCATCTCCATCATTTCTATCAGATGTATTACTACTATCGAGTCCTTCTGTAATTTCCCATTGAAGAGTTAAAATTATGTTTTGAACATAAACCGTCTGGCAGGTTTTAAGAAAATGAAAGTTTGATGAACTTAAGAAAAAGGTTAAACAATAGGATCGGAGACATCTGTGTCCTTATTAAAATCTAGGCTGGCAGCTTGTTCTCATTAAATCTAGTGCACATCTGCTCTTCTTGTCTTCTTGATGCATTTTGTCCATCAGTGTCTCGTCTCCTCGATTTCTTTCAGGGGAGATAGCCTAGTTTGCATGAGATTAGAGAAGTATTAAATTGCCTGCAATACTTGGTGTTCAAAATGGTGCATTCAACTCTTTGAGCCTGCCATGCTTTGGAAACGTGGGAAGCTGAATAACTGATTGTTAGTGCAATCTGAAGTAGACTAAAATATGTCTCTAAAATACCAGTATGGCGGAACGTGGGGAAGCAGTAGATTTTAGTTTAGTTTAGTTTGGAGATACAGCGTGGAAACAGGCGCTTCAGCCCACAGAGTCTGCATTGACCAACGATTCCCGTACATTAACATTATCCTACACACTGCGGACAATTTACAAATTTACCAAGCCAAACTGCCGACAAACCTGTACAGCTTTGGAGTTTGTAAGGAAACTGGTACTCCAGGAGAAAACCCATGCAGTCATGGGGAAAATGTACAAACTCTGTACAGACAAGCACCTGTAGTCAGGTTCGAACCCAGGTGTCTGGTGCTGTAAGAAGGCAACTCTGCCGCCGCCATGCCTTACAGCACCAGAGTCCCGGGTTGGATCCTGACAATGGGTGTTATCTGTATGGAGGTTGTACGTTCTGTGGCCATGTGGGTTTGCTCCGGGTGAGCCGATTCCTCCCACATTCCAAAGACTTGCAGATTTGGAGGTTAATTGGCTTCTGTAAATTGTTCTTAGTGTGCAGAATAGAACTAGTGTATGGCGATCATTAGTCGGTGTGGACTCGATGGGCTGAAGGGCCTGTTTCCACACTGCAACCCTAAACTAAAAACTAAAATCACCAGGTCTCAACAAAGAGGGTCCATTTCATTTTTTAATTCAAGTATTGAAACAAGAACTTCAAAGCAAGAAGCATGCTAAGCTTGATGAATAACTTCAAAGCAGCTGGCTGCTTACCGTGACTAAAACAAATTACAGCAGAAACTGGAAAATCTAAATACAAGCCGAAATTCCTGGCAAGTCAGATGCCGTCCATGTCGTGAGAAACAGATAACGTTTCAGGTTGATGACCTTTCATCATGTCGCTTTGCTGCTTGTGGTCGCAAGCATTTTTACAGTTTACCATTATCTTGACAAGTTCTGATGCAAACTCAAGGTCCTTCCTCAGCCAGGAAATGCTGCTCAACCAGAGATGCAGAGGGATTATAAAGATTAAAATATATCTTTGGCTGAAGAATATATTTTCTTCAGGAAGGCAGTGCATGCACAACTTAAGTTATCCCATGAATGAGACTGTTGACTGTATAAGAGTTTGCAAATGTGCATTTCAGATATTCCAAACCATGGCTTCAGTAAAAGATGTAGGATGGAAAAAAATCTTTGAAACCTCCAGATTCCTCCAACTGTGAAATTCATCTGCTTAATAATTTATTGAGAGGCGCAGCTTAACTTTGAAAAGGGATTCCTTAAATTCAGTTAGGATCATTTCTTCAGTTAAGATTTTTGCCCAGGACATCCAGGTGGGGAGCAGAGAGAGTGTGGAGAAAAGGAGGGAAGGCATGTTGGTTAGTTACCTAAAAATAGAGAATTCAATGTTCATACCTTTGGGATGTAAGCTACCCAAATTAAGGTGTTGTTCCTCCAGTTTGTGCAGCCTCACTCTGACAATTGAGGAGATCCAGGATGGAAAGGTCGGTAAGGAAATGGGAAGAGGAGCTAAAATGGTTTCCAACCTGGATATCCAGAAGACTATGGCGGACTGAGCTTATAATGTTGTCCGAATTGAAGATTGAAATGAGAGAGTGATACGTTAGTTATGAAACAGCTTATGTGTTTTCAGGTGGAGATATTGGGAATACATTGAATTTGAGTTAGAGTTTGGATTAGAGAGTATTGGCAAAGGGGAGATTTTGGACGCACTTGGATTGTTTTCTCTGGAGTGTCGGAGGCTGGGGGGATTCTTGTGGAGGTACATAAAAATATGAGAGGAATGGAAAGAGTAGAAAGTCAGAACCGCTTTCCCAGGGTGGATATATCAAAGCCTGGAGGGCATAGAAACATAGAAACAGAAACATACAAAATAGGTGCAGGAGGAGGCCATTCGGCCCTTCGAGCCAGCACCGCCATTCATTGTGATCATGGCTGATCATCCACAATCAGTAACCTGTGCCCAACTTCTCCCCATATCCCCTGATTCCACTAGCCCCCAGCTAGCTTGAAGATGAGAAGGGCAACATTTAAAGGAGATGTGTGGGGCAAGGTTTTTAAATAGAGGGTGGTGGGTGCCTGGAACATGCTTCCAGGTGCGGTGGTGGAGACATATACGATAGTGGCATTTAAGAGGCAGATCGAGATGCAGGGTCTCACTGTCTACTCTAACTACGCCTCTCATAAGTTTATATACTTCTATCGGGTCTTCCCTCGGCCTCTGAAATTCTAGAAAGCGAGGTCCAGGCGTGTCCACCTCTCCTTTTAACGAATATCCTCTAATCAAGGCAGCATTCTGGTAAACCCACTCCCTCTCCAAAGGCTTCTTCCAATCGAGGGCACTGCCTTTGATGCTGACTGTGCAGCTAGTGGTGGTGGAAGAGACAGATATGATAATGCTCTTTAAAAATCGTTCATGGAGGGATATGGATCACATGCAGGCAGATTTGACAAGGTTAACTTGGCATCATGTTCCGCTTTGGCATTGTGAACCAAAGTGCTTGCTTTATGTTCCATGTAATTCTACTTCATCTTATACTTATTTTGCACTCTTCGAGAATCCTCTAATATTTGACCATCCTCTCAGCTTATTTTTGTTTCCCTTTGTTCAAACTCTAAGTCCTAAGAAGGAGACACAATGAACAGAAGATACTGGTTAGCAAAAAAAGACACAAAGTGCTGGAGTAACTCAGCGTGTCAGGTAACATAGAAACATAGAATCTCTGGAGAACATGGATAGGTGACGTTTTGGGTCTGGACCCTCCTACAGATGTTATCTACCTGTGTTCTCCAGAGATGCTGCCTGATCTGCTGAATTTCTCCAGCATTTTGCGTCTTTTCTAAGTCCCAAGGGCATGCTTTTGCACACTTAATCAGGTATTAGTCTGTTTATAGCATTGTCATTGAATCTCTTATTACTCCACTGTGGGGCGATATGTTCCAGATGAGTTTGTCTTTCGTATGATTCATTCAAACCGTGTCTATGTTCACTATTCCAGGGAGCAGTCAGCTCCCCCATTTCTACTTTACAAGGAAATCTTTTATTTCAATAAAATCTTCACTCCATTCTACAATCTCAAGTCAACTGATTCCAGGTTTGCTACATTTGACAGTGGTTCATACTACCTGGGCCTGCTGTTTCTGGCCTTCCGCCAGCTGGTAGTAACCTATTTGGCATTCATGGCATCATGTATCAGTCTACAGCCAATGAAATAAACACTGAAACACTTGTGTCTCTACTCGCATAATTACAAATTAATCTATTCCACCTGAGTTCACATCCCTAAAATGAGGCACCAGTTTATTTTCTGTGAATCTGCCTTAATTGAGCTACTTGTATTCTGTTTCCTTGTTTGTGCAGTCATTTAGTTAGTTGGTAGTCTTCTCCACCTCTTGTGCAATCATTGAGCAATTAGAAGTTTATCTGCCCTGATAGAACAAAAGAGCAGGTATAGTCTTTCTGGTCCTTTAAGCCTGCTCTTTCATTCACAGAACATAGCTAGAACGGTACAGCACCGGAATAGGCCTATCGGCCCACTGTGTCTCTGTCAATAATGACGCCGTTTCAGACTAATCCCAAATACCTGCACATAGTCCATATCCTTCGATTTCTTGGAGACACAAGGAACTACAGCGGTTGGAATCTCGAGCAAAACACAAAGTGCAGGAAGTTCTGTAAGGAAAGGGTGGCAGGCTTGGGCTTTGTTTCTTGGAGCACAGGAGGCTGAGGGACATGACTTGACCCTTTGAATTTCTCCAGCACTTTGTGTTTTGCTCCTTCTATATCTTTATAGGTTCCTGACTAGTAAGAGCATGAAAGATTACAGGGAGAAGGCAGGAGAATGGGATTAAGAGGGAAAATAGATCAGCCATGATTGAATGGTGTAGCAGAATTAATGGACTGAATAGCCTAATTCTGCTCCTATGTGTTAAGGACATGAACTACAAAAGATGATAAACAGAGTATCCACTATCTCTAAAACCACTTCTTTCATGGTTTGAGATGTAAATCATTTGGTCCTTGGGATTTACGAGTTCACTGATATTGCTCGTTTTATTTTTTGGCCAAATTTTTATGTCTTTCAATTCCTTCTTCCTGCTGGATCCTTGATTCTTTTGAAGACAGACAGCAAGAAATTGATCATTCAGTGAGTCGTGCATTCACCAAGCTAGTTAGTAGTCTATTCCTCTTCACTGTGCATTCACCAAGCTAGTTAGTAGTCTATTCCTCTGGACTGTGCATTGACTCAGCTAGTTAGTAGTCTAATCCTCTTCACAATGCATTGACTCAGCTAGTTAGTAGTCTATTCCTCTTGACTGTGCATTCACTCAGTTAATCGGTAGTCTATTCTTCCTGACCGTGCATTCGCCAAGCTGGTTAGTTGTCTATTCCCCTTGATCTTTTATTCATTTTGTCAGCTCACTGACCTTTGCATTCAAATCCACATTCACTGAGCTTGATTTCTGTAAACATATAACAGACTGATGAAGCCTGCAGATGGGTTCCAATCCAAAATGTCATCTGTCATTTTCCTTCCATAAATGTTGCCTGACTTGCTGAGTTCCTGCAGCAGTTTGTTTTTTTGCTCAATGTTCCAGTACCTGCAGATTCCTGTGTCTTTCTAATGGTGAAATGGCTAATGTCAGAGTAGGTTCTTATTCCAAGCCAAGGAGGTCCAGGATGATTGGAGACCAGGCAATGCTGCACAGATGTAGCACAGTGTAAGTGGACATATACTCACAAGCACACTGTACACACTACGCATATGGCCTTCTGACCACAAGCAGGCAGATACAACTGTTTTTAGACACAAGAAACTGCAGATGCTGGTTTACAAAAAAAAGCTAAGTTCCTGAGTAACCTATATTACTTTGTTTCCTCAAGCCTACCTTGGTATTGATGAACTGTGAAAGTGAAAGTTTATTGAATGTGCAAGAAATAAAGTGTTAACGTTTTTAAGATCTGGCTTAAAAAATTTCAGCAAAAATGTTCCAGATATTTATGGTTTGATGTTTGATTGATACAAAGCGAAACATGGACCTCTTCTCAGCACCAAAGACTCAATTTAATCTGAGCCATCCAACCAGAATAGACATACCAGGATTAGACTTCAATGGAACATAGGACATAGATAGAACAGTGAAGCACAGATCTCGACCCACAATGTCCGTGCCGAACATGAAACCAAGACAAACTAATCTCTGTCTGCACATTATCTGTATTGCTCAATTATTTGCATGTTCATTTTCCTATCTAAAAACTGTCATACGTGCCTCCACAGACATCCCTAGCAGTACATTCCAGCCATCATCCATCCTCTGTATAAAAAAACTTGCTCTGCACATCTCCCTTAAACATTGCCCCTTGCACCTGAAAGTTATGCCCTCGAGTCTTTCACATTATTACCCTGGGAAAAAAGGCTCTGACTGTCTACCCAACTATGCCTCTCATAATTTTATCATAATTTTCCATCGTCTCCCCTAAACCTCCTAGAACAATCTAACCTCAGAGATTCTGTCCAATCTCTCTTTGTAATTAAAGAGTGTATAAGAAAATAACTGCAGATGCTGGTACAAATCGAAGGTATTTATTCACAAAATGCTGGAGTAACTCAGCAGGTCAGGCAGCATCTTGGGAGAGAAGGAATGGGTGACGTTTCGGGTCGAGACCCTTCTTGTAATTAATATCACTTAATCCAGGCTGCAAAATGGCAATCCAGCCCTGCCAGCTTGTCCTCGGATTAAAATTGGACTTAAATTCTGATTAGCTCCACTAAAGCTGCAGCAATTACAATTTACGTTATTTCCCCTGTCATTCAACAAGTACAATTCATCAAATATCCCTGTTGATCTCTCTTTTTGGAAAACTTTACTGCCAGAAAAGCTAATTAGTAAAACGTAAATACCAATGAAAATCTTTGCAATTAATAAATGGACTGTTGGTGAGTATTGAATACTTCAATGCAAGGCATATGGGTTCATGAATAATCCACTATCTGACAGTTTGTGCAACTAGTATCCACAGATGACATCTTTAATGGAGAAGCTGATGTGACCATCTTACAAGTGGATCAGGAATGTTGGTATTTATCTCATTACTGGATTAGAGAAGGAGCAAAGAATGCGACTGGTTTGTGACGGTAATGTTTGCAGCTGTATAAAATGCAGGTCTGCAAATTTCCTCTCACTGTTGTAAACAAAAAGATAAACACGGTTGCCATGCACTGACAATGTGTGTTTTAGGGTAATGTCTCTTTAAATCTAGTATGATTTAAATGGATATTGTAGTCTTGCCTAATATAACCAGATGTTGTAGGCAGAATGCTTTTTGTTTTGTTTATTGTTTGAGGAAAAGCATAAATAAATTACTTTTTTGGAACAGATGGCGTACCAGGGTGGCTTTGCCCTCAGACATACAGATTTCAATGGTCATTCCAGGAAAGACTGAGTCCGACAGGTCTTCCAGTGGAACCAATTGCATTGATATGTTGGACACTCAGAAAGCGAATGATAACAACACAAATTGCACCTGGAAATCTACTAGAATAACTTAACTCAGGGATTTATCTAAACAACTTTCTCAGAAATGCACACAAAAGCATTTTGATCTAAAGATCTCTTTCTTTGGTCAGGAAGCTATAACACCAACCAACCTCTAAATGGGATTTCAGATTAGGAGGTGGGAATATTGAGATGCAATAAAAGGAAAATGGAAGGGGTCAATGGAGAAACACCTGGAGTTTAAAACAATTTTTGGAAGTTGGGGTAGAAAATTCCTGCTCAGCTGGATTAGGCCACTCAAGGCCTGGGATAACAAGCAAAGAATAAACAGACATGGTATAAGTGGATGGTCCTTATGCAGGTAAATGGGATTGGAGTAGAGGGCAAAAAGATCGGCATGGATGTGGTGAGCACAAGGGCCTATTTTTGGTGCTATACAACTCTATGATTATGATATATTTCTAATGATGCACAGATTTTGATTGTCACCCTACAACTGGTTTTTGGACCCAGATGTGCAAAAATGTCAGGCAGGTCTACCTGTAGACCTAACAATTATTAATCCCATGATCACTGTACTTAAGAGGAAGATTGGTCATCCAATCACACTTAAATCAACACTTAAGTCAGGTCATGTTGGAATAATCTTTTGACAAGCTGCGCCAAGTAATTGTTAGTGTAAGAAAATAACTGCAGATGCTGGTACAAATCGAAGGTATTTATTTCACAAAATGCTGGAGTAACTCAGCAGGTCAGGCAGCATCTTAGGAGATTTTAAGTTCGGTGGGACATGAACAGGCAGAAAAAACAATGGGTCTGCCGGGATAGTTCTGTTTATGGAATTTAGGTGGGAGATGCTGCCTGACCTGCTGAGTTACTCCAGCATTTTGCCAAGTAATTGTTCATCTTTATTGTCAGGATGACTAACTCTTGGTAGAAAAGGCTTTAAAATGAACAACCGTATAAAATAACATTTTTTTTAAAAGGATGCAGAAACAAAGGAACTGCAGATGCAGGTTAATACACAAAAGGACACAAAGTGCTGGAGTAACTCATCAGGTCAGGCAGCATCTCGGGAGAACATGGATAGTTGATGTTTTGGATTGACCCAAGATGTTACCTATTCATGTTCTCCAGAGACACTGCCTGACATGCTAAGTTACTCCAGCACTTTGCTTCCTTCATTGTGGGCACTTCACTTTGGATGTCCATTATCATAGCTTATGTACAAAATGTAAATGGTGGAATGAGGAATGTTCTCCTAAAGTATTGGCTCGAAACATTAAAATAAATCATTAACACCACTGTACATGTATTTATCCTATGGTATATACAAGATCCTAAGAAATAGAAGCAGGATTATACCTTCTGTGCCGTTCAATAGTATGCCTGATACCCTATCTCCATTCATTTTCCCACGTATCTGCTAAATTTCTTCGAGTCCAAATATCTGCCAACTCCAGTCTTGAATGGACCTGACTGTCTGGGCTTCCACGGTCCTCTGGGGGAGGAGAATTACCACAATTTGCTTCATTCCACCGCTGAATGACTAAGTTCTTATCCTGCATTCATGTCCCAAGATGTATTCTCCCCCATCAGAGGAGACAGTGGCCATACATCCATCCTGTCAACTCGACAGTCCCTCTGTGAGCCAAGTGTTGCTCTTCGTCTAATCATCGGCCCACAGTAATATGTTATCCCTGATCTCAATTGGCCCTTATTTTATGTAACGACCTTTTGAGAGATGCTTTTATGACCTGGAAATGCTCAGTCCTGGGAGCCGTGGGGAACGCCTTCCAATTCTTTGGCACTGAACATATCTTAAAGATGATATACTTCTTAAAGAATATTTAACATAAAAACAACTTTGACTATAGAGAAACAGGTGCTGTTCAATTGCTTAAATCTGTTGGTGCAATATAATTGTAATTAATTAGCTTGAATCTTTTCTTCTACTTAAGTTTAAGTTTAAGAATACACAGAAGGCCACAGTTTAAGAAGG
The DNA here is from genome assembly GCF_053455715.1 of Rhinoraja longicauda. Classification (NCBI taxonomy): domain Eukaryota; kingdom Metazoa; phylum Chordata; class Chondrichthyes; order Rajiformes; family Arhynchobatidae; genus Rhinoraja; species Rhinoraja longicauda. The sequence goes on along the minus strand of NC_135965.1, from coordinate 14,771,706 downwards.
CCACAGTTTAAGAATAAGGGGTAGGCCATTGAGAACGGAGATGAGGAAAAACTTTTTCAGTCAGAGTTGTGAATCTGAAATTCTATGCCTCAGAAGGCAGTGGAGGCCAATTCTCTGAATGCATTCAAGAGAGAGCTAGATAGAGCTCTTAAGGATAGCGGAGTCAGGGGGTATGGGGAGAAGGCAGGAACGGGGTACTGATTGAGAATGATTAGCCATGATCACATTGAATGGCGGTGCTGGCTCGAAGGGCCGAATGGCCTACTCCTGCACCTGTTGTCTATTGTCTATTGTCTATTAATAAGAATTTGGCTAATTGGTACCTGGTTGTCTCTTGCGAAATCCGAAACAAATCAAAGGTACTTTGTGAGATAATGTATTAAACTTTGCAACTCTGCACACTGCAAGTTAAGCTTATATACATTGTGCTGCTAATTTAAAATTCATGCCTTCATATCAGTTTGGCAAAAATGCATAGTGCTGTTGAAGTCGGGTATGCACCTAAAACTGAATATTATTTCCACATGGGGTTTGATCAAACAAGAGTAAGAATACTGTTTCCTTTGCAATAAAAGTCAATGTTCCATTCAGGGTTTTGATTCCAATTGTACTTGTCCTACAAGCAACTATGATTTGTTTACAAGTGAATCCTTTGATGTGTTACTTTGTTCTGACTCCAGTGTAATGCTAATAATTCTTATTTTCTTTTTGGTAGCTCCATATCCATCTACAGCCCAAAGGACAATCCCCACATGTTTGATGCCACTGCTTTCTTTACATCCGTTGGGAACTTTGCCTGGATCTTTGCTGGTTCGTTTGCCATGGGCTCAGCATTTGGTGTTGTCACGGCTTTGATATCCTTTCTATAATTGTAAGAAGAGTGCAGAATTTGTCTTTGAGTGGAACTGATCATTCATTTCTCATGCATTAATTTCAAACTATAACACACATCCACAGGGCTAATCTGAAAGCAACTCTGTAATTGGTTCCATTTCACATTCGTGATCAGTTTGGTTAATGTAACTTCTTAAAAATCTGTTAAATCACATATATAACAAAAGCATTAATGAGAGTTCAAGTATTTGCATTAAGAAATACTGGCAAAAAAATTTTTTCGAAGTAACTTTTCATACATAGGAGAGCAAAGGCAAGCAGGTCTTTCATAAAGTGATTGTTCTCTTGGTACAAAATTGGCTTGTCTTTTGTTTATGCCATGTTATACGCAATTATGGTCAAAAAAGCTCCTCGTAACTTCCATTTTAGACAATAGACAATAGACAATAGGTGCAGGAGTAGGCCATTCGGCCCTTCGAGCCAGCACCACCATTCAATGTGATCATGGCTGATCATTCTCAATCAGTACCCCGTTCCTGCCTTCTCCCCATACCCCCTGACTCCGCTATCCTTAAGAGCTCTATCTAGCTCTCTCGTGAAAGCATTCAAAGAACTGGCCTCCACTGCCTTCTGAGGCAGAGAATTCCACAGATTTACAACTCTCTGACTGAAAAAGTTTTTCCTCATCTCCGTTCTAAATGACCTACCTCTTATTCTTAAACTGTGGCCCCTGGTTTTGGACTCCCTAAACATTGGGAACATGTTTCCTGCCTCTAACGTGTCCAACCCCTTAATAATCTTATATGTTTCAATAAGATCCCTTCTCATCCTTCTAAATTCCAGTGTATACAAGCCTATTTGCTCCAGTCTTTGAATGTACGACAGTCCTGCCATTCCGGGAATTAACCTAGTAAATCTACGCTGCACGCCCTCAATAGCAAGAATATCCTTCCTCAAATTTGGAGATCAAAACTGCACACAGTACTCCAGGTGCGGTCTCACTAGGGCCCTGTACGACTGTAGAAGCACCTCTTTGCTCCTATACTCAACTCCTCTTGTTATGAAGGCCAACATTCCATTGGATTTCTTCACTGCCTGCTGTACCTGCATGCTTCCTTTCAGTGACTGATGCACTAGGACACCCAGATCTCGTTGTACGTCCCTTTTTCCTAATTTGACACCATTCAGATAATAATCTGCCTTCCTATTCTTACCACCAAAGTGGATAACCTCACACTTATCCACATTAAACTGCATCAGCCATGCATCCGCCCACTCACACAGCCTGTCCAAGTCATCCTGCAACCTCATAGCATCTTCCTCACAGTTCATACTGCCACCCAGCTTTGTGTCATCTGCAAATTTGCTAATGTTACTTTTAATCCCTTCATCCAAGGGATTATCTGGTCGTCAAACATATGAACCACTGGTGATCAATCTGCTCAGACAAACTTAACCTTCAGTCAGAACTTACTGTGGATCTTCTGATTATCTCCTGCATTATCAATTCTCCAAAAGTTTCACTGTAGTAGAGAAACATCGTACTGTAGTTTCATTGTTAGGATGTGCATGTGTCCCTAAAAACTCCCAACTTAGTTTGGACGAAAAAGAAGTAGTGACTATTACATGGAAAAATGTAGAGAAGTCAAAGTGTAGTCCAAAGTCAAAGTTCAGGACCCCAGCAAGGCAATATAAATTAAGAACATAAAAAAAAGATTGGGTGTTAAAGGATAGAGATTCAAGACATAAACGAGACCATTAGCACATTGGGTCCATGGCGGCTAACAAACATCAAGCCAGCCTCATCCCAAGCCTTTTATTTTGGTCCATAGATTGCAGCATATGAAATGGTCATCCAAATGCTTTTTCTACGTGATGGTTGTTTCTACTTCTTCAACCACAGAAGGCCATAGAGGTAATGTCAATGCATATTTTGGACGCAGAGATTGACAGTTTCTTGTTTAGTACGGGTGTCAGGGGAGAAGCAGGAGAATTGGGTTGGGAGGGAAAGATTTGATGGGCCAAGTGGCCTAATTCTGCTCTTACAATTTATGAACTTATGAACCTTTAAGGTCAATGGGTTCCTAAGATCCAGTTTAAATATTTTTCACCAACTACTCTCTAATCCTTTCAACACTCATCATTTATTTATACCTCCCAGTTATTAGCCATTCCGTGAAAGAAAATGGGTTGTTGCTATCGACTCTTTCCAGCCACGTTAATTTTATACACCTCAATGTAATCTTCTCTTCTCCCTTCCAGGGAAACTACTCAATTTAAGGAGCCTCTCCCCAATTCACCGGTTCTGGCAATGTCCTAATATATCTCTGCTGTATTGCTAATGCCTCTTCCTGCAATCTGATGACTAGAATTATAGTCTAACTATAGTCCCATACGGAAATGTATTCCATAGGTCTTGTTAACAACTAAACAACCTGCTCTTCTCCCTGCAGGAATCTTCAGACATATGCTCCAGAACTCATTTGTTCTTTCTCAGTATTTCATCACATTGTAATTTCATGACCTTGTTTGAAAATGGAAAAGCTGAGGGGAGGTAAAGAGTTTCTCATTTTAAAGTAATGAGAAAAAATAAGTTCAAAGAGGGGGTTACATTTAGTGTTAATTTCCCTCCCTGCCGGAAGGAGGTAGAAATAATTGGAACAAGACTTCAAAGGAGCCCTGATAAATGCATGCTTACTAATACAGGGAGAGATGATGTTGGTGAACACAGATAAAAATGACAGTCTAATTATGTCAAATTTCTTTTAAAGCAAGAATCTTGTTGACAGTAGATGATTACAGAGTGGAGATTCGCTGAGCTAGACCAGATGTGTTTGAAGTGCAGTGTAACGTGAGATGACATGGCTTTGTATTCCTGATCTTGGGGAATATCAGTGGTGCTCCACCAGGTTGCAGCTCTGTGAATTTATCTTCCCATTGTTAAATGATGCCATAGGATAGGAAACAGGAGAATTGATACCCAGTGTTGCTTTTAATTGAAGAAGAGAGCTGGCAGTTTACATCTCAAACCCTAGTTGCCAATTGGTATGGAGGACACTGTGCGAGAAAGGACATTTGTTCCGTACAAGCTGGGACTGGCATTACATGAACATTTCCATCTGCAGAGGGCCAGCTTCTCAAAGTGCTGTTCATGAATTTAGAACCCAATCAGTTCTATGTGATACATGGCTTTGACTGTAGTACTCCTCAGCTTTAACAGAGCATTCTAATAGGACTGTGTCTCTGAGACATAGCAATTGATGGATATATAATAATCAAAGCCTTCCACTTATTCTTTGAATGAGAGCGGTGTTGCTCAGTTATGATGTTGAATGCTTGATTGTAGCCACAACTTGGGATCCTCAGTTTGGAAACACCCTCTTACCTCTTTCGGCTGGCTTTTGCTGGGAGGTTTTCTGAGACAATAACCTATTTTTAAAATGATACATTTGGCCATGATGCCCATCTTCATACAGGTACATGTTTGTGAAAGAACCAGCAGATGCCTCTTAAAGAATTAACTATTATCCCACCCCCCCCCCCCACCCCCCACCCCCACACACACACATCTTATCTTCCATTCAGCAGAAGACCCAACTGCACTGTGACTTCAATTGAAAGCAGCACTGCAACTTGTCTTCCCAGCCAAAAGGGGAATGTTGTGACTTTCGATTTGTGAACATGAGTCAAAGAATAGAAATCCCACTAAATTTTGAGATAATTCGGAGCAAATTTTATTGTGCTTCTGAAGATTTTCAAATTATCTCAATGATAGCCCAAGTTTTATCATAGGACAAGAGCATTTGGGAATTATCTCAATAGTAGCACAGAACTTGCCACTCTCTCTGACCCAGCACCTGCAGTTCATTGCTACACATAGGAAAATCAATATTGACTGAGGTCAATGTAGTAATGTGGGAAACATGGCAACAAAGGATGTTGGGGAGAACTCCGCCATTATTCCTTTGCCATGTAATTCTTGATGCCCAACTGAGAGTAAAGATAAGGCTTTAGTTTAATATCACATTTCAAAGATGGCAGCTCTTCCAAATGGTGTGTCTCTGTTGTCCCTCCCCTTCTGTCTCCTTCTATTGTCTCCCCTAATTGCCTTTCCTTGTAGCTTGCCTTGTCTCTTTCAGTTCTTGTGCTTTATATTATCTGCCCTGACCTTCTGCTTCTGTTTAATCCCTGTCTCACTGGTGCTTCCACTGTTCCCCTTGCACTGTTCCCATGAAGCATGACACGAGTTCAAGGAACAGCACCTTATCTTCCATTGTGCTTGTCCCGGCTCAGTGATGATATCAGCCACAGCCAAGGGCACTGCACTTTCAAATTCCTGCAGTGAATCCATGCTTTTGTGCTAGTTGGCAACTTGTTCCAAAAATTGATGGTTCTTTAGGATAACAAAAGCTTCCAACATCTAATCTAGTTCTTTGTGAATTGAATTTATCTGCAATACCCTTGATTATCTCTGAATATATTTTGTTGAAATAGTCTGTCTACTTCCCCCACCCAAGGACATGAAACTGACACTCCAGTGCCATTTGGAAGAGGTGCCTTTGATGAAATGTGATATTAAATTAAGGGTCTGTCCCCTCTCTCAGTTGGGCAACTAATGTCCCATGGCAGGATTTCAAGGAATAATGGAGGGTTTCTTCCCAACTTTGTATTTATCACACAAACACAAATACTGTAAAGAAGGCAAATAGGGGAGATAATACAAGAGAGGCAGAAAGGATGGGACAACTCGGACACATTGCTTGAGCTTGCATTGCTTAAGTTGGCTGCCATGTTTCCTATATTGCAATATTGACCTCAGCACAGTAAAACATTTTGGGTCATTTGAAGTGCTTTAGAATAACAACTCAACCACATGGACAGAATCTGTTTTCCCACTTATTTTGAGCACTTTAAACATTTTCTAACACCGTAATTAATTTCCTTGAATTAATAAGGGAGTGCTCTCCAAGCTACAGTGCTAAGGCCTATTAACCCCAATGCCAATCAGATGATGCTCCATTCATTATCCTTGGCTTCTCCATTTTACCATCGTGTGAGTGGATCAAAAGGAGTTAGTCTTTTTGTTGAGGCGAAGAAGAGGATGCTGGAATGCTTAAACAGTGTCATTCCAGTAAAACTGGATCACGAATGCACTAATGATTTTTTTAAATATAACCTTACAGCACTTGTCTTGAGCCATTACAGATTTGCCTACAATCATTCTTGAATTTTACTTCACGATCTACAGATTTTAATTTGGGGGCCCTGCAAATAGACCAGTGCTGGGCTTTAGCGTGCCATTCTGCAGAACACTGCATTTATCTATACAATTCTATTGCAATATTTTGTCTACCAACTCAAGATTCACATTCTTTGATGGCCTATGGTTTGCAGCAAGGGGAAAATGGATGGATGACACGGAAGAAAGCTGTCCACATAAATCTACCAATATCTGTGGTGTGGCGTTCCCCTTTACCAAGTTATCGGCTCCAAGAAATTTCTGGTGCCCTGTAAAATGGACATTGATAATTAGGTTTAGCAGTCAATCACAATCACAAAGAAAAGTTGTTCAAACTTCAAATAGAGAAGTAAGAAGTAAGATGTTTTAGATATTACAGAGAATTAAAAAGTTAATATAGAAGCTGAAATATAATAGCAAACTGTTTAAAAAATATAATAGTTGTTATTTTTAAAAGTGCTAAATTTTTAATTATCTTAGGGAATGACAAAAATCATACACGCAAATTAATTGATTTAGGGCCTGTGAGGCTGTAAAGCAGTCATTCCAGACCCATTTATACCTTAAGCTATAAAGTGTAACATTTGTAATGTGTTTTACACCGACTTAAGTACATGAATACATGAATTTCACATCAGGTCACTCACTTCTGGAGATTATACGGGAGAAGGTAGCAAAACAGAACAGTCCTCTGAAGGATTGGGCAATTGTTCACCGCTATGATGGATTTTAACGCATGTCCTTATACCAGAAATTGCTGCCCATTTCACTTTGCAATAAAGGCAAAAATCGACTGTTGCATCGTCTTCATAATTCCAAATTCAGGCCATTCTGTCGACAAAGAACTAGTGACCAGTTCTCCCACCTCTTTCATTCCAGCTATTAATGTAGATTGGGAAGACCAATACCCTTAACACTATGGCCTGCGGGATTCAATCAGAATGTTCATCATACAAATGGGTTTTTTAAATCCCCAAAATATGTATCAAACAATGGTGCAGAAATTCAACCTTTGCACAAAGCACAGTGTCTGCATTGAAGTTTCCTCTGAAAGTCAATTACAATGACTTCAATCGAACCACAATTCACAAAGGGGATGGGCTGGGATGTTTTCCATTTAGTACATTTTAGGAAGAGTGTATACCTTGAAAGTTCTTTACAGTTTGAATTTTGCTTTTAAAGAATGGGTTCCTTTATACTGTTTTAAACAGTGCATGTACTATTTTTTTGTCTGTTAAAGCTCAGAGAAATGGTCACATGGAGAAGATTAACTGTTTGAGAAATAGTTGGACAAAAAGATAAAGATGCTGTGAGAAAAGAAGAATACTTTTTCTGAAATAATAATGTGTATGTAGTTGTTATGAAAAAGTAAAATACCTGGAAATCAAAAGCAAAGTCTGTGTTGGAAAGACATTCCATGTGGAAGAGAGTGATAAGTGGGGGAGAAACACTTTATACAGATGTTCTAATGATATTGTTATCTTGCAAAAACAAGAAAATGATATTTAAGAGTTCTGGATGCAGTCAGCAAATGATACTCTGTTCTGCAGCAACTTGAGAAGTTTCTACAGAACTATATGGAACTACAAATAGCTATGATTACCTGATACCATCAGATGAAATTCAGAGCTTCACGTCATAATGTGGGATGGTTTCAAGGGGATAAATCCTGGAGAAGAGACATTGCAGTCATGTGGACAGAGTGGAGGAATGAAGGATCCTTTCCTCAGAGCAGACGGTGAAGGAAAGGTTTAACAGCATGTTTATAAAATAATTAAGCATTTAGATGCAGTAAATGAGGTAAATGCACAGAGCCAGTGCAGGGGAATCAAGAACCAGAGGATATTGGTTTAAGGTGAGAGAGGAAAGACTTCATAGGAATCTGAGGGGCACAGAGGGTGATTGGTACATGGAATGAGCCGCTAGATGAGGTAGTTGAGGCAGGTACTATCACAACATTTAAAAGACAATTGGACGTGTACATGGATAGGAAATGTTTAGAAGGATATGGCAAACGCAGGCAAGTGGGACTAGTGCAGATGGGGAATCTTGGCCGGCATGGCTAAATTGGGCTGATGGGCCTGTTTCCACGCTTTATGACTAACTAAAGAGAAACTGGTTCTATTGGCTGTAAGAATACTAAGCAGAGGGCATAGATTTAAAGCTGTGCGCAGCAGTATCAGGCACGGAATCAGGAGAATTATTTGTAGTGAGTTAGGATTTAGAATGTCCTGCCTTGTACAAAGGTGGACATGGCTCCAGTTGGAGGCATTAAAACAGAAAGGGATTGTAAACTCAAAAGAAAAGAATATGGGGGAAAACTCATGGAATTAAATGGATTAAATATTTCATTGAGAGCTTGTGCAACATCAGTAGCCATCTGCAATTAATGATTCCCAAAGCAAATGTAGTATAAGAAAATAGCTGCAGATGCTGGTACAAATCGATTCACAAAATGCTGGAATAACTCAGCAGGTCAGGCAACATCTCGGGAGAGAAGGAATCCTGACTACGGGTGCTGCACTGTAAGGAGTTTGTACGTTCTCCCCGTGACCTGCGTGGGTTTTCTCCGAGATCTTCAGTTTCCTCCCACACTCCAAAGACGTACAGGTATGTAGGTTAATTGGCTGGGTAAATGTAAAAATTGTCCCTAGTGGGTGTAGGATAAGTGTTAATGTGCGGGGCTCGCTGGGCGGCACGGACTTGGTGGGCCGAAAAGGCCTGTTTCCGGCTGTATATATATGATGATGATGATGAATGGGTGATGTTTCGGGTCGAGACCCTTCTTCCGGTCGTAGAGTAGGAGGGCAGGAGAAATCACAGAGGGGGAGCAGCGAGAGAGCATGTTGCTAAACTCTCGTCGAAGAGAGGAGGAGAACTTCTTCAAAGTGGACATACCTTGAGGAGAAATCGCAGTGGAGCAACAAGTAGTATAAGAAAATAACTGCAGATGCTGGTACAAATCGAAGGTATTTATTCACAAAATGTTGGAGTAACTCAGCAGGCCAGGCAGCATCTCGGGAGAGAATGAATGGGTGACGTTTCGGGTCGAGACCCTTCTTCCCAAAGCAAATGTGATTTTTTTCAGAGTTGAGATAAGCTATGGACTTCCAAAGTTGCTTTCTGGGGTGCACAGACACAGATTTATTGATGCAGACACAGTAGTATAAATAGAAACAGAGCCATTGAGAGTAGCAAGGCTAAACACTGTATCTGGACTGTCTGGACTGCAGTGAGGATGATACAAATGCTGTGGTCATTGCCCTGGTGAAGAGGCATGTTAGTTTCTGTTCCCGATTACCACCTAAGATAGACACAAAATACTGGAGTAACTCAACGGGATATGCAGCATTTTTGCAGAGAAGGAATAGGCGACGTTTTGGGTCGAGACCCTTCTTCAGACTGATGTCAGGGGAGAGGGAGGTACATAGATAAGGAAGTGTAAGGTGTGAAAACAGGACAAAGGGAATGGAGGTTAAGGAAAATGTAGGATAGATCAGTGTTGGGAGAAGGTAACAAAGCAAACAGAGATAAAAATGTAGTCGGAGACAGTAAGACTGGTCGAAGAACAGGGAAGGGGGAGGGATGGAGAGAGAGAAGAAAGTAAGGGTTACTTGGAAGTTAGAGAAGTCAAAAATTATTTGACCTGATTACCACCCAGTCTTTATATATTCTGGTCAATGCTTTTTGCTTTAATTAATGTGTTGTTGACACTCAGATGTTTCTCCATTTTATTACACTTTTTTTTCCCTCCACTCCTCTCCTATGATCAAAATTTGGCACCAAATCATAATTTTGAAAAAATTAAATCCATAGATGCTGAAAATCCAAAACAAAGCATGAAAAGGGACAATCTCACCTTTTGAAGCAGGGTTTATTATTGTAAATAATAGTCTGAGGCAAAGAGTGGTAGAAACACACAGCTGGTAGTGCCATCCTCCCAAGGAGGAGGGAGGGAATGTCTGACAGTGCTGATGCTCCTGCATCCAGCTGAATGGGCAGTGATGGCACCAAGCTTAGTCTATGTTGCAGTGCCTTCACTCATTGAGTCAGTCCTCACCTTCTCCATCATGGTCTGGTTTGGCTAAGCCACAAAGCCCGACATCAGGAGGCTGCAACGGATCGTTCGCTCAGCTGAGAAGGTTGTTGGCAGCAACCTTCCCCCATTGACGAACTGTGCACTGGAAGGGCCAGGAAGCGAGCGGGCAAGATCATCTCTGACTTTGGCCACAAAATCTTTGAAGCACTTCCCTCTGGAAGGCAACTCCGGACTGTCAAAGCAGTCAGAGCCAGACATAAAAACAGCTTTTTTCCAAGTGTAGTAGTTCTACTCAATAACCAAAGTCTGTAGTCTCTTTTTTGCTCTGGTTTATTTTCACCCACATGTTTCGACCGTAATGTTATATCCTTATTGTTTTGATGTGTTTATGCTTTATTCTTAATTGTTAACTATATATTTGTGTTGTCATTTGTGAGCGGAGCACCAAGGCACATTCCTTGTATATGCACATACTTGGCCAATAAACATAAACGTATTCAACTTATAAACTTATTCTTGGATAACCTACTGAATATGTGCTCATGGCTTGAAGTGCCTAATTCCTCTTGTGTGAGATATTGTGTAAGAATGAACTGCAGATGCTGGTTTATGCCGAAGATAGACATAAAGTGCTGGAATAACTCAACGGGTCAGGCGGCATCTTTAGAGAAAAAGGATGGGTGACATTTCGGGTCAGAACCCTTCTGAGGGTTCCGAGGAAGGATTCCGACCCGAAATGTCACCCAATCATTTGTCTCCAGAGATGCTGCCTGATCCGCTGAATTACTCCAGCACTTTGTGTCTATCTTCGGTGAGATATTAGTCATTGCTATTCATGGAAAATACACCAGTTAAAGGAGACAATGTCTTGAAAAGGGAGGGAATGGGAAACATTAGGTGAAAAAGAAATTGTGGCCATTTTTCATTGTCATTCTTTTCCTTAACTCATGCTGTGATTACTTAACCAAATTCACAAAACTCTGTGAGTTCCCAATGCTGGAGACTGGGATTTTCTTCTTGCTGTCCTGGAGTGCATTTCTCTCTGCTGAAGCAAGTGGCCTGACAGGTGAGTGAGAACCTACATGCGTAGCCAACCTGATGGGGCACCATGAAAAAAATATCAATGGACCACGTGTAAATGGGAAACTGTACTATGCTGAAGAAAGCTTGAGTGTAAGTCGTAGATGCAAGGAACTGCAGATACTAGTTTACAGAAAAAAGAAAGTTCTTGAGTAACTCAACAGGTCAGGCAGCATTTCTGGATAATTTGGCCCAAAACGTCACCTATCCATTTTCTCCATTGATGCTGCCTGCCGCACTGAGTTATTCCAGCATTTTATGTTTTTGTATATAGGATCTTCGCCCTGTATCTCGCCCCCAATACAGCTCCAAATTATTGTATATTGTATGGTTGATTCCTTAATATTGGACAGTATGTTGTGATCCATAAAGTGCTAAATTATTCCGCTGTTGAACTCGCGTTGTGTTCTGGTTTCTCCCTTTTTCCTCCACCTACATTCCTTCCGGAGCTACAAAATTCACAACTTTTCTATCTCTGAGCTCCACAATTTGTAACTCTTTATCCTTCTGGGGCTTACACCTGTTTTTCCATCTCTGGCCTTTGTCCAACAAACTGCCTATCACCACCCCCCCCCACCCCCCCCCCCCCCCCCCCCCCCCCCCGCTCGCCTGTGCACGCCTATTATGAGCCATGCTTTGTCCTGCCCCACCTTTCTTCAACTTGTATTTCCTGCCTCCACCTCCCCCCCCCCTGCAATCAGTCTGAAGAAGGGTCGCGACCCAAAAGGTCACCTATCCATGCTCTCCAGAGAAGCTGCCTGACCCGTTCAGTTACTGCAGCATTTTGTGTCTTTATTTGCATTAAACCAGCATCTGTATTTCCTTGTTATCATATTGAAATTGTTTTCCTGTGGCATTGAATTAAGTACATCCTTCCCCACTGTTGCCCATCCAAGCCTCCTTCATCCTGACCAATTGAAGGGCTCAGTAAGTTCCTGAACATAACTATAATTCACATTGGTGGCATTGTTTTAATGAGAATTGATTTTTGTTTGATGTGGGACAACTTATCCATTAAAATGTTATTATTCAGCAGAGGCATTTAATGAAGAAGACATTAATTTTAAGCTTCCCATTTCCAAAGAGTACTTCATACGTGCAGTAATTATGGTGCATGACCTTTCTTCTCTGCATACCAATGTCTCTCTGGGCCCAAGTACTGTCAACAGTGCCCAAAGAGAGTCTAACGCATATCTAATTTAATGCCCAGTCTCCAAACTGTGCAGGTTTCCAGATAACCTCACCCACAATCAATTTTGAATAATTAATCTTGGGAATCAAAGTGATGGTTTTGTGCATGGAATCTCATTATTTCAAAAGATGTGCATGAAATAAATTAGAAATGATCATGTGAACATTAGAAAGAGGGGGATGCATCCTTAATTCTTGCAGTTGGCATCAGAAATAGTAACCTTATGATGATATAATCAGCAACTTCACAGTTTAATGGTGCCTGCTGGAGCAAGGATGAAGGTGACTCTCGGTATAAATATGTATAATGGAAGCCCATCTGCCGTGGTGTTGTTCACAGAGAATTTGGTCTCCAAATTTGAGGAAGGATATTCTTGCTATTGGGGGCGTGCAGCGTAGGTTCACTAGGTTAATTCCCGGAATGGCGGGACTGTCGTATGTTGAAAGACTGGAGCGGATAGCCTTGTATACACTGGAATTTAGAAGGATGAGAGGGGATCTTATCGAAACATATAGAATTATTAAGGGGTTGGACACGTTAGAGGCAGGAAACATGTTCCCAATGTTGGGGGAGTCCAGAACCAGGGGCCACAGTTTAAGAATAAGGGGTAGGCCATTTAGAACGGAGATGAGGAAAAACCTTTTCAGTCAGAGAGTTGTAAATCTGTGGAATTCTCTGCCTCAGAAGGCAGTGGAGGCCAATTCTCTGAATGCATTCAAGAGAGAGCTAGATAGAGCTCTTACGGATAGCGGAGTCAGGGGGTATGGGGAGAAGGCAGGAACGGGGTACTGATTGAGAATGATCAGCCATGGATCACATTGAATGGTGGTGCTGGCTCAAAGGGCCGAATGGCCTACTCCTGCACCTATTGTCTATTGTCTAATTTCTAAAATATAATTGAATGCATAAATATGAAATCTGTGACCCTGACCCATCTTGGTTCTCCTGTTCTGTAATGCATTCCTTATAAATTGAATTCCTGGTTTTGTAAGGCAAGCGTTCTGTATATCAGCTTTTTTGATAAATCAGATTCCAGGCACCCAATCACAATTATAATGCCTCTTGCTATTTAGTTTCTCATCAATCAGGTTGCAAGGTTCTGCATACTCAGACCTCTGTATGTTGATTTACTTATCGTTTGTAGTCACCGTCTCTCTGCGTTGTCCTGCTGATAAATCAAGCTTCAAGGAACTGTACACCTCTCTGCCATCATAAAAGCCCCATATAAAGTGCACATTAGAATTCAGAATTTTTAACAGGGTAAAAATGGCATTCTGTTTTGTTGACCGGCTCTGACTCGGTACCTTGTAAGATTGTGACTGATGACATTGCTCAGATAAGTGAAAATAACCCAACCAAACCCAAGAGACTGCAATTATTTAACCAATCAGAAATAATTCAGTTATAGATATTAAAAAATAATCTTCACTAGTTGATCTCGTGGCAGCATTTTCCCTCCGTTTTTACCGTGGAAAAAGACGTGAAGACTGGGGAACATGGGACAGTTAATGGCGGTCTTGAGGACAGTCCATATTACAGTTGAGGATGTGATGGATATCCTAAGTCATCTGAAGGTAGCTAAATCTTCCAGGACTGATCAGATATATGTGGGGGCACTTGGAATCAATCAAAGAAGAAATTGCAGGAGCCCCGGCTGAAGTAGATGAATCATCATTACACACTGGTGAGGTGCTGGAAGACTGGAGTGTGGCTAATGTTGTGCATCTATTTATGAAGGAAAAGTCTGCGAACTATAGACCAGTGAGCGTAACATCTGTAGTCGGCAAGTTACTGGAGAGGATTCTGAGGGATAAGATATATATTTGGATGGACAGGGGCTGATTAGGGATACACAAAGGTTGACAAGGCAAAGCTGTCGATGTTGTCTTTTTGGACTTCAGCAAGGCATTGATACGGTTCTGCATGGTAGGTTGTTCTGGAAGGTTAGATCGCATGGGATCCAGAGAGGTCTAGCTGACTGGATAGAGAATTGGCTTCATGGAAGAAAGCACAGGGTGATGGAAGGTTGTTCTTTGGACTAGAGGCCCGTGACTAGTGGGGCGCCTCAGAGGTCGGTGCTGGGCTCATTGTTTTTTCTAGGAATGATTAGTAAGTTTGCAGATGAAATTAAAGCAAGTGGTATCGTAGATAGCGAAGATGGTTATCAAAAATTGCAGCAAGTTCTTGATCAGCTGGGCAGTGAGCTGAGGATTGGTTATCGGAGTTTAATGCAGATTAAGGCGCTGGATTTTGGGAAGTCAAACCAGGGAAGAACCTTCACAGTAAATGGCAATGTCCTGGGCTGTGTCGTAACGCAGAGGAATCTAGGAGTGCAGGTACATAGTTACCTGAAAGTGGCGTCACAGATAGATGGGGTGGTCAAGAAGTTTTTGGTACATTGGCCTTCATTAGTCCGGCTGTTGAGTGTAAAAGTTGGGATGTTACAGTATGTTAGTTGTACAGGATGTTGATGAGTCTGCATTTGGAGTATTGTGTTCAGTTCTGCTCACTCTGCTACAGGAAGAATGTTGTTAAGCTTGAGAGAGAGTGCAGAGAAGATTTGTAAGGGTGTTGTCAGAACTTGAGGGTCTGAGCTATATGGGCAGCCAAGGACTTTATTCCTTGGAGTGCAGGAGGCTGAGCGGTGATCTTATAGAGATGGATAAAATCATGGGAGCAATAGATGAAGTGAATACACCGTGACTTTTATTCAAAGGGGAATTGAGAAACCTATGTTTAAGGCGAGAGGGGAAAGATTTAATAGGGACCAGAGGGGCAACTTATTCACACATGCTGTGATATCTATATCGAACAAGCTGCCAGATGCTGCCAGGACTAGGATAGGTGGGCATCTTGGTTGGGATGGGCACTTTGGGCAGAGGGCATGTTTCCATGCTGTTGGATTCTATGACTACTTGGAAACCAGGTGAAGCAGGGTTGGAAATAGAGACTTGCATTGATCAAGACATGAAAATATAATTCAATCGTCATTTCAAAGAAAGACTATGTAGAGGTTTTCACAACCTCCAAATCTGAGGATCCCAACCTCTGCAACCTCAGAAAATCCCAGAGCATTTTGCAGTCCATTATGTGCATTTGAAACGTAGACTCTGTTTTAACTTAAAAATGCTGGCAGCCAATTTACACATCTCCAGCTACCACTGATAGGGAAGGGCTGATAATATAAACAATAGACAATAGGTGCAGGAGTAGGCCATTCGGCCCTTCGAGCCAGCACCACCATTCAATGTGATCATGGCTGATCATTCTCAATCAGTACCCCGTTCCTGCCTTCTCCCCATACCCCCTGACTCCGCTATCCTTAAGAGCTCTATCTAGCTCTCTCTTGAATGCATTGAGTGAATTGGCCTCCACTGCCTTCTGAGGCAGAGAATTCCACAGATTTACAACTCTGACTGAAAATGTTTTTCCTCATCTCCGTTCTAAATGGCCTACCCCTTATTCTTAAACTGTGGCCCCTGGTTCTGGACTCCCCCAACATTGGGAACATGTTTCCTGCCTTTAACGTGTCCAACCCCTTAATAATCTTATATGTTTCAATAAGATCCCCTCTCATCCTTCTAAATTCCAGTGTATACAAGCCTAGTCGCTCCAGTCTTTCAACATATGACAGTCCCGCCATTCCGGGAATTAACCTAGTAAACCTACGCTGCACGCCTTCAATAGCAAGAATATCCTTCCTCAAATTTGGAGACCAAAACTGCACACAGTACTCCAGGTGCGGTCTCACTAGGGCCCTGTACAACTGCAGAAGGACCTCTTTGCTCCGATACTCAACTCCTCTTGTTATGAAGGCCAACATTCCATTGGCTTTCTTCACTGCAATATGTTTTAGAGATGTCGGTTGGGAGGGAAATATTGAACAGAAACAGAATTATATCCTTGGCAATTTAGTGCCAAGAGAGCAAACATTATCTGTTTGAAGCCTCACTCTGTGGATGACATTTCAGAGGGAGCAACGCTCCCTCAGTAACACAATAGAGTTGCGGTAATAGAATC
This sequence comes from Rhinoraja longicauda, assembly GCF_053455715.1. Taxonomy (NCBI): domain Eukaryota; kingdom Metazoa; phylum Chordata; class Chondrichthyes; order Rajiformes; family Arhynchobatidae; genus Rhinoraja; species Rhinoraja longicauda. The sequence goes on along the minus strand of NC_135965.1, from coordinate 14,755,302 downwards.
ATAGAGAGATACAGCACAGAAACAAGTCCTTTGGCCCACCGAGTTGAAACTGGCCACAATGCACTATTTACACCAATCCCACATTAACCCCATTATTTTATTCTCCCCACATTCTTATTCATTCTCCCCAGATTCTACCACTTTCCTACACACTAGGGATAATTTATTGTGACCAATTAATGTGGGAGAAAATCCACAAAGAAGACTCCTGAACTCTGAATTTAATCAGTCTCGGGCGCTGTGAGATAATGGCTCTACGAGCTGTGCCATTTTGACACCCTCTATTGATATATATATATATATATAATGGCTCTACGAGCTGTGCCATTTTGACGCCCTCTCTTTCTCTCTCTATATATATATATATAGAGAGAGAGGGTGTCAAAATGGCACAGCTCGTAGAGCCATTATCTATATATATAGATTTGAACCCATATCTTGTTACCATTTCTAGAATTGATCCTTCAAACCAAGCTTTTGAAAGCCATAAATAATGTTTAATTTGTCTTTAGTTTAAAATTTATTTTTGTTTTGCATGAAAACTTATAGATAAGTGGCCACATTTCAGAAAAGTCTGAGTTGGTTACCTGCTGAACAGCTCTCATTAGAATGCATATTCCATTGGAATTAATAATGATGATTGACACACAAATGTGCAGAAAATATGTAAAAAGAAAGATTTTAAGATGATATACGCATTGAGACATAAGATTTTTAAGTAAAGACAGTGGGCAACTGTGAAGCTTATTATTTTTTAAAGTTGATATTTGTCTTCATCCAGTTCAGCTGATGGCATTAGAAGGGAACTTGAGGATATTGTGCTTAAATTGTAGTCAAATAGCCCAACAGATAAGAAGCAGTGGAAATTTTACTATCGGTACAATAGTTGTGAATCACTATGTTACGTAGGCAGGCTGATCCAGTAGACACTTTACGCTGAAACTGGACAGCATGGTGTCGAGGAAATGGTAAGGTTGTGTCATTGGCAAACTCTGGTGGTTAACAGTGAAAGGTTTGGGAATGAGGCTGTTGCTGGAGTGAGTTTACTTACCAATGGATAAATATAAGCATATATCCAAAGGGATATGCAATAAAGGAGATTTGTTAAAGGGTCACTTGGTCAGCAGTATAAAAGATGCAAAAAAATTGAGAAAGTAAAGGAGACCTAATGGATAAAAAATAATATTCAACATGGATGTCCTATGTATTCTGGAGAGATTCAATAGTGTAGCCTGAAATCAGTACGAAGAGATTGAACAAGTGCGGTGAGCATGGATCTGTATGGTGAAAGCCCATTCAAGAAGAGGCAAATTCTTGTTTGAATGGAAGTTTTAGTCAAGTACAGAGGGGTACTGGATGGATTTGTTACACGGAAATCAGTGGTGACTGGTTTGAAAAGAAGCGAGAACTGACATTGTACTTGGTCTTCTCTCAGAAAAAAGCAAAGACTATTTACAGTGTTCGTAGCCATGGAGACAAGACCTCAGCTGTGTGCTGAGTAGCAATTATCAGCCAAAGGAGCAGGATATTGGTTGCATGGACAAGATGCCTTCTCTGAGATTTGAGTGAAACTACAAAGAGATGAGAGTTCAGCATAAGCAACAGAAAATGGAAGAGGTCTTGACCGCTGGCCAAGAGGGAGAGAGAACCTGCATAATGCAAAATCTGAATCTTGGTTGCAAGGCGTCCATGGACTGCATGTTGGAGATGATTGTCTCACCTTGTCTCTGCCAGTCCACTGGAGAGATCCTTATCGTAGGTCATTTTAAGATTTGGTTACTTTCATTCTTCAATAAACTTCAGTTCACCCAAATCTCTAAAGCATGGTGGCGCAGCGGTCGAGTTGCTGCCTGACAGCACCAGAAACCCGAGTTCAATCCTGACTACGGGTGCTTGTCTGTGCGGAGTTTGTACGTTCTCCCCATGACCTGTGTGGATTTTCTCCGAGATCTTCGGTTTCCTCCCTCATTCCAAAGACGTATAGATTTGTAGGTTAATTGGCTTGGTATAAATGTAAAATTGTCCCCAATGTGTGTAGGATAGTGTTTTAATGTGCAGGGATGGCTGGTCGGTGTGATACTCGCTGTATCTCTAAACTAAACCAAACTAAACTAAATCTTATTTTCCTGACTGCACCATATTCTGTTCACTCATTGTGACCATTGTGACTGTTTGCTGACCAATCTTCCCCCATTCCTCTCCCTCCCACATGTAAGTTTCCATTTATCTTTCAAATTCCTTATGCTTCTAACCTCTTCCAGCTACACTACCCTCAGTAACTCAGCCCTCATTCCTTTTCTCCTGCTATTGGTGCTGTCTCCACAGCTGCCTATGTCCTAGGGCTTGGAATTGCTTTTCCTCTTTTCAATCATCCTTTAACACCCTCATTACAGTTCCTTCATTTAAACCAAAGTGTACATTTTTTGTTCGATCATACGTGTGAGAAACTGTGGAACAATTTTATTCGCCAAAGGCAGCATATAAACTCAAGTTTGTTGTTGGATGCATATTAATGTGCTTTGTGCTCGGCTGGAACATGTTGCCAGTATGATAGATGGCGATTTGTTCCAATTCATTGCAACTGGCAGAGAGTAATTTCAGTAGAAACCAATCTGTGACTGCTGTCAAGCAGATGATTTTGTAAACTGAGTGCAAGCGCAGGGTGAGTTAATCTATTTCTCAGCTTGGAGCCTGACATACTGCCTGGATTACTGTGATCACCAAACCTTGCCTCTTTGAAAGCCGAGCTTACTAGTTACTCTTCCGAAGGCCAAGCTTGTGGAACACCTTCTTTTCATCTCTTCATTGAGACAAAGGAAATGCCTTTCCTCCCCCTACAATCGGTCTAAAGAAGAGACGCAACCCAAAACATTACCTTTCCATGATCTCCAAGCATGCTGCCTGACCCCCTGAGTTATTCCAGCACTTTGGCTTTTTTTTTGTAGACCAGCATCTGCAATTTTCTGTTTCTATATTCTGCTTTCATTTATAATCTGTCTTCTAATTCTCATTGGATTTGATCACTTTGATTCCGATTGTATTTCATTTTAATTAACGGCTGGCACACAAATTGTACGCAAGCTTGTGGTGTATGTTGAATGATAGCTTATGAAGTATTCACACTCCTTGTGGCAAATAAATGGTTACAACAGTAGGTCCCACTCAGACACTCAATGGCACCTAAACATGCCTGCTTGTGACAACAGCTCAGGTTAACCCATTCTGATTTAGAAACTTTTTATCACTTTATTAGTTTGATTACAAAATAGAATGTATTCTAGATTATGTGTCATTAGTTCAATCCAATGGTTGATTCCTTTGAATATTGTGAAACTACAAGCTATATAATCTGGGTGATGTGGCGTTGTCTGTACCATGCAGCAATTCTTGATGATTCCTGGCTCAATGTTTCATAAAGTAGACACAAAATGCTGGAGTAACTCAGCGGGTCAGGCAGCATCTCAGGCGAGAAGGAATGGGTGATGTTTCGGGTCGAGACCCTTCTTCAGACTGATGTCAGGGGAGGGGGTAGGACACAGATAGGATGTAGTCAGACACAGGAAGACTAGTAGGAGAAGTGGGAAGGGGGAGGGGATAGAGAGGGGAAACAGGGACTGCCTGATGTGGGAGAAGTCAATGTTCAAATCAAGTGTAAACTACCCAAGCGAAATATGAGGTGCTGTTTCTCTAATTTGCGCTGGGCCTCACTCTGGCAATGGAGGAGGCCCAGGATGGAAAGGTCAGATTGGGAATGGGAGGGGGAGTTGAAATGCTGAGCCACCGGGAGATCAGGTTGGTTGAGACGGACTGAGCGGAGGTGTTCAGCGAAACGATCGCGAGCCTGCGCTTGGTCTCGCCGACGTAGAGAAGTTGACATCTGGAACAGCGGAACATTGATGACTGAAGTAAACAGGCACTAGAATTAATTTTGACATCCCGTCATCAGAAACAATGCAGAGTCCACAGCTGAATTAAAAGGTATTTAGAACACAGAAGAGTACAGCACTGGAACAGGTCCTTCGGCCCACAATGTCCCTGCTGAACACAATGATAGTCCAACTAATCTGTTCTGCCTACATATGATCCATATCCCTCCATTCCCTGCATATCTGTGTGCCCAACCAAATGCTTCTTAAATGCCACCAACTAATCTGCCTCCACCCCGACCACTGGCAGTGTGTTCCAGGCAGCCACTATTCTCTGTGTAAAAAAAACCTTGTCCCGTACATCTCCTTTAAACTTTGTCCCTCTCACCTTAAAGTTATGCCTCTAGTCCTTAACATGCCTATTGTTCATTGGTTCTTTATTGTCACGTGTGTGCAACACAGTGAAATTCTTTTGCACAACCCACAAATGTAGTCTCCATAATTTGGTGGCGTTTACAAAGAGAAAGAAAAAGTCCAAAGTACAGTCCATATGTTGGAAGTACTGGAGAGCCCCCGATCCAGGTAAACCCAGGTAAACCCCAGGCTGCTGCAAGCCCACGACCCAACATCCCTCCCCTCAACAGACTGCCCGCCTCTGTGTCATGGGGCATGCCCCCAGCAGCTGACCTTGAAGGCGCTGGAGGCAATACCCCGGCCCCTCTCCTACCGCCCACTCCTCGTGTCCGTCACCACCAGCGGCTCCCTCCTCCTCGACTCAACGGTCGTCGGGGCTTCTAAGCTTCCCCCTGCAGGCAGCGGCCCGACGGGCCTTTCTTGATCGCGGCGGACCAGGTCTTGCCGCACATGGCCACGGGCAGCCACTGGGTCTTTGTTCTCAGCAGCCGCTGGGTCTGTCCTTGTACTCGGAAGCCCTCTTGGTGTGCTCTTGCACACCTCCACGGCCCTCGCCAGGAGCTTCCAACGATCTCAATGATTTTTAATGCATTTCAACGATTTCACCATGTAAGCAGCTACTGGAATAGAGTGGGATCATTACTGCCAACTAAATATGATTAGCTGCTCGTCTACATTTCATTAACAAAATCACATGAATCACACACATTAGAACTGCATGCCTCTGCGCATTTCTGAGTCAGAAGTAATCATCTGTAACAGGCATTTTACTTATGTTTTGGAAGAAATCTACTTCCATCCTCAGCTATATTTAATGAAAGAATTGCTTGAACAAGATGGAACTGCAGTGCAGCATCATTGTTGATTCTGTGAGCAAACAATATGGGTTTTTTTAAATCTAGAAAATTAAATGTTCATTCTAAATCAATGGAAATTAATTTCAAAAATCATATTTCTATTAAAATGTATCTTTGCTGTAATATGCTTGGTGTTAAGGTTTTGAAAACTGGAGTATTGGAAGATGAAATAGACAATTTGAAACCTGTCACTATTTTACAAGTGTTATTAAATCTTCATTATTATAGTAGCTACATTGAGAAGACAATTTTCTTTTATGTGAAACTCATTTCACCTTGATGAAGAATTTTACTCCTTGTTCAATAAAAATCTGGACCCTATCTCTTTACTGCTCAAGTTCTAACTATTTTCTTTCTATGTAAACTTCTCTGACAGAAAATACTTTGAAAACCTAAAAGAATAATGTGGAAATAACTCTAAAAACAAAGCTAGTTTTCTTCATGCTATCATTCTTCTGTAGAGTTATGATTGGACGAGGTCACTGCTTTATACAAAATAGCTATACATTGATGATATAAAATTGACTTAAACATGAAGAATTCAATGTCTCCTACCACCTCTCTCTTTCCTGTGCGTCCTGTTGCACCCCAATGCGTTCCCACGTCTCCCACTGTCCCTACCCAGCTAACCCCGCTCCTTTCCTCATCTCATACCCTGAAGAAACAAAGAGCTACAGATGCTGGTTTACAAAGAAAGACACAGAGTGCTGAAGAACCTCAGCGGGTCGGGCAGCATATGAGGAGAACATGTATCATTGACGTTTTGGTTTGGGACCCTTGTTCATACTGGCATTTCCTGTCAGGACCCTTGAGTCTGAAGAAGGGTCCAGACTTGAAATGTCACCGATCCATGTTCTCCTGAGATGCTGTGTGACTCGCTGAGTTACGCCAGCACTTTGTGTTTTCTCATCTCATACCCTTTTGACTCCTTTTCATCTTCAGCCTTTGTCACTTAGTCCATCCACTAAACCATGATCACAATCATAATCGTGATTTATTAGGCAAGTATGTTTTGCAACATATGAGGAATTTGATTTGCCATACAGTCATACCAAAAAAGCACCAAGACACACAACAACACAAAAAATTGACATGAACATCCATCACAGCGGCTCCTCCACTGTGATGGAAGGCAATAAAGTCATCTTCTTTCCTCCTTTTTCTCCCGTGGTCGGGGCAGTCGAACCATCCACAGTCAGGGTGATCGAAGCTACCGCAGCCACCAATCGAAGCTCCCACGTCGGGGCGATCGAAACTCCCACGATCGGGGCGGTCGAAGCTCCTGTGGCTTGGAGCTCCCAAAGTCAGTCCCTAACCAGGGACTGCGAGCTCCACAATGTTGTCCGCACGCTCCCGTGGTTGGAGCTCCAGAAGCCGATCCCGACAGGGACCGCAAACTCCACGATGTTAAATCCGCAGGCTCTCGCAGTTGAAGCTTCCAGCAAGAGGCCGTCCACGACGTTAGGCCGCAGTGCAGGCGGAGATACGACACGGAAAAAGTCGCATCTCAATCGAGGAAAGAGATAAAAAGGTTTCCCCCCACTACCCCCCACATAATACAAAACTAAAGGTACACTAAAACATACATTTAACAACAAACTAAAAACAACAAAGGGAAAAGATGAGACAGATCGATGGCAAGGCATCCACCGTTCGGCGCCTGGTGGTAATTTGCCAATTAATCACCCCTCACCTGTATCCAGTTTCTTCCTTCCTCAACCTCTCTTTTCCAGCTTTCTCCCCCCTACAACAATGCAAATGGGTGGTCTGAAGAATGATTCGGACCTGAAACGTCACCTATTCATGTCCCCCAGGAATGCTGCCAGACCTGCTGAGTTACTTCCGACACTTATTTTTGTGCAGTCCCTTGTATCTACATTGACTATCACATGTTTGGAGATTTATGCTTGATATTCGGTGAATCCACATCATAGACTTTCAGAGAGCCATTTCAGGGTGATGAATCATCTGTTCAGTGCATTGCCTAATGAGTGATGTTTACAGAGTTCACCCACAATTCAGAAATAATTGGTTTCTATCTGGGCTAGCAATAGTCTACTTTGGCCCAATGGGTTTTGGGTTCCCGATCCGAAACGTCATTTGTCCATTCCTTCCACAGATACGGCCTGACCCACTGAGTTCCTCCAGCATACTTGTTTTTGCTTATGATTCTACCATCTTGTGTCTCCATTGTCGGCTCCGCAGTTATCCCATCAAAGTAACAACCAAGTTATTAGCTCCAATGAATGTGTTGCAAGATAAGTTCCTTCAGCTTCAGTTTAACAATTTGATGAATTGCTGGAATATCAGTGGTTTACATTTATAGCATGTTTTGACCTTCTGGTCACCATGACAGGTTGTTGTGATCGTTGAAGCTCTTTTGATCCAAGTTTGTGTTTCAAAACAAAGGGACTAGGAACTGGTTTACCAAAAGAAACACAAAGTGCTGTAGCAACTGAGAGGGTAAGGCAGCATCTCTGGAGTGGCATGGATCGGCGATGTTTCAGGCCAGCATCCTTCTCCGTATTAAATGCTTAATCATGTAGCTATAATATTATGGATGACTAAATTTCAATAAAAAGTCGCTTATTGACATGCACAGGTATGGTAAGGCAGAGGTACAATGAAAGTCTTGCTGGCACACACATAGACTCAGACCAACATGCATAACAAACCTTACCTCAATTAAACACAAGATTTCAAAAATAAGCAAGACCGCAAAAAAACAAGACATCAGTGCATAAACACAATTAGAAAAATATTTTTTCATTTGATGCAAAAGTTCAATGCTCTCTACTATTGACCCATATTTCTTCATTCTAGTTTTGTGTATCTCTCCCACTCTGACCTTCAATTCCCATTCAATGTAAACTCATGGGGAAGGACCTTATCTCCAAACATCTGGAACTTCCACAACAATAATAATAGAAAATGCTCCATGGGTCAGGCTGCAAATGTGACCGCTGAGTTCAATAATTTCAGCTGGCCCACACTTGCTTTTCAGAATTGTCACTTTCTCTCCGCTTTCCTTTGACAATTTCAGATAATTAATCAATATTCACACCACCTCCTTCCCACTACCTTTCACCTTATGCCATCATCCCTTTTGTCATTTAAACGCCTTCTCCTTCCTTAAACCCTTTCTTTTGCTTCCTCCTCCCCTCCCCTTTCTATTTATTCACTGCTGACAAGAACAGGATTTATCGCCCAGCTGTAATTACCCCTGAACTGAATGGCAGACTAAATTAAGAGTACTTACAGACCAGACGATAATGATGATGGATTTACTTCCCTGAAGGGCAGTAAAGAAGTACGTAACCCACATTTGGAGTATTATATTCCGTTCTGGTCACCACATTGCAGGAAGGACATGGAAGCTTCAGAGAGGGTGCAGAAGATGTTCACCAGGGTAGAGAGTATAGGGTAGAGCTGATTAGAGAGTATTAACTTTCAGGAGAGGTTTCAGGAGAAGGGGCATCTAATAGTTTATACTGTAGATAGGTAGATGGTCAGAGTCTTTTCAAAGTGTAAGAAAGAGGATGAGGAGCAGGTGGACTAGAGTGATTCCTTGTGATAGGTCATAAGATCATAAGTGATAGGAGCATAATAAGGCCATTAGGCCCATTAAGTCTACTCTGCCATTCAATCGTGGCTGATCCATCTCTCCCTTAACCCTATTCCTCTGCCTTCTCCCCATAACCCCTGACACCTGTACTTATCAAGAATCAATCTATCTCAGGCTTAAAACTATCTATTGACGGCCTCCACAGCCTTCTAGGGCAAAGAATTCCACAGATTCACCACCCCACTTTATTTTCCTTGGCAGAGTCTCCAGAGGGCATAATAGTGAACTGATCTGCTGTCATCCATATTGTGTTTGTGCTGCGTTGAATGTCAGCATCATGAGCTGGCATTAGTTCCAATGCTAACAACCACAATAGGCTGCGTTGGATAGAACTGCAGATGCTGGTTTAAATCGAAGATAGACATAAAATGCATCTCTGGAGAGAAGGAGTGGGTGACGTTTCGGGTCGAGACCCTTCTTCAGACTCAATGGGTGACATTTCGGGTCGAGACCCTTTTTCAGACTTAATAATAAACCATAATAGGCTGTTGTAATGTGATCAGTGATATAATCACACAGCATGAAACAGGCCTTTCAGCCCACTGAACCCATGCTGACCATCAAGCACCCATTTTCATTAAACCTAGACTATTCCCATTTTGTTTCTCCCCACATTCCTCTTGGATTGCACCATCCATTCATCCACATACAGGGATAACAAAGTGTGAAGAATGCAGTGATCTAGAGAGCTTTTTCTTAAGGATTTTTGATTTGATAACTCACCATCACAGGAGGAGCAAAGAGATTTGTGGGGAAAAGCTTATTATCTTAGTTTTATGTAACACACTGTACTGTCACATGGTTCCAATAGAGACGTTGCAAAAAAAAAACCCTCAGAATGAGTAAATCATGCACTCCAGTGATTACACTCAGAATCAATAAACAGGAAATGAAATGCTTTAAATTTGGAAGAGTTGGACATACAGCATATTATGTTTGGCCCAGAGAGGATGTTAGTGTGCGTCTGGGTGTGGTAGTCAGGTCAATAAACCATAGTGAAATACAGAATGCTGTGTATTCACAGACCCTCAATTTTGGAAACTAGCCCAGTTTCTAACTTGAGTTACAGTAAACATGCCTGTGAGTGCTACATAACATAGGTATGTTTTGATACTGTAATAAATGCATCATGTAGGGGGTTATTAGCATTAAAAAGAGTAGATTTCCCAGATGCATATCTTTTTTTGGAAGAGCTCCAGGCAAAGTATTGGCTGAACAATACTAGATATACAGTACTATGGAAGCACAAGTTTCATCATCTTTGCTATTTAGGTATGGCTTCAATGATGAACAATTGCAACCAATCTACTTAATGCTTTCAGTGCTTGGCTATTACAGGAGCAACCTTATGAAGGTTAAATGTGGTCAGCCATAATGGATATGACATTACTGTGTACAGACAGAGCCCTGATCCACTTGAACAGAATCAGGAGACCAGATTATATAAGGCAGGGTGACACCATGTTATCTCTAGGTAGAGTGCTATTTGGTGCATGAAATCTAAATGGTGGCCAATTGCAGATATCGGGACATCTGCATGCCCATTAGAATTGCCCTTCATGTGGATAATTTGCACTAAATCCCTTGCACACCCATGTGTTCCTGGGTTGCCGCGTGGCAGAGCCCTTCCTTGGGTGCCGCCGCCGTGGAACCGGGAACCCGCCTGGAGGACCCGAAGGTTCGGTAGACCACGCAACTGGAAGGGAGACTCTGGAGACATCGGACGTGAGGAGCAAGGGCTGGTAGGAGGATGAACCATGGTTATGCCCCCAGCACTTTCAAGGTTCGCTGAAGGTTGGCTGAAAGATGGCCGGGCAAGGAGAGGGACATCAGTTGGCAGGCTGATCTGGTTGAAGGCGACAGAGCAAGGCCCTGCAGGAGCCTGGGGCTTGCCTTGATCGGGAACGGATACAGTACGAGCGCTTGGGCAGACCGGACTTTGGAAATGGCACCATAACCTGCATGTGTAAATATGTTTAAAAAAATACTGTGCAGTTGCACATGTGACAAATAAAGCGTTATTGCATAAAGATAGGAAGATAGGAACTCCATTAATTCCTAGTTCTCACACTAAAATTCTATCTACCAATCTAACAGGACTCCTCAATTAGTAAATCGGGTGACATCACGTTGAAAGTTTGTTGAAAGTTTTGACAATGTGGTGGTAACTGCATCGTTGTCTTGCACCAATGCTCCTGCGTGCAAGAGCTAATAAATGGAGGATGTGGAAAACTAGTAGAACTAAAGCAAAACACAACTGCTGGAAGAACTCAGCGGGTCAGGTAGTGTTTGTGGAGGGAATTAGAGAGTTCAAGAGCAGTCCTCAGACTAATGGAACTTGTTTGGAGCTGTGAAATCTTTATTGTTAGGCTGGGCAAATGCAACTGTTTTTAGATCCTTTTAGATGGCAGCAGGTAACATATTCAAAACTGTTGGCATCCTTTCATCTGCAGGGGTCGATGGATATTGCAGCATTAGACCTGATTAAATAGTTCAGTGGGAACTTTGCACAATCTGTGCAGTCGTTGTAAGTGGTGGTGGCACAATTGGATAGGCGAGAATCTGCCTGCTTCCTCTGGATGCTTTTCTCCTCGGGCTGTTACAGCCTATTCCTGTCATGAACTTTGACGTCTTGCAGGGACAATGACACGCATTGTTATGATCATTTGCCATCAATCAAGATCAGTTCTAAATGCCTTCACGATCCACTCACCTGCATCTTTTTGACCGCTCTGATAGTTCCCTATAATGCATGTCCTTGAGCATGCATCCACCCATCAGTCTGCTCAGATGCTCAGGAAATTGAAAACGTTTGATTCTGTTGTCACCCTTGAAAAGGTTTCTCTATGGAGAACTTTAAGTGTGGTGACTCCATTTAATATTCTTGCAGGCAGTGTAGTTGGAAGCTATTTCACTTTGCTCCTGGTTATATAAGTTGTGTTTGCTTATCTGTCATGTGCACTGGTATTTTTGATTTTGACAGTGAGCTTGGAGTAATTTCATGCTCTATTAATTAGCCTACAAGAGCAGCTCTTCTGAGTGAACATTGAATACTTCATCCAGTGAAAGGATGGGACAACTTAGGTAACTGTACAACTAGCTGTCTCTCATTAAGGGTGATTAATGGACTTTGTGAAGCTTTCTGTTGTAGTACAACTGTTTTTGTTATGCTCATGAAGAGAGCAATTGTCTGACAAGCTCTTGAAATGAGGTCCATAAATCTTGTTGTACATCTTTGCTGTGGGTTATAAGAGCAACATTATCTGGGATGAAAAACTTCCTGCTCAGCACCTTTTTGACTTTCGTCTTCACCTTGAATAATAACAGATTGAAAGAGCATCCCATCCAATCTTGCTTGTACGCACACACTACATTCTAAGTCTTAACCACAGGAGAAACACAGGTCTAAGGTGGGGGAAAGATTTAATAGGAACCTGAACGGTAACTTTTTCACACCAAGGGTGGTTGGTGTAAGGAAAGAGCTGTAGGTGGAGGAAATTGAGGCAGGTACAATCGCAACGTTTAGGAAACATTCATGGATAGTGCAGGTAGGTGGGACATGTTGGTCAGTGTAGGTAAGTGGGCTGAACGGCCTGTTTCCAAGCTGTAGGACTCTATGGCAGAGTCCAGGAGTACCAAGAAGTTCCCAAGAAAGTAGGAAGAAAAGCATATCCTTGTTTCGCACAATCTTTCTCCAGCATGCCAAAATAGATCCATCAAATAGAACAGTGCCTTATTTTGTTGTGGAAAAGCATATGTTTTAACAGTGTCGGTGGGCAATCTGTCTTCTCCAGCACCACAAATAACATAGCACAGCTGATGGTGTCAGATGCTTGGTGACATGGAATGGTCGATTTTCCTCTCAGCACTTTTGAAGTTGACACAGAAAGAAAAATCATGAATACAATTGATCTTCCAGCCCAATTTAGCTTGGATACAACTTGTTACAACTTGTTACAACCTGTTGATAGTGTTGTGATATTGCAAGGACTACTTTGTTGTGTCACAAGGACTACTTTGTGTGCCCGTGTAGCAATATGTATATATGAGAACGACGTGTTCTTTGCGGGCACTCTGGTTCCAGGTGGCCATGGAATAAACAGCCTGGATTTAAGCTCCAGCTTTCTAACCTTTAAACAAGTGTACTTGTGGTCAGTCCAGAGTCCTAACAAAGGTATAACAGATACCGGACCACGAAGTACAACAGATAGTGCACCAAGATGTCACTTATGTAAACTTTATGTACTGAATTAATACCACAGCAGTTGTCACAGTCATCTTTATCTCCATTATTTTTGTACAACGTGATGATATTTGCATTATGTATTTATTGTGATATCACACCTTCTTTGCAGCATTTCAGTTGCAGCTGATGAAAATGCGGTGGTAGTCTTTTCCCACACACAAGAATTTCCACTGGAGTAACATTCTTAGCTAGGAGTTGTGCCTTTAGATAATTAGCAAATAGCTCCACGTCTAATTCTGTACTGCGCTCCAGATTTTATTAGGTCCAGTGATTTACTACTAATTTCCCTTGCTGTTGTGGCATAGAGTTTTCAGCCAATGGGATATTGTTTCTCTGTGAAATGGTTTAGTCACCACATAATTTTAGTGTTGGCAGCAGGGCCCGGGACCATCTTCAGACCATTGTTTTCATTTCCTGATACCAAGGCTAACTGTACACAATTCCAAAGTTTGGTCCATTACTAATTTGTGAAATATCAGGTTGCTGCCAGTTTCTTATTTTCAGTTTGTCAAAGTTCTATTTCAGTGATCTCTGTTGCGTTCCAAGGCCATGTTCTTGAAGTGAAGATCAGTAATCGTTCTTCGACATTCCCTTTATGTCAGCCGTGAATGTTCTCTTTTCCCCAAATACCTTTGTACATATTGCTGTTCTGAAACCTTCCCAAATTTGCTCTGCAATCTTTGGCATTTAATTCCCAGACATGCTGCACTCAAGCGCTTTCACAAACTTTTGGCATCATCCCTGGTTCTTAGTGGTGTTGATTTTATGATTGATTTTACTCCATGCAGTTCCTTGGTCATATTATGAGGGAGTGATAAGCATTGGAGCCAACACAAAGAAATGTGCAAGTCATGTCATCATATCATACATATACAGCGCAGAAACAGGCTTTATCGGCCCACCAAGTCCGCGCCGCCCAGCGATCCCCGCACATTAACACTATCCTACACCCACTAGGGACAATTTTTACATTTACCCAGTCAATTAACCTACATACCTGTACGTCTTTGGAGTGTGGGAGGAAACCGAAGATCTCGGAGAAAACCCACGCAGGTCACGGGGAGAACGTACAAACTCCTTACAGTGCAGCACCCGTAGTCAGGATCGAACCTGAGTCTCCGGCGCTGCATTCGCTGTAAAGCAGCAACTCTACCGCTGCGCTACCGTGCCGCCCGTACTGAAGTCTTCTGCACTGAAGCCAAATCTTTCCTCCAAACAAAGTCTAGTTAATGCCAATGGCCATTTGGTGGATGATACTGTGACACGTATTGGGGTTCTTCCAGAAAATAATATCAATTGTTAATGCACAATTGGTCATTGGCCATTTTTATTTGTCTTGCTGACATAAAATGTCCCAGGCAATCTGATCATGAATTGTTCTCTGCACGAATGCATTAATATCTCTGAGGATGAATAATGGCTCAGTTGATGATAGTCCTTTGATAAATTGGCTTAATTATATTTTTACTTTTCAGAGATAGAATTCAATTTTAGTGCATGAGATTGCCTGAAGCCTAAGGTAAAAAGCTCTGGTTTCCCAATGGAAATTTCCAGAAGCTTTACAACTTTTTTGCGCTCAGAGTGGTGGACACCAGACTGACAATACCTTCAGCTTTTCTCCTTGCCAAAAGAAATTATGAGTGCCCTTGTGGTTTGCATGCTATCCAAACAGATCAGATATACCATACTCAGGTACAATCAGTTCAAACTCAAATAGAAAAGATAGAGGAAAGGGTAAGATACAGAGTGTTGTGGCTCATTAGACAATAGACAATAGGTGCAGGAGTAGGCCATTCAGCCCTTCGAGCCAGCACCGCCATTCAATGCGATCATGGCTGATCACTCTCAATCAGTACCCCGTTCCTGCCTTCTCCCCATACCCCCTCACTCCGCTATCCCCAAGAGCTCTATCCAGCTCTCTCTTGAAAGCATCCAACGAACTGGCCTCAACTGCCTTCTGAGGCAGAGAATTCCACACCTTCACCACTCTCTGACTGAAAAAGTTCTTCCTCATCTCCCAAAGCCCAATGTCCTCAATGGGGTAGAGGTCAACTGGGTAGTACCCTCAGAAAGGAGGAAGCTGTTCCTGAGTCCTGTTCCAATCATACCTTTAGAAAGGAAATGAGGAGGAATTTCTTCCACCAGAGGGTGGTGAATCTGTGGAATTCTTTGCCACAGACAGCTGTGGAGGTCAGGTCTTTGGGTATTTTTAAAGCAGAGATTGACAAGTTTTGTTTGATTAGTAAGGGTGTCAAAGGTTATGGGAAGAAGGCAGGTGAATGGGGTTGAGAGGGAAGATTAATCGGCCATGATCGAAAGACGGAGCAGATTCAGTGGGTCGTATAGCCTAATTCTGCTCCTGTGTCTTATGGTCTTATGGTTATGGATTCACTCTGGAGGGCACCTCCCACCAAACATAGAAACATAGAAAATAGGTGCAGGAGGAGGCCATTCGGCCCTATGAACCAGCACCGCCATTCATTGTGATCATGGCTGATCATCCACAATCAGTAACCCGTGCCTGCCTTCTCCCCATATCCCTTGATTCCACTAGCCCCTAGAGCTCTATCGAACTCTCTCTTAAAGCCATCCAGTGATTTGGCTTCCACTGCCCTCTGTGGCAGAGAATTCCACAAATTCACAACTCTCTGGGTGAAAAAGTTCCTTCTCACAGTTTTAAATGGTCTCCTTTTTATTCTAAGACTGTAGCCCCAGGTTCTGAACTCCCCCAACATTGGGAACATTTTTCCTGCATCTAGCTTGTCCAGTCCTTTTATAATTTTATATGTCTCTATAAGATCCCCTCTCATCCTTCTAAACTCCAGTGAATACAAGCCTAGTCTTTTCAATCTTTCCTCATATGACAGTCCCGCCATCCCAGGGATCAATCTCGTGAACCTACGCTGCACTGCCTCAATTACAAGGATGTCCTTCCTCAAATTAGGAGACCAAAACTGTACACAATACTCCAGATGTGGTCTTACCAGGGCCCTATACAACTGCAGAAGAACCTCTTTACTCCTATACTGAAATCCCCTTGTTATGAAGGCCAACATGCCATTAGCTTTTTTCACTGCCTGCTGTTCCTGCACGCCAACTTTCAGTGACTGGTGTACAAGGACACCCAGGTCTCGCTGCACTTCCCCCTTACCTAACCTGACACCATTGAGATAATAATCTGCCTCCTTGGTTTTGCCGCCAAAGTGGATAACATCACATTTATCTACATTATAATGCATCTGCCATGCAGCTGCCCACTCACTCAACCTGTCCAGGTCACCCTGCAACCTCCTAACATCCTCTTCGCAGCTCACACTGCCACCTAGCTTTGTGTCATCTGCAAACTTGCTAGTGTTACCTCTAATTCCTTCCTCCAAATCATTAATATGCATGTTCCTTTGGTTAGAGTTTGCATTGGGATCATGGAGGCAGGCAATCCTGTGTACTTATGAACTTATGATTTATGAACTTATGGGGAGAGCCTGCATCTGGGTGTCTTGTTTTCTGGAGCTCTGGTTATTATTATTGAATTTGTACAGTTCATGGTCAATCGCAAGTGACTTTTGAGTGTTGCTCACATGTTGCAGGTTGTCACCATCTGTCAGACCAAAGGTATTTATTCACAAAATGCTGGAGTAACTCAGCAGGTCAGGCAGCATCTCAGGAGAGAAGGAATGGGTGACGTTTCGGGTCGAGACCCTTCTTCAGACTGTCAGACCAAGGCACATGGTCCTGACATTCCAGCTCCTTCGCTGGAAAGTCATTTATTTTTACTTGGTGCAGCGTTTCTGTCTAGTCTCGCCCCGTGCGCCCAGGGAAGCAGTTGGGATATGGGAGACCAACACTGAATCGTCCAAGGTCTAGCAGAGTTATAGCTGACCAGTTGAATGCAATGAATTGTCTTACTGCCAAAGGTGAGGTGTAAAACTCACTTTGCACTGATTATGTGAAGATTATAACCTGTGACTGGCACCTCCTTGTTCTATGTATGCAGAATGCAAGAATGGAGCATTTTTTCCTTGTGATGTGGCTACCATGATGTGGACAATTAATAAGGTGCAGCTTTCTCCATGTATTGGCACCATCCTCTCAAAGGAGAGTTGATATATTTGGACAAGCTGTACTGCAGGAGGCGAGAGGTCTTCATCAGCATAAGAGCTTTAAAATGATGCTGCTCATTTTTAAATGTCCACTCACCTATTAGACACCAGCATTGCCCTGCAAAAATAAAAGTGACGTGAAGCTATTTAAAAGTACACACAAGCATTCCCTGACTTATGTAAGAGTTACAGTCCGTAAACCCTTGCGTACGTAAGACTTTACATATGTCGGAATCACGAACCCCATCCGTTGCCCGAAATAACTCACCGAGAGCATTAATTGTCGCGGCTGCATCCAGGGCACTTTCTGCAGTGCGTGGCCTTCTGGTAAGCATCGGCGCCATTGCTGGCTTGTTTCCATTGTAAACTTGAGTGATCGTACAGCTTTGTGGAAATGACAAACTGCCTTACTTGCACTAGGGACTGAGTACAGAATTGTTTACGTAAGTTCAAATTTGTGTAAGTCGCTTATTGCGTAAGATAGTGTCTGGTTTTTGGTAGCCCTCACTATATAACCAGCTTCTCTATGGATCAGTGAATGTGCTTGGGCTGGAAGATTGTTTTGTGACCTCGCCTTTCTCAATGAACGCTGAGGGCTAATGCCAGTGTGATGTGCCTTTTTGCAGCATCACCATGCATAGAAATCTTAAAAACCAGTGATTTCTTGACATCTTTGCACGCAATGGGTTGAGATGAAACTGTGGCATATGGATAATCTGCAAAGCTCCTTCAGATGGTACCTTATCTTGGCGTGTTTCCCAAAACAACTTGCTTTTGTTCTTCTTGGTTTCCTTGGTCTTTGTATTTGCTATTGGCCTAGATAGCGTGGACATGGTAACGATGTTTCCAGTAATGGGAGATTTTAGAACCAGAGGTCAGTCTCAGAATTACAGGACGCACCTTCAAAATGGAGATGAGGAGGAATTTCTATTGCCTAAGGGTGGTGAATCTTTGGAATTCATTGCCACAGATGGCTGTGGAGGCTAAGACATTGAGTATTTTTAAGGAGATTGATAGGTCCATGATTAGGATGGGCATCAAAGGTTATGGGGAGAAGGCAGGAGAAAGGGGTTGAGAGGGAAAAATAGATTAGCCTTGATTGAATGGCGGAGTAGATTTGATGGGCTGAATGGCCTAATTCTGCTCCTATGCCTTATGGTCTTATGGTAATGGATTCATCTCGTGGGCACCACCTGCCAAACGATCTGCATGTTCTTTTGGTTAGAGTTTGTATTGGGATCATGGTGAGAGAAAATCCTGTGCCAAATCTCCATCACAGAATTCCATATCAAAATCAGCATATTCAATGTTTTTGATTTATTCGGTTTCGAGTTGGAAAACACTGCCACAATCCAGCAGCCAGCCACAACTTTGGCTGGGTAATGGCCATGAATGTTAGTGATGCCAGCTGCAGAAAATACCTCAAAGACTGCTCATCATATTAATGCTCATTATTCTGCGGCCCAAACACATGAATCCATCTGTGAGTGGGTGAGATCAGTATGACTCGGGCAAGGCCAAATTATCTGAAATGCAAAACAGTTTACAGTTACAGGCCGTGCTTCAAAATAAATTGTCAATATTGTGCTTGTTTTTAATTGTTTGCTTTGCTGCAGTGACTTGGGTAGTTTGTTCCAAATATTACTGTTCAAGATAAATGTTATGACTGTGGGGATGGGCGATTTACATTGCCATGGTGTAATTTAATCTGAAAAATAGTCATAGAGAAATATAGTGTGGAAACAGGCTCTTTGGCCCAACTCGTCCATTCCAACCTAGACGCTCATCTCAACTAGTCTAATTTTCCCGCGTTGGCCCATATCCTTCCAAACCTTTCCTATCTGTGTATCTATCCAATTGTTTTTTATATGTTGTTATTGTAACTGTCCCTACCACTTCCTCTGCAAGCTTATTCCCATGTACGCCTTGCCCTCTGTGTGAGGAAGTTGTCCCTCAAGTACCTTTTAAATTTTTCCTCTCTCACCTTAAACCTGTGCCCTCTAGTTTTTGATTCCCCTTCCCTGGGAAAAAGATGTGCATTCATCTGAAGAAGGGTCTCGACCTGAAATATCACCCATTCCTTCTCTCCTGAGATGCTGCCTGACCTGCTGAGTTACTCCAGCATTTTGTGAATAAATGCATTCATCTTATCTATGCTGCTCATGTTTTTATACACCTTTGTAAGATCGCTCCTCAGTCCCCTATGTTCCATGGAATAAATTCAGAGCCTGCCCTACCTCTCTCTATAACTCGGACCCTTGAGCCATGACAACGTTCTTGCCGATCTTCCAGCTTAATGACACCTTTCCTATGGCAAGGTTACCGAAAGGAAACCAATTATTCGAAGTACGAACTCACCAATGTTTTGTACAACTGCAACATAACATTCCAATTCCTGAACTCAATTGCCTGACTGAAAGCCAACAAGCCAAATAGACTTGATGGGCCGAATGGCCTAATTCTGTTCCTAGAACTTATGAACTTCCTAAATGAAGTAAAATGATTGCAATTTTCTCGCAGATTCCTGGAAAACTTATGGTACTCTTCTGTGTGTCCAAGGACACAGCTTCGAATTGTCTGAAGTTAGGATTTCTCCAAGCACTGCAACCTTTTATTCATTGTAGCATCTCACAAAAGACTGGGTGCGTTCCCTACACCATTGCTTGTTTTGTAATGGTAAGAGTTGATACGGTATACCGGCACTTCAAACAAGTTAAACATTTGATTGATGAAGTGCGGCCAATAGAGTCAGGTGAACTGTTATGTGTGCACTGGCATGTTTTGTCTACAAAGAATGCACTGCCCTCCACCACAGTTGCCAGAGCTTCCAACCACCCCACATATGTGCTCGATTCGGAAAAAAAATCATTGTAGCGATACTGAGAAGATTAGCATGGCCCCTGAGCAAGGATGGCATGCAAATTCATGAAGTGTTCCATATTTTTCGAACGGCACGGTGGTGCAGTGGTAGAGTTGCTGCCTTACAGCGCGCCAGAGAGCCGGGTTCAACACTGACTGCAGGTGCTGTCTGTACATGTTCTCCACGTGACTGCGTGGGTTTATCCCGGAAGCTCCAGTTTCCCCCCACATTCCAAAGACGCACAAGTTTGTAGGTTAATTGGCTTTGGTAAAAATTGTACAGGTGCTCCTCAACTTACGATGGGGTTACGTTCTAATAAACCCATCGGAAACCGAAAATATCATACGTCGAAATGCATTTAAATACACCTGATCACGTGGCCGGAAGCAAGCTGCCGTTGCCTAGCGTTTGCATCATTGTAAAGTCAAAATATCATACATCGAAGCATCATTAGTCGGGGAGCACCTGTAAATTGTTCCTAAGTGTGTAGGATTGTGCTAGTGTAATGGTGATCGCTGGTCAGTGCAAACTCTATTTCCATGCTGTTTGTCTTTACTCAATGAAATTAAATACTCATGTTCCATTTCCTACACTTCTGCCCTTATCATTTTCTCGTCTTGTCTAACACAATGGACAGGATTTCCCTTATCCCCACCTTTCAAACTCACTAAACTCCACATTCAATGCATTAATCTCTGTTTTTTTGTCATCTTCAACATTATCTGCACCAAATTATTCTTCCTCTCTCCTCCCTTCTAGCATTCTAAAGGGTCTGTTCCCACCATTAATTTCTGTTTCACTCTTCCATCTCCAACACTGCTCACTTTCCTTGTCGCACCACACCCCACACAATAGCAGGAACTCACCACTTGATCTTTTACTTCCTCCCTTCCCACCATCCATCATCGTCGGTCACTCTCAGCAAGTATGACTGGCCTTTCCAAAGGACGCCTGTGCGTGGCTTTGTTTAACGTGGGGAGACTGGTGCACAGACAGCCACCACATGGTCCTTGACAGATCTGGGTCAGGATCCAGTGGCATGGAGTCCAAGAAGACCAGGGACTCTTTTCTGCTACAGCCTTCATCCGCCTTCCCAGCCGTTGTGATGCTCCACTAAAGTCGGCCATCATCCTCCACCTGTTCCACCGTTGAGGTCTTGGTTGGATTGCTCTTCATCAGGGACCTCCCCCTCGACCTTATCTCCATGGGTAACCCTACCAGGAGCATAGCCCCCATCGGCATCGCTCTCAGGATCTCAGGACCACACAAGCTTCCCCACCACGACAAGCTGATGATCCACAGAGAAGATTGCCCACCATCCAGGCACCCACACACTCCTTCCAAATAAAGCATTAGTGTACGTCATTCATGCTTTTATGCATTGGAGAAACCAAGCCCAACTTGGGTGACTGTTTTGCAGAACATCTCTGCATTGGCAAGGATAACTATGCCTGCCTGTTACATCAGTTGTCCACACATTTCCACTGACATCTCTAACGTTGGCATCTTACATTGTTCCAACAAGGTCCAACTTAAATTCAAGGAACGGCATCCCATCTTCCACCTAAGCATGTTAGAACCTTTAGCATGTGACACCAAATTCAACAGTTTTGGATTGCCACCACTTCAGTAGTTACAGGCATTTGCCAATGTAGTTAGCTGTATTCCTTCACATGGATACATAGAGAATTGAGGGATATCAATCATGAGCAAGAAGATGAGATTAGTTTATCTTGGCATCATGTTTGGTACAGTCGTTGTGGGCTGAAGGGCCTGTTGATAGGCTGTACAATGACTGTACTAAACATGATGCCACGATAAACTTGATTCTATTTCCAGTTTGTATCAGAACTGACCAGTTCTGGTGTAATCCATTAGGAAATAAAGTTAAACTTTGTGTTTCCTGAAGCCCAGTTCCTATGTTGTTGTGTTCCTGTTTCAGGATTGGAAGCCTGCAAACATCACTGGTGTATTTTAGGATTTGTAAGAGACAACTGATGCAACAACTCCATGTACATCGCGTGCCAGAATAATAAGTAAAGGAATTAAATTGGCTCAATCAAAGCTGTGGCAATGGACAAATCTATCTGGAACTACCTCAGGCACAGCCAACAGCTGATCATTATGCACAGGTCTATAAAGAGGTAATAATCACTGGGCTTCTAGACATTGTTACAGGCATTTACCAATGCAGTTAGCAGTATTGTCCTGCCAAATCATAGCTGTAAATTTCTCTAAAGTGTTCCTTGGGAATCCTAGAATTTAAAAAAACTCAAATTAAAGCCCTTTGGGCAATGTTCAACCTCAATTTCTTCTTCAGGGGATAGACACACAATGCTGGAGTATCTCAGGGGGTCAGGCATGATCTCTGGAGAAAGGGAATAGGTGACATTTCAGGTCGAGCCCCTTCCTCAGGCTTGAAACATCACCTAATCGTTTTCTCCAGGGATTCTGCCTGACCCACTGAGTTACTCCAGCATTTTGTGTCTATCTTTGGTGTAAACCAGCCTCTGCAGTTCCTTCCTAAATATTCTGCCTTCTTAAGTGGCCCTGATTCGTGTTTTAACTCAAGCATTTCAGAGTCATGAAATAAAATAATTCACTAAAGACGGACAATATTTTTTCCATATTACAGGAATTGTTGCCGTTCTCTTCTGTGGAATCACTCAAGCTCACTACACCTACAATAATCTTTCTGATGAAGCAAAGATGAGGACAAAGCAGGTAGGAAGTAACCTTTGATGTGTATTTAAGTGACAATGTACTACAGATATAACACATTGGGAGGCAGAATCAGACGATTCTTGTAATAAAGTCTTTCGTTGAACAAAAGAGTTGAAGCAATAGCTCTGGACGAAGGCCACCTTTCATGTTTTCAACACGCCAACTTCATTGCAAGCCAACAACATTTAGCCAACAAACTTGGTTCCTGGCAACCGAATTCAAAGGTTAATTGGCCAGCACTCAGCAGAGTTGAGCTGCAAAGAGAATGAAGTGGGTGGAATAGGTTCCCTGGTACAGAGATTTACCTCTTTCATTCTATCCCCCTCCACTAAATTATTTTCCTCCTCCCCACTTGATCCCCTTTCTCCCCTCTGCTTAATATTTTTTCACCCACATTTGATCTTTTTCCCTTCCCACTCGAACCTTCAACCCCACCACTCAACCCTCCTTCTCCCCATTCAATTATCCTTCTCCCCCAGTTCCATACTTTCTACTGCCATTGAATTTTCTTTCTCCCTCACTCGATCCTCTTTCCTCCTCAGGCCATCTCTTTCTCCTCCGCTATAGATCGCTTTCTACCCCCACACAATCATCTTTCCCTTTCGTGTTCCTTTCCCCTGTTCTCCCACATTGTTGTTTGCGGGGTAGAGTCACAGAGACTTATAGCATGACAGGCCCATCGGCCCAACAATAGACAATAGACAATAGACAATAGACAATAGACAATAGGTGCAGGAGTAGGCCATTCAGCCCTTCGAGCCAGCACCGCCATTCAATGCGATCATGGCTGATCACTCTCAATCAGTACCCCGTTCCTGCCTTCTCCCCATACCCCCTCACTCCGCTATCCTTAAGAGCTCTATCCAGCTCTCTCTTGAAAGCATCCAACGAACTGGCCTCCACTGCCTTCTGAGGCAGAGAATTCCACACCTTCACCACCCTCTGACTGAAAAAGTTCTTCCTCATCTCCGTTCTAAATGGCCTACCCCTTATTCTTAAACTGTGGCCCCTTGTTCTGGACTCCCCCAACATTGGGAACATGTTATCTGCCTCTAATGTGTCCAATCCCCTAATTATCTTATATGTTTCAATAAGATCCCCCCTCATCCTTCTAAATTCCAGTGTATACAAGCCCAATCGCTCCAGCCTTTCAACATACGACAGTCCCGCCATTCCGGGAATTAACCTAGTGAACCTACGCTGCACGCCCTCCATAGCAAGAATATCCTTCCTCAAATTTGGAGACCAAAACTGCACACAGTACTCCAGGTGCGGTCTCACCAGGGCCCGGTACAACTGTAGAAGGACCTCTTTGCTCCTATACTCAACTCCTCTTGTTACGAAGGCCAACATTCCATTGGCTTTCTTCACTGCCTGCTGTACCTGCATGCTTCCTTTCATTGACTGATGCACTAGGACACCCAGATCTCGTTGAACTCCCCCTCCTCCTAACTTGACACCATTCAGATAATAATC
Organism: Rhinoraja longicauda; assembly: GCF_053455715.1. NCBI lineage: Eukaryota > Metazoa > Chordata > Chondrichthyes > Rajiformes > Arhynchobatidae > Rhinoraja > Rhinoraja longicauda. The sequence goes on along the minus strand of NC_135965.1, from coordinate 14,731,134 downwards.
TGCCTTTCTATTCTTACTTCCAAAGTGAATAACCTCACACTTATCTACATTAAACTGCATCTGCCATGTATCCGCCCACTCACACAACCTGTCCAAGTCACCCTGCAGCCTTATTGCATCTTCCTCACAATTCACACTACCCCCCAACTTAGTATCATCTGCAAATTTGCTAATGGTACTTTTAATCCCTTCGTCTAAGTCATTAACGCCCAACATGTCCCAACATGTCCCATCTACACTTGTCCCACATGCCTACATTTGGCCCAAATCCCTCTAAACTTGTCCTATACATGTACCTGTCTAAATGTTTCTTAAATGGTGCAGTAGTACCTCTCCTCCATCTTCACCAGCAGCTCATTCCATACACCCACCACTCTTTGTGTGAAAACGTTATTCCTCAGGTTCCTATTAAATCTTTCCCCTTCACATACCTATGTCCTCTGGTTCTCAATTCCCCTACTCTGAGCAAGAGATTCTGTGCGTCTACCTGATCTACTCCTCACATGATTTTGTACACCTCTTTAAGATCACCCCTTGTCCTCCTGCGCTCCAAGGAATAGAGTCCTAGCCGACTAAACCTCTCCCTATCGTACAATGACACTGTCACCACTGTGGCTGGCTAAAACTAGATGTGCTTCCTGTAGCTACAAGAGCAAAGGGAAGAGGAAGCAATAACAATGAGCGGATACAGATTCGGAGAAGTTTGGAGCAAAAATAGTTGTGAGGCACAGTGTAGATACTACTCTTCACTGTACCAATAAAACCGTAATGACATATTTGTCTTGTTTTATTGATGATCCAGACTGTTGCCCCAGAAAACTATAACACAGATTCATTTTGCTGATTCTGAGCTGTAATTCACTTTATGACTTCCTTCCGACCTGTTTTTGACCGATATATTGTGCATGGTTGTCGTAGCAACACTCCAGATTTATATTGTTACTGGGGGAAAAAAGATAAATGAGTTATTTCTGGTAAACCCAAACCACAGTTATATTTCCATCTTTCACTAATGGCCTTTCAGCTTAATGTTGAATTATGATCAAGTTTGTGGTGTTTAATTGTATCCACTTAAAAGTAGTTGCACTAGTTGCAAATTCATTTCACTTCTGACCTTGCCGGAGGGAGGATTTGTACCTGGTTTCACCTGTGCTGCATTTCAGCACAGTCGGCCTTGTCTAAACACTGCAAACAAAGCGAACACTACCAGAATTTTCTGCTAATTTGCCTGAAATGCTGCACAGTTCATGATCGAAACAGATGTAGTTGCTATTTATGAGGTTCGCACCCTGTGCCACCTCAACATATAGTTCACCTATCACCTCCAGCGAAAGACAACAGGGAACAGCTCTTCTTGAGTCGGCGTCGTGTTCTTGAGATGGTATGAGCGGTGGAGGAAGACTCCAGTTTTAACAAAGCTAATTATAACTTGAACCCTGGCCTCAGGGCAGCAGGCAAGTCATTGTGTCACAGTTTGAAGAATTAATTCATTAACAAGAACCAGTGATGCATTTAAATGTGATAAAGGTTTTCTCCTCTTGCCTTGGTGCTGTGGGAACTGCTTCACTTATTATGTGAATCATAATATGCTGTGGCAGCTTCCATTTTACCTTCTATAGACAATAGACAATAGACAATAGGTGCAGGAGTAGGCCATTCGGCCCTTCGAGCCAGCACCACCATTCAATGTGATCATGGCTGATCATTCTCAATCAGCACCCCGTTCCTGCCTTCTCCCCATACCCCCTGACTCCGCTATCCTTAAGAGCTCTACCTAGCTCTCTCTTGAATGTATTCAGAGAATTGGCCTCCACTGCCTTCTGAGGCAGAGAATTCCACAGATTCACAACTCTCTGACTGAAAAAGTTTTTCCTCATCTCAGTTCTAAATGGCCTACCCCTTATTCTTAAACTGTGGCCCCTGGTTCTGGACTCTCCCAACATTGGGAACATGTTTCCTGCCTCTAACGTGTCCAACCCCTTAATAATCTTATACGTTTCGATAAGATCCCCTCTCATCCTTCTAAATTCCAGTGTATACAAGATTTTAGCTCTTGTGTTTTTGTACTCAATCAATGTTTCTAAGATCAATGTTTGTGAAAATGCAGTTCCCAGTGGCTGGGAATTGGTCTGTTTCTGTTCTATGTAGTTTCACATTTCATATTGAAAGTGCCTGCTCACTCTCCAACAACAGCAAAGCAGCATTTCCATTTCATTTCTAAACTGGTACCGTCAACTCGGCCTGATGTAAATCTCTGCCGCCCCACCACGGTGAAGTGTTTTTTTCTATCTGTCTCACACTGTCATTTCTATCAAACAACACCTTGCTGTCTGTTTTGTTACTGACATCCATTGAACAGACAAAGTGGCTGTATTATTATTATAGACATAAAGTGCTGGAGCAACTCAGCAGGTTGGGCAACATCTCTGGAGAAAAAGGATGGTGGACATTTCGGGTCGGGACCCTTCCTCGGACTGAAAGTAGAGGCTAGGGAAAGGGAGGTAAGAAAAGACCAGAATAAATCAGGCCCAATAAAACAGATGACCAAGGGTGGGTGGAGCCCATAATGGCCCGCTATTGGCTGGGGTAGAAGCATTTGCAGGTTAGAGAAAAGCTGAACATTTTTGAGAAAATTCAAATTAATCCATTCCAATCCAATAAATTATTTATTGCCAGCAACCACTCTAGTAGTGGAAACTGAGTCTCTTTCCTACTTATTTTCATTCAGATTTGAGACATTAAAAATGTTAAATAGTGTCATTGTCATTGAGTCATACGGCACAGAATCAGGTCTTTCATCCCAACTTGCCCATGCTGACCAATATGCTCCACCTACACTAGTCGCACCTGTCCGCATTAGGCCCGTATCATTCTAAACACCTGTTCATGTACATGTCCAAATGCCTTTTAAATGTTGTTGTAGTACCTGCTTCAGCTACTCCCTCTGGCTGCTCGTTCGCTATACCCACCACCCTCTATGTGGAAAAAGTTGCCCCTCAGGTTTCTATTAAATTTTCCCCCTCTCACTTATATCCCCTAGTTCTGGATTCCCCTATTCTAGGTTAAAGAATCTCAGCATTTACGCAATCTCTTCGCCTCATGATATTACACACCTCTAAAATCACCCCTTATCCTCCTGTGCTTCAAGGAATAAGTCCTAGCCTACCCAACCTCTCCCAAAAGCTCAGGCCCTCCAGCCATGGCAACATCCTCGTAAAATCCTCTCTACACACTTTCCAGTTTAACATTCTTACGATAGCAAGGTGATTAAAACTGAACACAAACCCCAAATGCTGTCTCACTAATGTCTTGAACAACTGTAACATAACATCCCAACTTCTATACTCAGTATAGAACTTCTATATTCTGATTGGTGAAGGCTAATGTACCAAAAGCCCTCTTGGCCACCCTATTATCTACCCGTGACGCCACTTTCAAGGAACTATGCTCCTACGCTCCTAAATCTCTCTACTCTGCACCTTTCCCCTAGACCTGCCATTTCATCATTTTTTGCATTATTTTCCCCCTGTCTGTATTCTCTGCCACTATATCAATCCAATATTTTGTACTCTCTTTAGTATCTGTTCATGATTTAATTTGATTGACCCACGTCCTCCTTAATTCATCCACTGTTAGTTTCACAATCCTAGTCAAAGAGTAGGAATAAACGGGTCCTTTTCGGAATGGCAGGCAGTGACTAGTGGGGTACCGCAAGGCTCAGTGCTGGGACCCCAGTTATTTACAGTGTATATTAATGATTTGGACGAGGGAATTGAATGCAACATCTCTAAGTTTGCGGATGACACGAAGCTGGGTGGCAGTGTTAGCTGCGAGGAGGATGCTAGGAGGCTGCAGAGTGACTTGGATAGATTAGGCGAGTGGGCAAATGCATGACAGATGCAATATAATGTGGATAAATGTGAGGTTATCCACTTTGGTGGCAAGAACAGGAAAGCAGAGTATTACCTGAATGGTGACCGATTGGGAGAAGGGGAGATGCAACGTGACCTGGGTGTCATGGTGCACCAGTCATTGAAAGCAAGCATGCAGGTGCAGCAGGCAGTGAAGAAAGCGAATGGTATGTTGGCATTCATAGCAAGAGGATTTGAGTTTAGGAGCAGGGAGGTTCTGCTGCAGTTGTACAGGGCCTTGGTGAGACCGCACCTGGAGTATTGTGTGCAGTTTTGGTCTCCTAACCTGAGGAAAGACGTTCTTGCCTTAGAGGGAGTACAGAGAAGGTTCACCAGATTGATCCCTGGGATGGCGGGACTTACATATGAGGAAAGACTGGATAGACTGGGCTTGTACTCGCTGGAATTTAGAAGACTGAGGGGGGATCTTATAGAAACATATAAAATTCTTAAGGGGTTGGAGAGGCTAGATGCGGGAAGATTGTTCCCGATGTTGGGGGAGTCCAGAACCAGGGGTCACAGCTTAAGGGGGAAGTCTTTTAGGACCGAGATGAGAAAACATTTCTTCACATAGAGAGTGGTGAGTCTGTGGAATTCTCTGCCACAGAAGGTAGTTGAGGCCAGTTCATTGGCTATATTTAAAAGGGAGTTAGATGTGGCCCTTTTTGCTAAAGGGATCAGGGGGTATGGAGAGAAGGCAGGTACAGGTTACTGAGCTGGATGATCAGCCATGATCATATTGAATGGCGGTGCAGGCTCGAAGGGCCGAATGGCCTACTCCTGCACCTATTTTCTATGTTTCTATGTTTCTATGTTTATTCCGATGTGTTGTAGAGATACCCATTTGTCCTCTCGCTCACTAGGATGCCCAGTTATCCTCTTGCTGTGACGTTATCAATGTCTACCTTCTGCAACATGCAGTGCAAAGTATTATTAGGTTTAAGTAGACAAGGGCAGTCCAATGATGGGCATTATTCAATGACCTGCCAAAGGAAATTCGGGGTTGGTATGTTTAATTCAGTTATTATCGGTTGCACGCAGACCCTGGGCCAAGGTTATAGCTTAGATCTTCCCTATATTTAAATGCATGGTTATATCACCTTGTGGGATACATTTATAGGCCATTGAGCACAAGCAGTCCCGTGGTGAGACTTCACCTCAGAAATAATGATTAATTTTAATACAGATTAATTTTAATACTGATTAAATAAAATATAGAATAAATTTAAGTAAACTCTACAAAACACCCCCATCCCTTTTCTCCATCATAACTCCCTCCCCCCCCCCCCCCCCCACTTTACTTTCCCTTTCCCTGAGCCCTGGCTTATCTTGCACTTATCTCTCCCTCCCCCCCCCCCACCTACTATAACAATCTCTCCCCTCCATCTACTAAATAATTTGCATCTCGTCAATCCTCTATCTTCAGAATTCACAACTCTCCAATCCTTTTGTCTCACACCCTGTGTTTGTTCATCTCTGGCCTTTGTCCAACGATCTGGCTATTAAAACCCCCCTTCACCTGTGTTCACCCAGGATCTAATTTGCTTTGTCTTGCCGCTCCTCACTTCTACTTTTATTTCCCCCCACCCCTGCAATCAGTCTGAAAAAGGGTCCCGAACCCCAAATGTCACCTATCCATGTTCTTCAGGGATGTTGCCTGACCCACTGAGTTATCAAGCACTTTGTGTCTTGGCATCTCCAGTTCCTTGTTTCTACAAGAGCATCTTGCTCTTCATCCAACAGCCGCTAATATCCTCATACCAAGCTTCCACATCTTGCAGATTGAATTTATTGTTCTTGTCTGCTGATATCCAAACAGTGTAAATACCAACAGATCCAGCTCCTTATAAACCTGTATCCTATCTCACTGGACTGTTAGTGCAACCTTGGCCAGCTGCAGCTGTGTCATTGCAGGAGTTAAATTTAAAATCATTCCTCTTTAAAACAGTCAAAGACAATTCCCTTCCTACCTTTGTAACCTTCTCCTATTCCAATATACTTCCTAACCAAACCTCTAGTCAACAGCTGTAATGTTGATTAAGCTGCTTGGGAAATAAATGTGGCCAGCTGTTAGATTTTAAGAAGTTTAAGAATAAGGGGCAGGCCATTTAGAACTGAGATGAGGAAAAACTTTTTCAGTCAGAGAGTTGTGAATCTGTGGAATTCTCTGCCTCAGAAGACAGTGGAGGCCAATTCTCTAAATGCATTCAAGAGAGAGCTAGATAGAGCTCTTAAGGATAGCGGAGTCAGGGGGTGTGGGAAGAAGGCAGGAACGGGGTATTGATTGAGAATGATCAGCCATGATCACATTGAATGGCGGTGCTGGCTCGAAGGGCCGAATGGCCTCCTCCTGCGCCTATTGTCTATTGTCTATTTTCTATTTTGCACAAGACCTTTCTTGGGATATTTCGTTACGTTTATGGTGCTTATATAAGTAGCCATTATTACTGGGGGGGGGGGGTTTGGTCTTTCAGCCTCCCCACAGTTTTCAATTTCTCTCTGGGATTTTCTGTGAAAGGCATTACCTTCCCACCTGCAAAACCTTTCAAGTCATTGATCAGACAGCATGGAAGCAGCCTCTTTGAACCCCAGGGCCTGAACTAATCATCACGCATCCACTTGTACTGGTCCCATTTCATTCTCTCCACAAATCTCTCATGTTGTAGTTACCATTCTCCCCCCAGTTTTGCCTGTGGGTTTGTCAGCAGTGAAATACCTTGGGATGTTTTCCAGAGTTGAAGGTGCTATATGTGTATATTTTCCATCAATTTCTGGCGTTAGTTTTGCTTATTAAGCTTTCTCATAACTCGAAGAAAAACATTGCCGTGAGCTGCCAAACTATATTTCACATCAGTTACAGAGACTTGAGATAAAAGTGACTTCTTATTAGAATTTAATGTCTTGTATAATCTTTGTATAATTTTGTTGTCCTCCCATTGTTTCGTATGTAACTTTTTTCCAGCTTCTTTCCATTGCTGAACCAGAGACTTCGGTATTTCTCCTTTGCTTGACAGACATGTGCGGTTCTTGGCATTTTTTCCTGATCAGCTTCTTTAAGTCAGCACAGTAACTGCCATCAGAACTAGTAGATAGGACCAGCCATGCCAGCACAGAACTTCTGCAGCACTGCCTAAAGAGCTGAAGTGATAGCAGCTTCTTCATCCAACTATATTGTGTTTGGGCTTTTTTTCTGACCAATTAGGAGCACTTTTGGGCCCCATATCCGAGGAAGGATGTGCTGGCGCTGGAGAGAGTCTAGAGGAGGTTTACGAGAATAATCCCAGGAATGAGAGGGTTAACATATGATGAGTGTTTGACGGCACTGGGCCTGTACTCGCTGGACTTTAGAAGGATGACTGAAACTTACCGAAAAGTGAAAGGCCTGGATAGAGTGGACATGGAGAGGATGTTTCCACTCGTGGGAGAGCCTAGGACTAGAGGACACAGCCTCAGAATAAAAGGACATACCTTTAGAAAGGAGATGAGGAGGGATTTCTTTAGTCAGAGGCTGATGAATCTGTGGAATTCATTGTGTAGAATATTTTTAAGGCAGAGATTGACAGATTCTTAATTAATATGGGCATAATGGGTTCTGGGAAGGAAGCAGGAGAATGGGGTTGAGAGAGAAAAATAGATCAGCCATGATTGAATGGCGGAGTAGACTTGATGGGCCGAATGGCCTAATTCTGCTCCTCTCACTTATGAACTTATGACCCGCAAAATTGTCCGTTTTCTGGTCAAGCAAACAAAGTCCATCGCATCCAACAGCACATATATTTCCAAAGCAGCTTAATCAATTCCCTCCTCCCATCACTTGCATAAGCCTCCCCTTGAAGATGCTGGTGCCACTTGTAGGAAAGGTTGTTTCTTGCTGCCATCTGCTCTCTTGTCCTTTGAGTAACGGGCAGCAAATGTTGCTAGGTCATCGGAGAGCTGAGATTGATTCTATTTCCCTTCAGGGTCGCTGCAGTGTACTTCTCCAGCATGGATCACTGTTCAGCTGTGAAGCGTGTCTTATTTTTCCGCCTCTTTACAGCTATTCCTGATGTTTATGGAGGCGCAAACGAGCTAACCTCATACACTGCCAACCGAACAGATTTCCCTGGTCTGAACAAATAGCTTACAAACTCACTAACGGGACACCATAGCCATTGTTTAAATATTGTCTGTTTATGGAATTTGGAACTTAGGTGCCGTAAATCAATATCTTCATCACAGGTATTGGGAAAGCCATATAGTTTATAGCATCTTAAAGTATATCTTGCTGCAAAGAACTTTTGAAAAAACGTGTTAGAAAGACAGTTCGTTGAGATAGTACAGTAATTGGCTTGTTGCACTTGTTATATTTTCAAGCATTTTGATGTTGATATGTACTACTGCCAGGAAATGTAAGTTATTTGTCACGTGCACTAACAACTTTGGGAGTATAAACATCGTATCTCCTCCATTCTAAGTCATTTTATTTCACTGAAGACTACCTTAGCGTCGTAGTTGATTCTATTGTTGCTGAAGAACAGTTTTACTAACATTTACTAACAAGTCTGAAGAAGGGTCTCCACCCAAAACATCACCCATTCCTTCTCTCCAGAGATGCAGCCTGCCCAGCATTTAAACCAGCATCTGCAGTTCTTTCCTACACTTACTAACATTTGTGTTTATTACATATCTCTGTATAAAATATATGAATGCCTGATGCCTGGCACATTTGGGATTGTGAATTTTCACTCCTCTCCACCTTACATTCCTTCCTCCAATCCCGTGTTGATTCACTTGAACTTAAAATTCCCAGGTTAGGCTGGACAGGTTGGAGCTACATTCCCCAGGAAGGGTCCCGACCCAAAACGTTACCTATACATGTTCTCTTGAGATGATGCCTGACCAGCTGAGCTACCACAACCCTCTGGGTCTTCTGTAGATCTGTGTTCGTTGAAGTTTAGAAGAAGGAGGGTTCAAACATCTCAGATCCTAAGGGGGCTTGTCAGAGGGGATATTGTGCTGTTTTCACCATTGGGAGAGTCATGAATAAGGGGACATAGTTATAACATTTGGCCAGTCATTTACAAAATGAGTGCGTTGCAATTACTTTCTTCGGAGAATAGTGAATCTCTGGAATTCTCTGCCCTGGAGGTTGGTGGAGGCTGGATCATTAAATATTTTTAAGGTGGAAATAGATAAACATTTGAAAGATGGAGGAATTGAGAACTATGGGAACTGGCACGAGAGAAGAATTGAGGCCAGCATAGATCAGCCTTGTTCTTCAATTGAATTGCTGGGCAGGCTTGAAGGGTCTGATGACCTACTCTTGTTCCTATTTTCTTGAGTAGAGGATTAATTTGCTGTAGATTCCACTGAAGACATATAGCGATGGATAGATTTTAAGGATACTTGTTTTTGCAGTTAGTTAGTTATACAGGAAGGATAAATAGGGCAGAGCTAGCACATTCTGCAAACAAATGGTGTCAGTAGGGAGAAGGAATTCCACTGCCCAGAATATATCTTGAGGGAGGCAGAATCAGAAATGACTCGAGTAAAATCCAAGTGAGTGGCGGAGGATAATTTTGCGACAAGGAAGTTTGGACGGACTGAGGCCGTATAATGAATGCCAGAGGGAGTCAACTTTTGGATTCAAGTGAATCAACACTAGTTTGGAGGCAGAATTTTGTCATCATAATGCAAAAGTGGAGAGGGATTAGAGAGAATTTAAAAACATTTCAGCAAATGCATGTTAAAATGAACAGTGCAGGATCAAAGATAATGGAAAAGGAATCCTTGGTTATTTGCTACATTGTTATGCCTTTCATGGATGGTAAAGTTTTGATTTTACTTGTGGGACATGAGAGATGTACAAAAAAACATTCTTTTCACAGCAGGAGATGAAAACGCAGCCAACTTGCTTTTGGCAGTAATTGTCTGAATGCTGGCACTGATTAGGATAAATTCCTTCTGGTCTTTACATAAAGCTGTGAGGAAAGTTGGAACGTCTGCACCCAGCTACAACATCCCTTCAGGCCTGCATGCCCAACCACAGAGTCAGGATCACATGAAGAAGGGTGCAAGTTTTGATTCCCACAGTTGTTAGTGCTTGCGAAAGATGGCCTGGTCGTGCTCTCACTTCACTCCTGCCATCAGGAAGAAGATGTAGGAGCATGAAAACTAACGTCCAGATTGAGGAGCAGTTTCCTTCCCAACAACCATCAGGCTATTAAATACGACAACCTCCAACTAAGCTCCAAACAACACAGACTTGGCTTTGCACTTTTGTTTTTTTGAACTTTTTTGGTGTTTATTTTGGTGTTTACAGAGTACTATGCTTACTCGCCTATTGTGCTGCTGCAAGTAAGCTATTCATTATTCTATTTTGGGTCATATGACAGTAAACACTCCTGACTCTTGACAAATGTTTTCTGACGTCAGTGTGTCTCTACGTGTGAGGACCTGTACCACCATTGGTTGACAGTGAGAGTTTTGCACAGGAACACAGTACTTTATCAAGGATCCGTACCCAGAAAATGGAACACATGGCAGCAGTTCTCAAACCCATTGGTTGAAAGAGCCCATTTCATACAGTTGTGTAATCATCGGCGACACATTGGGAAGACCTCACAGCTCCAGAAACTGAAGACAGACACAAAATGCTAGAATAACTCAGCGGGTCAGGCAGCATCCAAAGGATTAGGTGATGTTTCGGGTCAAGACCCTTCCTCAGACTCTAGGGCTTGACTCCTGACCTCCAGTCATCCTGCATTTGTATCTTTCCCCTGTGACCCGGTGGGTTTCCTTTGAGTTCCCTCCACATCCCAAAGTAGCGTGGGTTTGTAGGTTAAGTGACCTCTGCAAATGACCCCAATATGTAGGTGAGTGGTACAATTGGGGGTGTTCATAGGAATGTGAGAGGAATAAAAAATGAGATTTGTGTAGAATTAGTGCAAGTGGGCGGTTGATGGTCAGTGTGGGCCAAGAGAACCTGTTCCATGCCATTTGACTCCCTCTCAGCTTTAAGGATCTCAATATTAAACTATTGCATGCAAAGTGTATTATCATAATGTTTTTAAATGCATCACTCCAAAGATAATTGTGCCAACTCTAAAGCAAAACTTTACAAGAATCACTCAAATCACCACAGCATAAAATCAGCATAACTCCCATTACCCACCCCATCCCAAACAACCCTTGCTCGTAAAGTGTCCTTAGGCTCAATTTATCGCCACCCAGCCAGCAGATACTGAATTGAAAATTTCAAAGTAATGCTACTTAATTTTATTTCAATGAGATGCAAAAATATACATGATTAGTTTAGGGAAAAATAATTTAAACGTGCCAGCTCCAACTGCTGCGGACATATTCATTACATGCTAGCCCTCTCTTAGTGAAGAGAGTTGCTTAGTTCAGTTTATTCTCTGGCCAATTCTCTGAATGCATTCAAGAGAGAGCTAGATAGATGGATAAGTGTGAGGTTATCCACTTTGGTGGGAAGAATAGGAAGGCAGAGTATTATCTGAATGGTGTCACGTTAGGAAAAGGGGACGTACAACGAGACCTGGGTGTCCTAGTGCATCAGTCACTGAAAGGAAGCATGCAGGTACAGCAGGCAGTGAAGAAAGCCAATGGAATGGTGGCCTTCATACAAGGGGAGTTGAGTATAGGAGCAAAGAGGTCCTTCTGCAGTTGTACAGGGCCATAGTGAGACCACACCTGGAGTACTGTGTGCAGTTTTGGTCTCCAAATTTGAGGAAGGATATTCTTGCTATTGAGGGCGTGCAGCGTAGGTTTACTAGGTTAATTCCCGGAATGGCGGGATTGTCATATGTTGAAAGACTGGAGCGACTAGGCTTGTATACACTGGAATTTAGAAGGATGGGAGGGGATCTTATCGAAACGTATAAGATTATTAAGGGGTTGGACACGTTAGAGGCAGGAAACATGTTCCCAATGTTGGGGGAGTCCAGAACAAGGTGCCACAGTTTAAGAATAAGGGGTAGGCCATTTAGAACTGAGATGAGGAAAAACGTTTTCAGTCAGAGAGTTGTGAATCTGTGGAATTCTCTGCCTCAGAAGGCAGTGTAGGCCAATTCTCTGAATGCATTCAAGAGAGAGCTAGATAGAGCTCTTAAGGATAGAGGAGCCAGGGGGTATGAGGAGAAGGCAGGAACGGGGTACTGATTGAGAATGATCAGCCATGATCACATTGAATGGCGGTGCTGGCTCAAAGGGCCGAATGGCCTCCTCCTGCACCTATTGTCTATTGTCTATCTCTTAAGGGTAGCAGAGTTAGGGGGTATGGGGAGAAGGCAGGAACGGGGTACTGATTGCGAATGATCAGCCATGATCACATTGAATGGTGGTGCTGGCTCGAAGGGCCGAATGGCCTACTCCTGCACCTATTGTGTATTGTCTATTATTGTGACGTGTACTGAGGTACAGTGAAAAACTTTTGTTTGCGTGCTATCCAGTCAAAGAAAACACTATACGTGAATATCATCAACCAATCCAAAGTGCCCGGATAAAGGTTACAACATTTAGAGCAACATATAATATTGGAGTCTGATAAAGTCAGATTAAAGATAGTTTATAGGTCTCCAAAGTTTGTCGAAGATTATTGTTCTGTCAAGTCCCAGTCACGTGCTCTGATCTTGATGCAGGATCTTAATTCACAGCTCTCCGCTATAAAAATCAAAGCTCTGCTATCCAAGCAAAGTAACAGAAGCAGGATCATAGCTAGAAGGGCTGGAATCAGACTACATTTGTGACTGAAAGAGAAAGATTTAAGGAAGAAATGAAGGCCTGAGGCAGAATGATCATGTCTACATTTTATTTCTGTGGTTCTGTTCTGAGCTGTGCTGCTTCACCCTCTGGAGGAAGGGACCTTACTGTAAGCTGTCCTTCAGTGAAAAGACGCGGGAGGAGAAAGCAATGCACAGGGTGAATGCAGAGTCTTTTACCCACGGTGGGGGGATCAAAAACCAGAGGATATAGGTTTAAGGTGAAAGGTGAAATACTTACTACGAACCTGAGGGGCAACATTTTCATTCAGTGGGTGGTGGGTGTATGGAATGAACTGCCAGCAAAGATAGTTGAGGCAAATACTATAGTAGCATTTAAAAGGCACTTGGACAGCTACATGGAAGGGAAAAGTTTAGCGGGATTGGACCACACGCGGGCAAGTCGGACTAGCTTAGATTGGGAATCTTGGTTGGCACGAACGAGTTGGGCAGAAGGGTTCTGTTTCCCTGTAGCATGACTCTAAGTCTCTCAGATTTCACAACACGAGTAAATGACAGCCTGACGTCGCAAAGAATTACCACTCTGTAAAGGTCTGTTTTGACCTTTACATAATTTGAACAGGATTGTGGAACCAGAATCCCCTTTTCACAGGAACCTTGTGCTCATTGTTTCTTTTTAGTGTTTGTTTAAATCAGCAGTTTTGCGCCCACATGTGAGGAAGGATGTGCTGGCGTTGGAAAGGATCCAGAGGAAGTTTACGAGAATGATCCCAGTAATGATTGGGTTAGCATATGATGAGCGGTTGACAGCACTGGGACTCTACTTGCTGAGGTTTTGAAGGATGAGTGGGGGACCTCATTGAAACTTACCAAATAGTGAAAGGTCTGGAAAGAGTGGATGTGGAGAGGATGTTTCCACTTGTGGCACAATCTAGGACCATCGGCCATAGCCGCAGAATAAAAGGACATACCTTTGGAAAGGAGATGAGGAGGAATTTCTTTAATCAGAGTATGGTGAATCTGTGGAATTCATTGCCACAGATGGCTGTGGAGGCCACCTTATTGTATATTTTTAAGATGCAGATTGACAGATACTTGAACTGCCAGCAGAGATAGTGTCAGGGTGTCAGGGGTTATGGGGAGAAAGCAGGAGAATGCGGTTTGAAGGGAAAGATCAATCAGCCATGATTGAATGGTGGAGTGGACTTGATGGGCCAAATGGCCTAATTCTGCTCCCATGAACCTATGACAATCCTATAATCACTAGATATGTTATGTTACAAACAGGTTTTAAACAAGCTCTGTTCTGTGCTCCGAATCTCTGTAGCTGAATCTGACAATGGATTTTCACCGGTGCAGACAGTCTTTATTCATTCTCAACCTTTGTTCCAACATTTTAACATTGTGACAGGGGGATGGATTAGTACCGTACCTATTATTACAGGTTTCTGGCTGCTACTGTGTTCTTGTCAGAATGGAAGCATCATTACTGGGCCTGACATCTCTGCCCAGTGAACCAATCTATGACAAAGATGTGGGCAAAAAAGTGTCCAGAAATGTGCTAACAGTTGTAATCAGCGGCTTTCACCAGAAGATGTATGACACAAAATATTCTCTAATTCAATCCACGCCTTGCTCCATGGTCCTTGTATGTATTCTTTAGTTTAGTGTAGAAATACAGCGGAGAAGCAGTCTCTTCAGCTCACAGAATCCGCGCTGACCATCGATCACCCATTCATACTAATTCTGCGATATCCTACTTTTCCATCCACCCTACACATGAGCGACAATTTTATAAAGGTCAATTAACTAACAAGCGTGCGCAAGTTTCGGACGTGGGAGGAAACTGGAGCATCCACAGGAAGCCCACTCGGTCATAGGGAGAACATGCAAACCCCACGCAGAGTTCAGGATCAAACCTGGGTCTCTGGTGCTGCGAGGCAGCAGCTCTACCAGCTGTGCACACCTCTTCTGTCTTTCCCACTGCTTTTGACAGGTTGATAATAAAATAGATAGGCTTTTGGTGCAATATATAGCCTGGTGGAATGGGAACATTTGTGGCAGATGGAATTTAATGCTGAGAAATATGTAGTGTAATTTCTTGGCAGGAAGGTCGAGAAGAGGTGATATTCAGTAAAGGATGACTATTAATTGTAAAAGGTCTACAAAGGCAGAGACATCTGTGGAATGAAGTATATAGTTTAGTCCAAGTGTAAGGCAAATTGAGAAAGTGGTTTAAAAAGCATAGAAGAATTTGTCTTCCCTCCTTAAGAGCCTGTCCCAGTTCAGCGATTTTTAAGGCAACTTCCGGCGACTAGGCTGTCGCGGGCATGGTCGTGAGTAATCTCCAGTGTCGCGGGCCTAGTCGTGAGTAGTCTCTAGTATCGCGGGGTTGTCACGGGCATGGTCGTGAGTAGTCTCCAGTATTGCGGGCTGTCGCGGGCCTAATCGTGAGTAGTCTCCAGTATCGCGGGCTGTCGCGGGCATGGTCAGGAGTAGTCTCCAGTATCGCGGGCTGTCACGGGCATGGTCAGGAGTAGTCTCCAGTATCCCGGGGTGTCGCGAGCAGAGTCGTGAATAGTCTCCAATGAGTCGTAGCAGTTGTCGGGTCATCGCGGAAATTTCACTCTGTTCGAAATTTTTGGCGACAGCTGGCTTGATGCCAATGATCATAGCTTGTCGTGGGCGCTGTCGCAGGTTGTCACCAGGTGAGGTATGTTGTCGCTGGTACTGACGACGGATAAATTTCATTACGTCAACCGGCGACATGTACCGGGATCAGGAGAAGACAAGTTGCGTTGTATAACCGACCATATTAAAAATTACTACATAGAAGAATCTGTTTAATGTTAAAAATCTCTTTTTTGGTAGTTTTTGTAATTGTTTGAAGTTTATATTTTTTCACGTTTTTTTGCATTGTAGTTATCCACCTTTTATAGGAATTTAGTTTGTTTGAATAATGTTGATTTTGGACATTTTGACAAAAAAATTATGTCTGAAGTTATTGCATTTCTAAGTACTTTCTCATGGCATCTCTTTCGAAAATTGTAGTTTCATTTATTTTGACCAATGAAATAAACACTGACACAGGCGTTGCACTGCATTTAAAAGGGAACCCTTTTCATTTATTTAGATCAATGAAGCAAACACAAACACAAGCAATTCACTGCATTGAAAGGCGAACTCTTATCATTTCTTTCGACCATTGACACAAAACCAACACAACCAATGCACTGCATCAAAAAAGAAACTCCTCTGGGAGGGTGTGGGTGGCCCTGAAAAGGGGCTTGGGTTGTGGTCTTTTGGGGGCTCTCTTCCTGGAGTGGTGGACCTCTGCTTGTGGAGCTGCTGGTCTTCAGATCATGTCATTCTGCCATGGTTCGGAGTTGTAGTAAGTGCAGAGATGGTGACCTGTAACAGTTGTGACCTGACTGGATCGTAGCTTGTCGAGGGTGGAGGTCAGGTTGACGTCGGTTGTCGTAGCCTGTCGTAGTCCCCGTCGTAGTCCCTGTCGTAGCCTATCGTAGTCCCTGTCGTAGGTGGACCTCCTAGTTGCAGTCGCCTTAAAAATCGCCGAACTGGGACAGGCCTTTAAGGAGAAAAGGGAGATTCTTATATGCTTTTTAAACCACTTTCTCAATTTGCCTTTTTATTCACAAAATGCTGGAGTAACTCAGCAGGTCAGGCAGCATCTCGGGAGAGAAGGAATGGGTGAAACGTCACCCATTCCTTCTCTCCCGAGATGCTGCCTGACCTGCTGAGTTACTCCAGCATTTTGTGAATAAAAACCTTCGATATGTACCAGCATCTGCAGTTATCTTATTCTCAATTTGCCTTACACTTGGCCTAAACTATATACTTCATTCCACAGATATCTCTGCCTTTGTAGAGGTTGTCAGCAGCTAGGTTGTCGGCAGCTTGCCGTCGCCGAGGTGGTAGGTTATCGTAGCTTGTCGTGGGAATTGTCGTAGGGGGAGTCGTAGACATTGTCGTAGGGTTAAAGAATTCTAAGTTTTTCGGCGATCTGCTATGACTTTGACAGTCGCCGGCAGTCGCCTTAAAAATCGCCGAATTGGGGCAGGCCCTTTAGGGTAAAGCACTGCAGCTCAGGAGAACAGAAAGACAGAGGTGGCACAGTGTTGCGGCTGATAGAGCTGCCTCACTGCTCCAGAGTCCCAGGTTCAATTCTGACCTGGGGTGGTTTCAGTGTGAATTTTGTACGTCGATTTCTGAGGGGGAGGGTTGAATGGATATTCAATCGTTCTCCCTGTGTCTGCATGGGTTTCCTCCAAGTGCTTTGGTTTTCTCCCGCATCCCATAGAGGTGCAGGTTGGTTGGTTAATTAGCCTCTGTAAAATCACCCCAGCATGTAGGGAGTGGATGAGAAAGTGGCATAACATAATGTGAATAGGTGGTCAATGGTCGACATGAACTTGGTGGGCAGAAGGGACTGTTACCATGCTGTGTCACTATAACAAAATATAACCCCTCAATGCGATCATTGCGTCGGGTCTTCACTAAGAGAGGCATAGGATATACAGTATGAGAAAAGATCACAGAATCATGCAGCACAAAGATAGGTCCTGCAGCCCACCAAGTCTGTGTCAGTCATGAAGCACCCATTTACCTTAATCCTACACTGATCCCATTTGATTCTCTGCACATTCCATCAACTTTCCCCAAACTCTAGCATTTATGTACACATGGAAGCAATTAACAGTTGCCAATTAACCTACCGACCTGCATCTCTTTGGGATTTATTCAGTTTGAAGAAGGGTCTCGACCCGAAACGTCACCCATTCCTTCTCTCCCGAGATGCTGCCTGACCTGCTGAGTTACTCCAGCATTTTGTGAATAAATACCTTCGATTTGTACCAGCATCTGCAGTTATTTTCTTATGCATCTCTTTGGGATGTAGGTAGAAACTGGAGCACCCGGCAGAAACGCACACAGTCACAGGGGGAACATACAAACACCATACAGAGAGGATTCGATGTCGGGACCTGGGTCACTGGAGCTGTGTGGCAGCAGCTTCACCGTGTCACACAGACATGATGAACTGTTAGGAACACTGGGGTGGTCATGAATGGCGCCATGTGTCTCCGTCTCAGCACCATACTTTTGGAAAGTTATGAAAGCTTGAGAGATGTGCAAAGAAGATTTACAAAAATAAACTCCAGGTTTGAGGGACTTTACTTGTTTGGATAGATTGGAAAGGCAGGGAATGTTCTTTTTGGGAAAAATGGGTTTAAAATGGATGTGATAGGGATATATACAATCACAAAGGGTATAGACATATTGGATAGAAATTGTTCCCTTTGATAGAGGGGCCAAGTACCTGCTGAGATAGAATGAAGGCTTTTTGATAGAAGTACCAAAAGTAACATGAGGAAATAATTTTTTCAATACAATGAGTTGTAGAGTCTGGAATGCACTGCCAAAGGTCATGTGTAGCGTTCAAAGTGAGCGAGATAAGTGTTTGAAAGGAAAGAATTTGCAGCGCCATGGGGAGAGAACAGGGAAGTGGAACCAGCTGGATTGAGCTGATGCAGAATTCTTGGCCCAATGGTGTCCTTCCATACTGCAACCATTCTGTAATTCTGCCACGATTGAATCATTGCTTCACTTTGCAGTGGGTCTGGACGCAGTAGGAATCAGGCAAGACGCCAGGTAAGTATTAACAGTAATTTTAATGCAGCAACAGAACATCCACACTCTCTTCAGTCACAAGCACGAGTTATCTCTCTAGCTCCTTCAGGCAAACCCCGTGGCACTAGTCCCTTCCCCAGCCCTGTCCAACCCGTGCCGAGGGGGATGATCCAGGGAGTGGCCTAATCCCCGGGTACCGCCACAACTTCCATTTTACCCACCACCTTTGGCACATCCTAATTAAAGCCACTTGTGTCTTCTATGTTCACAATGGGTGCTTTGTCCTCTCATACACTCCAGTTAGTTTCTTGTTCTCTCTGTCCATCTACCAAAAGCATTGTTCCTTCTATGGAGAGACTTACCGATAGGGCTCTGAGGACTAAGATGTGAACATCCTTGCTGTGATCTCCTGCTGCCTTTAGTGTAGTTGCTTAGCCAATCCACTCCTCCACATCTGTACTGCAGTCCACATCAGTGTGCTGGTATGCACAGCTCCATTCCTTCTTGTACACGGGTTGTACTAATACACTTTGATTAGTACGGGTGTCAGGCGTTATGGGGAAAAGGCAGAAGAATGGGGTTAGGAGGGAGATAGATCAGCCATGATTGAATGGCAGAGTAGACATTGGGCCGAATGGCCTAATTCTGCTCTTATCACATATGACATTACACCATAGCTGACATTTACACAATGGTTTATTCTACCTCTTGATCTTCACCTCTTGAATGGTCTGAGGATGGTATAGACACATCTCCATTCAGATATTGACAGGTCAATGCAACAATTTCACTTTGTTTACAGCAGAAATTCTTTACCGTCTCCTGAAATTATTTCTCCACCCCAGTTACTTCCACAGATTGGGTCCAATGGTAGTGAGTTTGCAAGGCTGCACTTAGTCTTCCAGTCAGTATCTAATTTCCTTTATAAATTGGCAAGGTTAGCAATAATGTAGAAGTGCTGCTGAAGTGTAAATAGTGAATGACCTGAATGGAAGGTTTTTTTATTGTATTGAACCATATTTTTGAAGTTAACTCAGAAACATTGATTTATTTATTGAATGTTTTTATTCATATTTTTGATTTATTTTATTGCTTAATAAATCTAATTTATGTTTCTGTCCATGACCAGCGTTTGCATGGCCTTAGTTTTATCAGTCAGTCAGAAAGATCTCCTGTTTCTCTTTCCACTGTGCATTGATGGTAAACTGGGTTATTCTTTGCCCAAGGCAAGCTTCCTTCAGATTGCTATTACATGATACGTTTCAGTTGAAAGGAAGTGCTGACTTGCCCGTGGATGTTGGCACAAGAACAACCATCTGGAATCCACCCAAATCTTCACAACCACTTTGCCGTTTTCAGTTCAGCTTTTCCAATCTCCACTAGGGACTAATTGCAAATGTACCTGGGAATGGATTGCTGTTATACAGTACCTTTTGCAAGCTCAGCCAATGAAGTAATTTTAAAATACAGTGATTGCTATACTGTAAGAAATAGGGAAGATAATTTATACGTGCAATCATGATCAGGTGCCTGCTCCTCAGTAATGTTAATTATTTGCTTGGATGCATTGGTTACTTCCCACTGGACCTCTGTGGAATCGACAAGTCGAGTTTATTGTCATGTGTGCAAGTACGGTGAGGTGCAGGTACAATGCAGATCTTGCTTGCAGCAGCATCCAAAGCACATAGACTCGGACAACACAGATGCAGGTACAGCAGTTAGTGAAGAAAGCTAATGGCATGTTGGCCTTCAAAACAAGAGGAGTTGAGTTTAGGAGTAAAGAGGTCCTTCTGCAATTGTACATGGCCCTGGTGAGACCACACCTGGATTATAGTGTGCAGTTTTGGTCTCCTAATTTGAGGAAGGACATTCTTGCTATTGAGGGAGTGCAGCGTAGGTTCACCAGGTTAATTCCCGGGATGGCAGGACTGTTATATGATGAAAGAATAGAACGACTGGACTTGTATTCACTGGAATTTAGGATGAGAGGGGATCTTATAGAAACATATAAAATTATTAATGGATTGGACACGCTAGATGCAGGAAACATGTCCCCGATGTTGGGGGAGTCCAGAACCAGGGCCCACAGTTTAAGAATAAGGGGTAGGCCATTTAGAACTGAGATGAGGAAAAAAAAATTAACCCATAGAGTTGTGAATTTGTGGAATTTTCTGCCTCAGAAGGCAATGGAGGCCCATTCACTGGTTGCATTCAAAAGAAAGTTAGATAGAGCTCTTAGGGCTAGCGGAATCAAGGGATATGGGGAGAAGGCAGGAATGGGGTGCTGATTGTGGATGATCAGCCATGATCGCATTGAATGGTGGTGCTGGCTCAAAGGGCCGAATGGCCTACTCCTGCACCCATTGTCTATGTATCTTGTAAAACACAGATTATACTTAAATTATATATACATTTATGCACTAATTACACATAGATTCCACAAAATGAAAGAGCTGTGCAAAAAACAAGACATTATTTCAAAATACAACTGGAAAACAAGTCCTTGGTAATGCAAAAGGTGGTCCGTAGCTGAAGTAAGATTTGGATTGTGCCGGTAAGGACAGGTAGTCAGTCCTGAACCTGGTGGTGTGGGACTTAAAGCTATGCCCTCTAGTATTTGACATTTCTACCCTGTGAAAAACACTCTGACTGTTTACCTCCTGCCCGATGGTAGCAGCGAGAAGAGAGCATGGCCCAGATGGTGAGGATCTTTGATGATAGTTGCCGCCTTTGTGAGGCAATGTCTACTTTTGTTGCCAGAAAGGGCTGTGCCCTTCATGGATGGGGCTGAGTTCAGCACTCCCTGCAGCTTGCATTCCTGTGTGTTGGGATTCCCAGACCAGGACACAATGCAGCTAGTCGGGATACCTTCTGCAGTGGAGACACAAGGAACCGCAGTTCCTGATTTTACAAAAAAACACAAGATGCTGGAGTAACTCAGCAGATCAGGCAGCATCAGTGGAGGACATGAAGAGGCAATGTTTCTGGTTGGGACTCTTCGTATCTGAAGAAGGGTCCTGATGCGAAACGTTGTCTATCCATACCCTCCAGAGATACTGCCTGACCCATTGAGTTACTCCAGCATTTTATACATTTTTTACCTTCTTCAGTTCAACTGTGGAAGTTTGGTAGAGTTTTTTTGTGACTTGCCTATATCAAATACTGCAATTGAATAAATGTAGATTATCACTGCGGTCTTGCTCGATAAATGCACTGATAATTCAGCGAGAGCTTGTGTGTCGTTTCTTAATCAGAGGAAGGCCCTTCTGCCACACTGCCAGGTTCAACATAGGTACCGACCCAAAGCATCTGGCCTTGGCAGCACAGTGGCACAATGGTAGAATTGCTGCCTCACAGCGCCAGAGACCCGGGTTCGATCCTGACCACGGGTGCAGTCTGTATGTTCTCCCTGTGACTGTGTGGGTTTTCTCCGAGTGCTCCGGTTTCCTCCCACTCTCCAAAGACATGCGGGATTGGTGGTTATTTGTTTCTGTAAACTGTCCCAAGTGTGTAGGATGAGAGCCTGTGTATGGTGATCATTAGACTTGATGAGCCGAATAATTAGTTTCCGTGCTTTATCTCAAAACTAAATGGAACAATTTCCCTCCACAGGTGTTGCTGATCTCCTGAGCTCCTTCAGCCGTTTGTAGAAAGATTTGTGTTTTGCATGAGGATGCTCTTAAAAATTCTAAATTGAGTAGGAAGGTTTGAATTGCAGAGCCTTTTTTTTTTTGCTGCAGAGTTTATAAAGGAGAGTGTCTGGTGATCAAGCTGTTTATTGTGGCCTGTAATCCAGACTGCTGTCGCCATGGCAACAATGTGAAGATGTGCTGTATGTAAGGCACTGAGTTAAAGTGAGTCACAGGAGTCATTGGTACATCTATTTAAACTAAACCCTTTCTCTTAGACATCCAAGGGCTACTATATTGGAAAATATTGCTCCTGATGCATCTGATCCAAGCTATCAATGCAAGCTGGAGATGCGAGATTGCAGATGCTGGAATCTAGAGCAAAACACAAAGTACTGGAGTCACTCAGCAGGTCAGAAAGTACCTGTGGAGGGCAGGGAATAGACGACATTTTGGGAGTGTGCTGCAGTCTTTCGACAGTGCAAGTTGTTGGGTTATTTCCACTGATTACCATCAGCCTTTTTCTTAGAGCAGTTTCGGGTTGAGTTTGATTGCATTCCACTCCAGCTCTGTGGAACTGGCTACGGAGACCTACAGAGGATTTCCAGTCAATGCCATAAGTGGAACACATATCGCTTGCATCGCTCACAATGTGGGGTGTTTCTTCTATTGTTGTGAACATACTTTGTAAATAGAGACTCAAGGTGCCCTTGCCCTTCTGGTTGCTCCTTCATTCTGAGCCATCGCAGGCCAGGGATTCCCGTGAGGATGTTAGATTTTCTCAAGGAGGATTTGAAAACATCCTTGAAGCATTTCCTCTCTCCTCCTGGAAACATCTTGCAGTGATGGAGCTTGCAATTTAGTGCAATTTAGTTTAGAGATACAACATGGAAGCAGGCCCTTTGGTGTACCGAGCCCTCACCGACCACTGACCACTCGTTTACATTAGTCCTATGTTATCCCACCTTCACATCCATTCCCTACAGACGCTGTGAATGGCTCAATTGTGATCATGTATTGTCTTTTGCTTACTAGTTAGCATGTAACGAGTGCTTTTCACTATACCTCGGTACACATGACAATAAATTAACCTAAACTAAACTAAACTAAAACCCTGCGCAGGAAGGAACTGCAGGTGCTAGTTTAAGCTGAAGATAAACACAAAATCCTGGAGCAACCCAGCAGGACAGGCAGCATCTCTGGAGAGAAGGAAACTACAAACTTGTTTGTCTCTGGGATGTGAGAGGAAACCAGAGCACCTGGAGGAAACCCATGCAGTAACAGGGAAAACATGCAAACTCCACGCAGACAGCACCCGAGGTCAGGATCGAACCCAGGTCTGTAGCATATTGAGGGAGCAGTTCTACCAGCTGCGCCATGGTGCCTCTGTTTGTTGTATGTTTGTTTCAGGAGTCTAGCGGCAGGTATATGCAGAGCGTGTGAGTGACCTACCAACGATGGTTGAATGTGGTCAAAGCCTTTGTTGTGGGGGTGTTGCCCTAACATTGGTTCACTTATCCTGCCCTTAGTTCAGAGGATTCTGTGGAGATAACACTGATGCTACTTCTCCTGCACTTTGGGTGCGCAGCTTTGTGAAGGGCTGTTGTACTGAATGACAGCCTGGAAGTGTTATATCTGCCTGTCCTTGTTAATCGAACAGGAATTTATTTATTCTGGTAAGAGTGTTTTTTGAACATTAGTGATGAAGGTCAGGTGTGAGTGGGTGGAGGGGGAGAATATTAATTTGACTGGAACAAATGCTCATTTTGTGGAATACAGAGCAGTGTGTAAGGTGGCATTATACTGGGAGATTATGTAAGGGAGGATCGCTGGTTGCATGTGTCTGGGACACTTGTTGTAAGGTTCCAAACATCTTTCCAACCTGCAGATTCAAGTATTTCTGGGCCCTTGATGAGAGGTTGTATGGGGAATGATTCAGCATTGTAATCAAATCAACGTGAGTCAAGGAACAGTGGGCTGAACAAAGGCTTTGATCCGAAATGGGACCTATTCCTTTTCTCCAGAGATGCTACCTGACCCGCTGAGTTACTCCAACCTTTTGTGTCACTCTCAACTTTTCGAGAAAACCCACAGGGTCACAGGGAGAAACATTCAAATCCGTACACTTCAGCACCAGTAGTCAGAATCAAACCCGGGTCTACTAGAACTCTACTGCTGCGCCATTGTGCCACCCCTAATAATGGGGCGTGTTAGAAAATAGAACATGGATCAGTCCAGCACAAGAACGGGCCCTTCACCCCAGTGTATGTGCATGCTCGGCACACTGAGCCTCCTGTTTCCATGCTGTGTGATTCTGTGACTCTACGACTGTAAGAGGGCTATGAGCCAAATGTGGACAAATGTATCTAGCTTAGATGGGCGTTGTGATCAGCATGGATGAATTGGGCTGAAGGGCCTATTCTGTGCTGTATGTCTCGATCACTCTGACTTCTGTGGTGCCGGGTGCTGCACTGTGGTGGAGTGCAGCCACTGTGAAATCCTTACCCCTCACTTCCTACAGGGACATCCTGGTGAAGCCAAAGCTACAAGGGCGAGGTCACCGCTCTCATCTTTTCCAGGGTTTTGGAGAAGGTTCTGGCTGGCGGTGAAGTGGGAGTTCCAGGCTACTTGTAACAGTGGAGTGGTTGCCAAGAAATCTTGGTTCTTGGCATTTTCTTTCCATGGATTCTGTACAATTAGGATGTTTTATAAGCTGTTGTTTTCTTTATTCATTCATGTGAGGCTTTGCTGAGGTTTATTGGACATCAACAATCAACCTCATTCATAGGCCTGGTGTCTCAAATGGGCATGTCATAGTCATAGAGTGATACAGTATGGAAACAGTCCCTTCGGCCCAACTTGCCCACACCGGCCAACATGTCCCAGCTACACTAGTCCCACCTGCCCGCATTTGGTCCATATCCCTCCAAACCTGTCCTATCCATGTACCTGTCAAACTGTTTCTTAAATGATGGGGTAATCCCTACCTCAACCACCTCCTCTGGCAGCTTGTTCCATACACCCACCACCCTTTGTATAAAAAAGATTCCTATTAAATCTTTTCCCCTTCACCTTAAACCCAATGTCCTCTGGTCCTCGATTCACCCACTCTGGGGAAGAGACTCTGTACATCTACCCAATCCATTCCTTTCATGATTTTATACACCTCAATAAGATCACTCCTCATCCTCCTGCGCTCCAAGGAATAGAGTCCCAGCCTAATCAACCTATTCCTATAGCTCAGAGCCTCCAGCCCTGACAACATCCTTGTAAATCTTCTCTGTACCGTTTCCAGCTTGACAACATTTTTCCTATAACATGGTGCCCAGAACTGAACACAATACTCGTAAAAGTCTGGATAAAAATGGCACATTGTCATGAACTCAATGAACCAATTCAAGTTTCATGTCCAGCCCATTGGTTCAGAACATTGGAACTCACTCTTTAAATTGCATCATTTGAATTTAAATTCAATGCCAAATGGCCAAGAAAGCACAGCAACACCTCTACTTCCTTAGAAGGTTTAGGAAGTTCAGCGTGTCCCCAACAACTCTCACCAACTTCTACAGATGCGCCGTGGAAAGCATTTTATCGGGATGCATCACAGCATGGTTTGGGAACAGCTCCATTTAAGACCGCAAGAAATTGCAGAGAGTTGTGGCTGTAGCGCAGTCCATTATGCACACCAACCTCCCTTCCATTGACTCCATCTACACTTCATGTTGTTTTGGCAAGGCCACCAGCAGAATCAAGGGCCAGTCCCATCCCGATCACTCCCTCTTCTCCCCTCCCTAATCGGGCAAGAGGTACAGAAGTTTGAAAACACATACATCCAGATTCAGTGACAGTTTCTTCCCAGCTGTTAGCAGGCAACTAAACTGTCCTCTCATCAACGAGAGTGGGCCTGACCTCTCATCTACCTCGATGAAGACCTTCGAACTATCTTTAATCGGACTTTACTGGATTTCATGTTGTACTCAATGTTATACCCCTTCTCCTTTATCTGTGTGCTGTGGACGGCATGATTGTAATCATATATAGTCTTTTCATTGACTGGATAGCACGCAACAAAAAAGCCATTCATGGTGTCTTGCACCACGTGACAATAATAAACTAAACTAAACAGTCGTTTCTGCAAGCCAGTCTGCTTTCCTCATAGATGCTCCCATATTGCTTCCACGTCGGAGCTCCCTCGTGGTCTCCACGTCGAACAGTAAATTTACGTGTGCGCAGTAGCACTTCCGTTTCCAACTTGCATTACATCTGACTTATGCAAGGGTCCGTGGGACGTATCTCTGCGTAAGTCGAGCAGCATCTGTAGATAAAATTATGAGATAGGGTGATAGAGCATTTTTCTTCGGGTGGAAATGTCAAATAT
The DNA here is from genome assembly GCF_053455715.1 of Rhinoraja longicauda. NCBI lineage: Eukaryota > Metazoa > Chordata > Chondrichthyes > Rajiformes > Arhynchobatidae > Rhinoraja > Rhinoraja longicauda. Next base: position 14,704,847 of record NC_135965.1, on the reverse strand, counting down.
CAGCAAGTGTAACTTTACGATGAGAAGCGGGAAGTTTAAAGGAGCTTTCTGAGGCAAGTTTTTTACTCAGAGAGTGGTAGCTACCTGGATCCAGGGGAAGTGGAAGAGGCAAATCCAATGGACACATAAGATTCCCAGACACAAATAGGCATGAAATGGAGGGATATAGACCCTTTGCTGGCAGATATGCAGATTAAATTGGTGTCATGGTCAGCACAGACATTGTGGACTGAAGGGCCTATTCCTGTGCGATATGGTCCTATTTGTGGATCAGTGGAAGGAGGCAACAAGTTTCACGTGTGTGCATACCTCCCACCCACTTTTATATTGAAACCACCTCCATTTTGCTCGCATTTGGAGATTTACCATTGGGATTTAGTCAGCTGGCTAGGTAGTGCGACCTTAATTGTAGGAGATTAATAATAATTTCAACAAAATTACAACAGTTTGGGAAATCTTCTCTCCATATTTGTGTTTCTGTGTGTATTTAGATCCTCATTTCACTGCATGGGATGATTTATCCTCCCCCCCAGTGTAGTTTACATTTGTGCAGTGGGAGACTACCATTATGCTTAGATTAATGGACTACCACCCAGAACTTTGTACCACTGATGCAGAGACATGAGTTTAAATTGTACCCTGGCAGCTGGCAAATTTAAATCCAAGGTTGAATCAAAATTGAAGAAGGTATAGGAGCCTGAAAACACTAACTTCCACATTCAGGAGCTGCTTATTCCCAACAACCATCAGGCTATTGAACACAATGAGCTCTAACTAAACACTGAACTAGGGCCTTGGGGGCATAATTTCTGTCTTTGCACTATATTAGTTGTTTGTTTTTGTCTATTGAACTTATTTTTGTTGTTTATAATGGTGTCTATTGAGTATTATGTTCACATGTCTGCTGTGCTGCTGCAAGTAAGAGTTTCATTGTTCCTTTTGGGGACATATGGCAATAAATCACTTGACTCTTGACTCATGAAGTGATTAGATGAATCAGGATTTTGAAAAGAAAATGATGATGGGGATCATGAAACTACTGGATTACCACAGAAACACATTTGGATCACAGATATCGTTCAGGGACAGAGACTTGCCACACTTACCCATTCTGGCCTAAATGTGACTCTTGACATAACAGTTTGGGTGGCACAGCGGTGGCATTGCTGCCTCACAGCACCAGAGACCGGGTTCAAGCCTGACCATGGGTGCTGTCTGTGTGGAGTTTGCACGTTCAGCTTGTGATCGAGTGGGTTTCCTCCAGGCGCTCTGATTTCCTCCCACATTCAAAAGAAGTGCAGGTTTGTAAGTTAATTGTCTTCTGTATATTGTTCCTAGTGTGTAGGATGGAGCTAATGTATGCATGATCGTTGATAGATACGGTCTTGGTGGGCCGAAGGACCTGTTTCCACTTTGTATCTCTAAACTAAACAGTATGGTTGGCTTGACTGATTTCAGGATCGGTGGGGATAGACTGGGAATACTGTCATTGCTGATACTGTTGGCAACCCATCGATGAAGGAATTTAAAAAAAGCTTCCAGACCAAGGAGACCTGGTATAATGGCCACATTTTTTACCTCTAGTTTAGTTTAGATGAATTAATTTGAATTTAATTTTACTTGGCTCAGATTTGTTTTTAAACAGCATTTTAATAGCGAGCTATCATGGTAATCCTGCACCTTGGTGAATCCAGAGATGCCAGGTTTACCAAGTCCCTGGCCATTCCATGCAAGATGTAGAAACAAGGAACTGCAAATGCTGGTTTACAAAAACAGACGCACAGTGCTGTGGTAATTCAGCAGGTCGGGTAGCATCTCTGGAGAACATGGGTTGAGTCAACAGTGTTTTATCGCCATATGTCACCGAGATTGGCTTGTTAAAATTATAAATTGTCCCTAGTGTGTGTAGGATAATGTTAATGAGCAGGAATCGCTGGTCAGTGCAGATCGGTGGGATGAAGGGCCTGTTTCCGTGCCCAACAACATCCCAGCACAACAGGTTTGTAAACACAGTACTCAATAGATAATATAATAAACTAACAAAAGGAAAAGACCAAGGTGACTTTTTAGGTTAGGATATTTCTTCAAAGCAAGACCTTGCCCAAATACTTTGGCCAAGTTATCATAACCGTGCAATTCAGACCCAAGATGTGAGTGGTCTGAACTTCTACCGCGATACACATTGTCTCAATTCAGGTGAAGCTAAGAAAGCACAAGAGGCTAGACACATTAATGGGTGCTGTAAGTAAGCCCTCAAACAGTAGCTTAACATAGTGTACCATATAAAAGTCTCAACAAAGGGTGTTGGTCATTGACGACAATGAGAACAATCTGTACCTACTTGGTATGAAGACTGTGAATGCTGAATGAATAGAATCCCATTTGACTAATGTAATGCATTGTATCTTTCTTAAGGCCTACTTTTACAATGTGTGTAAAAAGCAAATATGTTAAAGGATTCTGGAAATCCAGTGGCACATTGGTCCTGCTTTCTGGCATTTGCATCTTTAACATTTAGTTCCAGCTGAAACAGAAAGAATGTGCCATCACATCTTTGATAACTTGGCATTGTCAAATATGATTCCCAGCAGAGCATAATGAGAATCTATATGAGGAGTAGGAAGAGAACTGCTGTCATCTGCGTGAGTTTATGCATGAACATGTTGTCAGGTTACAAGGGAGGCCTGCAGTGGGCGCTGGCTGTGCTTGTCAGCCCATTTCTTGTAGGGTTGTCAGCTGTGACGCAGTCAGTGGCACTTTTAGCCTCTTGAGTCCGAAGGTTACAGATTCAAGTCCCAGTCCAGTGGCTTGATCGCAATAATATCAGCTTTAGACTTTTGAGATACAGCACAGAAACAGGCCCTTCCACCCACAGAGTCCGCACCGACCATCGATCACCCCATACACGAGCACTATCCCACACACTAGGGGCAATTTACAATTTTACCGAAGCCAATTAACTTACAAATCTGTATGTCTTTGGGGTGTGGGAGGAAACCAGAGCTCCCAGAGAAAGCCCACGCGGTTGCAAGGAGAATGCGCAAACTCCGTACAGACGCCACCCATTGTCAGGATCGAACCCTGGTCTCTGGCACTGTAAGGCAGCAACTCTACCATTGCCCCATCATGCCGCCCGGACTGTCCGCTGTTACCTGAATGCAGGCTGCAATGTTGGAGGTATTATCTTCAGCAGAGGATGTCCGCAGCATGAAATGGTCATTAAAGATTCCCTGACTTCATCCTCAGAGTGCCATCCAATATTTATCAGTCAATGTTTCTAAATAGTCAATCTGGTCATTATCAAATAGTCACTGGCAGAAATTTACTGTACACAAATTGCTTGCCATGTTTACTGTTCAACAATAGTAACTACACTTCAAATGATTTTCATTGACTGGAAAGCACTTTGAAATATTCTGAAACATGCTTGGCTTTGCATTTCATTATGTTGAAAATGAAAAGCACACTAGGGAACATTTACCGAAGCCAATTAACCTACAAACCTGCACGTCTTTGGAATATGGGAGAAAACCAGAGCATCCGGAGAAAATTCATGCGGTCACCGAGAGAATGTACAAATTCCACACAGACACCACCCATAGTCAGGATTTAAAACGGGTCTCAGCACTGTCTCTGGCTCTCCGCTGCACCACTGTGCCAAATGAGGGTAAATGGGATTAGCTTAGATGGGGCACCTTGGTCGGCATAAACGGGTTAGGCTGAAGGACTTATTTCAGTGCTGCACGACTCTATGACCCTGTGAGTTGGTGCATAAATAACATGGCAGTTCCCTCTCCAGCAAGCACTGTCACCTTGGAATTAAGTCAGGCTTACAAGGATGGCTGACAATGAGCTTGATTTGCTAATTAAGGGGAACAAGTCACGATAATGATTTCTTAAAAGAAGGTTGTCCCAATTTTTTTGTGTGTCATTTCAGATGCAGTCTTCCAAACTTGGCTGGGAAATGGACCTTGGGTGCTTTTGCTAGTTAATTCTCCACAGTCTTTTTTGCTATGGAAAATTCACTAGCAAATACACCCAAAGTCCATTTCCTGACAATTATTTTTTTTAATCTTACATAACTTTTAAGCAGCTTAAGTAATTCCTAACATTGCCAGAACACTGACAAATAGTCTATTTTAATGCAGAAACTCCAATGTTAATGAGACAGCAGTTGGAGCTGTGAGAGGAAAGACGCACATAATTTAATAGCTTCTGTGTAGGTGAACACAAAGTGACATCCGTGGGAAGTTTGTACAAAGACCCGAAAAGTTTGTGCTGAATAAAGAAGGCACCAAATCTTTTGCAATCGACTGCATGCATTGCGGCTATTCTTCAATCCAGCAGTCCTGCCTGTCTTAACCGCCTCAATATGCCTGTGCTCTGTGAGACACATAATTATACTGAATCGTATTCAGAGGGCATCCTGCTAGTCTTCAACACAAATGTTTCAATTCGGCATCCATTACTTACAGTGGAATTACATTTTTCTGTAATTCATGGTCGAAAATGTCCAGATAAAAAGCATGGTCTGACATCACAAATCCAATACTCCTCCTAGTCCTGCTTTATAAAAATCAATGCTGCTTGAAGCTATATGTCATGAAATCAATATTCCTTTAGGACTTGTTTTGCAGCATCTTCAATTTTTGCGAGTAATGGCATTTTAGCCCTACAGTATGAGACAATTGCAGAGAAAATTCACTGCTCTACGCATGATAGCAATAAGAACTGATATTTTCTCTAAAGCAATAATCCCGTTTCAATTTTAGATGTGCACGTTCACCCTCCGACACCATTGTATTTCTTCAATAGGACTTGTCAGCAGGTATTACTTATCCTTCGTTTCTTAAATACGTAGGTACAAGATGTCGACATGGCTGCCAATGCCAGTATTTAATGTTCCACCACAGTTGCTGCTGAACTGATGAGGTACATTGATCGGTCTGGAATCACATACAGGCCAGAATGGAAAAGGGTGCAGATTTTCTTCCCTGAATAAAGTACTGACAAAGTGGCGCAGCTAGTAGAGCTACTATCCCACAGAATCTGAGACCATTGTTCAATCCTGGCATCAGCTGCTGTCCATGCAGTTTGTATGTTTGTCCAGTGCCCATGTGGATTTTCTCCAGGTGCTCCAGTTTACACACAGCACAGTGGCGCAACGGTAGAGCTGCTGACTTACAGCCAAGTGACCTGGGTTTGATCCTGAATACAGGTGTTGGCTGTACTGATTTTGTACGTTCCCCAAGTGACAAGGGTGTCAGAGGTTATGGGGAGAAGGCAGGAGAATGGGGTTAGGAGGGGGAGATAAATCAGCCATGTTTGAATGGCAGAGCAGACTTCATGGGCCGAATGTCCTAATTTTGCTCCTATCACTTATGACCTTATAGACAATAGACAATAGGTGCAGGAGGAGGCCATTTGGCCCTTCGAGCCAGCACCGCCATTCAATGTGATCATGGCTGATCATTCTCAATCAGTACCCTGTTCCTGCCTTCTCCCCATACCCCCTGACTCAGCTATCCTTAAGAGCTCTATCTAGCTCTCTCTTGAATGCATTCAGAGAATTGGCCTCCACTGCCTTCTGAGGCAGAGAATTCCACAGATTTACAACTCTCTGACTGAAAAAGTTTTTCCTCATCTCAGTTCTAAATGGCCTACCCCTTATTTTTAAACTGTGGCCCCTGGTTCTGGACTCCCCCAACATTGGGAACATGTTTCCTGCCTCTAACATGTCCAACCCCTTAATAATCTTATACGTTTATGACTGCATGGGTTTTCTCCAGGTGCTCCGGTTTCCTCTTACATTCTAAAACATACAGGTTTGCAAGTTAATTGGCTTCTGTAAATTGTTCCTGGTGTGTAGGATAGAACTAGTGTATAGGTGATTGTTGGTCGGCACAGACTCTGTGGGCCAAAGGCCTGTTTTCACACTGTATCTCTAAACTAAACTAAACTAACTAAGCTGAACTAACCTAAATTAAATGAGATACCGATAGTGGCGTAGCAAGTAGAGCTACTGTCTCACAGTGTCAGAGACCATGGTTCAATCCTGGCTCAGGTGCTGTCTGAGCAGTTTCCATGTTTTTCCTGTGCTTATGTTTGTTTTTTTCCAGTGCTCCTGTTTACTCCCAAGAATGTGCAGATTGGTAGGTTCATTGGCCGTTGTAAATTGCCCTTAGTGTGTCGGTGAGTGATGGATTCTGTGGGTAGTTGATGGGAATATGGGGAGAGTTTAAAAAAATAACAGATTAATGAGCCCTTGGTGTTCATAGAGTCATACAGCATGGAAACAAGAACTTCTGCCCAGTGTGCTCACACCATCCAACATGCCCCATCTGCACTAGCCCCACCTGCCAGCGCTTGGCCCATAACCCACTAAACCCCTTTCTATCCATGTACCTGTCCAAATATCTCTTAAATGTTATGATATTTATGGTTGGTATTGTTGGGTATGGGGGCCTACTCTGTGCTGTATGATGTGTTATTATGACAATCTAGTAGTTTTGGTGACAAGGAACTGCTGATGTTGGAATATTGAACAAAACACAAGGTGCTGAAGGTAGGGAGTTGGGCAACATTGGTGGAAGGAATGGGCAGCAATGTTTTGGATCGGGAGTCTTCTTCAGACATTTTTGGTTCAACCCAGATAATTAATTACATGAATTTAACTTGCCAGGCTGCCGTGGTGGGTTTTGAACCTTTGCCTCTCCATGTGTGGTCCAGGACACAGGCTGATGGTGCAGTAAAGTAACTGGTATACATTGTTCCTTGCTCAGGCCATCACGCATTAGGCTCGAGCAATAATGCAATTGTTGTCTGTCAGAAGGTGACAACACTTCCAGGCAAATAGTTGCATTTAACAAGAGTTCAGTTTCCAGACTACTTAATTACCCTTGACTAAAATGATTATTTAACATGGATCGTTACATTTAACTTCTGTTACTAATATGGGATATTATCAGCACACTTGTGAATTGGCCAGGCTCATGAAAAAATACTTTTCCGAATCCCATTCCCAGACATGGGGGATTACTTCTTCCTTGCGATGATTAGTCTCCGGATTTATTGTTCTTGAAGTCTTTGACAATCATTTTTGTTGTACAATTTCTTCCCAAACCAATGTTCTTCTGTCCAGTTCTATTATTGCAGTTCCTCTGCAGGTCCTTTTATGGGCTTGCATCACCTATCATCAAACCACAGGTGATGTCCCATGAGATAACCACTGATCAGACAGTCACCATTTATTGTCCTTTACATTGATAGCTATCAGACACATGGACAGCGTCTATTTCCTTTGCAAGTATCTGATCACTCAGGCTGATACAGTCCTGAGGATTCAACAATGACATATCCTCCCTATTGTCCATCTCCTTGACCCGAAGTCAGAACCTCCATTCAGCCATCATCAAGGCAGAAAGACCTCTGCTCCTGAGCCTGAGGGAATACTTGACATCTTATCTCTGGCTACACAATCTTTACTCTGTAAATAAATCTCGCAGACAGACACAAAGTGCTGAAGTAACTCAGCGGGTCAGGTAGCATCTCTGGAGAAAAAGGAATGAGTGATGTTTCAGGTCCGGGCACGTCTTCAGACAAGGGCTACGACCCAAAATGTCAACCATCTTTTTTCTCCAGAGATGCTGCCTGACCTGACCTAACCGGAGTTAATCCAGCATTTTGAGTCTATCTTTGGTATATACCAGCATCTGTAGTTCCTTTCTACAAATAAATCTTGCATCTGTACTTTGGAAAATAAATCATTCATACAGCAAGAAATGCAGTGGATTTAACATTTTTAATACTGTTTTTTTGGTACTCAATAAAGTGCATTGAGAACAACTTCAGGGCAAGAAATAAAACATGATATTAAAAAAAACTGCTCTAAGGCACAGAACCCCAATGGCAAAGTGATCTGTCTATGGCTGACACAGAAGATTAAAACTAGTAAGACTTATGGGCGGCATGGTGGTGCAACGGTAGAGTTGCTGCCTTACAGCGCTTGCATCACTTGGGACCCGGGTTCGATCCCGACTACGGGTGCTGTCTGTATGGAGTTTGTACGTTCTCCCTGTGACCGTGTGGGTTTTCTCTGAGATCTTCGATTTCCTTCCACACTCCAAAAACGTACAGATGTGTAGGTTAATTGGCTTGGTAAATGGTAAATTGGTAAATTGTCCCGAGTGTGTGTTAGCTTGTGTTAATGTGCGAGGATCGCTGGCCGTTGCGGACTCGGTGGGCCAAAGGATCTGTTTCCACGCTGTATCTCGAAGCTGAACTAAACTTTGATTGTCTGACATCTTTGGGACTTTGATGGTGCTGAACGGGTATATTTTCCAGACTATTAGTTATTATTTCGATTAATATACCAAGCTTTTAATTAACTTAATTTTAGATGTTACATAGTAGCAAAATACATTTCTCAGCGAACCAAGTGAGTTTAAAGTGAGCAAAGCAAAATTCAATGAGTTTAGAGGAAGTTTGGGAAATGAGGCCCTGGGGAGTTTAAATAGAGTGTAGAGCCAGGGGCTAGTCTGTTAAAGGAAGTGCAGGAAACAGGACCCTGCTGAGCATGAGATACAGGCCGAAGATAGACACAAAAAGCTGGAGTAACTCAGCGGTCAGACAGCATCTCTGGAGAAAAGGAATAGGTGACGTTTCTCCAGAGATGCTGTCTGATCCACTGAGTCTATCTTCGGTTTAAACCAGCGTCTGCATTTCTTTCTCACACATGAGAAACAAGCCCCCAATGAGTTTGAAGGTACTGTGGGAAACAGGGTTTGCTCTGGTGATCCAGCTGCCAAATCATCAGGATTTCTGAACAATCAGATCGCAGAGTATCAAAGTTGTACTGTATCTGGAATAGTGGATGGTCCAAAACAAGTCCTTGTGGGACACCACTGGTCACTTGGGGATCCTATACATTCTCTCTATTTTTCAGTCTCTTAATTTTCACCCAATCTCTTAACTGGGTCAAAAAGTTTTCAGAGGTTCAATTTCTTCTAAAGGTCTTTTAAGAGGGACTTTGCAAAATCTAATGTGGCAGTCGATAAAAATGACATCTGTAACACATTTCTCTGCATATTCCTTTGGTCATCTTATAAAATTCAATAAAATAAATCAAGCATGAAAAACACTTTTTAAATCACCTTAACTCGCCTTATTCAGCAGAAAAATTTCAAGGTATTTTGTTACTATATCCTCGTATTATGGACTTCATTAATTTCCTGATGGTGTTCGATTAACTAGACTATAATAGCCTAATTATCAGGTCTCACCTTTTCGTTTAATTTAGAGTATCAGAACTCTCATTTAAAAGTTGCCTGATTCACTTGAGTCTGCTGTTTACTATGTAGAACTGCAAAGAAGATGAATATTGAATGTCAACTCCAGAAGATCCAACCAAGTCCAATTCTCAGCTATTCTCAGATTTCGCAGCTATTCTGTTGGGATAACTATCTACTGAGCTTTGCAAACTTGCCCAGTACTAATACATTGCCCTATTGATATCAATAATGGGTGGCACAGTGGCCCAATGGTAGTGCTCCTGCCTTACAGCGCCAGAGACCCAGGTTTGATTCTGACTACAGGTGCTGTCTGTACGGATTTTGTATGTTCTCAGGGTAATCTGGTTTCCTCCCACTCTCCAAAGTCGTGCAGGTTTGTAGGTCAATTGGCTTCAATGAATTTTTTTTGTCCGTAGTGTGTGTAGGCTAGTGTATGGGGTGATCACTGGTTGGCGCGGACATGGTGGGCCGAAGGGCCTGTTTCCGCGCTGTCTCTAAAGTCTAAAGGAAGAACAATAAGAAAGCCATTATATTTGATTTACATTGCTTAATGTAAACATTTGTTTTTAAGAATCTTCAAGTCTTTATCAGGCTTGTTATTTTTAATGAAGAATGGTTGCAACATGAAATGTCACCTATCCATGTTCTCCAGAGATGTTGCATGACCCTCTGAGTTACTCCAGCACTTTGTGTCCTTATTTGTCATTTTAATGATTTTCAATAGGTTTAAATTCTTTTAAACGCTACTTCTATTTTTTATTGGTTGAATGTTTCTGAGTCTTCCTAAATCCCAACATATGAGACGACAGATGCAGGAATCTTGTACAAAAAACAAAGTGCTGACGGAACTCAGTGGGTTGGGCAACATCTGTGGAGGAAAGTGGTCTGAAGTAGGACCCCGACCCAAAACATGGTCTGTCCATTTCCTGCCACAGATGCTGCCTAGCCTGCTGAATTCCTCCAGCTCTTGGACTGTTTACTTTAATTTAGAGTTGCAGCGCTGAAACAGGCCCTTCGGTCCACCGAGTTCATGCCGGCCAGCAATCCCTGTTCACTAGCACTATCCTACACACGAGGGACAATTTACAGTTTTTACCGAAGTCAATGACCCAACCTGCACGGTCACAGGGCGAACATACAAACTCCGTACAGAAAGCATCCGCAGTCAGGATCGAACCCAAGTCTCTGGCACTGATAGGCAGCAACTCTATCACTGCGCCACTGTGCCATCCTGTTGTTCATGAATGTCAGACCTTCACAAGCGTTCAATCGCAGAGACAGCTTTGATCACTGGTGAACCTCATGACAGGCTTACCTCTCTTCTCTGACTGAAAAAGAGTCCTAACCTGAAGCGTCGCCTGCCCATTCACTCCACAGATGCTGCCTTACTCCTTGAGTTCATCCAGTACTTGTGCAGGAAGGAAATGCAGATGTTGGTTTATACCGAAGAATTGTGGAATTGTTTGCCACAGAAGGCTGTGGAGGCAAAGTCAGTGGATATATTTAAGGCAGAGATAGATAGATAGATTCTTGATTTGTATGGGCGTCAGAGGTTATGGGGAGAAGGCAGGAGAACGGGGTTCGGAGGGAGAGATAGATCAGCCATGATTGAATAATGGGCCGAATGGCCTAATTCTACTCCTGTCACTTATGACCTTCTGATAGATACATAGTGCTATGTGGCTCAGCGGGTCAGGCAACATCTCTGGAGAAAAATAATAGATAATGTTTCAGGTTGGAACACTTCCTCAGACTCATTTTAGACTAAGTTTGTACATTCTCCAGCACCTCGATTTTTGTGCACTATATTGGTCCAGATGGGCAACTATTCCTTGAAGTCTGTATTTATTTATATTTTATCTTTGTTAGCAAACCAGATGCTCATCGGTCTTTTGTTTGCTGGAGTATGCGAGTTGAATCACTGAACTTACTTCAGTAAATTTAAAATGTGCTTTACAATATGTCTTTTTGAAAATCGCTAGAAAATAGAAACGTTTGGCATTGAATTAGATTAATTCTCTGTCTAGGACAACCTCAACGTTATATCTTTAAAATGTAATTATTGCTTGGTAAAAGAGTCCTTTATTATGGAAGCAAATGGTGCTAAAATCATTTAAAGTCCAAAAGCCAAACCTTGAAACCTCACAGCTAATGAGAGCATTGCAACTTCCAGTGCATTGTCTCTGATGGTAAAATACATCATCTGTCTTTTCATAAACATCTGTCTCCAAAGACTTTTTCGCCCCACAGCTATTACTTAAAGAAGGCCATCAAGCAACTTGTCAGTCTCATAAATCAGAGTCTTATTTTGTTGGCTCTTTGTTGTGCTTGTTGGAATGCATTTACCATTTAGTTCCATCTTGCTTGCTGAGCTCTCCCTGATTATGGAGTGGGAGCAATAATGGGTACGTAACGGATTCATCTAGCTCGACTCTTAAGGGTACAGATAATGTTATCGAACTTTCTGCAAGGTGGTGCTGCTTTCTTGTTGCTATTTCTTGCTCCACTGTGCAGGATTATGGAGCATGGTCATTAGGAGTACAGCACTACAGTGTGTTGGAGAATATTTGTGCTTTCAAAATGCAGCCCTTGTCTGGTCCTGCATTCTAACAAGGATTGATCTCGCACACATCCAAGTGCTGAAGTGAGATTCAGGGACAAATGTCTGATTCAGCATCAGAACATCAGTGTTCATCTGTGGGGTCATGTCAAGGGGCAGGTATGAGGAGGTTTCCGAGAGCTGGCACACGGCCTAGGTAGAGGTCGGCCTGCCAGAGTACCACAACACCTCCCTTGCCGGCAGCTTTGATAACAATATTTTTATTGTTACTGAATGGCCGATGCATTGAGAGGGGTTGAGATTGGAATGGGTAAGGGGAGTAGAGACCCCTTTAAACCTGAAGAAGGGTCCTGCCCAAGCGTCGCTAATTCATGTTCTCCAGAAATGCTGCCTGATCAACTGTTACTCCGGCAGTTTGTGTCTTGTCTTATTAAGAGTGCCTGAAACGGCAGCATCCCAAGGGAGAAATCAAAGCCAGTGAGCCTAAAGGTTCTGGTGCCTCTGCGTTACCCATGGCATGATGTGGTTGTACTGTCAATGTCCATTGGCTATAGATATATAAGGATATATGGTAGGACAGCATTAGCTGAGGAAGAAACACTCAGTCGGGCCAAAGGGAACAGTCGGGTGAAGGGTGAACAAACCCAGTGGGATGAGTGTGTGCATGATGGGCAGATTGGTAGAGTTTGGGAGAGAAACAAACCGGGTGATAGGAGTCTCGGAGTGGATGTAAAGAGGGGGGATGGGGTTGATAGGATCTGGGTAGGTCTGAAGGAGCGAGAATAGGATGGGGGGCGGGGTGATTACCTGAAATTGCAGGATTCAATGTTCAATTGTAGGCTAGCTATCCAGGCGGAATATGAGGTGCTGGTTTAAAACAGTGCTCAAGGTTACGGAGGTACCCTGCAGGTTTTGATGTTCTCTTGGGTTTTGAATGTTTGTTTCCCTTTAATCAACGTGCATCTCATTGGGCAGCACAGTGGCGCAGCAGCAGAGTTGTTGCCTTACATCGCCAGAGACCTGGGTTCAATCCTGACTGCATGTGCTGTCTGTATGGAGCTTGTGCATTTTCCCTGTGACCATGTGGGTTTTCTCCAGGTACTCTGTTTGGAGCTTGTGCATTTTCCCTGTGACCATGTGGGTTTTCTCCAGGTACTCTGTTTTCCTCCCACACTCCAAGGAAATATAGGTTTGCAGGTTAATTGGCTTCTGTAAATTGTAAATTGTCCCTAGTGTGATTAGGATAGTGCTAGTGTAAGGGGTGATCACTGGTCGGTGTGGACTCGTTGGTTCGAAGGGCCTGTTTCCTCTAAAGTCTAAAGTAAATTCTAAATGTCTACCAAATCGGTGGGCAAAAATGGGAATTGATAATTTGAGTGTAAATCTTGTTAACCTTTGCCCATTAGGTACTTTAATATGGTGATGTTTGGGCCATTTTCTGTTTAATCCTTTTCAACTTAGAAGGAGTAATTTGGTTGATGGCCCTCTTTAAGTAACAGCTGTGGGGTTCAAAGACCTTTAAAGATAGATGTTCTTTTGAAAGATAACTGATAAATTTTGTCATGGGTGACACTACCTTGGAAGCTGCAAAGCTCCGATTAGCTGTGGCTATTTGAGATCAATTAGTCAGAGGGTTCAAGGTTTGGCTCTTGTACTTAAAATGATTTTAGCGCTATTTGCTTCCATAATAAAGAACTGTTTTATAAAGCAAGAAGTCATTAGTTTACCACCTATTGTGTTCCCTGCTTAAAGGTGCATTGCCTGGTCACTCTCTCAGGGCTTAGAGTCATAGTCATACTCATAGAGGGATGCAGTGTGGAAACAGGCCCTTCAGCCCAACTTACCCGGGACAGTCGTATGTTGAAAGGCTGGAGCGATTGGGCTTGTATACACTGGAATTTAGAAGGATGAGGGGGGATCTTATTGAAACATATAAGATAATTAGGGGATTGGACACATTAGAGGCAGATAACATGTTCCCAATGTTGGGGGAGTCCAGAACAAGAGGCCACAGTTTAAGAATAAGGGGTAGGCCATTTAGAACCGAGATGAGGAAGAACTTTTTCAGTCAGAGGGTGGTGAAGGTGTGGAATTCTCTGCCTCAGAAGGCAGTGGAGGCCAGTTCGTTGGATGCTTTCAAGAGAGAGCTGGATAGAGCTCTTAAGGATAGCGGAGTGAGGGGGTATGGGGAGAAGGCAGGAACGGGGTACTGATTGAGAGTGATCAGCCATGATCGCATTGAATGGCGGTGCTGGCTCGAAGGGCTGAATGGCCTACTCCTGCACCTATTGTCTATTGTCTATTGTCTATTACCCACACCAACCAACAATGTCCAAGCTACACTAGTCCCACTTGCCTGCGTTTGGTCCATTCCCTCCAAACCAGTCCTATCCATGCACCTGTCTAACTGTTTCTTAAATGATGGGATAGTCCCAGCTGCAACTATGGCAGCTTGTTCCATACACCCACCACCCTTTGTGTGAAAAAGTTACCACTCGGATTCCTATTCATTCTTTTCCCCTTCACCTTGAACCTATGTTCTCTGGTCCTCGATCCTCCGACTCTGGGCAAAAGACTCTGTGCATCCACCCGATCTATTCCTCTCATGATTTTATGCACCTCTATAAGATCTCTCCTCATCCTCCTGCGCCCCATGGAATAGAGATCCAGCCTACTCAACCTCTCCCGATAGCTCACACCCTCTGGTCCTGGCATGTGTGTTAATATGGATTGAAGATTGGTTATCACTTAAGTTATATTCTGAATAGATTTGTTTTTTACCAGAGTGCGGAGACGTAAACTGTGGATTACCCCAAGAATCAGTTTATGACATTTGCTTATTTAATGTATTAATGATTTGGAGAAGGGAGCAGAGTGTAAGGTATTCAAATTTGCTGATGATTTAAAAATAAGTAGGAAGACAGATTACAGTGAGATTTGGATTCTGCAACAGCGTTTGGATACATTGAACAAAGAGGCAAAAAGTCGGCAAATGGAGTTTTATCTAGGTGCATACAAGGTTGTGGATTTGTGGATGAAATGTAGAAAGATTGTAAATGAGTGGAATACAGAGGGATCTAGGTGTTCTATATGAAACACAAAAGGTTATCATGAAGGGTGCAAAATCTAAGTAATGCTGCTAATTAACAAGCATAATTTCAGCCTTCATTGCTAGGGATTTGGTGTTTCAAAAATAGAGAAATATTTTTGCAATTGGAGGCTGATATAATATCGGAGTATTGTATGCAGTGCTGATCTTTCTACTTAAAGGAACACTAGAATATGGAGGTGATCCAGAAAAGATGTACTGGACTAATTTCTGGAATGGGAGGGATGTCCTGTCGCAAGGGATAGAAAAAGTTAGACTTGTATTCTTCAGAAGAATGAGGAATGATCTTATTGAAACTTACACAATCCTAAGTAAATGTAAAAAAAAAAAAAATTGTCCCTAGTGGGTGTAGGATAGTGTTAATGTACGGGGATCGCTGGGCGGCACGGACTTGGAGGGCCGAAAAGGCCTGTTTCCGGCTGTATATGATATGATATGATATGATATGATATGATAAGGGGTGTGACAATCTTGATATGAGATGTTTCCAGTAGTTAAGGGAGCAATCATTTAAAGCATAGTTGCAGGGGAATTTCTGCTTACTTAAAGTGTTGAACCTGTGGAATTCTCTACCACGGAGGAGCTAGGTGTTTAAAGAAGAGGTGATATTAATGAATTGAGGGCCTTGTGGAACCAGCACAGAGTAGAAATTAGGCCTGGGCAGATATTCAAATAACAGGGCAGGCTTGAGGGACCAGTTGAATATCTCTGATTTTCTTGTGTTCTTGATGTTTTTCTTGGATGTAACCAAAATTAAACATTGTGTTTTGCAGCTTTTTGAATTTATGAATTTTATGGCTGAGAACTTCATCTTCTGTTACATGGGAGTTGCCCTGTTCACCTACCAGAACCACATCTTCAATGCCCTCTTCATCTTTGGAGCCTTTGTATCCTTTGACTGAACCGCATGTGGTCTTATGATTCTTTATTTGCCCTTTTGGAAAGATATACAGTGCATTCAGAAAGTATTCAGACCCCTTCACTTTTTCCACATTTTATTACTTTACAGTCTTATTTTAAAATGGATTAAAAAATGTTTTTTTATCATCAATCTACACACAATACCCCAAAATGAAGAAGTGAAAACAGGTGTTTAGAAATTTTTGCAAAGTAATTCAAAAGAAATAACTGAAATATCACATTTACATAAGTATTCAGACCCTTTGCTATGACACTCAAAATTGAGCTTATGTTCATCCTGTTTCCATTGATTATCCTTGAGATTTTTCTACAACTTGATTGGAGTCCACAAGTGGTAAATTAAATTGATTGGACATGATTTGGAAAGGTATACACCTGTCTATATAAGGTCCCACAGTTGACAGTGCATGTCAGAGCAAAAACTAAGCCGTGAGACAAAGGAATTGTCCATAGACCTCAGAGACAGGATTGTGTCGAGACACAGACCTGGGGAAGGGTATAAAACAATTTCTGCAACATTGCAGGTCCCGAAGAGTACAGTAGCCTCTGTCATTCTTAAATGGAAGAACTTTGGAACCACCAGGACTCTTCTTAGAGGTGACCATCCGGCCAAACTGAGCAATCGGGGGAGAAGGGCCTTGGTCAGGGAGGTGACCAGAAACCCGATGGGTGAAGATGGGTGAACCTTCCAGAAGGATAACTATATCTGCAGCACTCCACCATTCAGACCTTTATGGTAGAGAGGCCAGACGGAAGCCACTCCTCAATAAAAGGCACATGACAGCCCACTTGGAGTTTGTCAAAAGACACCCAAAGCACTCTCAGACAATGAGAAACAAGATTCTCTGGTCTGATGAAACCAAGATTGAACTCTTTGGCCTGAATGCCAAGCGTCACTTCTGGAGGAAACCAGGCACCGCTCATCACTTGGCCAATACCATACCTAGGGTGAAGCATGGTGGTGGCAGCATCATGCTGTGGGATGTTTTTCAGCGGCAGGAACTGGGAGACTAGTCAGGATCGAGGGAAAGATGAACGGAGCAAAGTACAGAGAAATCCTTGATGAAAACCTGCTCCAGAGTATTCTGGACCTCAGACTGGGGTGGGGGTTCACGTTCCAACAGGACAATGACCCTAAGCACACAGCCAAGACAACGCAGGAGTGGCTTCATGACAAGTCTGTGAATGTCCTTGAGTGGCCCAGCCAGAGCCCGGACTTGAACCCAATCGAACATCTCGGGAGGGACCTGAAAATAGCTGTGCATCGACGCTCCCCATCCAACCTGACAGAGCTTGAGAGGATCTACAGAGACGAATGGAAGAAATTACCCAAATACAGGTGTGCCAAGCTTGTAGCGTCATACCTAAGAAGACTTGAGGCTGTAATCGCTGCCAAAGGTGCCTCATCAAAGTACTGAGTAAAGGGTCTGAATACTTATGTAAATGTGATATTTCAGTTATTTCTTTTTAATTACTTTGCAAAAATTTCTAAACCTGAAGGTGTCCTGTGGTATCTGGCACCAAAACATTAGCAGCAGATCCTTCAAGTCCAGTAAGTTGCGAGGTGGCGTCGCCATGGAACGTCGATCCAGCACCTCCCACAGATGCTCAATCGGATTGAGATCTGGAGAATTTGGAGGCCAGGGCAACACCGTGAACACATCATCATGTTCCTCAAACCATCCCCGAACAATGTGTGCAGTGTGGCAGGGCATTATCCTGCTGAAATAGGCCACTGCCATCAGGGAATACCTTTGCCATGAAGGGGTGTACCTGGTCTGTAACGATGTTTTGGTAGGTGACACGTGTCAAATTGACGTCCACATGATTGGCCGGACCCAGGGCTTCCCAGCAGAACATTGCCCAGAGCATCACACTCCCTCCACTGGCTTGTCATCTTCCCACAGTGCATCCTGGTGCCATCACTGCCCTCGCGCATCAATGAGCCTTGGGCGCCCAACACGCTGTCGCCGGTTTGTGGCTTGTCGCTCCTCGGACCACTGTCGGTAGGTACTCACCACTGCTGACCGGTACCACCCCACAAGCCTTGCTGTTTCAGAGATGCTCTGACCCAATCGGCTGGCCATAAGAATTTGGCTCTTGTCAAAGTCGCTCAGGTCTTTACTCCTGCCCATTTCTCCTGCATCCAACACATCAACTTCAAGAACTGACTGTTCACTTGCTGCCTAATATATCCCACCTCTTGACAGGTGCCATTGTAACAAGATATTCAATGTTATTCACTTCACCTGTCAGTGGTCATAATGTTCTCTTCAGCCAAAGTTTGGACAAAGACAAAGTGAATCCACAATGTTAAATTCTGTGTGTTCAAACGTGCTAGGTTTATGATCTCAAGGTGATTTTTTGCACAGATGGAGAAAGAAAGATATCAGGAACTTTATTCAAAAATCCACTTCACTTTGTATCAGTTATTGAGAGACATTTAGCAGATAGTTGCCTCATTTAGAGATTTTTTTTTTTTTAAATCAGCTTAGTTATTCTCATGCAAGAAGATTCATATTTCTATCAGCCACTTTGTAATTGCTTTGGAGACCAAAGCTATGACCTGATTTATGAGCCTCCCCTCATAGTGACTCGGATTATTTCTGATTTGACCCTTTCAGTGTCAGGGGCCAGGGTCGCTGGAAAATAGTGGTGTTTCTTTTCTCTGGCTTGTGTGTGCAGTTGTCATAAAGTGAGCAATCCATTGTATCGAAAGCTGTGGTGTTGAACAGTAATTAGTTCAGAATGGAGAAATAACAATGCCTGGCTCAGTGGATGCATTGTTTAAATCAAATTCCCAGGGCAACATTTTGAAAGAGTATTTTTTATAATTAAAAGTAATCCACAAAGTCCCAGAATAATTTTGTTTCTTTGTTGGCTAAACAAAGAGTTTTATTGCATGCCACTTTAGTCCAAGGTAGCAGTTGTTCCACCCACTTATCAGGATTAGCGTTTTTATATTGCGTGTTATCATACCATTCCAAACCATTTTTCCCCGGTTGGACACATCAAAGCCAGCTTTACGTTGAGAGGGGCAAAGTTTAAAGGAATGTGCAAGGCAAGTTTTTTTTACATAGAAGGTGATGGGTGTCTGGAAGATGCTGTCGAGGTAGTGATAGAATCAGATATGATTGTTGCATTTCAGAGAGTTTTAGATAAGCACATGGATATACAGAGAATGGAGGGATATGAATTATGTACAGGCAGATAAGAGTTTGTCTTCGCATTATGTTCAGCACAGACATTCTGGGCTGAAAGGCCTGGTCCTGTGCTGTTCTATGTACTACTCAGTGGAAAAAGAAAGGGGAGAATGATTTTGAGATAGTCCAAAAGTTAGTTTTAATGAAAAGAACTAGTCATGATCTTTAAACATAATTTTGCTTTATCTTTGCTTCATAACTAAGTAACTAAGCCCAAGATGTTCAGTCTAATATAGCTGAAATTTAAAGATGGTGATTAATTAAAATACTTAAATGATAGACTGTCCATGGAGAACAGATGGGTTATCCCACCCATTATCCAGCCCTGTAAAGATAGAGAAGGAGATACACTTCCCTCTCTTGAGTAACAGCCCTCTCCTCACCACGGACATTCCAGCTTGCCCTTGGGGATTAAAATGCCCTCAGTGTTTTGGTGACCAATTGGCCAATCAGTGGAACAGCTCCCAAGATGCAGAGTGTAGTATTGAATCATCCAGGTTGTAAACTGGATAAATATCTTTTAAAAATAAACACTTTGGGACATGGGATATGAGTGATTTAAATTTAGTTTAGTTTAGTTTTGTTCAGAAACAGGCCCTTAGGCCCACCGAGTCTGCACTGACCCACAATCCCTGCACATTAACACTACCCTACACACACTAGGGACAAATTTACATTTATACGAAGCCAATTAACCTACAAACCTGTATGTCTGGAGTGTGGGAGGAAATCAAAGATCTTGGAGAAAACCCACGCAGGTCACGGGGAGATTGTACAAACTCCGTACAGACAAACACCCGTAGTCAGGATCGAAACCGGGTCCCTGGCGCTGTAAGGCACTTACTTTACCACAGTGCTGCTCGTCGCAACATGTGCTGAGAATGATAAACTTGTCAAGGGCAGGTGACTTTGGGTTATGACTAAAGAAAATCCTCCTCATCTCCTTTCCAAAGTTACGTCCTTTTATTCTGAGGATATGGCCTCTGCTTCTAGACTCTCCCACTAGTGGAAACATCTTCTCCGCCTCCACTCTTATCAAGGCCAAAGTTTCAATGAGGCCCCCCTCACCCTTCTAAACTCCAGTAAGTGCAGGCCCAAATCCTGCATCATGCCCTTTCCTGACTGACAAACTGAGATTGATTCCAATGAATAAGTCACCAGTTGCACTGCAGTAGCAAATATGTGACCATTAGGATAGATAAAGGAGAACCCAGTGAGTCTTGGACCTCTGTCGTTCAATAATTAATATACTTCCAAAATGCAGAAATGTATTTCAGTTTGGAAGCAAAAGCAGCTTTTGGGAATATCAAGCCGTTTCCACTTAAGTATCAAACTGTTTTAAATAATCCTAATGACTGCATGAGGTACTGTAAAGAATCAAATCTTAAATGAATAGTGTCTTGGTAGAATGTGGAATGATATTTAACATAAGAAATCTCTCCAATGGCACAAAATAGACCTGAGACTGCTTTTAATAAATTCCATATTCTTCTCATCTTCCTTTTAAAGTGAATCCCTTGCAACTGAACAGTAATCAGTGTGAGCCTGTCCTTATCATCACGAGGCAGAGGTGGAGGAATTATCTTGCAGTCAATTCCTCTCGGTCTTCATCCACTTTCAACTTCCAGCTTTTCCTCAGCTCAATATTTGTGTTCACTTTGCAAATGTATTATAAAATCATGACTTCAAAGGGTGCCTGTCCACAGGTATAAAATGTGTGAGAGAGATGAATTTAGCTCTTGATTTTGAATGTAAGCACTGTGCCTTTTTCAAAAAAAACGTTGTCCATATAGATTAATCATATTCCCTCAACTTTGATCCAAGTTGTGATGCAAGGACAGTTATCCCAGCCTATTTTCCTGCAAAATGTTGAGAGGATGTTTCCATTTTGGGAGAAGTCTACAACTAATGTTTTAAAATGAAGAGTCAGCCATTTAGGGTAATTTTTTTTCTATCTAAATATTCTAAATCTTTACAATTCCCTCATCCTAAATTCTGGTGGATGAACCACTGAATATGCACCTGGTCAGGACAGACTGATTCTTTTGGTCTTTACCTAATGGTCACTGACGATCGTAGTAAACAGCCAAGAAAGTGAAGCTGAAGCCAAGGTCGATCTTCTGCAATGGTTCAACTAGTGACATACTCTTGCTCCTAACCTTTATGTTCCTTCAAGCTTACAGGGTGACATGGTGAAGCAACATGGATCCTGACAATGAGTGCCGTCTGAAAGGAGTGTGTTCGTTCTCCCCGTGTCCGTGTGGGTTTTCCCTGGGTCCGGTTTCCTCCCACACTCCAAAGACGTACAGGTTTGTAGGTTAATTGGCTTCGGTTTTTAAAAAAACTGTATTTTGTCCCTGGTGTGTAGGGTAGTGCTAGTGTATTTGGGACCTCTGATCAGTGCGGACTCGTTGGGCCGAAGTTTCTGTTTCCGCGCTGTATTTCTAAACTGAACTAAACTAAACTGATCTCAACTCAATTTTCTCAACTAATCACGTCCACTCATTTTTCGTCGGGAGTAGTTATCAATGCAATGTTACCGTGGCAACCTTGGGGAGGTAGGAGCCCTGTGAACCCTCTGCATTGATTCCAGACCTCATGGCTCAGGCTGAACAGGGACAAAGAAACCTCTTCCTGATTATTTCCTGCCTTGCTTCAAGTGCTGATTCTGTACTTCATGTTGAACAACATTTAGAAGAAGTGCTGGGATGGGCAAGAGCAAATCATATCTCATGATTAGAGGGTTGAACATCCGTCACCTTATTGCCAAGACATGAGTAACATTCTGCTGTAACATAGTTAAATTGGTTGGTAACATTCAATACTTTTTTTAAGGCACAAAGTGCTGCAGTAACTCGACTGGTCAGGCAGCATCTCTGGAGAACATGGATTTTCCTTCTTCACAAGGAGATGGAGGAAGATGTGAATAGTGTAATCAGCTGGTACTTTTTTCTCAATAACCTGCTCACAAATCATCATTTTAGGTTCCAGTGGTAAACTGAAATGATATCAAAGCCAGATCTGAGGAAGTATGAGATCAGGATATAAGTACTTGTAAAACTGAAGTCAGTGGAGGTCAAGGGGAAAACATTGCACAGATGTGTGGCAGCTCAGCCCAAGGGTAGGAAGTTGAAGTTGTTGGCTATCAATCGTGTCAATCCATGGGCATCATTGCAGGATTTCCATGCGTCTTAATAAGGTTATATTTGGGGATATTTGCTAGTAGTGAAGCTCTCTGTGCCCAGGATCTGGACAATGGTGAGGCATGCTCTGATCAAATGGCAAATAATATTCGTACCACCCAAATGGCAGTAGTGACCATCTCCAACAAAAAGAGTCTAACTATTTCTCCTTGGCACTCAACAACATTACCATTGTCAAGTTGCTCATCATCAATTTTCTGGTCACCATTGACAAGAAACAGCTGGGCTAGCTACTTAAGTTTGTGGAAATCAGCAAGTCAAAGGCTAGCTAGCCTTATTGTGGATGTCTAATCTTTCTAAATCTATTTCACTCTCAACGGAGCGTGTCGGGAATCTAATGAATCCACCTGCCTGCATTCACACCTTATCAGTAACACTCAGAAGCTTCCAGGTCAGAGCTTAGTTTGAGCAGTTTTCCACACAGAATATTCCCTTCTCCCATCACCAATCCACCACAGCTACAGTGTGCATCATCTACAGAATTAGTATCATCGAGTCAGACAGTACGGAACAGGCCCTTCGGCCCAATTTGTCCATGCCGACCAAGATGCCCCATCTTCGCTAGTCCCACCAGCCTGCATTTGGCCCTTATCCCTCTAAAACTTTTCTATCCATGTACCTGTCAAAGTGTCTTTTAAATGTTGTTATTGTACCTGCCTCCTCTAACAGATCGTTCCATATACACACCTCCCACTTTGTTCACTATATAAACTTGTCAAAGGTTCCTCAGCAGCACCTCCCAACCTCTTGATGTCTACCGCCCAGAAGGGCCAGGAGCAGAAGCATGGGAAGCAGAAGCAGAACTATTACCAACGCGTTCCCCTCCGTGCCTCATTCCATCCTTACTTGGAAATATATCTTGGTTTCTTCCTCATTCATCTGGCAGAATCTGGGGACTCTATTCATTACCACACAGACTGCAGTGGTTTAAGAAAGCAGCGCACCAAAGAAATTGCCAATAAATTCTAACCTTGATTAAAATTCAGGGATCAACATAATTTGTCATTTCTACCAGCACAAACAGCTTCTGATTTTCAACATTCAATTGCTGAAATGTAACAAAATCTGAGGACTGGTACGGGATCAATTAAAGGCAAAAAAAAAGGATGGTTTCTAGCTTGGCCGATATTACCGGCAACTGGGGTGAGATGTAGAGGATCTTAAAGACATCGTGCTGAATACACCTTCACATGGGATATAAGCGGATGTCTGTTTAACAGTGTAGGAAAAAAACTGCAGATGCTGGTTTAAATCGAAGGTAGACACAAAATGCTGAAGTAACTCAGCGGTTCAGGCTGCAGCTCGGGAGAGAAGAAATGGGTAACGTTTCGGGTTGAGACCCTTCTTCAGACTGATGTCAGGGGAGGGGGCGGGACAAAGAGAGAATGTAGTCGGAGACAGGAAGACTAGTGGGAGATGGGGGAGGGGATAGAGAGGGAAAGCAGAGACTATCTGAAGTTGGAGGTCAATGTTCATACCGCTGAGGTGTAAACAACCCAATCTACTGTATCCGCTGTTCCAAGCGTCAACTTCTCTACGTCGGCGAGACCACGCGCAGGCTCGGCGATCGTTTCACTGAACACCTCCGCTCAGTCCGTCTGAACCTACCTAATCTCCCGGTGGCTCAACACTTCAACTCCCCCTCCCATTCTCAATATGACCTTTCTGTCCTGGCCCTCCTCCATTGTCAGAGTGAGGCCCAGCACAAATTAGAGGAACAGCACCTCGTATTTTGTTTGGGTAGTTTACACCCCAGCAGTATGAACATTGACTTCTCTAACTTCCAATAGTCCCTGCTTTCCATCTTTATCCCCTCCCCCTTCCCAGTTCTTCCACTAGTCTTCCTGACTACATCCTATCTTTGTCCCGCCCCCTCCCCTGACATCAGTCTGAAGAAGGGTCTCGACCCGAAACATCACCCATTCCATCTCTCCCGAGATGCTGCCTAACCTGGTGCACGGTGGCGCAGCGGTAGAGTTGCTGCCTTACAGCGAATGCAGCGCCGGAGACTCAGGTTCGATCCTGACTGCGGGCGCTGTCTGTACGGAGTTTGTACGTTCTCCCCGTGACCTGCGTGGGTTTTTTCCGAGATCTTCGGTTTCCTCCCACACTCCAAAGACGTACAGGTATGTAGGTTAATTGACTGGGTAAATGTAAAAATTGTCCCTAGTGTGTGTAGGATAGTGTTAATGTGCGGGGATCGCTGGGCGGCGCGGACTCGGTGGGCCGAAGGGCCTGTTTCCGCGCTGTATCTCTAAATCTAAAAAAAAATCTAACCCGCTGAGTTACTCCAGCATTTTGTGTCTACCTGTCTGTTTAACAGCACAAGAATGAACCTGATTTAGATAAAAAATAATGAAAACATTATAGCATAGCTGAGGACCCAATGGTGTGAAGCTGCCATCCACATAATTATTAGTGAACACCCTTCAGTTAGAAACCTGCCTAACCATCTGATGCAAGGTCATGGACTAGAAACATTAACATTGACTTTTTTTCTCTCTGCAACTGCTACCTGACCTATTAAAAATGTCCAGCATTTTGTGTTCTTGTTCATAATATTTAACTGCTTTAGTCCAAACCTGAGTACAGTAATGCACTGTATGTGAGAAACATCATGCTAAATATAATTTGAACAGATTAATGCACATAATTAATTGGCCTAGAATTTTTTCTGTCCCATGTGAGGAAGATGCTATGAGGTTGCAGGGTGACTTGGACAGGTTGTGTGAGTGGGCGGATGCTTGGCAGGTGCAGTTTAATGTGGATAAGTGTGAAGTTATCCACTTTGGTGGTAAGAATAGGAAGGCAGATTATTATCTGAATGGTGGCAAGTTAGGACGTAAAACGTGATCTGGGTGTCCTAGTGCATCAGTCACTGAAAGGAAGCCTGCAGGTACAGCAGGCAGTGAAGAAAGCCAATGGAATGTTGGCCTTCATAACAAGAGGAGTTGAGTATAGGAGCAAAGAGGTCCTTCTGCAGTTGTACAGGGCCCTAGTGAGACCGCACCTGGAGTACTGTGTGCAGTTTTGGTCTCCAAATTTGAGGAAGGATATTCTTGCCATTGAATGCATTCAATGCATTCTCTGAATGCATTCACGAAAGAGCTAGATAGAGCTCTTAAAGATAGCGGAGTCAGGGGGTACGGGGAGAAAGCAGGAACGGGATACTGATTGAGAATGATCAGCCATGATCGCATTGAATGGCGGTGCTGGCTCGAAGGGCCGAATGGCCTACTCCTGCACCTATTGTCTATTGTCTAAACTAAATGATGTTAGCTCTCTCCCTAACACTGTTTCAAAGAAGTTTGAAAAATGGCTCAATTTGTTAACTTCACGTTATACTTCTCTGCTCGAGGAACAACAACTTGAGGTTTCTAATTCCCTATGTCAATGATCCTATTCCTCACAATTCTTAACTTTAAAAAGTAGCCTTTAAAGGTTCATATTACGCTATAACTAACAAGCACAGCTGCTACAGAGCGCAAGCAAAGAATGCATGCATGCCAAATGATGGTGGGGTGGGGTGGGATGGAGGGAAGGGATAGACAGTGGCAAAGGGATAGACTTCTGGAGGCAAGAGACACACAGGGCAGCTTCCTGGTGTACAGCATTAAGTGAGTAAGAGGTTGCCAGGGAGGTGTCCCGAAGGTATGAGTAGACTTAATGAGCGGCCAAACATTTGAACGGTCCAATGCCCTATCCATGTCTGAATGTAAACACCTCTTTTATGAAAACTCTTCAAATAGAATTGTGTTGGATTTAGGTAAAAGGTTTTGTTTAGTTTAGAGATATAGCGCGGACACAAGCCCTTCGACACACCGAGTTCGCGCCAACCAGCAATCCCCGCACATTAACACTATCCTACACACTAGGGTCAAATTACAATTTTACCAAGCCAATTAGCCTACAAACCTGTACATCTTTTGAAAACCCTTGCAGGTCAATAGACAATAGACAATAGGTGCAGGAGTAGGCCATTCGGCCCTTCGAGCCAGCACCGCCATTCAATGTGATCATGGCTGATCATTCTCAATCAGTACCCCATTCCTGCCTTCTCCCCATACCCCCTGACTCCGCTATCCTTAAGAGCTCTATCTAGTTCTTTCGTGAATGCATTCAGAGAATTGGCCTCCATTGCCTTCTGAGGCAGAGAATTCCACAGATTCACAACTCTCTGACTGAAAAAGTTTTTCCTCATCTCCGTTCTAAATGGCCTACCCCTTATTCTTAAACTGTGGCCCCTGATTCTGAACTCCCCCAACATTGGGAACATGTTTCCTGCCTCTTAATCAGGTCACGGGGAGAAGGTACAATCTCCATACAGATAGCACCCGTAGTCAGGATCGAACCCGGGTCCGTGGCACGGTAAGGCAGCAACACTGTCGCTGTGCTCCATGCCTCCACTGTTCTCTCTTACAGTGCAGTATGCATGCTAATGGAGAAGTTCCAGGTTGAATTCTTAACATATTTTAAGACTACCCCACTTTCCAGCACCTATCATTACAGAACTATTAAGAGCTGATAGACCTACTGCCGCAAGCTTTGAATGTTGCTGAGCTAAGGATGTTTACGAGTGGAACAGGCAGCTGGTTCCTTGACTGCAGGATGCTCAATTATTTAATCATGGAGTTCTGATTGTCACGTATTCTCTGTTTCTGGAACCCTGGCTAATTGCTGGACCAATATTCAGCCCAGAGATAGAAGTACAGATCCCACCACAACAGGAGTGGAGTGTAATGTCACGTAATTAAATAAATCTGGTATGAAAAGCTGGCACCAGTAAAGGTAACAATGGTGCCCATCTGGTTCAATAATGTCATGCAAGGGAAGGAAGCTGGCCTAAATGTGACTTCAGATTCAGCAAGGTGGTTGACTCTAAACAGCAACCTCAGTTCAGGGGCATTTTCAGATGGACAATAAACCTAATATTGTCCCCAACATACATATCCCATAAACAAATAAGTAAAATAAAGAATAAAAGGCAATTTCCTCAAATTAATCTTTGCAGGTTTTCACGATTTCCAGATTCCCTGAACTTCTATTCTTTATATTTATTCCAGTAATTTTTCCTTCAGTAGTTTGACCTTTAAAGTGATCTGAAGATAACGTATAAGGGGCATTGTTCTTGTCTGAACAATTACTTGGAGTTATAATGTTCCTTTAATGAAATAAGGTTCACAGAAACGTCTTGGTTCAGTGCGATGGGTATTGTTGGTTTGTAACATACTAAGTATTCTAAAAATCTAAACTGTAATCTAAATATATATTAGCTGATATATTTGCTGTTTTCCTTAACGTATGGCTTCAATAGCTCGCTATCTTTGTGGGGCGTGCTTGTAATATATACCCTCTGACCTTTCTGCTGAACCTGAGACGGAAAAGGAGGATTCCTTGGAACTTCCAACACATGATGATGTTTTCAGGTAAGTCAGTTGCCTCTGAATGATGATACCTTGTCCTTAACAAGTGTACAAAATTGCAGATTTAAATCAGAAAATAGAAGGAAGTTTGCCCTGGTAGTGGATGGCTGAAGGAGCAGTTACAGAATCTTAGCAAAAGATACATGGAGGATGTGATTTAAAGCACTTTTACTCAGACTGTCGTTACGATCTGAAATTCACTTACTTCAGGGGTGGTGGAAGCAGAATCATTTAATAGCTTCAGCAGTATATTGGATAGGCACCTGAGACAGAATAAGTTGCTCGGCTCTGTGGGAAAGTGGGGGAAGGGAGAACTAGGACCGAAGATAGACACAAAGTGCTGGAGTAATTCAGTGAGTCAGGCATCATCTCTGGAGAAAAAGAATGGGGGACATTTTGGGTCGGAACCCTTCTTCAGACAAATAGGACTGTTGGCCTACATAGATCCAGCTGTCTCAGTGGGCCAATGGGCTTCCTTTGTTGCTATGATAATCAGGCAAAATATTTTTTAAATCATGTCTGTGTTCTTTATTAAAGGAGTTGCCTTAATGTCGGTTGTTGGTAGTATTTGTAGAATCTTCTTGTCATCATTGTTTGAGGTGACCTTCAAGGGACATAAGGGGTGAATCCAAATTTACATTTTACCTTGCATTCACGCTTTTGTTTATACTAGAATATGAATTGTTGCAGCATGAAAATAGCTAGTTTGATCCATTGTGTCTGTACCAGCTCTTCTTAGAGCAATCCTGTCAGAACCATTCCTCTCTTCTCTTTATCTCAAAAAGTCAGTGTACTGCAGCAATTGATGTTCAAGTATCCTAAATGGGACTGGAACCTAAAGTATCACAAAATGCTGGAGCAACTCAGCAGGTCAGGCAGCATCTCTGGAGAGAAGGAATGGGTGACGTTTCGGTTCGAGACCCTTCTTCAGACTGCTTCAGACCCTTCTTCGGACTAGAACCTACATCTTTAATGACTAAGAAGCAAGTGTTGCCATAGAACCATAGCTAATGTGTCTTCAGTTTGATTTTGGTCCCCTTTGCAACCGACATGGTTAATCTGCAATGATCAGAGTCACGTTAATCCATAAACCTCTCTCTCATTGGCCTTATTTGGGCAAATTAATTTAATACCTTGTCATACTTCCAACATCAAGCAACCAAGGGCGGCGGTGATGCAGCGACAGAGTTGTTGCCTTACAGTGCCAGAGACCCAGGTTCGATCCTAACTACGAGTGCTGTCTGTACAGAGTTTGTACGTTCTTCCCATGATCTGCATGGGTTTTCTCAGGGATCCCCGGATTCTTCCCACATTGCAAAGATGTACAGATTTGTAGGCTAATTGGCTTGGTATAATTGTAAATTGTTCCGAGTGTGTGTAGGAGAGTGTTAATGTGCGGGGAATTGCTGGACTCGGAAGACCGAAGGGCCTTTTTCCGCCATGTATGTGTTGGGTAAGATTGAGAAGCTGACCTGTGCAGGACCCCACATGCCGGAACCCTGCCTGCTCCTTCATTAGGGATGGCTCTATCACCTGGCTGAGGCGAGTCAAGATGAGTCTCTCAAACAGCTTGTAGATGTGGCAAAGAAGTGATATTGGCCTGTAGCTCTTTGTTGCTGAAGAATCTTTGCCTGGCTTCAGCAATGCTATGACACATGCGCGATGCCAGATTTTTGGGATGTGACATCTCTCCATGCAGGTGGTAAACATGGCCAGCAACCACTGTTTTGCAATTCATCCAAGGTGCTTGATCTGTTCATTCATGATGTTATCCAGACCTGCAGCTTTACCTATTTTGGCTGTGCAGATAGCAGCAACTAGTTCTTTCATTGTGAAAGGCTGACACAGTTGTGGGTTATCAGAGTGACCTTCATAGCACTGCTGGGGTTTCTGCTTTGTCACTGGTGAGTCAGTTTTGTCATTGAATAGGAGTTGGTGTGCTACTTGATTAGCATCAGGCCGGTCAGTATGGAGTGACTTGGTCTTCTTTGGGTCCATGTTAATCCAATTGAGAGTGGCCCAAGCCTTCTTGCTGCTGTGTGTCATATCCATGGATTCAATCAGATCCTGCCATGACTTGCGCTGATCAGATGCGACAGCTGCAGTAACAGCTTCCCCGGTGGCTGTAATATCAGCAGAAAATAATAATAATAATAATATTATTAGAAAAGGGGTCGGATTCATACTTGATGCAAATTGAAGGTTGAAGATCACATGGAATGGAGTCAGATTGGAGCACTGTGACAGTCCAGTCTATCTCGGTGTGACTCTTGATCGATCTCTGACCTACAAAGCACACATCACCAAGCTTAAAGGAAAAGTCAGTTCCAAAAATGCTCTTCTTAGCAAGTTAAGTACCTCAAAATGTGGAGCAAATTCTAAACCCATTTGATCAACAGCTCTGGCTCTCTGCTTCTCCACTGCCGAGTATGCCTGCGCAGTATGGGAGCGCTCAGCTCATGCGAGGAAGATTGATCCTGTGCTAAACACAAGCTGTCGCTGCATCAGTGGATGCATGAAACCTACCAAGACTGACAACATCTACCTACTCTCTGGCATTGCACCCTCTGGAATCAGAAGAGCTGTAGCCAGTCAAAAAGAACGCCTCAGACAATCAGAGGATGAAAGACACCCCCTACATGACCACCCTTTGCTGCCTCAGCGTGGTTTGAAATCACGCAGAAGTTTCCTCTCTTCTGTCCATCCCCTGGACTGCAGTGCATCTTCCAGAAGGCTCAAACTCTGGGAAGAGAGACTAGAGAAATCTCTGGAAGACACTCACATGGCAATCGATCCCTCTGAGAAACTCCACAAAAGGTTCCGACCAACCGTGGATAACCTGGCGCAGTCTCAACAGACTGCAGACAGGCATGGGGAGGAGCAAATCAAACATGCTGAAGTGGGGATGTACTGAAGATGCGGCAGACTGCGAGTGTGGACGGGGCCTCCAGACTATGGAACATCTCCTGAGCTGTGACAAGCTGCATGACACATGCTCTGTAAAGCATCTTGCAGAGGCCAACGACGTGGCACTAAAATTTGCCCACTATTGGCAAACAGCTGTGTGATGACACAAATAAATAAAACCCACCGTAGTTCTTCCAGCAGTTTATTAATTGCTTTCTATTAAGTAAGAAACCTACCTGACAAGCAGAAGCAGAGAATTGTGATTCTGGCTGTGTTTTAAACAGCCAGTGGAATCACAGTACATGAGTTGGAAGCTCACTTCAAGAAAAACCTGCCACCTGGTTGATGTTAGACCAGATGTGTGCATAGACCAGATGTGTGCAGATAATCCCCAAATGAATGGAATACAATCTGGTATTAATGGAACCTTTTGTTTTCATTAAAGGGTAAAAGACCATGTAATTATAGCTGATGAGCTGCTAAGAGATATCATGTTAAGATTTTACAATCTGATTGGAACTAACAGCATGGTGACTGGCTGCATTGTGAAACGCAGGCACAGATAGCCCTGTTTGTGCACCGGTGTTTTAAGAATAACCTAGGTTATCAGCCTTCTCTCCAAAATTATTGGAAACAAAAGGTTGCTTTAATGTAATTTCTGCATGGGAATTGTTAAAGCTCCATCTTGGATTCTGACCATTGCTTTAGTTGGTTATCTCAGAGTCAGAAAATTATGCTGTCATAGATCAGAAATGCAAGCGGATTTCTGTGTGGTTCTGAGAACGCCGGACAATTGGTGAGGCTATTCACTGGAAGAGACATTTAAAGAAGGCAAACAGGCAGTTTGCAGCCCAGTGGTATGAACATCGACTTCTCCAACTTTAGATAGTTCCTCTGTCCCTCCCTTCCCCTCCTCCTTCCCAGATCTCCCTCTATCTTCCTGTCTCCACCTATATCCTTCCTATGTCCCGCCCCCCTGACATCAGTCTGAGGAAGGGTCTCGACCCGAAACGTCACCCATTCCTTCTCTCCCGAGATGCTGCCTGACCTACTGAGTTACTCCAGCATTTTGTGAATAAATCGATTTGTACCAGCATCTGCAGTTATTTTCTTATACTACTTTAAAGAAGGTCCCATCTACTGTCTCAGGTGGCCATGAAAGACCCCATATTTTGGCAATATTTTGAAAACTAGGAGAATTCTCTCCAATGTCCTGGTAGACGTTTATCCCTTCAACAATATCACTGAAAGTGTTTGGTCATCATTATGTTGCTACTTGTGGGAGCTTGCACAGTGTAAATTAGCCACTTTCTATCTGCATGCTGTGAAAACATTATTTGATCCATTATTTGATTCCATTTGTACAAAAACACACAGGTCTACATTTCACAGCCCTGAATGTTGGCATTTGTAGTCCAGGCTTCCATGCCGAGTCACTAAAGCAGTGTATCCACCAATGTGCAGAACAGGTCCAGGATGAATGGCAGATGCAAACATCAGTCCCCTTTCCTGACTAACCACAGGATATTAGCGGTCTTTAATCACAGATTCATCCCCCCAAAGTGAAGATCAAACTAACTGAGTTTATAAAGTTGGTAGAAGAGTAATCAAGTGCATTCCATCGATATAATAAAGATAATTTGCTTCCTATCTTTCTCCTCTTTTAGGTGCTCATTATTTGTTCTTGGGCATAGAGGGGTTCATATTTCAAGCATCCAATCTCAATATTAACTACTCCCAAGTCATCTTTGCCAAGACCAAATGGGATAATACCCTTTGATCCCTGCCCCACGGTACACCTCAATCCCTGCTGCACTACTCATTTTTAAGGGAAGGAATAGAGGGCAAAATCTGCCACTCAGTTGGAGATTATTGTTTTGTTCACTGCAATCGCACAAAGTGTCAAAGGATCGGGAATGAGTCCAGCAGTGGCACATGAGAAATCCCAAGGAGAAAGCCCGAGTCCTGTCACAGGTGAAATCAATGCTGAATAGCTTGAGGAGAATTGCACTAAAACTGCTATTTGGAAAGCCATTGATTTTTCTTTTATCTCAAGCTCCAGACGTTAGCAAACACTATTAATCCCCTGATATGAACTCCTTTAGACAATTACAACTGCCAGTCCCAATAACTATCAAGCCGAGCTCCATCTAAGCTTTCAGGCTGGCTCTGGAAGATGTGGTTTCCAGGCCTGGATTGCCAACCTGTGATAATGATATCAACAGGTGCGTGTGCCTACTAAGCAATGGGAGTATGGCTTGCTCAGTGGTTATCTTCACTATTCATTAAACTTTTATTTTAAAAAGTCTGCATTAAACAAATTGATCTACAGTACTCAGTAAATAGCTGAACAGTTCCATCTTTTTTCATATAAACATCTAATGAAGTTATATTTTATCATTACCATTGTAACATAGCAGTGTGCAAGGCTGTGGCAAATAGATACCCAGCCTAATTGCATTCTCACTCTGCCCATAGTCTTATTTAAAAATGCAACAAGGGTTTCTGTCTCCGCTGTCTTTGTGAAATGAGTTCTGGACTTTCACAACTCTCTAAATGAAATGTTCTCCCTTGTAATCTCCAGCAGCTCTTCAAACCAAAGCCCTTGGTTACTGATCTTTCCATTAAGAGAAATAAGTTCTTCCACTCTACTCTGTCCAGGCCTCTCATTCAATTAAACAACTCAATTAAATCTCCCTCAGCCTCCTTTATTACAAGGAAGCAAACATAGTCTAGACATTCTTGCAACTAAAATTCTCCACTAATGGCTTTCTCTTCATTGGAGAGTGATGACATTTTACATAAAACTCCTGTTAAAACAGGCTTTTTAGGATCACTTCTCCTTATTATCTATACAGTCCAGTAATGAGAATTTGTTTAGTTCCAGCACTGAACATTTCCTGTAAATCAGCGCCATTTCAAAAGAACTACCGATCTTCAGTAGAGTCGACGCCACTGGCACAGCTGTGCGTACTGACAAAGCAGGGCAGTCAGGTGCAGCTGAAATGATGGGGATTTTGACACCACGCCAGCTCCCCACATCCCCAGCATACTTCCTGTTCTTGTTCAATCACTTGATAATAAAATTGAAGAGCTCGGTGCAAGACTGCCGTTTCAAAGGAATACCAATGACTGCTGTGTTCTTTGTTTCACTGAAACATCACTCACCATGACCACAATCTGCTCATTTCCACATTTATTGCATGGACCATATAAAATCCACAGACAAGTGGAAAGGCAGAAGCATCTGCTTTTTGGTCAATGATTTGGAGTGCACTGATGTGACTCAATTCTGCTCCCCTGGTCTGGAATACTTGTTTATAAAATGCCGTCCCCTTTATCAACCGAAGGAATTCACCTCTGCCATCTTAATGGTGGTCTACATACCACCCCATGCCAACACCAAGCTGGTACTGGCCAAATTATACTCAGTCATCAACTCTCTTAAGATAGCAAATCCTGATGCCCCTGTTCATTATTACTGGTGACTTCAGTCAAGCTAACATCAGGAACAGAATACCAAATACCATCAGCATGGCTCCTGACCCATGTGAGGTGTTAACACTCTTGATCACTGCTATACCACCATCAAGTACACCTATCACTTCATCTTTCACTTCGATCAGCTTGATCATCTATCAGTGCTGTTTCTGCCAACTTAAAGACCAATACTGAAACATGAAGCACCTACAGCAGTAATCTGAGGAGGCCAAGAGTCTACTTCAAGACTGTCTTGAGTCAATGGATTTTAACATGTTCAAGGCCACAATGTTTAACCTGAATGAGTATACTGTATTCTTAGTCGCCACCAGTTTCATCAAGGAATATGTTGACGGCTGTATTCTGACAGAATTCGGTTAGAATTGGTCATAACATTTCCTCCACTGTGATCCACAACACTGGTGCCCCTCCGGGTTGTGAGCTCAATCTCTTGCTCTACTCTTACCCAAACCAGTTCTGGATTTAACTTGACGGATGTCCATTGATCCCATGGGATTTTACTTTTAGTTATAGAGAACTACAGCATAGAAGCAGGGTGGCATGGTGGCGCAACAGTAGAGTTACTGCCTTACAGCACCAAAGACCCAGTTCGATCCTGGCTATGGGTGTGGTCTGTATGGAGTTCCAGGATAACCTGGTCATCCTATTTTTGCGGCTAACCAGTGGTTTGCATCTTGCAGTGTAGCCTCTGTATTTCTGTTCTTGAAGTCTTCTGCGGACAGTGGTCATTAACAAATCCACACCTGAATCCTGAAGCGTGTTTCTGATCTGTCGGACAGGTGTTTGGGGATTTCTCTTTATTATAGAGAGAATTCTTCTGTCATCAACTGTGGAGGTCTTCCTGGGCCTGCCAGTCCCTTTGCGATTAGTAAGCTCACCAGTGCTCTCTTTCTTCGTAATGAAGTTCCAAACAGTTGATTGTGGTAAGCCTAAGGTTTGGCTGATGTCTCTAACAGTTTTATTCTTAGTCTCAGAATGGTTTCTTTGACTTTCATTGGCACAATTTTGGTCCTCATGTTGATAAACAGCAATAAAAGTTTCCAAAGGTGATGGAAAGACTGGAGGAAAGACTAGGTGCCGAGAGCTCTCTAATACCTGCATTAAGGAGGCAATTAAACACACCTGAGCAATTACAGACGCCTGTGAAGGCATGTGTCCCAAACATTATGGTGCCCTGAAATGTGGGGACTATGTATAAATACAGCTGTAATTTCTACACGGTGAAACCAAAATGTATAAAAATGGCCTTTAAACAAAATCTGACAATATGCATTTTAACCATGTGTTTTTTTCTATTACAAATCTCAAATTGTGGAGTACAGAGGCAAATAAATAGATGGATCTTTGTCCCAAACATTATGGAGGGCACTGTAAACGCTAAACATCAACCAAGAATACGGCATCTTCTTATCAGCAAGAATCCCCTTGAGTGCATCATTCTTTAGATTTTAGAGATACTCTACAGTGTGGAAACAGGTCCTTTCAGTCCATCGAGTCTGTGTCAACCAGCGATCACCCCGTGAACTAGCACTGTCCTACATACTAGGGACAATTTACAATTTTACAAAAGCTAATTGACCTACAAATCTGCACATCTTTGGAATGTGGGAGGAAACAGGAGCACCCAGAGAAACCCCATGCAGTCAACATACAAACTCTGTACAGCCAGGACCCACAGTCAGGATCAAACCCAAGATCTCAGCAACTCAATTAATAAGCAGTCTACCAGCAAGCTTTCTTCCCAACCAATGCTCAGTTTAAGTGAGCATTACCTGTTTTTCCTCTCTCTGCTCACCTGTATGTTGTGGAAGCACCCACACCACCAGCTGGTGAGTATCCTTGTACAAACATATCGGGGGATATACCTTCTCCCTACACCAGCCACCTGTTGCTCACCTTATGATGGTTCCAACTGAAAACACAACAGCAATCAACACCACCTTTCTTCCTGAGACCAGAAGTGGATGATAATCTGCCAACGATCTTTTTGGATGCTAAAATACACTGAGGGAACGCTGATCTATCTTTTGACAAGTGTGATTAATTTAAAGGGAAATTGAGGTCATTTGTTCTGAATTGATGCAAATGTGGGGCTATTTCTGGTTTTCAGTTCACTCCCTGCATATTGTTCTGATTGAGCAATCAGGAGTTTCAATGACTAGACAACACATGTCCCTTGAGCTGGATAAGCAGAAGAATGAATTCTGGTTCGGGCACCTGTTTTAGCTGTGTCTATTTTGCCAAGCAGAGATTTGAAGTTTCAAGTTCTATTTCTGGTGATAACTAGGCTGATTGGCTGCTAAAGCCCTGGTCTCTTGTCACCTACATCTGTAGATTAACATCATAATTTCACCCTTTGTTCCTAGGCTTGCGTGGTGCTATTGCGTTTGCCCTGGCAATCCGAGATACCAACTCGAAACCCAAGCAGATGATGTTCACCACCACCCTGATGATTGTGTTCTTCACCGTCTGGGTGTTTGGCGGGGGCACCACTCAAATGCTCACATGGCTTCACATCAGGTCAGTAACCAACCCAGTATTTTCAGATCAGGTGTGTAGGAAAGAACTGCAGATGCTGTTTTATACCGAAGATAGATGCAAAATGGTGGAGTAACTCAGCAGGTCAGGCAGCATCACTGGAGAAAAAGAATAGGTGACGTGATAGGTGACGTTTCAGGTCAGAACATCTGAAAAAGGTTCACAGCCCTATTCCTTTTCTCCAGAGATGCTGCCTGATCCACTGAGTTACTCCACCATTTTTAGAATAGGGAAAGCCTCAATTTCCATCTATTCTGAAAACTTTTGTGAAGGAATAAATGTAATTTTCTCAAGTTCTAAGGAGCAGGATTTCTAAATTGCATATTGCCACAGGCATATGTAATGTCAATCAGAGCTCCATAGAAGGTAAGTGATGAAACTTCGATCACCTAACAACACTGACCCCATATCCAAATTTGATGGTGATGTAACTCAGATACACTCTTTCTTTAATAACATTAGGCAGTTAACTAGCCTTAAGCTAAACATTGTTGCTCCAAGTTTGGCCATTCAAAAGAAGACATGTTGAGCAGGCAATCAAACAGTACTTCTACTGCTCAGCTAAGTTTGCGAGATTGAATATATGGGGTCAGAATAATCATTTTAAGCATGGAGAAAACCACCATTCACTACAGTACCTATTGTGGATAACTACTCAATTTGGGAATCCTCTTTTGTCAGAAGGCCTTCTCCAGGAAGGCCAAGAATTGCTTGTTTGACAATCTTAAGTGAAGTCGTTTTCACTTCTGTAGAATGATGCCAAGGACAAGAGTTCTGCCTCCACACTCTGATCTCATGTTAATAAAAAGATTTGCTACTGGAAAGGTTTGCACTCTCCTTGAACCTTCTAATGTTCTATTCATCGATAGTCATTCTACAAGGCCAGCCAAAGACATGCTTACAGTTCGTGCCAAGTTAGCTGTATGGTGTGAAAACTGGGGGAAACAAAGTATAATTCTTCTTAATTGTGTTGGAACATTATTTGGCGAAAGTGATAGGTGGGAGCAGTGACTGTAAACAAATCATAATCTCATTATATCTCTATGTGACCCAGTGGACATAGAACAAAACTCGAAAGTATTATTGAATCGGAACTCTGGAGGGAGATGGTTCTTTTTCTGTTGTCACAACCATTCATCCTGGATACCTATGTAGAAAAAAAGGCCATTGTGTTTAGACAGGGCTAATCGATGCAGCATTGTTAGTGCAGTGTTACCAATAGTCAATGCAAAGACATTTGAGAATATTAAATGAAAAGATGCTGGAGTGTTCACAGAATCATGAATTGTTGCAGCACAAAAACAGGCCATCTAGATCATTATCTGATCTCTGGTGTTTAACTCTGCTAAAGTCTTTTTACTCTAATACCATTCACCTACTTGCTTCACAGAAATGTTTGTCTTCATTTTTGAAATCAAATAAAAGACTCCTTTTTAAAAGTAATTAGTTATGACAGGGCTCTCCAACTTCGAATAGTCTCCTTTAAAATTAAATTTAATCTACCTTCCACTTCTAATTCTTCTTGTGATTGAAAATAAAAAATTTTAAAAGCTACAAAGTAAAAAATGGGCAGCAAAGTGGTGCAGCTGGTAGAGCTGTTGCCTCACAGCGCCAGACACCAGGTTCGATCCTGACCACGGGTGCTGTCTATGTGTGTGCAATTTGCATGTTTTCCCTGGATTTCCTCCGGGTGCTCCAGTTTCCTCCCACTTCCCAAAGACTTGCAGGTTTGTAGTTGGCCTGTACTGTTGGTTAAATTCCACGTGGAGGGGTGGTTACCTGTTACCTCATGACACTTCCTCGCCTCCTTTCTTAATAGTTAGTGTGGTCAATTTCAGCCATTAATTCCCATCGTTGATTCCACCCCCTCACAACTCTAGATTTTAAAAACTTTTCAGAGCTCCAAATTTCTTATTTTTGATCACACTATTTTGATCACAAATCACATTTCGTTGCCGATAGATGGTTCTTAGAAATGCTTTAGATTTTAGAGATACAGCGTGGAAACAGGCCCTTCCGCCCATGAGTGCACGCCGACCAGCGATCACCCCGTACACTAGCACTATCCTACACACCAGGGACAATTAGCAATTTATAAAAGTCAATTAACCTACAAACCTGTACACCTTTGGAGTGTGGGTGGAAACCGGAGCACCCGGAGAAAAACCCACCCGGTCACAGGGAGAACGTACAAACACCGTACAGAAACCCATCATCAGGATTGAGCCCGGGCCCTGGCACTGTGAGGCAGCAACTCTACCGCTGCACCACCATGTCGTTAATACATGCTGAAGCTTAAAATGTAACAACCTATAACATCCAAAGTATATGAACATTGGGTTACTAGTCAAAGAATGAGTGAAGTTGTAGAAGCTGCTGTTCTGTGGCCAGAGGAGTCTGAACTTGATGTAGTAGCGATATATGGCTCTGACCGATGGAGCTCTGGAGCACACCATTAATCAAGGAAATGTGTGTTTCTGGGTGCTGTCTCCCCAACAGGCAAATTTCATCAGTCAACATAAAATACAGCTTGTGTACCATTACTGCTTTGAAAACAAGGGGGAAATTCCTGGGCAAACTATCCCTAGTTATCTGCATAATTATTTTCATTAGAAAATAAGCCCACTTGCAATTTAGCTGGTCTATAATGCAAAATGTCAAGTGCCACAAGCACCACAGGTATTCCTTGTATGCCATTGCCGACATATTGATGTACAGTAGCACCGTTACACTGGACCACTTAATTGACTCTAAATCCTATTGCGATTTTGAAAGGAGTTATGTTAAAATAAGTATTTTGAAAGGCGTTGGGTTAAAACAAGTAAACCAAAAACAGTATAAGAATAATAACTCTAAGCAGAACTATTATATCAGTCTATGAGTCTGAAGAAGGGCCCGGATCCGAATTGTTACCTGTCCATTCCCTTCAGGGATGCTGCCTGACCTGCAGAATTACTCCAGCACGTGGTGTTTTACTCAAGATACCAGCATCTGCAGTTCTGTATGACTTCACTATGAAATATTAGTTGCACATTTCCTCTGTTGTTATATTTGGCTTTGGAGGTGGCTGTTATGGGAACTGCAAACTTGGCCTGTTTTTTTAAGATTGTTGTGCAGCTGCTCTACACAGAAAGAGCTGCACTACAACATGGGTGCAATGTAGGCCGATTACTGCCCGATAACCATTGTAGGATGTTGCTCCAGATTGCCATCTTCTTTAGTTCCTTTTTTGAGAAGACGCCAGGTTTTCACACAATATCAGAAACACAAGTAGGAAATGACCAGCCTTATTTTTCTTTGTGTTTATATTTTTGAATCATGTTCAACAATGATTCATTGGTACTTTAATATATGTATAATATATTGACATTTGAAATGTGATGCTTACCTTGAAATGCAAATGAGAAAATGGTGTATTATTTGTCAGGGTAACAGCCAACCTCCTTGTAGTAAGTTAATCCTATTATAGACCATTAAGATTAGCACTATTAATTATATTAAACAAATTCTGCCTATGACACAGGGCTAAATTGTTCCAATGCCTCATCTGGACACATCGATCCACGATTGTGCTGTCCCTCAGCCCACACGCCTCAAAGCTCTGGGGTGCCTCCCTGAGCCGACCTCAGGCCATCCAGGGTGTCTCTGAGGCTGGAGGTGAGCCCACAGCCCACCTGCACCATTCCTTTCCTCTGTACGCACAGCCAGTATTCTGCACTATAGCTCCAGAAACCTTTTAATTTCCCCATGGAAGCTTGAGAAATTAGCTTCAAGCAATTAAATAATCTTTAGAATTACAA
This sequence comes from Rhinoraja longicauda, assembly GCF_053455715.1. NCBI lineage: Eukaryota > Metazoa > Chordata > Chondrichthyes > Rajiformes > Arhynchobatidae > Rhinoraja > Rhinoraja longicauda. Next base: position 14,664,392 of record NC_135965.1, on the reverse strand, counting down.
CAAAAAATGGTCTTAGTAACAATAAGCAGAAAACAGATGCCACAACAAAGCCCCATTTGCTTCGCTCATATGCTTGAAGGGAAGAAATCTATTATTCTTGCACGGTCAAGCCTACATTCTTAGACCTACATAGAGTCCCCGGACTCTCAGTCCGAAGAAGGTTCTCGACCCGAACCGTCACCCATTTCTTCTATCCAGAGATGCTGCCTGTCCCGCGGAGTTACTCCATCATTCTGTGCCTGTCTTCAGTGTAAACCAGCATCTGCAGATCCGTCCTACTGCATTCTTTTTTTCTTGGCCTGTCCTTGGTCTTGCCATTCCAGTTCTATAGCATGACTAATGAGGACAATGTAGGATCCCAACAGATTTTGCCACAGTTAGGGCAGGAGGTGCCTGATAGCCAAATCTATTGTATTCCACCATAGAATAGCGCAGCACAGAAACAGCACCTGTGGCCCAACATGTCTGTGCCAACCTTTACGTCATGTTGAACTACACATCTTCCTACTTGTGGTCTGTATCTCTCCATTCCCTGCCTGCTCATGTGTCTGTCCAATACTCTGTAGATAATATTCACAAAATGCTGGAGTAACTCAGCAGGTCAGGCAGCATCTCGGGAGAGAAGGAATGGGTGACATTTCGGGTCGAGACCCTTCTTCAGACTGCAGCATACCAGCATTGTACCAGCATCTGCAGTTATTTTCTTATACTCTGTAGGTAATTGTGGTTCATATCCAATTGATCAATCCGTATTATGAAAACAGTTTTAATTAGCTTCGTCCAGCTACTCAGTGGCCTTCTCTGCTACTAAGAGTAACATGGCAACATATTTTGAGATACTAGAGGCTGCAGATGCTGGAATCTCTAGCATTAAACAAGAAACTCAGATGGTCAAGCAGCATGTGTGAGGGAAATAGCCGACATTTTGGATCTTCATCTGGATGAAAAGGCAGAGAAAATAACCAGTACTCCTTCCCTTCCATGCTCTGACTTCAGTTGAAGGGTTCCAACCCAAACCATTGACTGTCCATTTCTCTCCACAAATGCTTCCTGGCACACTGTTTATGGCAGCATATTGAGTATAGATCCACCACCGACTTTCTGGCACTCTTGGTTCCAGAGCCTTACCGTATTATCCATTTTGCCGGACCAACAGAGGTCACGTCCTTGGGAGGGAGGGGGAGTGGGGGGGGCTGAGATCCCAGCCTGCATAGTCGACTGTGGAAGTCGACTATGGGAACGGATCTGCCGGCGCCGGCCAGGCCGGAGTTTCAGAGTCCCGGACGCTGGGGGCAGATTCGACCCGCTGATCAGCGTGGAAGTCCCGATGAGATCGAGATCGGCTGCCTCACCCAGCCTAGGGGTCACATTTTCTGGGAGTGGGAGAGGGCTTCTGGGGGGGATTTCAAGTGTGCTCTTGTAATTTTGTCTGGATTAAAGGACCACCAGTTGCTGGAAAATCGGTGGTGGACCTGCATTACAATTTGCCATAGCTCCTACAAGCTAAGATGGAGATTTCTCAGTATGGAGCTCTATAGCTCATTGTTGACATCAGTGAAAGTTATTTTAATTATAAACAGTCATTTCAACACACACTATTACATTTCATAATGCACAGAATTTGTGTTAGATTGCAAAGAAAAAAATGGATCAAAAAAGAAAAATTGAAATACAAATTTTGAATATCTTAATTATAATATCTGTTTGGAACCAGAAATGATGTTGCTATTCAGAGACTATTTCCAAGTTGTAAATACTACTGGAAAAAAGAGACAAATGGTACATTTTTAACAAAACATGCAGCAATCACTTGTGCCCACTCTGCAGTATTCAATTCTACACCTTAAACAGCCTCCATTTATGCAACATCTCCATTACTTTTCTGCAGCAATCATCTACCATTTTATGCAGATTTTTTTTCTCCTTCATGCAACAGCTCTGATATAATATTGACATATTTCACGTTGTATGCCCCTCTCTCTTTAATGCATCATTCATTTCTCTGTCATAAGCAACCTTCACCTTCTGTTGATGCAGCATTTTCATCTCCTTTTATTGCAGCATTCCCCTTTGCCACCACATAGTATTTCCATTTAGTTCATGCAGTATTCCCATCACCTTTGAAGCACTGTTCCATTCTCTCTTTGACACCTCATTCCATTCTCTTTCTCTGCAGCTTCACGCTCACAATTTATGTAACATTCCCATTCACCTTTGAGTGCCATTTGTAAACACATTTGTTCTCCTTTTATGCAGCAATCTGTGGGTTTTTTTGCAGCAGCTCTTTATCGTTTATACATCACCCCCCTTCCTCTTAACAGCAATCCCCTCTCACATTTCCCCTTGCTTTCTATGTAATATTCCCCTTGCTTTCTCTCGCATTCCCCTATTTTCTACAAAATTCCTCTCTATTTTCAAACAGCATTTAGCTTCCCTTTTAGAGAGCAATGTTTTAACCTTTGTTGAGCCAATAACCACACCTATTCCCCTCTTCCACTAATACAGCTCTCCCTCGTTCCATTGTATGAAGCATTTCCTCTCTCCCCTTCATTCAGCATTCCCTTCTCCTCTGTATGCACCATTCCCTCTTCCTTTTCTGCTGCATTCGCTCTCTCCATTTTATGCACTATTCCCTCTCCCGTTCATGTAGGTTCCTCTTCATTTTCTGTACCATTCCCTTTTCCTTTTCTGCAATTATCTCCTTTATGGACCATTCCTTCTCCCTTATACAATATTCCCTCTTCCCTATATGCACCATCCCCTCTTCCCTTTAGCCACCTTTCCCTCTCTCTTTGCACACCTTTCCCTCCCTCACATATCCACTGTCCCCTCTCCCCATATGCACCATCCCCCCTTCCCTTTCTGCATCATCCCTTCATTCTCCCTTTATGCACCATTCCCTATACTTTGACGCAGCATTCCCGTACGCAGCATTCCTCCTCCCTTCCTGCAGCATTGCCTCTCTTCCGTATGCAGTCTTCCTTTTATGCAGCTTTTTTCTTTCGCTTTAGGAAACATACCCCATCTCTTTCACACTGCATTTTGCTCTACTTACAGTACATGGAATTTCATAGCATTTTTATGCAGCTTGCCTCTTCTCTTATTCTTTTATGCAGCAAACATCTTACCTATGTTCTTTTCCCTTTTCCTGCAGCTTGCCCTTCTCCTTTTCTGCTGATCTTTCAGTGTGGGAACATTTAGATTTTGCTGACCATGAAAATATTGGATTTTATTTTTATTATCCTCAGTAGTCTGAAGTATTTTCTGTGTTCATGAATATCTTCGATCATAATAATATTAATTACATCTTAATGTGGCAAACATGGAAATTGATGTCGATTTGTATAAGCTTAACTTGGCATTGGCCAGAATTGGTTACATTCAACATTTGAATAATTTAGGGACGGAATTAGAAGTTGGATCCAATGCACAGATATCCATAGTGCAAATCAATGGATGGAAACAGATAGTTTCCCCTTCAGGTCTGGAATCAGACAGGGCTGCTCTCGAGAGTCATAAAGTCTTACACGTGAAAACACTGCCCACTTCAGCCCACCTGACCAACATGTGCCATCTACAATAGTCCCATTTGCCTGCATTTGGCCCATATCCCTCTAAACGATCCCATCCATGTACCTGTCTAATTGCTTCTTAAACATCGCAATAACACCTGCTTCGACTACCTCCTCCAGCAGTTCATTCCATATACCCACCACCCTGTATGAGGAAAAAGTTACCCCTCCGATTCCTATAAAATCTTTCCACCTTCACCTTAAGCCTATGCTCTCTGGTTCTCGATTCCCCTTCTCTGCTCTACAACACTTCCCAGAGCCCCACCATTCACTGTGTAGGTCCTGCCCGTGTTAGACATTCCAAAATGCAACACCTCAGGTTCTCGATATTAAATTCCATATGCGGATGATGTTACTGTCGCCTGCTCCGATCCACGACCAGTTTGATTTAACATCAGAAACAAAAGAAAACTGCAAGAAGAGTGAAGTTTGGCTCTGGAGCAACTAGCCCAACAGGTCCACTGTCCCCTTCTTGATCAGGTCTGGGTACTTGAAAGTGATGTGGTACTGGTTCAGAAGGGCTGAGGAATGTAACAAAGGTTGAGCAGATAGGAAGGGTTAAACAAAACCTGACCTATTGAGTTATTCCAGCACTGTGTGGTTTGCTCAAGATTCCACCATTTGCAGTTCCTTGTGTCTAAGGTTAAACAAAAATTGGGGCTGTGGGAGCTCAATAACTAGAGAGAACTTGGTCAACGGGTGGTCTTGGTGTTGTGGTGTTGTTATATGTTTTTCAGCCCACAGCTTCCATCATCCACCCAGTCCCATGCTTGTATTCAGTGTCATTGTTTCAATTGCTTTCGCCTCTGTCCTTTCAAACCCATATCACGCACCCTCCTCCTATTTTGGTCATCTTTACCATACTCACATTTCCCTCCAAGTTTCACTTAACCCCATCCATGAGAGGGTTTGCACATTAGTAATTGGTTCATTAAAGTACCGTACAAATTTGGTGCATGTGGGGCTGCATGATTGTAGCTCGAAAGAAGCAGGAGAGGACTATCCTTTCCACCTGCAGTGAGCTGACATTCCTCTCAAAATACTTTTTCATCTTGAAATAAATGTTATTCATAAACATAAACAACAAATATGAAAAACAGTGCTTGGCTTTCTTTGCATTCATAATGTTATTTAGTCTCTGCATTCATAGTGTTCTTGGCTCTATACATTTGTATTGTGAGCATGTTCTGTATACAGAGCATCATTGCCATTTATGTGGCCCCCTTTGCGCAATACAAAACCACTAGTGTTTGAAAGGCTTTTACACAGGACCCTGCCCCTCACTGTCTGGTGGCAGAAATAGCTTAGACTCCAGTCCTTCCCCACAAAATCTTTGTGTTGCACCGAGCTTCAGTGCATGCTGCAGGCTGGTATCACAAAATGCTGGAGTAACTCAGCAGGTCAGGCAGCATCTAGGAGAGAGGGAATCGGTGACGTTTCGGGTTGAGACCCTTCTTCAGACTCTGACGAAGGGTCTCGACCTGAAACGTCACCCATTCCCTCTCTCCTAGATGCTGCCTGACCTGCTGAGTTACTCCAGCATTTTGTGATACCTTCGATTTGTACCAGCATCTGCAGTTATTTCCCTACACATCCTGCAGGCTGGAATGTGTTAATCGCCAGAATGTGGATCGCCAGTGGACGTCCATCTACACTGGAAGACCACCAAATTTCAGGAAGACCAAAGTCTCATCGAGATGATGATGGTCCTGCAGCTCTTGATGTTTGTCTCAGTGTGCATCCCTGGGAACAGCCCTTACTTAGATCAGAGAGTCCTCTGCAATGCAGCTTCTCAGGGTGAACTTTAACAATGAAACCCAGGGGAACAGGTAATTTGATCATCTTTGAAAAAATACTGGTCTCCGGGTTAAAAAAACAACTCTCGTTCAACTCTTTTAACCAGTACTCTCCACTCCTCATACACCTTTCCACGTTCCTTTCCTAAAGAATTCTTTTTTGTTTTAATCTTCCCAATTGTGAAAATGTTCTCTGCTCTAATGCTGCATTCATCTTTCTTTTTAAGGTACACAGCTTCTAGTTTTTATTCAGTATTCCTTCCTTTTTCGAGGTTTTACTTTCATACAATATTCATTTTTTTGTAGCTACAGGAGTATTATTTCTCTCCAAAGATCAGAGCAACATAACTACAGGCTTTGCCAAATGCCCCATTATATCTGTTTAGATAACACCAAAGTAATCCACAGTTATCAAATTTCTTCTCTGTCTTTTTATTCTTTGAAAACATTACAATCTCAATTGACTTTCTAAATAGGCGGAAGCTCAGCATGCCAACCATGCTATTTCAGCTGGTAATGGAAAAACAAACTCAGGCCAGTAAATGAAATTCAAAAAGCTGCAGATGCTGGAAATCAGAAACAAAAACAGTGTACAAGAAACACTGGGCCAGTTGGGCAGCATTTGCAGTAAGAGAAACAGGGTTAATGTTTTAGGATGAAGACCCTTAAATCAGAATTGGGGAAAAGAGAAAACAACCTTTAATTGAGAGAGGATGGGGGAAGGAAAGGATGGGACAAAAAGACTACCTTGTGAATTTGATTTTTGAAGGAATGACCATCAGGATCATTGAGAGTAGGGGAGTAGATGTTGTCGGCATGGAGTTTGACAAGGCTATTTACAAGATCTTGCATCGTAGGCTGGTCCAGAAGGTTAGTTCACATTGGATCCAAGGTGAGCTAGCTAACTCTGTACAAAATTGGTAGAAGTCAGAGGGTGGTAATGAAGCATTGTTTAACAGATTGGAAGCCCGTGAGCATCAGTGCTTGATCCTTTGATGTTTGTCATCTATATTAACGATTAGAATAAGAATGTAGTTGGCATGATTAATAGGTTTGCTGACAACAGCAAATTTGGTGGTATAGTGGAAGTAAGGAAAGTTATCTAAGCTTACAACAGGATTTAAATCAACTGAGAAAGTAGGCCAAAGTATGGCAGATGGTATTCAATGGACTAGAGTGAAACTTTAATTTGCATTTTGATAAATTAAACCAGGGCGGGACTAAGACAATAAATTGCAGGATCGTGGCAGTCTTGCCAAACTGGGAGACCTAGCAGTACAAGTAGATAGTTCCTTGAAAGTGGCGCACGGGTAGATAGGGTTGTGAAGAAGTCATTTGGCTTGTTCGCCTTCATCGATCAGGGCACTAAGTACAGGAGTTGAGATGGACACACAAGAACCTGCAGATGCTTGAGTCTTGAGCAAAGCGCAAAGTGCTGGTCGAACTCAGTGGGTCAGGCAGCATCTGTGGAGGGAATGGAGAGGCGATGTTTCAGGTTGGAATGGAATGGAATGGAATGGAATAGTTTATTGTCACATGTGACTAGGCACAGTGAAATTCTTTGCTGCATACCCAATGTATACAAATAGCGGCCACCCACAGCGCTGACAGGTTGGGACCATTCCAAGACATTGGTTGATAACCTTATAGAGATCATTTAAACCTTGAGGAGTATACACAAAGTGGATAGTCGCAGTCTTTTTCCCTTGGTTAGAGAGTCTAAAACTAGAGGCATAGATTTATGGTGAGAGAGGAAAGATTTAAGGGGACCTGACAGCCAACTTTTTCACACAGAGGGTGGTGAGTATGTGAGCATGAGTTGCCAGAGGAAATGGTTGGGTACAATTACAATGTTTAAAAGACATTTGGACAGGTACATGGATAGAAAAGATTTGGTGGAATATGGACCAAATATAGAAAAATTGGACCAATTTAGATGGGCAACTGAGTCGGCATGGGTAAGGTGGGCAAAAGAGCCTGTTTCCGTACTGCACACCTGTATGATTCTGATTGTGTCCAAGGCTCCTGTTCCAATAAACTGATAATGAAGCCATCTTGTCATTGATGTGAAACGTTAATTTTGTTTCACTTTCCACAGATGCTGCCTAACATGCTGGGTCCTTCCAGTGTTTTCTGTTTATGTAACACACAGCGCCAGAGACCCAGGTTTGACCCTGACCTCGGCTGTTGCATGTGTGGAGTTTGCGCATTCTCCCTGTGACCGCATGGGTTTCCTCCGAGTGCTCCGATTTCCTCCCACATCCCAAAGACGTGTGGGTTTGTAGATTAATTGGCCTCTGTAAAATCGCCCCTGGTGTGTAAGGAGTGCATGCAAAAGTTTAATTCAGTTTAGTTTAGTTTGGAGATACAGCACAGAAACAGGCCCTTTGGCCCACCAAGTCTGCAACGACCAGCGATCCCCACACACTTACAGTATCCTACACACAACAGGGAGAATTGTACAATTATACCAAGTCAATCAACCTCCCAAACGTGTACGACTTTGGAGTGTGGAAGGAAACTGGAGATCCCGGAGAAAACCCACGCAGGTCACGGGGAGAATGTACAAATTCTATACAGACAGCACCCGTAGTCAGGATCGAACCCAGGTCTCTGGCACTGTAAGACAGCAATTCTATTTCTGCACCATCGTGCTGCCCTCCAGTGGGATAACATAGAACTAGTGTGACCGGGTTATTGATGGACGGCATGGACTCAGTGGGCCAAAGGGCCTGTTTCCATGCCGATTCTCTAAACTAAACATCTATCTATCTATCTATCTATCTATCTATCTATCTATCTATCTATCTATCTATCTATCTATCTATCTATCTATCTATCTATCTATCTATCTATCTATCTATCTATCTATCTATCTATCTATCTATCTATCTATCTATCTATCTATCCATCTATCTATCTATCTTCTTTCTATCTATCTATATATTACTGAAACTCTCGGTTTGTTTGTGTGTGTGTGTGTGTGTACCATGCCCTCTACACAGCTAAAACGGTACACGATAGCGCCACAATGTTAGGCCCACCCTACTCATCATTCCCCTATGGTGTGAATAAACCCACGTTCGTTACTTTTTAAAAGCAATTTACCTTATAAACTTTAATAAATCCAACTCCCCCCCGGAGGACCAGCGGGAGGACCAGTGCCCGTCCCGGCGTGCCCCGCACCTGACCTTCCTCCCGTGCTGCAGCGCGCCGCAGAGGCTGCGGCAGATGGTCCAACAAGATGGCCGTCACCCGCCGCTCGCAGCAGGAGAAATGGGGCTGAGGTCAGTGCCTTCTCCCTGTCCACTCTCGCCCACCCACGGCCCCGGGAGACACTCCCCGCCCGGCAACGGGTCCATGCCGTCGCCACCGTTCCCCGCCACAGATCACAGCCGAGCTGCAGGAGACACTTCGGCTCCGCAGGAGAAACGGGGCCAACGTCGCTGCTTTTTCCCTCTCCCCCCTTGCTGGCACACGGCCACGGGGGCACTACCCGCCCGGCAACGGCTCCACGGCTGGGCCGAGGGGGGTGGGTGGGGAGGGGTGGAGCGGGAGGAGGGGGCTGGGGGGGAGGAGGGAGGGAGGGGCGAGGGGGGAGGGAGGAGGAGGGAGGGAGTGGGGGAGGAGGTGAGGGAGGGAGAAGGGAGGGAGGGAGGAGGTGAGGGAGGGAGAGGGGAGGGAGGGAGGGAGAGGGGAGGGAGGGGAGAGGGGTGAAGGGGATGGGGAGGGGAGAGGGAGAGGGGAGAGGGAAGGGAGAGAGGGGAGGGAGGGGATGGGGAGGGAGGGTTGGGGGGAGGGGATGGAGGAGGGGGTCGGGGGGATGGAGGGATGGGGAAGGGGTGAAGGGGATGGGGAGAGGAGGAGGGGGTGCTGCATCAATGCAGGAGAGGTTTGGACCCAACGGGTCTACTTGGTCTAGTATAATCTAAAACAGTAAATGCCTCACATACTATTAATACATTAAAATGATGCCCTTTCCATTTCCTTGCCTCTTTGTAAAGCCGGCCACAGCAGAGGTGTTAATTGTTTTTAAAGTATTTAGATATCATGACAAGGGTTGTGTAAAGTGCATCATGAATACATGTCTTTCTATTTCTCTTTCTGAAATTGTTAAGCTCATTCACTTTCTCTGTGCCTTGTCTACACTTCTTTGCATGCTCTCCTTGCTGCTGCTGAGTTGGTCAATGCTGGAAGTGGGATGGGCTGGCTGAGGCATGAGATGGTTCAGACCATTATTAACCTTGACTGTGGGAAATATCTTGCTGATTCCATCCACTCTTATATTTGACCTTAGAGCTTTCCCAGGGGGCTCCTGTTTGCAAACAGTAGGAAACCTTTTGGGTTTCCCAGTAGTGTTGACCCTCTGTGATGCGATCACATAATTCATAGTTTTTATTTAAACTCTTTGCTGTGCTGACATCTGCCCTGCGTGAAAAATTACTTATCAGACAGTTATGTGGATAGACCAAGATTTATCTGCAGCTCTTCAATTATCTGCAGCACATTTCTTTTAACCTTTTGCTGTTGGGTATTTGACAGAAAGCCTTTTGTTTTCCAACTTCTATTAGTGTTGACATACAACTTTTCCATTGGTCAAAGCGTTACTTTAGAGGTACAGTGTGGAAACAAACCCCTAGAATCATAGAGTGATACAGTGTGGAAACAGGTCCTCAGATAGGTGGCTCTAGAAATAGTGGATGCATTGGTGATCATTTTCCAATGTTCAATAGATTCAGGATCAGTTCCTGTGGATTGGAGGATAGCTAATGTTATCCCCCTTTTCAAGAAAGGAGCGAGAGAAAAAACGGGGAATTACAGATCAGTTAGCCTGACTTTGGTGGTGGGAAAGATGCTTGAGTCAATTTTTAAAGAGGTAATAATGGTGCATTTGGATAGCAGTAAAAGGATGTCCAAGTCAGCATGGATTTATGAAAGGGAAATCATGCTTGACTAATCTTCGGGAATTTTTTGAGGATGTGACGTAAAATGGATGAAGGGGAGCCAGTGGATGTAGTGTATCTAGACTTTCAGAAAGACTTTGATAAGGTCCCGCACGGGAGATTGGTGACTAAAATTAGAGCACAAGGTATTGGAGGTAGGGTGTTGACATGGATAGAAAATTGGTTGGCAGACAGGAAGCAAAGAGTAGGAGTAAACGGGTCCTTTTCAGAATGGCAGGCAGTGGCGAGTGGAGTGCCGCAAGGCTCGGTGTTGGGGCCGCAACTGTTTACCATATATATTAATGATTTGGAAGAGGGAATTAGAAGCAACACTAGCAAGTTTGCAGATGACATAAAGCTTGGTGGCAGTGCAAACTGTGAAGAGGATGTTAGGAGGTTGCAGGGTGACCTGGACAGGTTGAGTGAGTGGGCAGATAAATGTGAGGTTATCCACTTTGGCGGCAAAAACAAGGAGGCAGAATATTATCTCAATGGTGTTAGGTTAGGTAAGGGGGAGGTGCAGTGAGACCTGGGTGTCCTTGTACACCAGTCACTGAAAGTTGGCGTGCAGGTACAGTAGGAGGTGAAGAAAGCTAATGGCATGTTGGCCTTCATAACAAGAGGATTTCAGTATAGGAGTAAAGAGGTTCTTCTGCAGTTGTATAGGGCACTGGTAAGACCACATCTGGAGTATTGTATACAGTTTTGGTCTCCTAATTTGAGGAAGGATATCCTTGTAATTGAGGCAGTGCAGCGTAGGTTCACGAGGTTGATCCCTGAGATAGCGGGACTGTCAGATGAGGAAAGATTGAAAAGACTAGGCTTGTATTCACTGGAGTTTAGAAAGATGAGAGGGGATCTTAGAGAAACATATAAAATTATAAAAGGACTGGACAAGTTAGATGCAGGAAAAATCTTCCCAATGTTGAGCGAGGCCAGAACCAGGGGCCACAGTCTTAGAATAAAAGGGAGGCCATTTCAAACTGAGATGAGAAGATACTTTTTCACCCAGAGAGTTGTGAATTTGTGGAATTCTCTGCCACAGAGGGCAGTGGAAGCCAAATCACTGGATGGATTTAAGAGAGAGTTAGATAGACCTCTAAGGGCTAGTGGAATCAAGGGATATGGGGAGAAGGCAGGCATGGGTTAATGATTGTGGGCGATCAGCCATGATCACAATGAATGGCGGTGCTGGCTCGAAAGGCCGAATGGCCTCCTCCTGCACCTATTTTCAATGTTTCTATGTTTCTACAAGTCAATTTTAAAGAAGTGTTCAAACACAAAATTCATTATCGAATAAATAATACAATCATTCTTTTCCAACTTATTTTGAAAGTTGGGCGAGTTGTTGCAATTAATTTCAGTAATCAATTATTGTGTGTCGCAGAGAGGATGACAATCTAGTAGTTTATATTCAAGTACAGTGCTTGATTCCTGGGCCTCTTCACAGCTTTCACTGTTTGTCTAGAGAAATGCCACATTTCAAGTGCTAAATTTTGTAGGTGCAACATAAATACAACATAAAAACTGAAAATGCTGGAAACTCAGCAGGTCAGATGGAGTCAGTGGAGAGAAAAACAAAGTTACTCACTGAAGACTCCTGGAGTGTGCATCTGTGTCACGAATCATTCTTGTCATGGAGTGAAGCCCACTTCCAGTCAGTTTTTCCGTTGGCCCAATATGCTGGCATTGTCATAGAACTGAGTCAAAGTCTTCCCATAATGAAGTACTAGCCAAACACTGAAATTATCAATGACTGATCATTGGTTCTCCATCTCTGTTCAATGTCAGATACTGAGCCAAATTTTAAATAAATAGAATCAAAGAGTTTCACGGCATGGAAACAGGCCCTTCTGATCAACTAGTCCATGCCAATCAACGTGCCCCATTTTCACGCATTTGGCTTATATCCTTATACCTTTCCTATCCAGATACTTGCCCTTAAATGCTGTTATAGTACTGACCTCTACTACCTCGTCTGGCAGCTCTAACCATGTACCCTACTACCTTCTGAGTGAAAATGTTGCCTTTCAGATTACTATTAAATCGTGCCCCTCTCACTTAAAATCAATGTCTTCAGGTTTTTGATTCCCCTATCCTGTGTAAAAGCCCGTGCCTGCACCCTATCTATTCCTCTCATGATTTTCAAATCTTGGAAATTCGGGGATAAATAGAACCTTGCAATCATTCAGCAAATCGTTCCAGTCCTGACAGTTCCACACTGATTTTTAATTGCATCTGATCAATCGTTACATTCATTTAGTAACAATTCAATCCATCGGTTGCTCAGCAATTTCCAGCCTCCCACGTGAACCCATCTTCAGCTCCCTCATGCCACTACTTCACATATGGGGTTGCTCAACAATTATTTCTTAAGGATGGCAGTAAGTGTCCGTTGCATGAATGCCCCCACCATTCGCAGGCAGAACATTATCCATGACTGGTTTAATGTGACACGAAGATTGCTTTTAATTTCTTTCATGCTGGAAAAAGGTTTGCATTGAAAATGAACTAAGAAAACACCATTACCTGTGGAAATGACTGCACTTGTTTATTTGCGAAAAGCATGGTTTTATCCTTGGGATCTAAGGACAGACAGATGACTTGGCATTGGCATTTTGTTTCAGAAAATCCATCTTGCACAGCTCAGTGCATTCAAGATGAACTACCGAATTGCTTCTTTTACTTTTGATGATGTGGCTGATGCCAAGATCGCACACTATATTATGTGGTGCTACACGCAGTCACTTTTTTAAAAATTAAGAGGTCATTATCATGAGGGATGGCTAACCTGGACTTGTTTGTCTTTTATTAACGTTCTTTTGATCAAGTATGATACTGTTCAGATTTATGCTGGGCTGGATTCAACCTTGATACCAATATCACTTGATATCACTGTTTGCACTTAATCTTCCCACCCCCCTGTGACAGCTCTGGCACATATTCTTTAATTTACATTAACCAGGCTGGGACTTCATAAGACCGTAAACAATTCAAAAAGCCACAACATGATTGGAGATTTCCTGCCATTTTAATCTGGCTACCCTAAATACTTTCAAATATATTAACTGTTTATTGCTGTACTTGCAGCAAGTATTAATGTTTTCACCATCATATCATTATATCATATCATATATCTACAGCCGGAAACAGGCCTTTTCGGCCCTCCAAGTCCGTGCCGCCCAGTGATCCCCGTACATTAACACTATCCTACACCCACTAGGGACAATTTTTACATTTACCCAGCCAATTAACCTACATACCTGTACGTCTTTGGAGTGTGGGAGGAAACCGAAGATCTCGGAGAAAACCCACGCAGGTCACGGGGAGAACGTACAAACTCCTTACAGTGCAGCACCCGTAGTCAGGATCGAACCTGTGTCTCCGGCGCTGCATTCGCTGTAAAGCAGCAACTCTACCGCTGCGCTACCGTGCCGCCCTTTATTAAAGCCAAAAATTAAAGCCAAAAATTGATATTTTATTTTACATAAACACTTACATGGTATCATTGTCACAGAAAGATGTGGAGGTCAAGTCAATTGATATTTTTAAGGCAGAGATTGATGGAATTTTGATTTGTATGGGTGTAACCCTTTTTATTTTTTAAACATGGGGAAACTGTTTACACTGGCAGGAAACTTGGTGGCAACAGGGCACAGAATTAAGGCCATTGGCAAAAGGGATGAGGAGAAATGTTCAGATATAGAGAGTTTGTGGGATTGGGAATTCACTGCCTGAAAGGATGGTGGAAGTCAATCTGACAGTAATTTTTGAAAGTGGAACTGAATAAATATTTGAAGGGGAGAAAAGTGCAGAGCTGCATGGAACAAAATGGGTTGGTTGGTTAATTGATCGCCGCAAACGTCCCCTCCTGTGTTGCTCAGTAATAGTATTTTGGGGAAGTTGATTGAAATGTGGGGAGAATAAAACGGGTTAGGACAGGCTTAATGTAAAAATGGGTGCTTGATGATTGATACAGATTTGGTGGGCCGAAGGGCCTATCTCCATGCAACATGATTTTTTGGCTTTATGAATGGAGTGAAGTGAACTCAATGTTATATCTTTGCACTAAATGTTGTATCACTGTGGATGGCTTGATTGTATTCATGTTTAGTCTTTTCTGTGACTGGATAGCAGGCAAACAAAAGTGTTTCACTGTACCTCGGTACACTTCATAATAATAAACTTAACTAAATAATGAATTCCTAAACAAATAGTAAACTAGGCTAGCTTATTATTTTTGTTTAGGAATTCATTGCCACGGACGGCAGTGAGGGCCAAATCATTGGATATATTTGACAGATACTTAAGATAGACATAAAATGCTGGAGTAACTCAGTGGGGCAGGCAGCATCTCTGGTGAAAAGGAATAGGTGACGTTTTGGGTTGGAACCCTTCGTCAGACTCATTGATAGATTAATTGATTGGTAAGTGTTTCAAGGGTTATGGGAAGAAGGCAGGAGAATGGGGTTACTTTTCACTGTACCTCGGTATACGTGACAATAAACTAAGCTGAACTAAGTTGAGAGGGAAAGATAGCTCAGCCGTGAATGAATCTCGGAGTTGACTTGATGGGCAGAATGGCCTAATTCCACACCTATAAGTTATACATTTATAATACATTTCTGAATGGATATTGAATGAGCAAGTGTATTTTTTATAAATGGAAGTTCAAAATGATAGCACTTAATTTTACATTTTGTCGTGTATACAGCCTTACTAAATTCTGGGAAGAACAGTTTGTAGCAAAGTCAACTTTCACGAATACTTGTTTTAAATAAGCAACATAAAATACTGAAGACTTAAAAGGTTTGGCATGAGGTATAAGACATGGTATCTCAAATACTATCCAGATGTTTGATTTTGTTTTCTCTGATCAATAATGAATTGTGGAAAAATTAATTTTAATAAATCTGAAAGAAAAAACTAGCATCAGTAATGGTTAGCATAGAATATGAGATTGTTGGGAGAAAAAAAATCAGGTTTACTGATGTTCTTTAGGGAATGAAACCAGCCTTCCTTGGTTAGTCTGGTCTGTGACTCTGGACCCGCTTGTCTGAAATGACAACAAGGCCCTCAGTTGCAGGTGCAATTAGGGATGGCAACAAAAGGCTTTGCTGCTGACATTCATATGCTGTGAGCAAATAAAAACTGTGAGAAGAGAAATAGAGGGAAAGCTCATCGACTTGAAACATTAACTTGTTTCTCACTCCTCCAATACTTCTTGACCTGCTGATTATTTCCAAAACTCTCAGCTTTGATTTCACGTGTCCAGCATTCAACATTTTCATTTGGTTATTCCAAGTTGATTCTTTTTTAAATAATTATAACAATATATCAGATTTCAGTGCTGGTTTTTATTCATTAATTTTGGAAACTGGATATTGTTGGCAAGGA
This sequence comes from Rhinoraja longicauda, assembly GCF_053455715.1. NCBI lineage: Eukaryota > Metazoa > Chordata > Chondrichthyes > Rajiformes > Arhynchobatidae > Rhinoraja > Rhinoraja longicauda. The sequence continues at coordinate 14,648,684 of NC_135965.1, read as the reverse complement.
CGGCATTTATTGGTCTTGAGAAGGTGATGGTGAGCCACCTTCTTGAACCATTGCAGTTGTGTTCCTATGCACCCAAAGTCTTGGTGGGACAGGTTGAGGATCTCGGGAATGCTGTCAGAGTAGCTTCGGACAGTAACTGCGGGTCATTTTGTTGATGGTTCACACTGCAGCCACCATGCACCTGTAGTGGAAGTAATGAATCTTTACAATGATGAATGGGCTAAGAAATTATGCTGCCGTTTTGTCCTGTATATTGTTGAGCTTCTTAAACACTCTTAGAGATGCGTTCACCCAGCAAGTGGAAGAATTCCATCATGCTCCTGACTAGTGCTTTACAAATGGTGGAAAACCTTTGGGGTGTCAGGATCACTCACTGTCGCATACCAGCCTCTGACTTGTTTTGATAGTCACAGTATGTGGCTATTAAATGTACATTAAATATCAGGCGTGGGTGGTTAGTCTCACTTCTCATTGAAGATCGTTATTGTCTGGCAATTTTATGGCACTTATGTGCTATCAGTGCTATCCAAGTCTTGCTGTGTGCATTTATTGACAATTTATTTTGCTGTGAAGTTGCAAACTTAGTTAGGCTCTTTCATGTCATTCACACCAAAATGTAAATGTTACATTTCTATATAATTCTCTAAAATTTGCATGGAGGGGTACACTATTCTTAATAGTCACAGTATTTATTGTGTCATATAGTAAAATAAATCACAAGCTTTCCTCTTTAAATTTTAGCTTTTCTTTACTCAACTCACTCTTCATCTTTAATCTATTCACAAAATGCTGGAGTAACTCAGCAGGTCAGGCAGCACCTCGGGAGAGAAGGAATGGGTGACGTTTCGGGTCGAGACCCTTCTTCAGACTGATGTCAGGGGGGCGGGACAAGGAAGGATATAGGTGGAGACAGGAAGATAGAGGGAGATCTGGGAAGGAGGAGGGAAAGGGAGGGACAGAGGAACTATCTGAAGTTGGAGAAGTCGACGTTCATACCACCGGGCTGCAAACTGCCCAGGCGAAATATGAGGTGCTGTTCCTCCAATTTCCGGTGGGCCTCACTATGGCACTGGAGGAGGCCCATGACAGAAAGGTCAGACTGGGAATGGGAGGGGGAGTTAAAGTGCTCAGCCACCGGGAGATCTGTTGGGGAGCCCCTCCTCCTATCTTCCCACTGTCATAGAAACATAGAAACATAGAAAATAGGTGCATGCGGAGGCCATTTGGCCCTTCGAGCCAGCACCGCCAATCATTGTGATCATGGCCGATCATCCACAATCAGTAACCTGTGCCTGCCTTCTCCCCATATCCCTTGATTCCACTAGCCCCTAGAGCTCTATCTAACTCTCTTTTAAATTCATCCAGTGAATTGGCCTCCACTGCATTCTGTGGCAGAGAATTCCACAAATTCACAACTCTCTGGATGAAAAAGTTTCTTCTCACCTCAGTTTTAAATGGCCTCCCCTTTATTCTTAGACTGCGTCCCCTGGTTCTGGACTCCCCCAACATTGGGAACATTTTTCCTTCATTTAGCTTGTCTAGTTCTTTTATGATTTTATACGTCTCTACAAGATCCCCGCTCATCCTTCTAAACTCCAGTGACTATAACCCTAGTCTTTGCAATCTTTCCTCATATGACAGTCCCTCCATCCCAGGGATTAACCTCGAGAACCTACGCTGCACTACCTCAATAGCAAGGACGTCCTTCCTCAAATTAGGAGACCAGAACTGCACACAACACTCCAGATGTGGTCTCACCAAGGCCCTGTACAACTGCAGAAGGACCTCTTTGCTCCTGGACTCAAATCCCCTCATTATGAAGGCCAACATGCCATTAGCTTTCTTCACTGCCTGCTGTACCAGCACACTTACTTTCAGTGACTGGTGTACAAGGACTCCATGGTCTTGTTGCACTTCCCCTTTACTTAATCTGACACCATTGAGATAATAATCTGCCTCCTTATTTTTGCCACCAAAGTGGATAACCTCACATTTATGTACATTATACTGCATTTGCCATGCATCTGCCCACTCACTCAACCTGTCCAAGTCACCCTGCAACCTCCTAACATCCTCTTCGTAGTCCACACTACCATCCAGCTTTGTGTCATCCACAAACTTGCTAGTATTACTTCTAATCCATCATCCATATCATTAATATATATTGTAAATAGTTGCGGCCCCAGCAGGAACTGATCCTGAATCTATTGAACATTGGAAAATGGTCACCAATGCGTCCACAATTTCTTGAGCCACCTCCTTAAGTACCCTGGGATGCAGACCATCAGACCCTGGGGATTTATCAGCCTTCAGTCCCATCAGTCTACCCAAAACTATTTCTCGCCTAATGCAAATTTCTTTCAGTTCCTCTGTCTCCCTTGATCCTCTGTCCACTAGTACATATGGGAGATTGTTTGTGTCTTCTTTAGTGAAGCTACATCCGAAGTACCTGTTCAACTCTTCCGCCATTTCCTTGTTACCCATAATAATTTCACCTGTTTCTGCCTTCAAGGGACCCACATTTGGCTTTACTAATCTTTTTCTCTTAACATACCTAAAGAAGCTTTTACTGTCCTTCTTTATATTCTTGGCCAGCTTTGCTTCATACCTCATCTTTTCAGCCCGCATTGCCCTTTTTGCTATCTTCTGTTGTCCTTTGAAAGTTGCCAAATCCTCTGGCTTCCCGCTACTCTTTGCTATCTTATACATCTTTTCTTTTAGTTTTATTCCATCCCTAACTTCCCTTGTCAGCCACGGTTGCCTCTTACACCCCTTAGAATCTTTTTTCCTCTTTGGAATGAAATGATCCTGCATCTTCTGGATTATGCCCAGAAATTCCTGCCATTGCTGTTCCACCGTCATTCCTGCTAGGATCCTTTTCCAGTCGACCTTGGCCAGCTCCTCTCTCAAGACTTCATAGTCCCCTTTGTTCAACTGCAACACTGACATTCCTGGTTTAACCTTCTCCCTCTCAAATTGCAGATTAAAACTAATCATATTATGGTCACTACCTCCAAGCGGTTCCTTTACCTTGAGTTCCCTTATTAAATCTGGCTCATTGGACAACACTAAATCCAGAATTGCCCTCTCTGGTAGGCTCCAGTACAAACTGCTCTAAGAATCCATCTCGGAGGCACTCTACAAACTCCCTTTCTTGGGGTCCAGAACCAACCTGATTTTCCCAGTCTACCTGCATTTTGAAATCCCCCATAACTACAGTGGCATTACCTTTGTTACATGCCATTTTTAACTCCTGCTGCAACCTACACCCTATATCCAGGCTACTGTTTGGGGGTCTGTAGATAATTCCCATTAGTGACTTCTTACCTTTACAATTCCTCAACTCTATCCACAGTGACTATATATCATCAGGCCCTATTGTCACCCCTCGCAAGGGACTGAATTCCATCCCTCACCAACAGAGCTACCCCACGTCCTCTGCCCACCTGCCTGTCCTTTCTATAGGACGTATAACCCTGAATATTCAGTTCCCAGTCCTGATCCTTCTGCAGTCACGTCTCCATGATCCCCACAATGACACACCTACCAATCTCTAACTGAGCCTCAAGCTCATCCACTTTACTTCTTATACTTTGCGCATTCATATATAATACTTTTAATCCTTTGCTCATCTCAACTTCCACATCGATTCCTATTACACGGCCATTCTCTCCTATTGCTTCGTGAGCTTTCTGTCCCATTAATTCTGGGGTGTTTCTTAATTATTCCTCTACTCTCTTTCCCTTTAACTCCATCCTTATCTATCCCATTTGACCCCCCCCCCCCATTGTTTAGTTTAAAACCACCCGTGTAGCAGTGGCAAACCTGCCTGCCAGAATGCTGGTCCCCCGCCTGTTGAGGTGCAACCCGTCCTTTTTGTACAATCCACCCTTACCCCAAAACAGATCCCAGTGGTCTAAGAATCTAAATCCGTGCCCCCTGCACCAGCTCCTCAGCCACACATTCAGATCCCGTATCTCCCTGTTCCTGCCCTCACCAGCACGAGGAACTGGAAGCAAACCGGAGATAACCACCACGCAAGGTCCTGCTTTTCAGCCTTCTTCCGAGCTCTCTAAAGTCACGCTGCAGAATATCTTTCCACTTCTTCCTGACGTCGTTTGTGCCGACATGTACTACCACTTCCAGCTGCTCACCTTCACCTTTAAGGATGCTCTGCAATTGGTCCATGACATCCTGGATCCTGGCACCAGGGAGGCAACACACCATCCTTGAATCCCGCTTGTTGCCGCAGAAACCCCTGTCCATACCTATCACGATGTCTTGTATTTTGACTCTCGCCTCCCTATGTACTGTATGAGTCCTAACAATATCAACATCAACAAATTGCATTTACAACGCACCTTCAACAGAGTAAAATCTCATGAGGCACCTTTTAAGAAGACGATCAATTGAAAATTGTAACAGCACAGTGGCGCAATGGTCGAGTTATTGCACCAGAAGCTCAGGTTCGGTCCTGACTACCTGTGAGGTCTATACAGAGTTTGGACATTCTCCCTGTGACCACGTGGGTTTTCTCCAAGTGCTCTGGCTTCCTCCCACACCAAAAAAGAACAGGTTTTGTAGGTTGATTAGCCTTGGTAAGTTGTAAAAACTGTCCTAATGTTTGACGGTGAGTGATCGCTGGTTGACGTGGACTCTGTGAGCCAAAGGGCCCATTTCCGCACTGTATCTCTGGTCTAAAGTCTAAATGATTTCCAATATATAGGCAAATTTACATCTGTGCCCCTCATCCAACATTGATGATATTTATCATCATATTTGCCTTGAGTCATTGGACTTGTTTGGTGCTGTCAATATGGAACTATATTCAGAGATAGTGTCCTGTGTTGTCAGACTGATGTCTTCTAAAGCAGTGCCATTGCATTGAAATGTAGCCTCTTCCTCCTTGCTACCCACAATCTATAAATTGAACTGTTATTCTCAGCTGAGAACCTCTTAACATTGTTTCACAGCGAATGACAAAGACATGGCCCTTAATGAAATTAAGTCCTCCCGATGACAACGTTTTGCAGCCAAAATGCTTGTTCAGATGACAGGGAAATGTAAACTAAGAGACAGAGAGGTTTTATTCCAATGTTGCAACCTTCTCCTGGAAGATTTAAAACCAGCTATACACTGCCAGATGAATTATTTCCTTTCTATATGCTCTCTCCGAATATAGAACATGGTTTGAATGCAAAGAGCAAGCTTTGCAGTGTGCGAGTTGTTACTCCAGCAGAGAGTGGTGAAGAAATAATTTGATTTTTTAATCAAATTGACTGTAGATTGTCTACTAACCAGAATGTGCCATTCTTAAATATCAGTATATTTCTGGAGCCTGAGGAACTCATTTAAAGGGAACTATAAATGGTGAAGAAATCAAGTCCTTCCTCGTTAATGAAAGCAGGCAGTGCTGGAAATATTCAGCTGACCAATCATCATCTGTGGAGAAGGAAAAATTGAGTTAATGGTTCAGGCTGATGACATTTCATCACAATTGAGAAAGGTTGGGAGATAAAACACATTTTTTGATGCTGGGAGTAGGCAGTGGAGAAAAGAATGGCAAGGGATTTGGGGTGGGGGTGGAAGGCTACCATATGTGTATTAAATAGTGAGAGGGGATGCACAGGAAAGAACTGTCGTAATGGGAACACATAAAGAAGACAACGATGGGTCCAGAAGTGGCATAAGTGTGAGTAGTGAAATTACTCCCTGCAATTGTTGAACTCAGTGTTGATCTTGGAGCGTTAGTGTGCCCTCTTGAATGATGAGGTGAGCTCTCTCAAACTACATTGGACCTGTGTAGGAGGTTAAAAAAGATAGGTCAAAAGTGGGAGTGGGACAGAGGACATTCAATTCCTTCTTCTTCCCAGGGTTAAAAAATATTCGTGCTCAAAGGAGAGCAATTAACGGTCATAAAAAAAATTGAATTACTGAATTAATTTAATGTAGTCAAATAATTTATGTTAATGGTATTCCAACTTTGCAGTAGGTGAGTGGGGTTCTTTGCGGAATGTTCTACAGGGTGAATCATGCAGGGAACAGAGCCCTAATCACCACTAAACTTCATTTATAAAATTGGCTGTGCTCCACGTTCAGTTTTCAGATATATGTGCCAGCTTGCACCCAGTAGCAGGCTGAAAACAAAAAGGTTCAAGACGATCATTCATTAGCCATGCAGCTGTTGGTTTTCATGACCAAGCTGCCAAGCATCAACACAAATGCAATTAAAATTCAGTTTCATAATGAACTCCATGAAACATAACAGCTTAGATCTAACTCCCCGCTAACCTAGTTTCTCACAGAGTCATTACAACTATAAAATTGTGGTAACACTGCTGAATCTCGGATCATTGGAAAAAGTCTTGCATTTATTGGGCAATTTTCACATTCCTAAGCATTATTCAGCCAAGGAATCTTTTAAAAGTTTGGTCACAATTACTAATGTTTGGGAGTTGAACGTTTGAATTGGCTGCATTGAATCCTATGCCCAATATCTAAGATCATTGGCAAAAACAACTTGAGCAGAGGGCCAATATTGCCCATTTTGAGTGATCACTCAGATCAATTTATAGCTTCTGTTGTTTATTGACATTGAGTCATTGAAGATTGCAACACAGAAACAGGCCTTTCAGCCCACCACTGGTAATTACCATTGCCAGTAGAAGTGGCAATGCTTTTAGCAACCTGTGTTGACAGTGGACAAAGCTCTCCACCAAGGGCATAGATTGAAGCCCTTCATTTTCTTTCATCCTGCAAGATAGACTTTACCTTTAATGGGGTGTACTCTCTGACATGCCCGCACCCTTCTTGTAAGTGGGCTCATCTCAGCAACCCTAGCCCGAGACCTTGAAACTATAAAAGGTAGCGAGCAAACAGAGTGAACGCCAGCTTCAAATTTCCCTCCATCTTAAGTGGAAATATTGTTATCATTTTATTATCACCGGGTCCATATCCTGGAAGGCCTGACCCAGCAGTAAAGTGCAGGTAGCCTCACCCACTCAGATTGCAGTGGTTGAAGAAAGGGCTGAGCACCACTTTCCCTGGGATAAACAGGGATAGGCAATAACGTTCGACCATGTCAGCCACATTCCGATCCCATCAATGACGTTGTTTCAATGAAACAATTCTAATTGTACCTAAGCGGGCAGTAGAGAATGAACAGTGGAAGTGAGAAGGTTCAAATGAAGTGCAGAAGGACGGAGAAAGTGCCACTGGAGCAGGAAGGCCAAGCAAGGAGAAATTAAGTTTAGTTTAGTTTAATTTAGTGGCACAGCATAGAAACATGCCCTTTGGCCATTGAGTGTATGCTGACCATCGATCACCCATTTGCACTTGTTCCATATTATTCCACTTTCGCATCCACTCCCGAAACATTAGGACCAATTTTACAGATGCCAATTAACCTGCAAATCTGTATGTCCTTGTGATGTGGGAGGAAACCGGAGCACACGGAGGAAACCCACGTAGTCACAGGGAGAACATGCAAACTCCACACAGACAGCACCCAGGATCACAATTGAACCTGGGTCTCTGAGGCTGTGAGGCAGCAGCTCCAGCAGCTGCACCACTGTGGTGACAAGGACCATTCTGCTATTGTAACTAAAGCAAGTGTTGAAAGCGGACACTAGTTTCCATGTAGTCTTCCCCAGAATGACAAGCATTTTGCTTGTAGGATATGAAGAGGTTAGGAATAGCTGAGTCTTCAGGGAAGGATCAATTAGGCAGGAAAGGGCAGGAACAAAATTGAATCTGTGAAGCAGTTAGGCATAAAAGCAAAAGAGAAAGAAACAGAAATAGGCAGTGGCGCAGCTGGTAGAGCCGCGGCCTCACAGAGGCAGCTCTGGTTTCCTTCCACATCCCAAAGACGTGTGCATTTGTAGGTTAATTGGCCTCTGCAACAAAAAAAATTGCCCCTATTGTGCGGGAATGGATGAGACAGCGAGATAACATAGAATGAGTGTGAATGGATCATCACTCGTCAACGTGAACTCAATGGGCCGAAGAGCCTGTTTCCATGCTGTATCTCTAAACCAAACAAGTCTATGCCATTCAGTCTCCTGTGCTTACTATGCTAATCAATATTATCTTTTACCCCGGTACCATGAACCTGCACTAACCTCATATTGTTTTATTCCATTTAAAAATCTCTTGATTTTCGTTGTGGCTACACACAGCAACGGCTCCTCCTAGCACTCTTGGATAGAGAAGACAATCACAACCAATTGGCTGAAGACATTTCTTCCCCTGATTGGCTGACCCCTTGTTTTGAGACAAGTAACCCTGTTTATAGACACTTCTGCAGGACACACGTCAGCCCTGCCTTTGGTTGAGGGGTCCAAATGGCTGTTGTTTCTATTTGCTGATAATATTAAACTACGTGCATGTGTGAGGATAATGTAAAAAGGCTTCAAGAAGGAACCTGAGTGAGTAGACGAGAACACGGGAAATTGAATGTAATGTGGAGAAATGCATATGATCCACTCTGATGCTCAGAGCTGAAAAGTCAAGTGTATGTAAATGGCGAGACAATGGATGATGTTGAAATGCAAAAGGATCTAGCTATGCTCACTAAAACAGACATGCAGGTTTATCAAGCATTGGGAAGGATGCTAATTCTTATTTTGATTGAAAACAGGAAAAAAGCAAGCCTTGTTAGAATTGTATAGGGCCTTGATGGTGCCACACCTGTGTATTGTGTTACAGTTATTGATCTCAATTTTCAATTTTCAATTTAAAATACATTATTGGCATGATAAGATACATCATTATATTGCCAAAGTATAGAACATAACATACATATTTAAAATGCATGAATATAAAAACAAGTATACAAGCATGGATCGATATGCCCCTGTACATACATATATATATATATTCACGCAATACATTTATAGCCTTTTATCGATTGCTACTCGTTCTTGCAGTTGTAAACAGTACAGCAAGGTAGCACGTTTAGCAGGTCGATATTAATTTCCTTAGTGTCAATTTATGTATGAGTGTATGTGTACATGTTGGTCATTCACTGTCTATCAGGTTGTGGCATGCTGTTACGTATTGTGCGCCAAGATGTGCCGTATTTCCTTCGCCAAGGATTATTCTCAGTTTTGATATATCATCTAGTTCTTTAAAATCTGGGGTCGCCAGACTGAGTTTTTCAAAATATATTTTTCTTATTTTATCGAATTTTTTATATTTTAAGAGGAAGTGTACCTCTGTTTCAACCTCATCTGTCAAGCAGTGACCGCATATTCTATTTTCTCTTGGTTGCCAAGATTTCTGTCTTCCTTTTTCAACTGCCAAATGATGGTCACTTAACCTGTACTTGGTGAGGGTCTATCTCTGCTTTATGTCTCTAACAGTTGAGAGATAGTCTGCCAATTTATAATCTCTTTTTAGGGCACGGTAGCACTCTAGTCTGCTTTGGCTTTTAGTTACTTTATCCCAATGTTCCAAATAGATTTCTTTGCATAGTTTAATAATTTGGTTCACTCTGACTGGTGATTGGAAAACAGTGTTGATCTGAGACTGGTCAAGGTTTAACTGATCTCCTTTGTTAACAAAACGTAGTTGCCATCAATGGAACGCAGTGAAGAACCATTGGATTGGTTCCAGAAACTGCGGGGTTCCTACTTAATGAGAGTTGAGTGGATTTGGCCTCAATTCCTTGAGATATAGTTGGGGAACTCATTGAAACTTTTTTTTAAAAGTGAAAGCTGTGCAAGCTGGATGCAGGGAGGATGTTTCTCTGCATGAGAAGTCTAGGTCCAGGGATCATAGTCTCAGAATAAGAGAGAGGCCAGTTAAGACTGAGATAAGGATAAACTTCTTATGATGAACATTTGGAAAACTCTACTCTGGAGGGACTGTTCTTGGAGTTCCTCCAAAGTAGAGATTGATATATTTCTCTATATTAAAGGTGTCAAAAGATGTGGGGATATTGCTGAAAAATGGCCGGAGATAGATCAGCCATGAGCTTAACAAATGGTGGAATAGATAAGAGCTTACACATCGTATGATTCTTGTAACATCCTTAAAGAATTTTGTAGCTTTTGATGGGATCACCTCTCATTCTTCTAAACTCAGGGCCTATTGTGCCCCACTTAATCTCTCCTCAACCAACAGCCTCACCATCCCAGGAATCAATCGATGAAGCTTTGCTGCATTCCCTCAATTACAAATATATCCGTTCTTTGGTAGGGAGACCAGAATTGTACACAATATTTTGGGTGTGGTCTCATCTGGACCCTATGTATAATTCCTAACAACAACAAGTTTCATTTACAAAGCACCTTTAACAAAGTAAAATATCACGGGGTACCTCAAGGGAACCTGACCTGTCGAAAATTGCAACAACAGTCATATCCTTCAGGAAATTTACATCTGTGCCCCTCCACCAACATTGATGAAATTTTGTCACCGTATTCTGAAGCCATGCCTTGAGTTATCAAATGTGTTTGTTGCTGTCAACAAGGAACTATATTCGGAGGTAGCATCCTGTGGTGTCAGGCTGATGTATTCTAAAGCTGTACCATTGCTTTGAATTGCTGTCTCTTACCCCTCGTTACATTCAACCTATAAACTGACTGGACTGAGCTGTTATTCTCAGGCGAGAGCTTCTTAACATTGCTTCTGCATAGAGTGCCACAAATACCTGGTCCTTAATAAAATTAAGTCCTCGCGATGACAAGCTTTTGCAACCAAAATGATTGGTTAGATGACAAGGAAATGTAAACCCAGAGACAGGGAGGATTTATTGTAATGTTGCAACCTTCTGTTGGAAAATTTTAAAACCCGCCATACACTATCGGTTGAATGATTTTCTTCCTGTATGTTATCTCCAAATACAGAGCATGGTTTGAATGCAAAGAGCGAGATCTGCAGTGCATGTTGTCAGCGCACCAGCAGAGGGTGGCGGGGACTAATTTGATGTTTTGTCACACTGACCACAGAGTGTCTGCTCACCAGAATCTGCCCATTCCAAGCACAATGGGCTCTTGTCATTAACAAGTCTGCTGCTGCAAATCTCTTTGTGATGAGAAACCTCACCATACAGAGGCCTCTCTGTTGTTTGTGAGGGGACCTGAAAGCAAAGCATAATGATCTCTGATAACCCTGCTTTTGACATACTTTCTGCCACTCACATCTTGTGTCTGAGTCCCCAGCTAGTCGGTTGAACTCTCTTCCTGTTACTGGGTGACTTCTCATTGCTTTTGGTTGGTCCGGGTTTATCATAACATAACAGTATAACAGAGCTTTATTTGTCGTTCGGTACCGAAGTACCGAACGAAACTACATAGCAGTCATAGAAAAAAAGAACACAAGACACATAACCCCAACACAAACGTCCATCACAGTGACTCCAAACACCCCCTCACTGTGATGGAGGCAACAAAACTTCCACTCTCTTCCCCACGCCCACGGACAGACAGCTCGTCCCCGACCGACCCGCACAGTCCCCGCACCGGGCGCTGAAACGTCTCGCGGCCGAACCGGGCGATGAAAGGCCCGCGACCAAGCCTTGCGCAGCTAAGTCCCGTGGTCGAGCCGCACCGGGCGATGTCAAGTCCGCAGCCGAGCCGCACCAGCGATGAAAAGCCCCGCAGCCGAGCTGCACCGGGCGATGTTAAGCCCCGCGGCCGAGCCGCACCGGGCGATGTTAAGTCCCGCAGCCGAGCCACACCAGCGGTGAAAAGTCCCGCAGCCGAGCTGCACCGGGTGATGTTAAGCCCCTAGGCCGAGCTGCACCGGGCACTGTTAAGTCCAGCGGCCAAGCCGCACCGGGTGATGTAAAGTCCAGCGGCCGAGCCGCAGCGGGCGATGTTAGGCCCCGCAGCCGAGCCGCACCCCGCGCCGTGAGGAAGAGAAAAGTTCCCCCCCCCCCCCCACACCCACCCACCCACACCACCACCCCCTCCCACACATACACAACCAAAAAATATATATAAAAACCATCCCAACACCGACACACAACAAAAAAAAAAAAAAAAGGGAAAAAAAAGACGGACAGACTGCTAGTCAGCCGCTGCCGTTAGGCGCCGCCATGGAAGGACTCTCACAACAAAGGAAGAACCTCTTTGAAGATGCTCTTGAGTTTAAGTTAGTTTAGTTCATAAGTCATAGGAGCACAAGTAGTATAAGAAAATAACTGCAGATGCTGGTACAAATCGACTGAAGAAGGGTCTCGACCCGAAACGTCACCCATTCCTTCTCTCCCGAGATGCTGCCTGACCTGCTGAGTTACTCCAGCATTTTGTGAATAAATAGGAGCACAAGTAGGTCATTTGGCCCATCAAATCTGCTCTGCCATTCAATCATGGCTGATCTATCTTTCCCTCTCAACACCATTGTCCTGCCTTCTCCCCATAACCCATGACACCCTTACCAATTAAGTATATGTCAATCAGTCTGAAGAAGGGTTCCAACCCGAAACGTCAGCTATTCCTTTTCACCATAAATGCTGCCTGACCCACTGTGTTTCTCCAGTACTCTGTGTCTATCTTAAGTATCTGTCAATCTCCACCTTAAAAATATCCAATGACTTGGCTCCACAGCCATCTGTGACAATGTAGTCCTAAACTAAAATAATAAACTAATTTGGTTTATTATTGTCACGTGTACTAAAGTAGAGTGAGAAGCTTTTGTTTGCGTGCTACACGGTCAAAGACAATACATGATTACAATCAAGCCATCCACAGTGCACAAGTAAAGGATAAAGGGTACAACATTTAGTGCAAAGATATAACATTGAGTTCACTTCACTCCATTTTTCATAGAGCCATAGAATCATGTGGCATGGAGAGAGGCCCTTCAGCCCACCAAATCTGTTTCAATCATTAAGCACCCATTTTTACATTATGCCTATCCTAACCTGTTTTATTCTCCCCACATTCTCATCAACTTCCTCAAATTACATAACATAACAACACTTTATTGTCATTCAGCACAACACCGAACGAAATTTCAGCAGTCACAGCAAAAAAGAAAAGAACACAGGACACACGACCCCAACACAAACATCCATCACAGTGACTCCAAACACCCCCTCACTGTGATGGAGGCAACAAAACTTCCCCTCTCCTCCCCCCGCACCCACGGACAGACAGCTCGACCCCTACCGAGGCAACCGACACGCACAGCCCCCGCAAGGGGATGGAAGGCCCCCTGGCCGAGCCGCCCCGGGCACCGAAACGTCCCGCGGCCGCACCGGGCGATGTTAAGTCCAGCGGCCGAGCCGCACCGGGCACTGAAACGTCCCGCGGCCGCACCGGGCACTGAAACGTCCCGCGGCCGCACCGGGCGATGTTAAGTCCAGCGGCCGAGCCGCACCGGGCACTGAAACGTCCCGCGGTCGCACCGGGCGATGTTAAGTCCAGCGGCCGAGCCGCACCGGGCACTGAAACGTCCCGCGGCCGAGCTGCACCGGCGATGTTAAGTCCCGCAGCCGAGCCGCACCGGGCACTGAAACGTCCCGCAGCCGAGCCGCACCGGGCACTGAAACGTCCCGCGGCCGCACCGGGCGATGTTAAGTCCCGCAGCCGAACCGCACCGGGCACTGAAACGTCCCGCGGCCGAGCCGCACCGGGCACTGAAACGTCCCGCAGCCGAGCCGCGCCGGCGATGTTAAGTCCAGCGGCCGAGCCGCACCGGGCGATGGAAGGCCCCGCGGGCGAGCTGCGCCCCGGGGAAGAGACCTAATAAAAGAAAGGTTTCTCCCGCCCCACCCCCCCCCCACCCCCCCCCCCACACCCCCCCCCCCACACATACACAGCCAAAAACAGAAACAAAAACCATCCCAACACCGACACAAACAAACAAAAAAGAAAAATAGACAAACAGACTGCCAGAGAGCCGCAGCCGTTAGGCGCAGCCAACTCCTCCCTCTCAATACTATTACTCATTACTATTACTCACCAACACAGCAGAGGAAATTTATGGCGATCAATTCACTGACCAACTCATTCTGTTCCATGTAGCTGTGCATTTTTCTCCCCTTCAAAAATGTATTCAGTTCCACTTTCAAAAATTAATGACGGATTTACTTCCACCATCCTTTCAGGCAGTTGTTCCCAATCCCACAAACTCTCTATTTCTGAGCATTTCTCCTCATCCCTTTTGCCAATGATCTTAAATCTGTACCCTGTTGCTACCAAGTTTCCTGCCAGTATAAATGATTTCCACTGTTTAAAAAATTAAGAGGGTTAGGATAGGATTAGTGTAAAAATTGGAGCTTGATGGTCAGCATAGACTCAGTGGGCTGAGGGGGCACTTTTAGTGATGTGTCTCTCTATGGACCTATTCACTGGATCACAACCTGTTCTTACACATATTGAGAAAAGATTTCTGGAGGTTGCAGTTCCTAGGTGATAAAACAGTGGCGGAAGCCTAATTCTACAGTGGGGTGCGAACAAAGAGGATCTGAGCCTTTTCCACGATGTTTGGACTAGATTGCAAACCCTTTAATTCTAACCCTGATTTATATTAGATGTGAAATAATCTCAAAATAGATAGGCATGAAAGAAGTAGCTCTCATTCTATTCAAAGCTTATTCGCACAATTGTTTCTGAGTCACCAAGGATTTTTTCAAAACTGTTTTTGAGATTGCTGCGTGATAAATAGTCAAGCGATAGACATAATGACATGTTTAGTGAAGTGGTAATACCATCATTCTGCAAATCTGGCACTGCAAGCGTTCTCATTTTGTTGTTTTCTTTTCCAACATTAATGAATATTTCAAAACCTCGTACTAAATTTGCTTGCCCAGCAACACCAGGCAATGGAACACATCACGATGGCTGAGCTGAAACTGGGTCAATGGTAGACCATCAAAGAGGGCTGGAACTTTGCTGAGAGCAAACTCATCTCAAGTTGACAGCAGCTCCAAACAAGATGTGGGCAATGCAATATATTTCTGATAATTCAGCTGAAATGAAAGGTGTTTTTTTTTCTCCATTGGAGAAGTACAGCACTCACAAGATCAGTAATTCACTTTCATTATGAGGGTGATAGTGATTCTTATACCACCAATCAATGTGGTAATGTTCTTTTCATAATGTT
Source organism: Rhinoraja longicauda (assembly GCF_053455715.1). Lineage (NCBI taxonomy): Eukaryota > Metazoa > Chordata > Chondrichthyes > Rajiformes > Arhynchobatidae > Rhinoraja > Rhinoraja longicauda. The sequence goes on along the minus strand of NC_135965.1, from coordinate 14,633,627 downwards.
ATTACGAGGACGTTCAGGGATCTCGACTCATAAATAATGAAAGAACATCGATAAGAATCAAGAAAGTGGGACCTGGAAGGAAATTTGCAGATGGTGTTTCCAAGCACCAGTTGACCTTATCCTTCTTAATGGTAGAGATATCCCTTGCATGCATTTCTCATTGAACCAGAGTTTGTGCGGTGGCTTAAAGTAAATGAAAGAATGTGACATGTGTTGTGTCCAAGATAGTGGTATCATCTGCTGATGAAGACCCACAACATCTCAGTTTTGAGCCTCTACGCCTGTTATGGATCTATAAGACCACTGACCAAGACGGAGAAAGTTGTGTAGGAAAATAGCTGCAGATGCTGGTACAAATCGAGGGTATCACAAAATGCTGGAGTAACTCAGCAGGTCAGGCAGCGTCTCTGCAGAGAAGGAATGGGTGACTTTTTGGGTCAAGACCCTTCTTCAGACTGATGTCGGGGGGGGGGGGGACAAAGAAAGGATGTAGGTGGAGACAGGAAGACAGTGGGAGAAAGTCCTTTATATGAAATCATAACTCCATCTCCACAAAAATAGTGGGTTGGAGACTCCACAAATTGTTGTCGAGTGATAAATCTACGAACGATAGATTTGTGAGAACATGGTTAGATACGTATATCACTTGTATTGATTTTCTTATCATCTACTTAGCCTGGCAGATAAATCCTTCAGTCTTTTGGTCAGTAGTGGTTCCAATAGGCCACACTTAGTAATAAATATTGAAACCCTCCAAAGGACACAAAGTGATGGAATAAATCAGCAGGTCATGCATCATCTCTGGAGAAAATGGATAGGTGATGTTTCAGGTCAAGTCCCTTCTTCAGATTGAGAGTGCATTCTATTCCCTTGTTATTTTCAGTGCTTTTTCCAAATGTTGTTTAACAAGGAAGGAACTGATTAATCAGTCTAGGAAAATAATAAGGAATAGGTTTCCTTTCCCACGATCAATAAAATGTTATGAGACGTAGTGGAGTTTTGTTCTAACTTTACAATTCCCAGTGTCATTTTGGGTTGTTTATAATTTTCTATTTCTATTTTTTTTAAATTATGCTTTAGTAATCTTGTAACTAACTTGCTCTGGCAATTCTGAAGCCATTAAATATTCAACCAACAGCTGAGCAATTGGGATCAAAGGTTCAAAGGTCTGTTTATTGTCACATGCACCAGTTAAACAATGAAACTCGGATCACTTCTAGAATAGACCAGATTAGAATATAGAAACAAGTAACTGTGGATGATGATTTGGGCAAAAGGACAAAAAGTGCTGGAGTAACTCAGCGTGTCCGGCAGCATCCCTGTAAAACATGGATAAATGATGCTTCAGGTCGGGACTCTTCTTCAGATTCAGCATTTCGGGCTTTCAGTCTGAAGAAGCATCCCAGCCCAAAACGTCACCTATCCATGATCTCCAGAGATGCTGCCTGACCCGTTGTGTTACTCCAGCACTTTGTGTACTTTCCACATTAGAATAGTAGGTTTCTTTTTTCTCAAGGACATCAGCAAACAAGACGCGATTTCACCATAATTCATTTCAGCTTCCAAATGATTTAATTAATTGAGTTTTAATTTTGCAGCTGCTGTGATGGATTTGAACTTGTGTCTCCAGATGTTCATGTCTCTGGATCAATGGTCCAGTCATTTGCTGTCATTTCAAATGCTATCACATTTGATAGATGTCAAGGGGCATGCAGGGCCCCTCCAGAAAAACATTATATTTTTCTTAAACTTTCTTTCCGGAATTTGTGCTCAATATAGTTACTTTTTTCTATCTGTTTGTAGTCTGTGTTGTTGAGTCCTTTGAGTTGAGAAGTTGAATTAAAGAAGGGTTGCAGAGTGACGCAGCGGTAGAGTTGCTGCCTTACAGTACCAGAGACCCGGGTTCGATCCTGACTATGGGTACTGTCTGTACGAAGTTTTCATGTTCTCCCTGTGACTACATGGGTTTTCTTCAGGTGATATGGCTTCCCCCCACACTCGAAAGATGTGCAGGTATGTAGATTAATTGGATTCAGTAAAAATTGTAAATTGTCCCTGGTGTGTAGGATATGCTAGTGTACAGTGGTGATCGCTGGTCGGCGCGCACTTATTGGGCCGAAGGGCCTGTTTCCATGCTGTATCTCTAAAGTCCATTGTAAAGTTGGATACTTGCACAGTTTCCAATGTATTGAAACATTATTGTATCTATTCAAAAGTAGATTTGTAATGCCGATAGCACTCAGAGATCACAGCATTCCATTAGTGGTTAGTAACCTCCCAGCCCACCCAGGGGAGATGTTCATGTTTTTTTCTGTTTCAGGTTATTGACAGGAACAGCAATTAGATCGGGATCTTTCTGTGTCTTAATTCCATTTGTCCATCTTGATGTCATACAGCTTTAAATATTTTAAAACATCTAATCAAAGAAATGTTTATTATTTGCACCTCTTATCTGTGTCTCTGTAACAAATGCTTGACACAGAATGCATCAAGGTTGCCTGATATGTATTGAAGTGAGCTGGGGAGTTGGCACACATTTTGCCAGCAACAGCACATCAATCATGTGAGTAACACGGAAGGACTGTTGTGGCAGACACTCATTTCCTAATTACATCATATTTTTGGCATACTTTCTTCACAAATTTGTGCTCCATGCAGTTTCGTTTCTGCCTCATCTGCTCGTGTCACCCGATGTCTGAGTTGTGCATTGGACCTTCGAGCCGAACAGCTGAATGAACTGGCAGAGTTTTCAATGATTGCAACAGTAAATGCTGTTGCAGCTCTAGCTCAATGCTTGAAGATCACAGTGGAAGCACTGGGGACACATTTCACTTCAACCCTGTTTCACCTCAAATAAAGGTTGGTGGACTGATGCTTCCAGTGGATATTGCAAATGATAATGGAAAGCATTCATTCATCTGATTCAGATGGGACAGTGGTGTTTTCTGCTGTGTGCAGTGCATACAGGCCCACAAGAGTCTGTCAGTCCTTCAAGTAATAATTTTGCAACCTAGCCTCACACAAACTTCCTCCCAATACCCCTCTTCCATTCTCACTTAACTAAGTTAAGTCCACAGATTGTTGGCTTCTATTCTCAGCTAGCTTTATTTTACATTCTTCATGCAAGCACTGTTGGAGCTAAAGGTAACTTGAAAGATAATGAGTTTATTGTCATATACACTTGGGTGCAATGAAATACTTTGTTCTCATGAAGCTCACAGAGGATACCCAATAATGATAATTACAACAATGAAAGCAATTGGGTCAATGATTGTAATGCAATCTGAAGTAGTGCAAAACAAAAACAAAAGTGCAACAAAGGAATAACTGAATGTGTTAAAGTAAACTTTAAAACACAACACAAAAATCGGGGAAAAACAATCAAGACTTTATTTAAGAGCATCAAACACAGTGATCACTGGGAACAATCTAGGAGATTGCCCAACGAACAAAGATTCAACTCTTACAGAATTTTCCTTTGATGTTTTATTTATTGCAGAAGGCACTTTACAACTTTTCCTTCTTATCATGCACCTCCAAAAGACACAGCCCAATTCCACACCATTACAGATAAGCAAATGTCCTGTTACCCTTTCGACCTTATTTCATTGTTTTACGATTGCCATTTGTCCTTTGACAACAAAGAGAATCTGACGAAAGTAGACTGCAGTGAGTGTCATTTACACATGCTCAGTTTCAACCTTCTTTAAAGCACAGAATTATTATAACACACGATGAGGACTTTAAGCATTTTTAAGCACTCCACCTATTCCTCTCCCTTGCTGTCTTCTTGAAGGTTCGCAATTTATCTTTGCCAAATGAGGTAGAGTTCAGAGTAAGAGTACGTGGCAGCATCACCAGGAAGAGAGTTTGAAAAAATCGTGATCGGTTCAGAGGTCTGACGGCACTGGGGAAGATGCTGTTCTTAAGTCTGGACATCCAAGCATTCAAGCTCCTGTATCTTCTCCCATCAGCAATAAGAAATAAGGAAATGTTAGAGACATTCAACAAAGGTTTTATATCTGCCATCAGGTAGAAGACTCTTTAAGCATCCTGATAATAATTAAAGATCAGGATAAAAGAGAGGTACTTAAAGCAATCATTGTCATTAGAAAATAAGTACTAAACAAAATGATCAGACTAAAAGTTGAAGAAAACCCTGGAGCTCATAGTTTTATCCCTGATTATTAAAATAGATGGAAGTTGCACTGTTCATGGTCTTTCTAGATTTTGGAAAGATTCCAACAAATTTGAAAACTGCAAATATAAAGCCCATTTTCAAGAAGGAGGGGAGAAAGAAAGCAAGAAACTATGTGCCAGTTGGACAAAATTGAACATTGTGAAAATACAGATATCCATTATAAAAAAAGTAGTGGCAAGACATTTCGAAAATCACACAAGATTCAAGTGGAGTCAACATAGTTTTACTGTATATATGTGTTCTTGTTCATTGAATACGATAAGATAGAGGAGCAGAATTAGGCCATTCGGCCAGTCGGGTCTGTTCGGTAACAAGGTGTAAGAAGCAGGATGAATAAAGGGGAACCTGCAGATGTAGTGTAATTGGATTATTTGGGATGAAACAGAGTTGAAGTGAAATGTGTCCCCACAGCTTCCAAGGTGACCTTCAAGCATTGAGCTAGAGGCTGCAACAGCATTAATTATTTTGTATTACCTCCCCATATTCGAGATTTTCTTAACTAAAATGACTAAACAGTGCATAGATCCCCAGGTGTAGACTTACCATTACCTTGGAACAATTGCAAAAATGTCCAGAGGGGAAAGATTCTCTATGCACTTCGCAACACAAGTGGATCGGGAGGTAAAGAAAGTACACCACATGCTTAACTTCATCAATGGGGGCTTGAGTATAAAAGTCAGGAAGTCATGTCATTGTAATCGGAATTGATTTATTAGCCAAGTATGTTTTGAAACATACAAAGAATTTGATTTTTCCAAACAGTCATACCAAAAAAAGGAACAAGACACACAACTACATTAAAAAAATTAACATGAACATCCACCACAGCGGCTCCACCACATTCCCCACTGTGATGGAAGGCAATAAAGTTTTATCTTCTTTCCTCCTTGTCTCCCGCGGTCAGGGCAGTCGAACCATTCACAGTCATGGGCGATCTAATCTCCCGCAGCCGGCGATCGAAGCTCCTGTGGCTTGGAGCTCCCGAAGTTGGTCCCTAACCAGGGGTCCGCACGCTCCACGATGTTAAGTCCGCAGGCTCCCTCGGTTGGAGCACCCGGTGTCAATCCCTGACAAAGGGATCGTAAGCTCCAAGATGTTAAGTCCACACGCTCCCGCGGTTGGAGCTCCCAAGGTCGGTCCACAGCAAGAAGCCGCCAGCTCCACGATGTTAGGCCGCAGCGCGGACGGAGATATGATATGAAAAAAAGTTGCATCTCTGTTGAGGAAAGAGATTTAAAAAGTTTCCCCCACCCCCCATAATAATACAAAACTAAAGGTACACTAAAACATACACTTAACAACAGACTAAGCACTGTTACAGGTGTATAAAGGTTTAGTTAGGCCACCTTTGTAGTATTGTGTTCTGACGACCACATTGTAGGAAGGATGTCGAAGTGTGGGAGAAGGGGTAGAAGAGGTTTATTAGGATGTTACCAACATCGGAGAATATCAGCTATAAGGAAAGTTTGGTCAAACTTGGATTGTTTTGATTGGAGCATCAGAGTCTGAGGGGCAATCTGATATAGGTGTATAAAATTATGAGAGGATTAGAGAAGGTAGTTAGATTTGGGTCTCAGAGACCCGGGTTCGAACCTATCCTTGGGCAGTGTTTGTGTGGGGTTTCTATGTTCTCTCTGTAACAGCATGGTTTTCTTCCAAGTGCTCCAGTTTCCTCCCACACTGGAGTTTAGAAGGATGAGGAGGGAACCTCATTGAAACATTGACTAGTGAAAGGCCTGGATAGAGTGGATGTGGAGAGAATGTTTCCAATAGTGGGAGAGGATAGGACCAGAGGCCATAGCCTCAGGATAAATGGACGTACCTTGAGAAAGGAGATGAGGAGGAATTTCTTCAGTCAGAGGGTAGTGAATCTGTGGAATTCATTGCCTCAGAAGCCGTCAATAGATATTATTAAGGTGGAGATTGATAGGATTTGTACAGGCGTTAGGATTGTGGGGAGAAGCCATGAGAATGGGGTTGAGAGGGAAAGATAGATCAGCCATGATTGAATGGTGGAGTAGACTGGATGGGCCGAATGGCCTAATTCTGCTCCTATAACGAACACATCCCAAAGACCCATGGGTTTGTAGGTTAATTGGCCTCTATAAATTACCCCTAGTGTGTAGGGAGTGGATGTGAAAGTGGGATAACACAGAACTGGTGAACAGGTGATTGATGGTTGGCATGCACTCGGTGGGCCAAAGGGCCTGTTTCCATGCCGTATCTCTAAATTAAACCAATGAGACGAAGGGATTAAAAGTACCATTAGCAAATTTGCAGATGATACTAAGCTGGGGGGTAGTGTGAATTGTGAGGAAGATGCAATAAGGCTGCAGGGTGACTTGGATAGGTTGTGTGAGTGGGCGGATACATGGCAGATGCAGTTTAATGTAGATAAGTGTGAGGTTATTCACTTTGGAAGTAAGAATAGAAAGGCAGATTATTATCTGAATGGTGTCAAGTTAGGAGGAGGGGGAGTTCAACGAGATCTGGGTGTCCTAGTGCATCAGTCAATGAAAGGAAGCATGCAGGTACAACAGGCAGTGAAGAAAGCCAATGGAATGTTGGCCTTCATAACAAGAGGAGTTGAGTATAGGAGCAAAGAGGTCCTTCTACAGTTGTACCGGGCCCTGGTGAGACCGCACCTGGAGTACTGTGTGCAGTTTTGGTCTCCAAATTTGAGGAAGGATATTCTTGCTATGGAGGGCGTGCAGCGTAGGTTCACTAGGTTAATTCCCGGAATGGCGGGACTGTCGTATGTTGAAAGGCTGGAGCGATTGGGCTTGTATACACTGGAATTTAGAAGGATGAGGGGGGATCTTATTGAAACATATAAGATAATTAGGGGATTGGACACATTAGAGGCAGGAAACATGTTCCCAATGTTGGGGGAGTCCAGAACAAGGGGCCACAGTTTAAGAATAAGGGGTAGGCCATTTAGAACGGAGATGAGGAAGAACGTTTTCAGTCAGAGAGTGGTGAAGGTGTGGAATTCTCTGCCTCAGAAGGCAGTGGAGGCCAGTTCGTTGGATGCTTTCAAGAGAGAGCTGGATAGAGCTCTTAAGGATAGCGGAGTGAGGGGGTATGGGGAGAAGGCAGGAACGGGGTACTGATTGAGAGTGATCAGCCATGATCGCATTGAATGGCGGTGCTGGCTCGAAGGGCTGAATGGCCTACTCCTGCACCTATTGTCTATTGTCTATTGTCTATAATGAGGACAATTTAGTCAAGTCAAGAGTCAAGAGGGTTTTATTGTCATATAACCGAAATGGAACAACAAAATTCTTACTTGCAATGTAATAAACAAACTTGAAAAAAATAAATTCAATAAATTAAAAAAACAATATAGTGCAAATAACAGAAGAAAGCCCGACATCCCTAATGCAACACGAGCAGTTCGTTATTTGGAGTTCGTAGTGTTCAATAGCCTAATCGTCATTGGGAAGAAGCTGGACACAGCAGTTTCAGACTCCTATACCTTCTTCCCAATGGCAAGAGTGATATTAGAGCATGTCCAGGGTGGTGTAGGATACTGGCTGCCTTTTGGAGAAGCACCTCCTATAAATCCCTTCGATGGTGGGGGAGTCAGTACCCCTGATGGACTGGGCCGTGTTCGCCACTTTATATAGACTATGGGGAAATTAGGGTTTGTGGGTGTAGGCAGGGAAGTGGAGCTGAGCCAGGATCAAACAGCCATGATCTAGAGTGGCCGGGTAGGCTGCAGTGGTGTACGATCTACTCCCGCTCCTGTTCTGTTATTATGTTCCTCTTATCCGAGCCAGCAGTGGATTAAATCTGATAGGAACCAGAGATTTCTATCGTGAAGCATTCAGTGATCTCAAGGGATTACTTAAGAAACAAGTGCAGATATTAATGCATTTTGTGCTTTGCATCCAGGGTGGTACAATTGTTAGGACCCCTGGAGAGCCATTTATTCCAGACATAGTGTTCCTGTTCGCCTAAAAGGAATGTTTTTTAGTTACATCATTTGTTTTATGCAGAGAAACCTAAGCGTATCTCTGCTTAAAAGCATGCACAATCCTTTCTTCACTGTCTACAGCCTATTTTCCCTGGTGTTTAATTCCCTAAGCACAACTTTAGCAAGATGACAGAGGGACATATTTATACTGCATTCCGTAAGCGTCTCGACAATTCTCTGTCACCTTCTGCAGGCACATGCACACTAAGAAGATGGTGCAGTTGAGGCATTATGTTCTGGGCACCTTCTCTTGTGTATACAGCAGATGAAAAGGAGCACTATGTTGCTGTCTGTAGCAGAGTGACTTGTGTCTCTCTGTGTAAGAAAATAACTGCAGATGCTGGTACAAATCGAAGGTATTTATTTCACAAAATGCTGGAGTAACTCAGCAGGTCAGACAGCATCTCAGGAGAGAAGGAATGGGTGACGTTTCGGGTCGAGACCCTTCTTATCACCTCCTGTACACTTACAGTATTCGCCATGGAAAATGATATCATTCATTTCCATCTGGTACTGTGTGATTTGTGTCTTTCTCAGTTCACCTCCATCTGGTGCTCTGTCTCAGTTATCCTCCTACATAGGACTGGCAAAGACTGCTTTAAATATCCAAGACACAAGGAAATTCAGATGCTCTAAACATCAGTGGGTTATGTTGCAGTGGTATTAACGGTATCACTAAATATATGAATTGAAAATGTCATTGTGATTTATAACCATGTTACCAAATATTCTTATACGTTTCTACACAAACACATAATTTACTCCCAGAATAGAATGCGCAGCTTTCCGTGTACTTGTGTTGGAATGTGACATGTAAATATTGTATGTTGTAATAACTCCTGGCTTTGATCCCTTGTAAACTGGCATCTGGAGCCACATGTTAACAATCTTTTTAAGATTGAGGCTACAATGGCCTTTGAGAAAAAGGTCTATAAAGTCATAACCTGAAGTCAATTAGAAGCCAGTTACTCAGGGAAGACTGGGCAGAACTGCATCGTGGAAGAACTAGCAAAGCCGTCTTTCCTCTTACTTTTGCAAAACGTGACACTTTCAAACCTGAATGGGAAAAGCATAAAGGGTGTTCAGCTTATCATACAGGGCACAAGTGATTTGTACCGTGACATTGCTTGTAATGATTCAGATAACATATTCGGGGAGGAAGATGGGCTGATATTTAATATGTGGAAAGGAGGACAGCTGATGTTTTTTAGAGCACTGCAGAAGGATTGTGAAGTTTTGTGGCTTTGAGGGGCAAGGTCCTGTGGGAGAAGGTCTGGTAGTTCAGCAGCAATGGTTCAATGCTACTTTATTGTCACGTGTACCGAATTACAGTGAAATTCCTATTTTGCATACAGTCCAGTTAAAAATATTACTATACATAAGCACAATGATAATTAAGTACAAGTGCATCGGAGTATAGATGTCACTGAGATAATATCCAAGAGTCGCCATGTTTCCGGCGCCATTCTTCATGATTCAAGTCTAAAGTTGTTATAAGTGTATATTCTTAACTTGCCAACAAGGGCCCGTTGTCCGAGCGACGTTGCATGGCTGGGTCTGGCCGAGTGAAGTTGTTGATGTCCTCCACTGCTCCGTGCCGCTCTGCTGGCCCACGTCTGATCCGAGTGCTCAGCCTCTTGGAGTGAAGTCCAGTTAAATCAAGCCCCAGGCAGCTGCAGGGCCTCCCGCTGCCCACTGCTCCGATGTCTTGATACAGACAGATCGACATGTGAACCATTGTGCCTCTCCTCACCCAACCACCGTACAGTCTCCATGCCCCGGGGGAGCCTCCTGCAGTCTCATAGGTCAAACCTCGTAGCATCCCGAGTGATTTTGAGGGCGCGGGCGGTAAAACCCCAACCCAGCATCATTGTTTCCCTGCACCCGTCACCACCGCCATCTTGAATCTTAAACCTCACTAATGTAAATGGTGAGGTTTGGTGAATTAGAAATGAATCAATGATTAAAAGCATTTTATTTCATTCTGATAAAATAAAATAAAAGGCTGCAACGTGACATGGATAGGTTAGGTGAGTGGGCAAAGGCATGGCAGATGCAGTATAATGTGGATAAATGTGAGGTTATCCACTTTGGTGGCAAGAACAGGAAAGCAGACTATTATCTGAATGGTGGCCGATTAGGAGAAGGGGAGATGCAACGAGACCTGGGTGTCGTGGTACACCAGTCATTGAAAGTAGGCATGCAGGTGCAGCAGGCAGTGAAGAAAGCGTATGGTATGTTGGCATTCATAGCGAGGGGATTTGAGTATAGGCGCAGGGAGGTTCTGCTGTAGTTGTACAGGGCATTGGTGAGACCACACCTGGAGTATTGCGTACAGTTTTGGTCTCCTAATCTGAGGAAAGACATTTTTGCCATAGAGGGAGTACAGAGAAGGTTCACCAGATTGATTCCTGGGATGGCAGGACTTTCATATGAAGAAAGACTGGATAGACTCGGCTTGTACTCGCTGGAATTTAGAAGATTGAGGGGGGACCTTATAGAAACTTACAAAATTCTTAAGGGGTTGGACAGGCTAGATGCAGGAAGATTGTTCCCGATGTTGGGGAAGTCCAGAACAAGGGGTCACAGTTTAAGGATAAGGGGGAAGTCTTTTAGGACCGAGATGAGAACGTTTCTTTTCACACAGAGTGTGGTGAATCTGTGGAATTCTCTGCCACCGAAGGTAGTTGAGGCCAGTTCATTGGTTATATTTAAGAGGGAGTTAGATGTGGCCCTTGTGGCTAAAGGGATCAGGGGGTATGGAGCGAAGGCAGGTACAGGATACTGAGTTGGATGATCAGCCATGATCATATTGAATGGCGGTGCAGGCTCGAAGGGCCGAATGGCCTACTCCTGCACCTATTTTCTATGTTTCTATGTTTCTATGAAATATGTTTTTAATCCTTAACTTAAAATTAAGCACATTACCCTCCTGGCTGATGCATTTATCCAGTCAAATCCTTCACGAAATAGCAAACTATGCTATCTAAAAGAAACACCTTTGGAGATCAATTCCTATTTACCAGAGAAAATCGCAAACATCTTACAGCTCTGTGGAGGATTGGACTTTTGAAATCAGATAACTGGGCATTTTAGAGATGTGCAGATTGATGCAATAGAATCTCATCTGCATGATTGAGGAGAGTTGTCAATAATGCTGCTGCTGTAATAATAATCTGTGATCATCAGTCATACTGTCAATGACAAAAACCTCCTCAATCCAGTCGTGGAGTTTATAAACATGGAGGAAATTGCCTTGTAAAAATCAATAAACCACCCCAATTTACTCAGCCTTCACTAGGTTGCCATAATGTGAAAATATTTATAACTGTCACTCAATGAACAATGTACTCTTGGAATGCAGCATGTGATATGAAAGGTGTTAAATTCTTGTAATTAAATAAATGTCGGAAATACTTCTGGTGACCACTTCCAAAACCAATTTGGTTTATTAGAATGTTCCAGGAAAGGAAATCTGCATCCTTAACAAGTCCGGCCCAAATATTTAGCCATTCACTTGGGTTGAGGATGACTTGCTTCTGCGACAGTTCTGCAGAGAACGATGAGGCCATTGTGGGGCCTGTGCACTTTCTGGTAGTTGGAGCAGGAGGTGCCTGTTGGAGTGCTCGGGTGTGATGTTAGTTTGCGAGGTTGTGAGCTCCTTCTGTAGTTTTCACTGAGCTTCTATGAGCTTCCCAAGGAAGAGATTCGAGGTTCTTACTGCCATCCTAAACGCCTCTTCTTCCAGTCACTGGCCAGGGTTTTCCATGAGTCAGCGAAGATTTACCATTTTCTTCAAGGAAATATTTCAGAACATTCTTGCCTCATTTCTTCTGTCCACCTGCTAAGAGATTACACCGTCTTCGGAAACATCGCAAAATTCCCACGCTCACCTGACCGTCAAACTGTCGCCTCCAATCTACCTGTCAAATGGCCTGACGGTAAATCTTCAAATGCCTTTTCTTTAATTTAATATTACGTGCTTCTAAATGCATCTGCGACAACCTACCAAACCTGGGGACAGCATGCGACAGCGCCCGCAATAAGCTACGATACCTGGTGACAAGCCAACTGTCGCCGAGAAATTTCTATCTGGAATTTTTTTCTGTGACGCGCCGAGATCCACTACAATTCATTGAAGACTCCTCACGATCATGCCTGCGACACCCCAGCGAATGTTCGGCAACAGCCTAGTCGCCGGCAGTCACCTTAAAATCGCCTAAGTGGGACAGGCCCTTAAGAATTTCATTGTTCTGTCTGGGACATATGACAATAAAACACTCTTGACTCTTGAAAGCTTTGTGAATGTCATTAAACATATTAATGTAGTTACAGTATTCAGTGTGAAGTCGGAACCCGATCTGAAACTTTGGCTGTCCATTTCCTCCACAGATGGACACAAAATGCTGGAGTAACTCAGCGGGTCAGACAGCATCTCTGGAGAAAAATAATAGTGACATTTCGAGTCAGAACCCTTCTTCAGACTGATATCTGAAGATTGCTTCTCTACAAATGTTGACTGACCCACTGAGTACCTCCAGCATAGTGTGTTTTGAACAGTACTCACTAGTTTAAAAAATTGATATATCCAGTTGGTAGATATTGAAGAAAATATGAAGCTGCAATTTGTAATTACTTTTCCTAACTATTTAATATACTGCAGTTAGGAATGTCATGGCACACTGCTGCTTCACATTCATATCAGCTGTACTTCTTTGCCTCATTGACTTAGACTATCTGGTTACCTTTTGACATTAAGTTGACATCAACTTAAGAATACTGATTATGTTTAAATAATATGCCAGGTACCGCCCTATGAAAACTGGACCATTTTTTAAACTTTGTGGGGGGGAGGGGTTAACAAATTGTGAATATGAAGATGAGGTAAAAGGGAATACAGGAGATATTGCAAAAGACTCTCGGAAGAATGGGAACAGAAGTTCTAGAGGGGAAAAGAAATTAGGGGCAGGGCCAATTGTGACCGATGTGAGAGGGGAGGTAAATACAGAAGTTAAAGTGTTGTACTTAAATGCGCGTAGTATAAAAAATAAAGTGGATGAGCTTGAGGCTCAGTTAGTCATGGGCAAGTATGATGTGGTAGGGATCACTGAGACATGGCTACAAGAGGACCAGGGCTGGGAACTGTATATTCAGGGGTACACAACGTATAGAAAAGACAGACAGGTGGGCAGAGGGGGTGGGGTTGCTCTGATGGTAAGGAATGATATTCATTCCCTTGCAAGGGGTGACATAGAATCAGGAGATGTTGAATCAGTATGGATAGAAATGAGAAATTGTAAGGGTAAAAAGACCCTAATGGGAGTTATCTATAGGCCCCCAAATAGTAGCCTCGACATAGGGTGCAAGTTGAATCAGGAGATAAAATTGGCGTGTCAAAAATGTAATGCTACGGTGGTTATGGGAGATTTCAACATGCAGGTAGACTGGGAAAATCAGGTTGGAAATGGACCCCAGGAAAGAGAGTTTGTAGAGTGCCTTCGAGATGGATTCTTAGAACAGCTTGTACTGGAGCCTACCAGGGAGAAGGCAATTCTGGATTTAGTGTTGTGTAATGATCCTGATCTGATAAGGGGACTAGAGGTAAAAGAGCCATTAGGAGGCAGTGATCACAACATGATAAGTTTTACTCTGCAAATGGAAAGGCAGAAGGGAAAATCGGAAGTGTCGGTATTACAGTATAGCAAAGGGGATTACAGAGGCATGAGGCGGGAGCTGGCCAAAAATTGACTGGAAGGAGGCCCTAGCAGGGAAGACGGTAGAACAGCAATGGCAGGTATTCCTGGGAATAATGCAGAGGTTGCAGGATCAATTTATTCCAAAGAGGTGGAAAGACTCTAAGGGGAGTAAGAGACACCTGTGGCTGACAAGGGAAGTCAGGGACAGCATAAAAATTAAGGAGAGGAAGTATAACATAGCAAAGAAGAGTGGGAAGACAGAGGATTGGGACTCTTTTAAAGAGCAACAAAAGTTAACTAAAAAGGCAATACGGGGAGAAAAGATGAGGTACGAGGGTAAACTAGCCAATAATATAAAGGAGGATAGCAAAAGTTTTTTTAGGTACGTGAAGAGGAAAAAAATAGTCAAGGCAAATGTGGGTCCCTTGAAGACAGAAGCAGGGGAATTTATTATGGGGAACAAAGAAATGGCAGACGAGTTAAACCGTTACTTTGGATCTGTCTTCACTGAGGAAGATACACACAATCTCCCAAATGTTCTAAGGGCCGGAGAACCTAGGGTGATGGAGGAACTGAAGGAAATCCACATTAGGCAGGAAATGGTTTTGGGTAGACTGATGGGACTGAAGGCTGATAAATCCCCAGGGCCTGATGGTCTGCATCCCAGAGTACTTAAGGAGGTGGCTCTAGAAATAGTGGAAGCATTGGAAATCATTTTTCAATGTTCTATAGATTCAGGATCAGTTCCTGTGGATTGGAGGATTGCAAATGTTATCCCACTTTTTAAGAAAGGAGGGAGAGAGAAAACGGGTAATTATAGACCAGTTAGTCTGACATCAGTGGTGGGGAAGATGCTGGAGACGAAATTGCTGAGCATTTGGAAAGCAGTAACGGGATCATTCCGAGTCAGCATGGATTTACGAAGGGGAAATCATGCTTGACAAATCTACTGGAATTTTTTGAGGATGTAACTAGGAAAATTGACAAGGGAGAGTCAGTGGATGTGGTGTACCTCGACTTTCAGAAAGCCTTCGACAAGGTCCCACATAGGAGATTAGTGGGCAAAATTAGGGCACACGGTATTGGGGGTAGGGTACTGACATGGATAGAAAATTGGTTGACAGACAGAAAGCAAAGAGTGGGGATAAATGGGTCCCTTTCGGAATGGCAGGCAGTGACCAGTGGGGTACCGCAAGGTTCGGTGCTGGGACCCCAGCTATTTACGATATACATTAATGACTTAGACGAAGGGATTAAAAGTACCATTAGCAAATTTGCAGATGATACTAAGTTGGGGGGTAGTGTGAATTGTGAGGAAGATGCAATAAGGCTGCAGGGTGACTTGGACAGGTTGTGTGAGTGGGCGGATACATGGCAGATGCAGTTTAATGTAGATAAGTGTGAGGTTATTCACTTTGGAAGTAAGAATAGAAAGGCAGATTATTATCTGAATGGTGTCAAGTTAGGAGGAGGGGGAGTTCAACGAGATTTGGGTGTCCTAGTGCATCAGTCAATGAAAGGAAGCATGCAGGTACAGCAGGCAGTGAAGAAAGCCAATGGAATGTTGGCCTTCGTAACAAGAGGAGTTGAGTATAGGAGCAAAGAGGTCCTTCTACAGTTGTACCGGGCCCTGGTGAGACCGCACCTGGAGTACTGTGTGCAGTTTTGGTCTCCAAATTTGAGGAAGGATATTCTTGCTATGGAGGGCGTGCAGCGTAGGTTCACTAGGTTAATTCCCGGAATGTCGGGATTGTCGTATGTTGAAAGGCTGGAGCGATTGGGCTTGTATACACTGGAATTTAGAAGGATGAGGGGGGATCTTATTGAAACATAGATAATTAGGGGATTGGACACATTAGAGGCAGATAACATTTTCCCAATGTTGGGGGAGTCCAGAACAAGGGGCCACAGTTTAAGAATAAGGGGTAGGCCATTTAGAACGGAGATGAGGAAGAACTTTTTCAGTCAGAGAGTGGTGAAGGTGTGGAATTCTCTGCCTCAGAAGGCAGTGGAGGCCAGTTCGTTGGATGCTTTCAAGAGAGAGCTGGATAGAGCTCTTAAGGATAGCGGAGTGAGGGGGTATGGGGAGAAGGCAGGAACGGGGTACTGATTGAGAGTGATCAGCCATGATCGCATTGAATGGCGGTGCTGGCTCGAAGGGCTGAATGGCCTACTCCTGCACCTATTGTCTATTGTCTATTGTCTATTGTCTTTCCATAATTTACCCTCTGCTGTTTTTTGTACCTTTCCATATTTATCCCAATCACATTTTGAATGACTGCTTTTCTTTGCCACCATGATTAGATCACACAAAATGTTTATCCTGC
Organism: Rhinoraja longicauda; assembly: GCF_053455715.1. NCBI lineage: Eukaryota > Metazoa > Chordata > Chondrichthyes > Rajiformes > Arhynchobatidae > Rhinoraja > Rhinoraja longicauda. Next base: position 14,617,424 of record NC_135965.1, on the reverse strand, counting down.
AACACTTCAAGCGGGCCTGAAATTTCATTCCATTCTTTGTCTAGCGTGATTTTCCCGTGAACCAGAGTGGTTTATTGTAGCAAATTCTCAGGAAATGTGTATTTTCATCATTCTTCATGATTTTTAAAACCCACAGCATCGTGTAAGTGCTTGTCTCAGATTTCTCTTCATAGAACCATGCAGTACAAAGAGAAACCATTTACCCCATGTTGTGTGTGGCACTAAAAACAAAGATTAATTAGAATAATCTCGCTTTCCAGCTCTCGTTCCCACCCTTGGATTTTTTTAACATGATGAGAAATTCTGACTCCATCACCCTTTCACTCAGTTAGTTCCCCACGCTGTTAATATGCTGGTGATTTTCTTTCTCTCATCCTTCAATAGTTTTTAATCTATGTCCCCTTTTTATTTTACTCTCAGCTAAAAGTGGCTCCTTCCCATTCATCCTATCCTCTTATAAATTAATGCACTTTAATCTATCTTCCAAAGGAAACATTACCAACCTAGCTAACATTTCCTCACAGCTAAATGTCTCCAGACTTTGCATTATGTCAACAAATCTGTTCTTCAATAAATCATGATTTCACATCCTTGTAATATGATGGTATGAAATGTATATACAACTCATCCAACCTAAATGCATATACAAACTCATCCAACCTAACTCATGCCTTTGTTGTTTTCCTGTCACATAAGACTATCCTGTTAGGTATTGTGAAGGGATATGTCTTTGATAAATCCATGAAGCTCCACTTTATCTCTATGTACAATCCTTCAGAAATTGGGAATAGCTTCTTGGCAATCCACACAGTTCAAGATTTTTGCTTGTTAAGTTTCTGCAATTTTTCTCTTAATTTTTTTTGAAAGTTTAAATTTCTCCATTTAACCATTTGGATCCAAAAGGATAATTGCACAGTCCCTTCTCAAATGTCTTTTCTTGCTTACAACTTGAAGCATTTCTCGAGTCGCCAAATACTCTAATGTACATAACCTGTCTCCCGAAACGTCACCTATCCATGTTCACCAGAGATGCTGCCTGACTCGCTGAGTTACTCCAGCTCTTTGTAACGATTTTTCCTTTTGTCTTCAAATGGATCAGTCAATCCACACAGGTTAACAGCAAAGTCAGATCATAGAAAACATAGAAAAACATAGAAAATAGATGCAGGAGGAGGTCATTTGGCCCTTCGAGTCAGCACCACAGATCACCGACAGTAATTATTTTTCATCAGATTTACAAGCTCAAGAGTTTCAGCACATTTAGAGGATCAATTTATTAAACAGGAAGGAGAATGGAGGTGGCCAAATAGTTTAATGGTTTTGGTCATTTCTTCAGACATGATACGATGTACTCTGAAATCTGTGGTGTTGCGGCCATTGTGGGAAGCATTGTGTGACGTCCAGTAAGCTTACAGTATATTAGTGTGCTTAAAGCATGTGTTATCATAACAGTGAAACCCCCTGTTCTCTTGTTACATCATTGAGCATTGGTGGGAAGAGACTGCAATAAAACTGACAATTCAGCACCCAAACACTTTGGTTGTGCCTCACCGGCAAATTTTCTGGACTCTTGGATGTTATGTCTATTAATACAAAAACATGCTTTTATTTCACTTGGTTTACATTTTTGAAGAATCTCGATCCAAAACGCCACCTATTCCTTCTCTCCAGAGATGCTGCCTGGCCTGCTGAGTTACTCCAGCATTTTGTGTCTACCTTCGATTTAAACCAGCATCTGCAGTTCTTTCCTACACGTAACAAATGTTAAATGTTAAACATTAAACCATGAGCCGGTTTAAACAGAGAGGAAAATGTTCAAGCATTAGAGTTAGATAGAGCTCTAGGGGCTAGTGGAATTGAGGGATATGGGGAGAAGGCAGGCATGGGTTATTGATTGGGGACGATCAGCCATGATTGCAATGAATGGCGGTGCTGGCTCAAAGGGCCGAATGGCCTCCTCCTGCACCTATTTTCTATGTTTCTATGTTTCACTCCGAATACATCACCGCTTGCAGAAGTACCCACGTTCCTGACCTCTGGTATTCCAGATCCTGGCTCCAGTCAGATACCTGGCCACAGACAGGGCTTCAGTCTTGGCCACACACTGGATCCAAGGCTCTGGCCGCACATCATGTTTTCACTCTGCACCCCTGGCTCAATTTCAGGCTAATGAGTTGCCACACCATTGGAATTTCCAGACTGGATTATCAAAGCTTTACCGTCTGTGCCTTTCCATCAATTGGCATACTGGCACTGTCAGGCTCCTGACTTTGTGTTTGTATATCACATAGAGGTGAATGGGCGTCTAGAGAGAAATCAAATGACGGCTTCCAACAATTACTAACACCGGGATAATAAGGATACACCTCTCCATAGTCAGAGCAGCAATTGGTAGTTTGGATAAGGAGGGAAGATGGAGCTTCATATTTAGTGCAGAGATCCTGATACAGTGTCCTTGGTACCTCAAAGACCATTCGTCGTTTCTTGGGGTAAAGGTGAACCGTTTATTACTGTAGATACAAGCAACTGCAGATGTTGATTTACAAAAAAAGACACAAAACGTAGCTCGAATAACTCAGCACGTCAGGTTCTAAGGTGGGTTTTATCCCCCTCCCTTACAATCAGTCCCTATTACCTGCCAGGCTTTTTCCTATCCTTCTCTTCTTCCTTTCTTCCCTTCCCCCCCCCTCCCCTCCCCCCCCACAATCTGTCATAAGAAAAGTCCCAATCTAACATGTCACCTATCCATGCTCTCCAGAGATGCTGCCTGACCCGCTGAGTTACTCCAACACTTGACATCTTTATTTATTATTGTCTTTATTTCCTCCTGAATGTGGTTCCCTTTCACTGGGGATACCAACCCACGTCTAACCTGAATGTTTATAGCCGACTAATCTCTCCATCGTACTGTCATTAGAAAAAGATGGGATTCAATTGTTCCTTACATAATTAAAGCCATTTTATGTCTGATCAAGCATATAACTCAGATAAATGGCACATGCAATGCTTTAGAAACATTCATTACCGCGTCTCCCTTATCCTTGATAAACTTACTCCTTCTTTCCGTATGAATAGCTCCATGTCATCCTTGACTGTAATGAGGTTCTGATGTAATTGTTGAATTGTGTCTCTCCAGCAATGTTCAATCCTGATAATATCTCCTTTAACTGATTTATTTTCATCTCATTGTGTTCCCACAAACTTCCCACATACATTCAGTTCCAAACAGTTGTCCCAATCGAAAATCGTGCTACGTTTTTATTCCCAGTTATGATTTAAATCAATTATGCCCATTTGTGTTTAATCTAACTTAATTGTTTCAAAATCATTTTCTCAAGGGCGTATTTGTCAATGTCTTGATGATATCCTTAGTCTTTTCCTCTCCTGAGCTACATTAATTATTTCTTAATGACTGGGTATCAAGCAACTGTACAGGTTTGGGATTTGTTCTTTAGTTCAAATTCACTATGCATTTCTGCATGTCTTTTGCTTCACAACCAACCAATGCAGGATCCCAGCATCTGCCACACATGTCAATGCATGCAAGCTAACCATCTTGCCACTTTAGAAACAAACAACTACAGGTGCTGGTTAATGCACAAAATGACACAAAGTTCTGGGGTAACTCAGGAGGTCAGGCAGCATCACTGGAGAACATGAATAGGTGATGTTTCGGGTCTAAAGATAGGTGTCGACCCGAAACGTCACCTATCCATGTTCTCCAGAGATGCTGACTGACATGCTGAGTTACTCCAGAACTTTGTGATCTTTCCACTTTTAATTGATGTTAATTACCAGTTGAGAGACTGGCTTGACTCTTCCTGCCTCAGAAAATAGTTATTTTAAATGTTCAGAGATAAAGTTATGGACTTCTGCAAAATAAATTGCATACTCACTGGTTTAAACGTAATATCCAACAGATCCTTCTCTTAGATGTCAAATAAATTTCTCTTGATCTATTTTATTCTGGAAAATAACAAGAAAACCCTGAATATGTTAGGTCCAAGTGACTGACAGGCAATACCTTGTCCAAATTGCAACCTTGCACTATTTGATGTTTACAGACATGTTCTTAAATTCGTAATACTGCTGAATGCTTGCCGCACCTACTCGCTGTTCAAAAACATTGCACCTGTTCAAAAGGAAGGGAACAGAATCCTTAGTGAATCAACTCGAGAGCCTATAAAATTAATTTGGAAAAAGAGTGCAGGAAAGAAAGCAAGAGGGCAAAAAGAGACCATGGCAAGTGAGATTAAGGAGAACCCCAAGACAATCTACGACTAAATCAGGGCCAGGAAGGGAGTCAGAAAAAGAATGGGTCCCCCTCAGGAACAAATGAATAATCTAATTGTGGAGCCAAGGTCCAAAATGAAGACTTCTCATCTATATTCACCAAGGAGAGGGACTTGGAAAATAGTGAATTCAGGCAGGACTACATGGATAATCTGTTCAGTCTTAAAAAAGAAAGAAGTGTTAGGTGTTACGGAACGCACAAGGATTGATAAATCCCTGGGAGCAGATGAGATCTATCCCACATTGCAGTGGGAAGCAAGTGAGGACATAGCTGGATCCTCGCAGATACACTTGGATCTTTGATCGTCAATGAAGACAGGAATATAGCGATTGTTATTTCTTTATTTAAGAAAGCAGCAGGGATAACACAGATTATTACAGACTGGAAATAAAAAAATTAAAATGCTGGAAATACTCAGCACGTATTTTGGAAGAGAAACAGAGTTAATATCCCAAGTTGAAGATCATGCATTCCATTTGTTTTTGTTTTCAACCAGTGGCTCCTAGATACTTACATCAGTGTTAGGGAAAGTATTTGGGGAAATCCTATGTATTACATTTATGCATATTTGCAAAAATCAAGGACTGATCAAAGGTATTCAGCTATGTGTGTGAGAAATACTGCCTCATTAATTTGATTTTTTTGAGTTGGAAGCAAAGAAGATTGATGAAGACAACTTGGTAAATGTTGTTTGTATGCACTTTAATAGGGCATTTGACAAGGTCCTGCATTGTAGAGTAATCCAGGATTTAGGCATATGAGATCCAATGTGAGCTGGCTAATTAGACCCAAAATTGACTTGGTGACAGGAGAAAGAGAGTAGGCGCAGAAGGATGCTTTCCTAGTTGGAAGACCACAATCAGCCATGTACTGCAGGGATCAGTGATGGGACCCTTGTTGTTTGTGAGATAAATGATGTGATATAAATTAACAGCTTGGATGTGCATATATTAGGTATGATTGGTATGTCTGTGGATGACACAAAAGTTGGTGATGTGGATAACATGATCTAAGGCAGTGGCAGGATATTAATCATATGGAAAGTTGGGCAAATTGGTGGCAGATGGGATTTAATCCTGACAGGTGCAAGGTGTTGCATTTTGGGTAGTCAAATGGGACAGATGTGTTCAGTAAATGGTGACACATTAAGGAATGTCGAATAAGAGGGGGATGTTAGGGTTCAAGTTCATGGTTCCCTGAAATTGGTAACTCAGGTTGATAGGATGGAAAAGTAGGCATTTAGGCACACTGGTCTTCATAAGTCAGGGCATAGAATGTAGAAGTTGTGAACCATAGGTCACGCAGTTGCAAAACATTGATTGGGCTGCACTAGGAATATTGTGCATAGTTCTGGTTACCACACCATTGAAAGGAAGTGGTTGCACTGGCATGAGTACAGGAAGATTGCCTGGATTGGAAAACTTTAGTCTGGGAATAGATGGAAGAGGTTTGTTTTCCCTGGAATGGAGGAAGCTGGGGGTGACCTGATAGAGGCATGGATAGTGTATGTAAACAGAATAGGTTTCCTATGGTTGGGTGAATCAAAAATAAGGAAGCATAGGTTGAAGATCAGAGGAAGTAGTTTTCATAAGTTCTAGGAGCACTTAGGCTATTCAGCCCATCAAGTCTATATTTCACTCTCAACCCCATTCTCCTGCATCCCCCCCCATAACCCATGACACCCGTACTAATGAAGAATCTGTCAATCTCCGCTTTAAAAATATCTGTTGATTTGGTCTCCACAGCCATCTGCAGCAATGAATTCCATAAATTCACCACCCTTTGACTCAAGAAATTCCTCCTCATTGCCTTTCTAAAGTTATTCTGAGGCTATGGCCTCTGGTCTTAGAGTCTCCCACCAATGGAAACATCCTCTGCACATGCGCTCTATCCAAGCCTTTCACTAGTCGGTGAATAGTGAATCCCACTATTTAAAGGTGATTTAAGAGGATTTTGTTTTACAGAGTATAATTGATATTTGGAATTTACTGCCAGAGAAAGTGATGGCGTCTACACTGAAGAGACATTTCAATATCCACTTAAATAGACAGAGCAGAGAATGATAAGGAGCTAGTGCTGGGAAATGGGATTAGTGTAGGACAAAGAGGAGAACGTGGATGTGGTCGGCTGGAGGGTCTGTTTCTGTGCTGTTCAACTTATCTTTATGAAATATCTTCTCAGAATTAAATAATATAAACAAAAGTTCTGTCAGTGAAAGAGTTAACGTCATTGCAGTCTTTTCCACACTGGCAATTATTCCATGTGGGTGGCAGATGGCTGATAAAGCAGGATGAGAAAGAACAACGACTTGTAGACAAACCTGGTGATTTATCACATGTTGCTACTCCTTACTCAAACACTTCTGTGTTTCCTGAAGTAACTGAAAAATTGTAAATAACATTTATGCAAATTAACCATCACATTACCATAACCATCACTGTTCTTGTGGAAGATGGACGAAGAATAAAATATAGAACCTCACACTTACGGAAGAGAGGAAACTTTTAATGTGATGTATCCATTGGTCTTTTCCTCCAATATTGTAACCCATTCATCATTAATTACTGTGTTCCTTTGAGTGCAGGAGGAAGAGGGGTGGTATTAGAGAGGTGTATATGAGAGGATTAGATAGCCAAAATGCAGTGTCTTTTACCCAGAGTAGGGGAATCAAGAACCAAAGAACATAGTTTTAAGGTGAGTTGAGAGGGGATGAGGGGGGACAGATTTAATAAGAACATGAGGAACAACTTTTTTAAACAAGGGTAGTAGGTATATGAAACGAGCTGCTGGAGGAAGTTGAAGCAGGAACTATCACTATGTTTAAAAAACATTTGTACAGGTACATGGTTAGAATAGGTTTAGAGGAATACTAGACCAAGTGGACCCGTTGGGCCCAAAGCTCTCCTGCATTGGTGCAGCACCCTCTCCACCCCCCTCCCCCTCCCCCTCCCCTCCCCTCCCCCTCCTCTTCCACCTCTCCCCCTCCCTCCCTCCTCCCCCACCAAAGAGTCGATGGTGAGTAAGGTGGGCCTACAATTGTCAGGCTATCGAGTACCGTTTTGGCTGTAGTTCACGAACAAACAAACAAACAAACAAGGGTTTTAGCATATAGATGGACCAAACACAGGGAGGTGAGACTAATGTAGATGGGGCATGTTGGTCGGCGCGAGCAAGTTGGGCCGAAGGGCCTGTTTCCATGCTATATGAATATGACTCTATAACTCTATTCTCTGCTAACACAATTTCAACAGCCTTTCAATAAACTGTGCCCAGCCTACTTCTACATCACTTCTGGTCATTTATCTTCAACCACAAACTCCTGGCTGGCTCTGCAGCTTCTGAATTTTTTATTTCTATTACCCTGGTGCTAATAGGAGTTTGAAGTTGTAATTTATAACAAAGCAGACAGTGCCTTAACCAATGTTCTTATTGAGGTTGTGTGTTATACCTTTTACAAGCACTATCAATACTCTCACCATTAGTACAAATCACTGTGATCTCTATTAAGATTACAAAATCACTGTGCTACTTTCAAGTCACTTTAAGCTACTCTCCATTCACAGATGTAATAAGAAGGAACTGCAAGAGCTGGGTTACCAAAGAAAGACACAAATGCTGGAGTAACTCAGTGGGTCAGGCAGCATCTCTGGAGAACATGGAAAGGTGACGTTTTGGGGTGTTAATCGTCAGACTGATTGAAGGGGGAGCGGGAAAGAAGGTTTTAAGAACGGAGTGGCAGAACAATGCATGGCCGGTAATATGTGAACACAGGCAAGGGTTGTTTTTTTGAGATGCAGATTGCTGGACGAAGGTCAGGGATGAAAATGTAGGTGTGACCACAAAAGGTTAAAGAGTTGTGAATTGGAAAGCTTGGGGAAAGAATAGTTGCAAATTGTGTAGCCGATGGAATGGATGCAGGGGGTAGGGGGAAGGGGTGGGGGGGGGGAATGGGTTGAGGGGGGAGGGGAGAAACTGGTGCAAGGTTCAGGGGAAGTAACTTGAGGGTGGGGGAGAGAAGGGGAGGGGTGTTGAGGGGGAGGGAAAAGGAGGCTCTATGTGCGTTGGTTACCTAAAATTGGAGAATTCATTACTGTGGCAAGCTGCCCTAAGCGAAAAATTAGGTGCTGGCCCTCCAGTTTACATGTGATCTTACTCTGACAAGGAGTGAGGTCCAGGGCAGAAAGGTCCAGGACAGAAAGGTCAGTGTGGGAAGGGGAGTTAAAATGGACAGCAACCGGGAGATCCAGTGGGCTTGGAAAACCAAGTGCAAGTGCTGGGCGAAGTGGTCTATCCTTGGTCTCGCCCATGTACAGGAGATCACATTGGGAACACCTAATGCAGTAGATCAGGTTAGAGGAGGTGCATGTGAATCTCTGTCTCACCAAGAAGGACTGCTGAAGGACTTTTGAGATTTAAGCAAAATGCTAAAAGAGGAAGTGAACGGTTCAATGCTGCTTTCATTGTCTCGTGTGCAGTGCAAACACTGAAATTATTTTTCTCACAAAACCCCAATCCCTGATTAACAAATGTTATAGAAATATTCTACCAAGCTCGCATGCAAGAGGCACCATGTTTTGGCACAATTTTCAGTCCACACTCTAGTTCGTAGGCAAGTCCCAGGCTGCTGCGAGCCTCCAGCCAGGGAGAGGGAAGTTATGTCTGGTGGTGAAATATCTTTGAAGATTTCCGGCAGGGATTTGATTGAGGTCATCTGTAGTATCAGCTGTGATCCTCCCTCTGCCAGTAAGTACACCAGGGCCTGCTGGCCATTTCCTACCACTGCATTTCACAATTACATTATTTTGTTCACATTCTCCATTACCTTTTACTGTAATTCTTTTCATGCAGCTTTGCAATCTACCTAGGCCAATGAATGACTGAAGCCTTGATTGCTTAGTTCAGTCTTAAGACACTTTCACAAATTCTATCACAATATAATAACTGTTTCTCAAATCCCCTTGACTGCCAGATTATCAACAACTTTTATCAAAAAACAATACTGAATAAAAAATGCCCATACACTGATCCAAAAAAACATCTTGTATTTTCTCTGTGAATTCATCCTCCACACTATTACTGATAATTTGGTTTGCCCAATGTATATGTAAGATGAAGACCACGATACTTTTTGTATTTCCCTTGTTATGTACATCTCTAATTTCCTGGACGATACTATACCCTGCATTATACCACTACTGTTTGGGGCCTCTATATAATTCCCAACAATATTGCTGTTTCTTAGCTGCACCCAAACTGATTATACTTCTAGATTTTCTAAACTGACTTCCTTTCCCTCAATTGTGCCTATCCCATTCCTTGCCTCCTTTTCCACTTTGCTCAGCTATTCTGACAATTAAGTATTCTGGAATATTTATTTCCCGACCTTGGTCACTTTGCAACCACATCACTGTAATGCCTATTAGATAGTACCCATTTATTCCTATTTGCTCCATTAACTTACCTACCATGCTGCCTGCATTCAGATAAAGAGGTTTCAGTTTTTGTAGCACTTCTGGCTGCTCCAAGAGGAATCTGAGGTTTACGCCTTTGTTTGTATGCACAGCTTCCCAACAGACTGATTGCCGTTAGCCATTTTGCTACCCTGTACTATTGTTTTCCTTCCTCTGGAAACATCCTAAATTTCTCCTCATCCGAGTCACCACCCCGGCAGCTTTGTGACCTTTATACAAATTAGATCAAGGCCAACGATAGAGGTCAGGATGCTTCCTGATGCTCTCATGTGATACTGGACTACAGAAGGAGCAGTGCATTTGTGATATTACTTTAAGCGATGTTTTCACGTATCATAAATTTCCTTCTGAATATTAGCTTCCATTGCTGAAGGGCGAGAAATTTCCTCCAAGGGATTGAAAATTTAATTGAGCATTAAGAAACAATTGTGCAGCTCAATGATTAATGTGGAACAGTGTCAGACAAAGTGCCTTCATTCAGTTAAACACGAGTTCTTCAATAAAAAATATCCACCTTACTATATTTTTAGCGTTTCATAATGACCTGCGCTGTCCAAGTCCAATTAATCAATTTAACAAAGCAAAACACAATGCATTGAATCAAGATTAAAATTTAGTAAAACACTGCAAGCATTAATCATGTTGAGTCAGTATCCACTTTGCAAATAAACATTTGTTGTGAATATATATTCCAATTTGTGCTTCAGGAAGGTTAGATACCTGCTTGCAGTGAATTTCCGAATTCATTAATGTTTATATTTCTGTTCCTTCTGTTGCTACTTTCATCCTTGAGTTTTGAGTATTTGCACATACATTGTGACTGTGTACTATTTGAATAATACTGGAGAATTTAATAAATTAGCTGAGACACCTAATTTCGTCCCACTGATATTCTTTACGTTTAAAGGACAAATTCAATTTCAAGTTATTGTCACACATCCCACAATAGCTGTCAGGAAATGTGAAGTGACAGGATGATAGTAGTTAGCAGCATACAGAGCCTCTTTGAATCCTTTTACTTAATTACCCTGGCCTTGCAGGGTATGTTTGTATGCAGTTATAAAAAAATAGCACAATACTGCATCTGCATTCATTCTCTGTGCTGCCAGAATCCTTCTGCTTTCCCTTTGAAATTGTAGAAATATACAATGCTTGCTTGAAATAATATTATTTGCCACTAGAGATATTAGTTGCTAAATTTGGCTAAATAATGGCACCTTTTGGCACCCATAACAGACGATTACATCATCTGTTGTATGGGGTAATTTTGCCAAATGTCATAGTGGTCAGTGCATTAGTGTGAATGTGTGGATAATGTTTGCTAAAAGCATGCTAATTAGGCAGATGGGAATATTAGTTAGCATCCAATACTGACATGACAGCCACACTGCCATTTTGGAGCTCAATAATCCATCTGTTTCTCCCGGTAAAGCTCATAATTTCACATAGGGTCTTGCAGCTTGGAAACAGGCCCTTCGGCCCTACTTGCCCATGCCAACCGAGACACCCCATTTACACTAGCCCCCCACCCTGCATTTGGCCAATATCCTTCTAAACCTTTCTTATCCATGTACCTGTCCAAATGGCTTTTAAATAGTGTTATAGTAATTGCCTCAACTACCTTCACCCGCAGCTCATTCATTTACCCACCGCCCTCTATGTAAAAAGTTGTACTTCAGGGTCCTTTTAAATTTTTCCCTTTCAACTTAAATGTCCTCTTGTTCTTCATTTCCCTACTTTGAGTAAAAGATTCTGCGCATTTATCCTATTTATTTCCCTCATGATCTTTCACACCTCATCCACCTGCACTCCAACAAATAGTCCGAGCCTGTCCAACCTCTCCCGAAAGCTGAGGCCATCAAGTCCTGGCTACATCCTCGTACATCTTCTCAGCATTCTTTTCAGTCAACAACATCCTTCCTATAGCAGGGTGACCTAAACTGAACACAATAACATAACGCACGTTTAGCAATAGTGGACAAACCGCAATACAAGTATCTCCAGTTCCAGTCTGGAAAAATCCCATCGTGTTGAAGACCATGATCATGATGACCTGGTCAGCTGCGGACAGTGTGATGCTTACTCTGCTCTTGAATTGCATTCATGGTTGGGTGGAACATTTTAAGAATAACGCTCTTACTGAAGCATGATGTCACATACCCTGAGATTGTGGTTCGAAAATTGGACCCCGAACACTGGCCACTTAATGCTGTGTTCTGGAAAACCAAAAGAACACCACAGCATTATGGTTAAGTTACCTCACTTGCACAGATGCATGAGTTCAAATTCTACTCTGGCATCTTGGAAAGTAAATGCATTTAGAAATTTTTGAAATAGTTTGTAAGCATAAAATTACTGGACTGGATTGTCCTAAAAATCCACAAAAGTCCACTCATGCGCTGTTTAGTTAAGAAATACAGCAGGGGAACAGGGCCTTTGGCCCACCAAATTAATGCTGACCATCGATCACTTGTTCATACTGCTTTCTCATCCACACCCTACACATAAGCGGCAATTGACAGAGGTCAGTTAACCTACAAACCCACATGTCCTTTGGATGTGGGAGAAAACAGGAGCACCTGGAGGAGATGAGGGAGAACGTGCCAACTTCACGCAAACAGCACCCAAAGTCAGGATTGAATCCGGGTCTCTGGTGCAGTGAGACAGCAGCTCTACAAGCTGCACCATTGTGTTGCCCAGAAACGGAAATCCACCAACCTTACCAATATGTGACGCCATGCCCACAAATGGGGTTAATTGTTAATTGTCTCTAAACAGATCAGGAGCATGATGGTACCAACATTACCATTAATGCCATCCTCGATGAATGAATAAATGATGCAAAACTCCCATTCCTCTACCTCCAACAGCTCTCTCTGCTCATTCTTAGTCCTGTTCTTTTCAAGAGGAAATGCCTGCCTCTTCCATGGGATTAAAAAAAAAGACCCAAAGTGCTGTAGAAACTCAGCAGGTCAGGCAGCATCTCTGAAGCGCATAAGTAGAACATCCTTGTTCTCCAGAGATGCTGCCTGACCCATTGGGTTGCTCCAGCACTGGATGTTTTTTAGTTGATCAGGATCTGCAGTTCCATGTATCTTCTTCCATGGGACAACTAATTGAGAGAGGCCAGCTCTTTAATTTAAACAGAGCCAGTTACCTTACATGCTGTCTTGCCAGAGAGGTGCAGGTGGAGCTCATGTGCAGCTTTGCAGGATTGCAAATGTCCCTGGGGTGCAGGAGTTCAGCAAATGCATGCACGTTACTCTGTGGGCTCACCACTCATTCTTAACTACAGGAGATTCCATTCCTACCACAGCGGCAGGGGCACAGTGGCACAGCAGTAGAGTTGCTACCTCACAGCGCCAGAAACCCGGGTTTGATTCTGACTGTGGGTGCTGTCTATACGGAGTTTGTACATTCTCCCTGTGACCACGTGGGTTTTCTCCGGGTGCTCCAGCTTCTTCCCACACTCCAAAGATGTACAGATTTGTAGGTTAATTGGCTTCTGTAAGTTGTAAAATTGTCCCGAGTGTGTGTAGGTTTGTGGCCGGGATAATTGCTGGTCGGCACGGACTTGGTGGGCTGAAGGTCTGTTTTCACACTGTATCTTAAAGTCCAAAGTTTAACACATTGGCAGGCATATCAGCACTTGATACCCCAGCAACAATACATCAACTGTATGTATTTCAACCACTAGGATGAACTAAAGTGTAGCATGTGAGCACCATGCCTGATGCTGATAGTGTGCAACCCATGTACACACTCCGTGTGTGGTCAGAGCTATGCTTGCATACAAAATTAATAGAAAGGATAATTTTGTAGATCAATTGCTGCTACACACAGCATCCCTCCAACTGTGAAGTCCCTGAGGGAAAGTTGTTGAATTTCAGTGGAGGCCAGACTTTGGGCCGCATTTACTCAGCGGGAGTGACAACAATCTGGGCGAGCCGGAGGCAAGGAAACAGTAGATTAGGATCAGATTGGTTATCCGCAGAGATTCCTACTCTGTAAACCTTCTGGCATTCTCCTGAAGTATCATGGCAGAGATCAGACTTGAAACATACATCAACCCTGACCTTAAATGAGTCTTTTCTATCAGCTCCAACCATTCAGGATGACAGCACATTCTCAATACTTTCTCACTATGCTGCATGGTATTTCATAATCACTTAGCATTTCCTTCATTCACATTGTACTTGATTTCTTTTTGATAAATTAAAAGCATAATTTTCTTTGCCCTTATTGGGTTTCCACATCAATTGTGTGAAAAAGACAAAAGGATTCTCAAGGGATTTCCGGCTGATTTACGAGAGGGTTATTGCGCGTAGAGTTGAGTTTATTGTCATGTTGTTTATAAGTACAAGTACTCTCAGGTTAGAGATCATTGGCGGTCAGTTTTGAAGGGTCCCAACCCAAAGCATCACCTGTGTGTCTGAAAAATGGTCCCAACCCAAAATGTCCCCAACCCATTCCCCCCCCCCCCCCCCCCCCCCACCACAGATGCTGCCGGAGCCGCTGAATTACTGTAGCACTTTGTGATTTTCTCAGTTAAAGACCCATAATGACAGGGGTGTCAGCTTTACTGAGAGCAGATGAGCAATGAGCATGTGCACTTCCTGCTTGAGTTACACTGAAAATAGAGAGAGACTGGCAGTTGCTGCTTGACCCTTGTGTTCAAGGATGTGCTGATAACAGACAATAGACAATAGGTGCAGGAGGAGGCCATTCGGCCCTTCATGCCAGCACCGCCATTCAATGTGATCATGGCTGATCATTCTCAATCAGTACCCCGTTCCTGCCTTCTCCCCATACCCCCTGACTCTGCTATCCTTAAGAGCTCTATCTAGCTCTCTCTTGAATGCATTCAGGGAATTGGCCTCCACTGCCTTCAGAGAATTCCACAGATTCACAACTCTCTGACTGAAAATGTTTTTCCTCATCTAAATGGCCTACCCCTTATTCTTAAACTGTGGCCCCTTGTTCTGGACTCCCACAACATTGGGAACATGTTTCCTGCCTCTAATGTGTCCAGCCCCTTAATAATCTTATACGTTTCGATAAGATCTCCTCTCACCCTTCTAAATTCCAGTGTATACAAGCCTGGTTGCTCCAGTCTTTCAACATATGACAGTCTCGCCATTCCGGGAATTAACCTAGTAAACCTGCGCTGCACGCCCTCAATAGCAAGAATATCCTTCCTCAAATTTGGAGACCAAAACTGCACACAGTACTCCAGGTGCAGTCTCACTAGGGCCCTGTCCAACTGCAGAAGGACCTCTTTGCTCCTATACTCCTAACTCCTCTTGTTATGAAGGCCAACATTCCATTGGCTTTCTTCACTGCCTGCTGTACCTGCATGCTTCCTTTCAGTGACTGACGCACTGATGGATTTGAGTTCTACTCCCTTGCTGGAAAGGTTGCTCTCAAAGCTCTGCAAAGTCCAGTGCAAGATTGGTGTTCTACTCCTCCAAGCTTTTGACTTTATCATTGATGTTGTCCTATCACCAAACATTTCAAAGGTTCAGCCTATAACTTTAAAATCCATGCCTCAGTCCCCTGCAATAGCCTTCGCATGCAAGCTTTTCCTCTAGGGACCTGTCACCTGCATCTGTCACCTGTCACCAGCTGTAGAACATTCACTTGGGTGAACTCCATTCTAAATAACTTATAACTTGCAGTATTAATATTTCAGCTGGTGGGTGCATTGTTAAATCAATTGATGGCATGTCATTACCTTCTTTCCCAATGGTGCCATGTTTTGTGATATCCACAAATTGTGGTTTATACCCGAAATTTGATGTAATTAATAAAAATCTATCAACACCAAGATTGTTGCATCACCCCAATCTAAGAATCAACCATTCACCACAAGTGCTGGAGGAACTCAGCACATCTGAGAGCATCTGTGAAGGGAATGAAGTGACAACATTTTGGGTCAGGATCTGTCTTTAGTCTGAAGAAAAGACCTAATCCGAAACGTCAGTCTGAAGAAGCATCCCAGCCTGAAATGTTGCCTGTCCATTTCCTACTCATATGCTATCGGTCCCATTGAGTTCTTCCAGCACTTTGTTTTCTGCTCAAGATTCCAGAAATTGTAGATTTTTATATTTCGACAACCCTCTGTTGCCGATGACTTGAGCAACTTTGTATCTGTGCTATCAATGTCCCTTTTAAACTGATAAATGTTTCAAATGTCCTTGATTATACATAGATACCCAAATAGAAAAATATTTCAGGTTGGGTAATGATGATAGACTCCGGCGATGACACATGCTGCCTTATGCACAACTGAATTATTGCTTAGAATTTATGAGAAGTCATATTCTCTTGTCAAATATGTTTATTGAGATAGCAAACTCGATTTACAATTAAAATATCGGAGACATCATTGTGTAGTGCCTCATCACATCGTGCTTTGAAGCCAGAGTTTGAACTTGGGGTAGGAAACAAAATCAATTTGTTGCAATTATTTATGGTGCTGTTAAAAGTGGCTCCAAATTTTCAGCAAAGCGCTTGAATCAAGCGGTGACTAGCTGTGAAGCACCCAAGGCTGAAATAAAAGTCCCACTGTAGAGAAAACACTTATTCTGGATGAGTAACCAACTGTTGTGCTTTTTTTAACTTATAGAAAAGGAATTGTTTTCTGGTCACTGATGTGAAATGCTCCACAGAGCACTCTGAGAGTTCCATAATCAGAAGCAACACTGAGTTCAAGAAGTCAGCTCACCATGATCTTTCCAAGGACATTTAGAGATGGACAACAAATCTTGACTTGCAAGAGATGCTCAGGTCCCCAAAATATGAAAAAAGTAAACAAAAAAAGTAAAGGCAATTGTTTGGGTGGCATAGCAGTAGAGTTGCTGCCTTCCAGTGCCAGAGACCTGGGATCAGTCCTGACTACCGGTGCTGTCTGTACAGAGTTTGTACCTTCTCCCCATGACTGCATGGGTTTTCTCTGGGTGTTCCGATTTCCTCCCACATTCCAAACTCGTACAGGTTTGTAGGTTAATTGGCTTCAGTAAAAATTATATCTGAGAACTAACTTTTGCCATTACTTATTCCGGGTTAGTCCTCAGATAATGCCATGAGTTCTTAACAAAAAGACACGCCAAGCAGCAGATAAATATCCTGGTGCAATGTAAATAATAAAGCATAATTTAATTTTACAATTTAATTTGTTTTATAGAATTGTAATCAACAAACAAAGCACATTATTCAGATCAACTAACATGTTACTGATGTTTATTGTTTCCATGAGCAATCTCTCATTCGAATTACTTCTTCCCATCAACTTCCATTTTCATCTATTCCTTTTTCCTTGAAACATACATCAACCCTTACCTTAAGTGAATCTTTTCTATCAGCTCCAACCATTCAGGATGACAGCACAGTCTCAATACTCTCTCATTACGCTGCATGGTATTTCACAATCGCTTAGCATTTCCTTCATTCATACTGTACATGATTTATTTTTGATAAATTAAAAGCACAATTTTCTTTGCCGTCATTGGGTTTCCACATCAATTGTGTGAAAAAGACAAAAGGATTCTCAAGGGATTTCTGGCTGATTTGCGAGAGGGTTATTGCGAGTAGAGTTAAGTTTGTTGTTTATAAGTACAAGTACTCTGAGGAACTGGTGCAGTAAAAATCTTGCTTGCAGCAACATCACAGGCACATAGACTTGGACAACATGCAAAAACATAAATAATACATATGGCTACATAAATTCTACAAGATGGTGAAAAGAAAAACGACCATGCAAAAAGCAAGGTATCACAAAATGCTGGAGTAACTCAGCAGGTCAGGCAGCATCTCTGGAGAAAAGGAATGGGTGACGTTTCGGGTCGAGACCCTTCTTCAGGCCAATTAGAAAATAGAGTAAAATAGGGTAAAAAGACCCTAATGGGAGTTATCTATAGGCCCCCAAACAGTAGCCTCGACATAGGGTGCAAGTTGAATCAGGAGATAAAATTGGCGTGTCAAAAATGTAATGCTACGGTGGTTATGGGAGATTTCAACATGCAGGTAGACTGGGAAAATCAGGTTGGAAATGGACCCCAGGAAAGAGAGTTTGTAGAGTGCCTTCGAGATGGATTCTTAGAACAGCTTGTACTGGAGCCTACCAGGGAGAAGGCAATTCTGGATTTAGTGTTGTGTAATGATCCTGATCTGATAAGGGGACTAGAGGTAAAAGAGCCATTAGGAGGCAGTGATCACAACATGATAAGTTTTACTCTGCAAATGGAAAGGCAGAAGGGAAAATCGGAAGTGTCGGTATTACAGTATAGCAAAGGGGATTACAGAGGCATGAGGCGGGAGCTGGCCAAAATTGACTGGAAGGAGGCCCTAGCAGGGAAGACGGTAGAACAGCAATGGCAGGTATTCCTGGGAATAATGCAGAGGTTGCAGGATCAATTTATTCCAAAGAGGTGGAAAGACTCTAAGGGGAGTAAGAGACACCTGTGGCTGACAAGGGAAGTCAGGGACAGCATAAAAATTAAGGAGAGGAAGTATAACATAGCAAAGAAGAGTGGGAAGACAGAGGATTGGGACTCTTTTAAAGAGCAACAAAAGTTAACTAAAAAGGCAATACGGGGAGAAAAGATGAGGTACGAGGGTAAACTAGCCAATAATATAAAGGAGGATAGCAAAAGTTTTTTTAGGTACGTGAAGAGGAAAAAAATAGTCAAGGCAAATGTGGGTCCCTTGAAGACAGAAGCAGGGGAATTTATTATGGGGAACAAAGAAATGGCAGACGAGTTAAACCGTTACTTTGGATCTGTCTTCACTGAGGAAGATACACACAATCTCCCAAATGTTCTAGGGGCCGGAGAACCTAGGGTGATGGAGGAACTGAAGGAAATCCACATTAGGCAGGAAATGGTTTTGGGTAGACTGATGGGACTGAAGGCTGATAAATCCCCAGGGCCTGATGGTCTGCATCCCAGAGTACTTAAGGAGGTGGCTCTAGAAATAGTGGAAGCATTGGAGATCATTTTTCAATGTTCTATAGATTCAGGATCAGTTCCTGTGGATTGGAGGATAGCAAATGTTATCCCACTTTTTAAGAAAGGAGGGAGAGAGAAAACGGGTAATTATAGACCAGTTAGTCTGACATCAGTGGTGGGGAAGATGCTGGAGTCAATTATAAAAGACGAAATTGCTGAGCATTTGGATAGCAGTAACGGGATCATTCCGAGTCAGCATGGATTTACGAAGGGGAAATCATGCTTGACAAATCTACTGGAATTTTTTGAAGATGTAACTAGGAAAATTGACAAGGGAGAGTCAGTGGATGTGGTGTACCTCGACTTTCAGAAAGCCTTCGACAAGGTCCCACATAGGAGATTAGTGGGCAAAATTAGGGCACATGGTATTGGGGGTAGGGTACTGACATGGATAGAAAATTGGTTGACAGACAGAAAGCAAAGAGTGGGGATAAATGGGTCCCTTTCGGAATGGCAGGCAGTGACCAGTGGGGTACCGCAAGGTTCGGTGCTGGGACCCCAGCTATTTACGATATACATTAATGACTTAGACGAAGGGATTAAAAGTACCATTAGCAAATTTGCAGATGATACTAAGTTGGGGGGTAGTGTGAATTGTGAGGAAGATGCAATAAGGCTGCAGGGTGACTTGGACAGGTTGTGTGAGTGGGCGGATACATGGCAGATGCAGTTTAATGTAGATAAGTGTGAGGTTATTCACTTTGGAAGTAAGAATAGAAAGGCAGATTATTATCTGAATGGTGTCAAGTTAGGAGGAGGGGGAGTTCAACGAGATCTGGGTGTCCTAGTGCATCAGTCAATGAAAGGAAGCATGCAGGTACAGCAGGCAGTGAAGAAAGCCAATGGAATGTTGGCCTTCGTAACAAGAGGAGTTGAGTATAGGAGCAAAGAGGTCCTTCTACAGTTGTACCGGGCCCTGGTGAGACCGCACCTGGAATACTGTGTGCAGTTTTGGTCTCCAAATTTGAGGAAGGATATTCTTGCTATGGAGGGCATGCAGCGTAGGTTCACTAGGTTAATTCCCGGAATGGCGGGACTGTCGTATGTTGAAAGGCTGGAGCGATTGGGCTTGTATACACTGGAATTTAGAAGGATGAGGGGGGATCTTATTGAAACATATAAGATAATTAGAGGATTGGACACATTAGAGGCAGATAACATGTTCCCAATGTTGGGGGAGTCCAGAACAAGGGGCCACAGTTTAAGAATAAGGGGTAGGCCATTTAGAACGGAGATGAGGAAGAACTTTTTCAGTCAGAGGGTGGTGAAGGTGTGGAATTCTCTGCCTCAGAAGGCAGTGGAGGCCAGTTCGTTGGATGCTTTCAAGAGAGAGCTGGATAGAGCTCTTAAGGATAGCGGAGTGAGGGGGTATGGGGGGAAGGCAGGAACGGGGTACTGATTGAGAGTGATCAGCCATGATCGCATTGAATGGCGGTGCTGGCTCGAAGGGCTGAATGGCCTACTCCTGCACCTATTGTCTATTGTCTATTGTCTATAACACCATGGTAGTTCAAGAGATGTGCAGGAATGAATTGTAGATGCTGGTTTACACCAAAGATAGACACAAAAAGCGGGAGTAACTCAGCGGATCAGGCAGCATCTCTGGAGAAAAGGGATAAGTGACGTTTTGGGTCGAGACTGAGAGTCGGGAGAGAGGGAAATGAGAGATATGAAAAGGTACTTGGAACAAATGAATGAAAGACATGCTGAAGGACAAATTAAAGCAACGATGATCAAGGAAAGGTGGGGCTCACAATGGTCCATTGTTGGCTGTGGGGAAGGTGATAACGAGTGATGCATAATACATTTCATACATGAACAAAACCCAACTAACCCACTCTCCAGAAATTATAATTATCCTTGATAATTCCTACACACTGGATCACACAATATTGATAATCCCATCAATCTGAATAGCACAGTGCAGACAATTAGTCAGATTCAATAACAACCTTCCTTATAATGTCCACACATTGAATAACATACTCTTTATAACCCAGTCACATTAAATAGCACGGCACTGATAATTTAGACACATTGAATAACATAGCCCTAACAATTGACAGATATAGGGGATTACAAGGGCTCTGTCCAGTGTGTGTAAATTATCAGGACTGGGCTATTCAATGAGTTAAACATAAGATCATGATAATAATAGGAGCAAGGCTTGGCCACCCCATGCGATTATGGCTAATCTACCCTAGGCTTCAACTCTTCTTCCATTACAGATCTTCGCAGTTTTCTATTCCATAGTGTGGGTGGCATAGTGGTGCAGCGGGTGGAGCTGCTGCCTCACAATGCCAGAGACCTGGGTTTGATCCGAGTCGAGTTTGTATGTTCTCCCTGTGACTGTGAGGGTTTCCTCCGGGTGCTCCAGTTTCCTCCCACATCCCAAAGACGTGTGGGATTGTAGATTAATTGGTCTCTGTAAATTGCCCTTAGTGTGTAGGGAGTGGATGGGAAAGTCAGATCCACTTTCCCATAGTCGGCGTGGACTCAATGAGATGAAGGGCTTGTTGATAGCCAGCGTGGACTCAATGACAATAGTCGGCATGGACTCAATGCCGATAGTCGGTGTGGACTCAATGCCGATAGTCGGCGTGGACTCAATGCCGATAGTCGGTGTGGACTCAATGAGATGAAGAGCTTTTTCCATGCTATATTTCTAAACTAAACTAAACATAACCTTGTAAATATGTATCTACTTCACTTTAAACACCCCCAATTATTTTGCAGACACAATACCCGGGAGTAGAGTATTCCAGAGATTTATCCTTCATTCGTCTAAACTCCAATGAATACATATTTAATTTCTTCAGCCGCTTGTTATAGGCCAAACCTTTTATTCTAGGAACTAGCTAGGTTGATCTTTTTAGTTTAGTTTAGTTTAGTGATACAGCGCGAAAACAGGCCCTTCGATCAGCGATCCCCGCATATTAACACTATCCTACACATACTAGGGACAATTTTTACATTTACCAAGCCAATTTACCTGTACATCTTTGGAGTGTGGGAGGAAACCGAAGACCTCGGAGAAAACCCACGCGGCCATGGGGAGAACGTACAAACTCCGTACAGACAGCACCCGTAGTCGGGATCGAACCCAAATCTCCGGCGCTGCAAGCGCTGAAAGGCAGCAACTTTACTGCTGCGCCATCCCTTTGTGGATTGCCCCCAATGTTAATATATTGTTTCTTAAATAAGGGGAACACACTATGCAGAATGCTCTAGATACTGTAGAATTGTATCAACACTTACCTATTTCTAAACTCCAATCCTCTTATAATAAAGACCCATATGCCATTTGCCTCCCTAACCACTTGCTCCACCTACCAATTAGCTTTTTGTTGATGGACACAAAATGCTGGAGTAACTCAGCAGGTTAAGCAGCATCTCTCGAGAAAAGGAATAGGTGATGTTTCGGGTCAAGACCCTAATTCAGACTGAGATTGATACTCAGAAATACCAAGGTCCCACTGTACCATACTCATCTGGACTCTTTCTCCATTTGGATAATAACCTGCCTTTCGACTCCTTTTACTGAGGTGCATGACCTCACACATGACCTGCATTATACTTTCTGGAGGCTCTGTGGGGATTACTAGCATCGTGACTTGTAATCTGAGGCTTCCTAAGGGCTGTGCTGCTGAATGGGAATGCGCAAGGCTGTACAGCACAATTTTGGAATTATAAAGACTGTTCTCTTCGATCTGTGGAAATTATCAGGGCTGTTCTCCACAATCTGTGGATTACAAAAACTGTTCATTTGATGTTTGAGGATTATCAAGGCCCGATTTATCTATCTCAGGATTATTAAAATTGTGTGAATTGATGTGAGGAGATTTATGAAATTGTGCTTTGTTCTATTTGCCATGAGGCTGTTACTCCCTTCCAGGGAATGTTGGCATCAGGGCATCGTTTCACCAAATAGTTCATCCATTTTATGTAAAGGTGGGAAGGAATTTCTCCTTTCATTGGTAGAAAGGAGGAACTGCAGATGCTCGATTACACAAAAAGTCACAAAGTGCTGGAGTAACTCAGCAGGTCAGGCAGCATCCCTGGAGTAACATGAATAGGTGACATTTTGTTTTGTGTCTGAAGAAAGGTCCCTACCTGAAACATCACCTATCCATATTACTGTGAGTTACTCCACACTTTATGCCCTTTCTTCTTTCATTGGCTTGGGAATCTTTGGAATTTGTTTCTCAAGGAATTATGGAGGCTGATTTATAGAATATACCTAAAGCCTAGGTAGAGAGATGTTCGGTCTAACATGGTTATGGGGGAGCATGTGGAAAATGGAGCAGAGCCCAAGATCAGACCATCCATGATCTTGTTCAATGGTGGAACAGCTCCCGGCCTTTGTAGCTTCATCCCACTCCTGGTATCTGAGTTCTAAATGGCCTATCAGGGATGAATTCAGCTGCAAGGGAATTATCAGGAAAATCTTATTTCATGCAATGGAATTGAAAGGGTTCAATGATTCACTTTGTGGGAATTAGCAAGGTTATTATTCAGTCTGTGAGGATTATTAGGTTTGTGTTATTTAACGTGAGCATATTCTCAGGATTGTGTTGCTGAACTGAGTGAGTTGCAGATCAATTTTATTTAGCAAGAGTAAGGATTTTTTCCAGCCAGTGTGCTTTTAGTGTGAGTGAATGATTATCTAGACTGGTTAGTGCTTTGCCTGTTAAAGAATTACCTGGTTACATTTATTCAGTTTATGTAAATTATCAGGACTGATTTATTCATGTCGTGTGAAAGAATAGTTTGAATGTTTCATTCACTGTACACAAGGAATTGCCTGGTTATGTTTAAATAAGAAGAAATAATGAAACGTATTTTAATCAAGCTAATCAAGGAAGTGGGAAGCCATGTCTAGGATTTGTTGAGTTTGCATGTGGATAGGTTGAAGGCCATAGTTTAGTTTAGTTGAGAGATACAGCATGGAAACAGGCCCTCCAACACATTGAGTCAATGCCAACCATCGATCATCCACTCACACTAGATCTATGCTATCCCCCTTTGCATCCATTCTCTATACATTTGGGGCAATTGCCAGAAGTAAATTAAACTGCATACCTGTATATCTTTGGGATGTGGGAGGAAACCTGTGGGAGGCACCTGGAGGCAGCCTATTCTGTCATCTGGAGAAAGAGCAAACTACATACAGGCAGCAGCGGTGGAGTTCCTGCTTTACAACGCCAGAGACCCAGGTTCGATCCTGACCTTGAGTGCTGTCTGTATGGAGTTTGCACGTTCTCCCAGTGACCACATGAGGTTTCCTCCGGGTGCACCAGTTTCTTCCCACATTCCAAAGATGTACAGGTTTGCAGGTTAACTGGCTTTGTTAAAATTGGAAATTGTCCCTAGTGTGTAGGATAGTGCTAGTGTACGGAGTGATCGGTGGTCAATGCGAACTCGGTGGGCCAAAGGGCCTGTTTCCATGCTGTATCTCTAAAATCTAAAATTTAAAGTTATGCACTCAAGGTCAGGATCGAACGCAGGTCTCTGGCGCTGTGAGTCAGCAGATGCTGCACAACTGTGCCACCCTAACTACAAGGACAATTGAAAGGGTTCTATGATTCACTTTGTGGGGATTAGCAAGGTTATTATTGAGGGCGTGCAGCGTAGGTTTACTAGGTTAATTCCCGGAATGGCGGGACTTTCATATGTTGAAAGACTGGAGCGACTAGGCTTGTATACACTGGAATTTAGAAGGATGAGAGGAGATCTTATCGAAACGTATAAGATTATTAAGGGGTTGGACACGTTAGAGGCAGGAAACATGTCCCCAATGTTGGGGGAGTCCAGAACAAGGGGCCACAGTTTAAGAATAAGGGGTAGGCCATTTAGAACTGAGATGAGGAAAAACTTTTTCAGTCAGAGAGTTGTGAATCTGTGGAATTCTCTGCCTCAGAAGGCAGTGGAGGCCAATTCTCTGAATGCATTCAAGAGAGAGCTGGATAGAGCTCTTAAGGATAGCGGAGTCAGGGGGTATGGGGAGAAGGCAGGAACGGGGTACTGATTGAGAATGATCAGCCATGATCACATTGAATGGCGGTGCTGGCTCGAAGGGCCGAATGGCCTCCTCCTGCACCTATTGTCTATTGTCTATTGTCTATTGACAATGAGCCAAATTGGATGACAAGATTATTAAAGAATGATATTGGGCAGTTAAATTAGTTAATACTCTTCTTTGAATGATGGTGATTTGTTTACTTTTCTAACGTATTATTCTTAATGGTATATTTCAAACTGGTAGATAATTAAAGCAAGTCTAATCCTCTCAGCTTTCTTTAAGCTCCAAACTCCATAGGAATATTTCCCTCTCTTCCCATTCCCAATCCTAAGAAGAAAGCGCTCTACCCAGCAAAGGTCTCAGCAGAACTTTTCTTCCTTTAGGTTCTGCTGTGCTTGATGAAATGTCACCAAACTTGTCTCTGTGTTGACCCTTCTCGGCAAATATTTTGCATGATAAACAGAGGGACTGCATTATCTCAAAACCCTCGAGAGAAAAGATTCTGTAATCCTGGCTGTTAATTGAAGGTTTTGAGGAAAAATGCAACCTCTTTGGAGACCTTCGGACTATCTTTGATTGGATTTTTACTGGACTTTATCTTGCACTAAACGTTATTCACGTTATTCCCTTGATCATGTATTTGTACACGGTGGATGACTCGATCATAATCATGTATTGTCTTTCCGCTGACTGGTTAGCACGCAACAAAAGCTTTCCACTGTACCCCAGTACATATGACAATAAACTAAACTCACACTCAAACTCAAACTCAAAAGCCTTTGGACCTAATGGTCTACCAGCAGTGGTGATCCCTGCCCTCCTGTTTCCAACTGAGTCCTGGACTACCTACTGCAGGCCTCACAAGGCATTGGAAAAATTGCCAGCAATACTCTCTCTGCTAAATTCTCCAAATTCATAAGCAGGGTAAGTAAGCCAACATTAACTTCCTCTCCCAGGCCAACATCCTGCGCACTGAGGCCCTCACCACTTCCTCTTGGTGGCAGCGGGCAGCCATGTTGATCACTTTCCTGACCCCAAACTCTTGAAACAGACCAAAATGCTGGAGTAACTCAGCAGGTTAGGCAGCATCTCTGGAGAAAAAGGCAGGAGAGACTCTGGAAAGAAATAGACATTCTGTTTTGAGCTCTCAGTCTTTTTTTGTCACGTGTACCAATTAAGGTACAGTGATATTCAAATTACCATACAGCCGTACTATAAAAGAGCATCAAGAGACACAAGTGCATTAAAAGTTAACATAAACGTCCACCACAGCGGATTCCCCACATTCCTCACTGTGATGGAACCAATAAAGTCTAATCTGCTTCCCTCTTTATTCTCCCATGGTCGGGCCAGTTGAACTATCCGCAGTCGGGGCGGTCAAAGCTCCCGCGTCGGGGCGGTCTTAGCTCCCGCAGCCGGTGGTCGAAGCTCCCGCGTCGGGGCGATCGAAGCCCCCACATCAGGGCAGTCGAAGGTCCTGCGGCCTGAAGCTCCCGAAGTCGGTCCCTAACTAGGGACTGCGAGCTCCACGAAGTAAGTCCCGCAGGCTCCCGCAGTTGGAGCTTCCGGTTGATCTCCAGCAAAGGCCTCCACCTCCTTAATGTTAGGCCGCAGTGTGGACAGAGATACGATACTGAAAAAAAATCACATCTCCGTCGAGGTATGAGATTAAGAGTTTCCCCCACCCCCACAAAAAACAAGCTAAAGAACACTAAAACATACATTTAACACATACTAAAAAAAACAACAAAGAATGAAGGGACAGACAGATTGTTGGCGAGGCAGCCATTGCTGGTGCCACCCAGTCAGAAGGACAACCCACTGATAACAATGAAGAGTAAGATGTTTCAATGAGGACCTGCTTTCCACTAGCATAACTTGCTTGACTTTACTATATGTTGAGGATTCAAGTGGCAAGGAAACTATATCATTGCTGCTGCCACTATAGAGTTTACTTGGTTTCTAAGTGAGAAACCAATAGATTTGCTAAGCTGTTTGCCAACGCTGAATTGCCAAAGTGAGGATGGTTGTTAATGTTTCCAATGATAGCCTTACCCCAGGTTGCACATGGGGCACTCTTAAGTATTAACCTGCTTTCCATTGTGTTTCATAAACCTGCTGAATATTTTTCATCTGCCCAGTTCTTCCACCTCTCTCACTTTCTCCTTATTCTTTCCCTGCCAAAGTATGCTTTTCTGTGGGATAATGCAGAAACCCAAAAAACTGAAGATGCTGGTTAATGCACAAAAGGACACAAAGTGCTGGAGTAAATCAGCAAGTCAGGCAGCATCCCAGGAGAACACGGATAGATGACGTTTCAGGTCGAGAACCTTTCTTCAGACTAGGGTCTCGACCCGGTACATCACCTATCCCTGTTCTCAAGGGATGTTGCCTGACCTGCTGAGTTATTCCACCACTTTGCGTCCTTCTCTATATAATTTATTAATATTAGCCATTTAGACATGATCAACAAAATCATCTCTAGGCTTCATGTATAAGCTCCATATAGCAACAGCAACAAACATCATGATTACAGTTTTCCCAGTGCCACTGTGCAACTGACTCCATGTATCGAAGTGTGAACCTCGGTGAAATATGTAGCCACAGATGAGATTTGTGACATCCTCATCCACACTGTGAATGATAGGGAAGCAACAACTCAGCATACTAAGAGTTGAGATGCACCAGTGTGTGGGTTTGTCTTGTGGCTACTACATTTTACTACATTGGGCGGCACGGTAGCGCAGCGGTAGAGTTGCTGCTTTACAGCGAATGCAGCGCCGGAGACACAGGTTCGATCCTGACTACGGGTGCTGCACTGTAAGGAGTTTGTACGTTCTCCCCGTGACCTGCGTGGGTTTTCTCCGAGATCTTCGGTTTCCTCCCACACTCCAAAGACGTACAGGTATGTAGGTTAATTGGCTGGGTAAATGTAAAAATTGTCCCTAGTGGGTGTAGGATAGTGTTAATGTACGGGGATCACTGGGCGGCACGGACTTGGAGGGCCGAAAAGGCCTGTTTCCGGCTGTAGATATATGATATGATATGATATATGATTTCCTATGCTGGTGCAGTACCTTGATGTCTAACTACGGTAGAAATTGCTGATAACATCTTTTTCTTTTCAGCTTTCCCTCGTAGCTACTGCGTCAGCAGCTTTTCAATCTGTAAACACAGTGTGGTTTTAAATTAAATGCTGCAGTAACTTGTAAATTTGTCTTATCAAAGAAAAATTGTCGGCATCTTCCACACTAATTTACTAACTAGTTCAGATTTATTATTTAGGTTCCAAAAAAAACTCTCTAAACCCCCCATGGCAGCAGAAGAGGAATTGCCTTCACTGCTGTAGAAATTCTCAGGAGTGTACTCAATAAATTCTAATTCAGAAGAAAAGAACCCCACATGCTTACAACAAGAATAGACTTACATTTATATAGTTCTTTTCATGTACTTTGAATATCCCGAAGCATTTTGTAGCTGATATGTTTTTTTTCGCATTGTAGTCACAGTAGGCAAAATTCACTTCCTCTACAGCTTCTGCAGATGTTTGATATAATCACTATAATGGGCAGCTGGTAAAGCTGCTGCCTCACAGCGTCAGAGATCCGAGTTTGATCCTGACCTCTGGAGCTGTCTGTGTGGAGTATACATGTTCTCCCTGTAGTTTTTCTCCAGTTTCTTCCCACATGCTAAAGACATGTTAGCAAAGAATTAGTGCAAACAGCTGATTGATGGTCGGCATGGACTTGAAGGGGTGAAGGGCCTTTTTCTATGCCATTTCTCTAAACTAAACCTAAACTTACCTGCAGTTTTCTGATCTCCTGGCCCCTGTTTGAATTAATTGCCCTTTAAAGAGAATCACTAGTATTTGTAAGTAGGCTGAGCATAGGAAAAGTGTTCAGCCAATCTCACTGAAGAATGCTCATTGACAACAATTCAAGAAATTTAAAATAAAAGTATAACTTCAGATGATCTTACGGAAGCAATGTGAAGATTCTATGATATACATAAAATTAAGGAAAGACATAAATGAGAATAACTTAAAAGCAACGTTTAAAAAAATACAGTGTGCAATATTAATGAGTTTTCATGTATGAAAATTAATTTGCTGGGGAGGTTGTTCAGCAGTAATTATGATTTGCCATGCCATTAAATACTCAATAACTCATGATTGAAAGTGGCCTGGGTTTCCATCGGTATTTCATGCAATGCCAATGGGTGATTACTCCAGCTTTACGGCAAGACCGTGAACTCGGGACAATTCCATCTGCCAAGACTGCAGAGGAGCAAGATATCACTGACAGCATTCTCCAAAATTCTGCTTTTGATTACACATTTGGAGATGCCAGAAGTTGCTGTAAATAACAGTAAGCATTTGTCGCCTCGACCATTTTGAGTGCAGCAAAACCTGGGCCAAATATGCTTCCTTCATGAAAAAATTTTGGCAAAGGAAGATCTGTAATTTTGTTTAAAATGAACATCTGCTGTGCTGTAGTTTAAATTGTGAAATTATCCAGGATCCCATTTCAGTCAAGATCTCTTTGTTTTTAAAATTTTGTGAAGTTATTTCTACTTGATATGGTAAATGCAGAATAATGGGCAGCTCAAGATGTTTTAATTTGCTTTGGATTTTTCTCTGCTACCAATGCCATCAATAAAAGACCAGCGAGTCTCGCACGTGTTTTTAATTCAAGATTAAAAGTGGAATGCATTTATAAAGTCTTCATAACATAATAAAACTTTCAAGGTGCTTCACAGGAGGATTATCAGACAAAACTTTCCACTGGCCAGAAGAGGATGTTAAGGCAGATTGATAAACGGGATTTTAATGTGTCTTAACGGAGGAAATAGAGGTGGAGAGGCGGGCAGGTGGAAATGATTCATTTGAGCTGCTTTGAAAGCATATTTTACAAAACCTATTGTTTCTTTGTTAATACCCATCTCCTCCCTGTCACTGAAGCTGTGTGCCTTGAAATCACTGAGCTCAGAACCTTGTCAGCTGAAAACATGCCTGCAAGTGATGCAGCAATCAAAACCAGGAGTAGAAGCAAAGTGCAGAGATCCCAGAGGGCTGTTGGACACTCTATTGAGTCTGTTGTTTCCTTGGATAATGGGAGAAAAAGGGAAAGATTCCTCTGAAGTGGAGTTAAATAAATGTGGAACAAAATGCACATTTGCCACACTTGCAGTATTTCATGCAGGTGAAGCATTTCCTGGCACAAGTACCACCCAGAAGCTGTCACACCAGAGCACCTCTCTGTCCATGCCAAGTTTATGAAGCTATAAGCAATGCTCCTATTTCAGTGCAAACCTTCAACTAAGCAACTTTGATGTTAAATATTATAAATGTTCAGAATTAATTATGGTAAGTTCATTAAGGTCGCAAAATTTGAAAAATGAAGCCAATTATAAATCACTGAAGCTTTAATAATTGGCCTCAGGTTTAACGGATAATGTAATGAAAGAGCAGGCAGGTTGGCACTAAGACTCATTGAGAGAAGCCTTCACTGATTCTATTCATTTTCTCTGTACCTCAGGGTGGATGTGAACCCAGATGATGAGCTCAACCTAGAAAGTTTACGTGTGGTAAGTAATAAAAAAAATAAAACCAATATTCAGAGTAAATAAAACAGTGCATCATTTGAGAAACTTCAAAAGATATTTTACAAATCCCATTTTTTTTTCATTAATATATCTCCTCCCGGTCATTGAAGCCATTTGCCTTGTTCTAGATTGGCACGTGGGATCTTCCTTCTGCTGTTTAATATTGTATAAAATCAATGGAGTGTGAGAAACAGAAAAACGTCACCCATTCCTTCTCGTCAGAGATACCGCCTGTTTCTCCAGCTTTTTGTGTCTATCTTCTGCTTGAGAGATTTTTTCAACCAAAATGGTTTTTATTGCATGCATTGAATATGCATTATGTAGCAATTGCATGTTGTATTTTAATTTAGTTTTGCTGTGTTTAGAGAAACAGCGTGGAAACAGGCCCTTCAGCCCACCAAGTTCACGCCAACCATGATCGCCCATACACTAATTCTATCCTACACACTAGGGATAATTTACAAAAAATAATTAACCTACAAATATGTAGGTCTGTGGAATGTGGGAGGAAATCGGAGCACCCGGAAAAAACCCACATGGTCACAGAGAATGTCTAATCTCCATACAGACAGCACCCGTAGTCAGGATCAAACCCAGGTCTCTGCCAGTGTGAGGCAGCAACTATAACACTGCACCACTGTGCCGCCCTGTCAAAAGTTGGTAATGTTGAAATTAATGCCTAATTTACTATAAGTCAAATGAGGAAGAATTTCTGTTCTACAATTTTACAAAATGATGTTCTAAAGTGGAGTGAATCTGTGACTGCTATTTGTTACACTTGCCCTATGTTTAATATTTCAAAATATTTGCATGGCAAATTGCTGAAAGTACAACCTGGAAACAGCAAAACCCGGAAAATGGGTTAGAAACAGGGAACTGCAGATGCTGGAGTAACTCAACGGGTCAGGCAGTATCTCTGGAGAACATGGATGTGACATTTCAGGTCAGGAACCTTCTTCAGCTTGAGTTACTCCAGCACTTTGTGTCCTGAAAGGAAATGGGGTGCTTGGGACCAAGTGAACAGAACTGGGTATCTCTTTGAAGGATTGAGAACTTCACTGCACTTCACAAAGATGTACAAATGCAGAATAAGGTGCACATTTACCACAATCGCAGTGTTCCTTGCAGAGGCCCCAGCAAGAAATAAAGTCACAACAGAGAAGCTCACTGTGCTGCCTGCCAGTTCAGTTGTTATTTCCTTTACATTTTTGCTGACTTTTAAAAAAACCCTCACACTGACCTGTGAACTGTCATCTGCATTTGTTTTTGCACCTGTACCTTTAATTTTTTTTTCTTATAACTCTTCTGAGTCTGTTGCTTGTTGCTGGTAATCTAACCTCAATATGTCATAACCACACACACCTAGGTGTACTTCAACAAAAATACCAGAGTTCAGAAAATAAATTCTCAGTGAAAGAAGTATGAATAAACCCTTCTCACTGTAACCAAGGAAGCACCTAGGAGTATTGGGTATTTCATGTATCCTGCCTTGAATTTAAAGTAATTCATTTAGCTGCCACTCTGTTCCCTAGCTTTCGTTGGTTTCAGGAAGCCCTGTAAACTCATGAATATGTCATTAAATTTGGTTGTTGATTGAGATCTCACCCTGGTTGAGCAATTAACATATGTTAATAGGCACTCCACATCTCTGAGCTGCCCTGAAGAGGCTGAACATGTTTCAGTTAAATGCATAGTACACAGCACAGGAACAAGCCCTTCCGCCCAAGGTGCCTGTGCCAACCACAAAGTCAATTTAAACTGTTCATCTATCTCTGACACCTCTCCCCCTTTCTTGATCAATCTGCCTCAATCACAGGGGACTGACTATCGACGTATGTCTACAACAATCCTACCCAGTTTTCCTCCCATCCTGCCTCTTACAGACACTGTCCACTACTCTCAGATTCTCTTTTTCCGCCACATCTGCTCCACATAAGGCTTTCCAATCTAGAATATCCGAAATGTCCTCTTTCTTTAGTAAATGTGGTTTCTCCCCTGCTATATAGATGGACCCCCTCAACTGCTTCTCCTCTGTGCCCTGTAGTTCTGCTCTCCCTCCCCCCAGATGGAGCAAGGAAAGAGCTTGCCCAGTCTCCTGTCCATCGGCGAGACCAAGCACAGACTTGACGACCATTTGCCGAACAGGTTCACTTGGTCTGCCAAGGCTTATTGGATCTTCTGGCTGCTTATCATTTTAACTCCTCTTTGCATTCCCAAACTGACCTTTCAGTCCTGGGCTTCCTCCAGAGTGAGGCCACATGCAAACTGGAGGAACTACTTCATATTTCCCCTTGGGAAGCTTGCATTGAATTCTCCAATTTTATGTAAATAAACCTCTCCTTCCCCCTCCTTCCCCCTTCTTCCCCCACTCCCTTTCTTTCCACCCTCCCACTACTCTGTGCCCCATTTCCACCTCCATTCCTTCCCCCAGATTTACAATTAGCAACTCTTCAATCCTTTTGTCACCCACCTTCTGTCTTTTCATCTCTGGCCTATGTCCAACCATCCGCCTGTCAATCCCCTCCCTCCCCCACCCCTTCACATGTATCCACCTAATACCTGCCAGGCATTGGCCTGATCCACCTCTCCTCCAGCTTTCTTTCCCCTCCTCCCCCACAAACAGTTTGAAGAAGGGTCCCAGCCTATCACCTATCCATGTTCCCCAGTGATGTAATCTGGTCTGCTGGGTTACTCAAGCATTTTGTGTCTTTTTTTGTACACTGCAGTTCCTCATTTCTACGATGATTAATATTACTCCTTTCCATATATGGACACGTGACAGTCTCTTAAACGTTATGATCATACCGACTTCTACCACTTCCCCTGGCAGTGCGTTCCAGGCACCCACTGCTCTCTGTGTAAAAAAAACTTGCCTTTTAAATCTTTAATCTTTCTACCATTTACCTGAAAGCTACAGGATGCTCTCAAGTGTTTGATATTTCCACCCTGTGAAAGGACTATGGCTCTCTACTCTGTCTCTGCCTCTCATAATGTTATATACTTCTGTCAGGTTGCCCCTCAGCCTCTGATGTACCACAGATCAGTGTGGATCTATATACATTAATGACTTGGATGAAGGGATTAAAAGTACCATTAGCAAATTTGCAGATGATACAAAGCTGGGTGGTAGTGTGAACTGTGAGGAAGATGCTATGAGGTTGCAGGGTGACTTGGACAGGTTGTGTGAGTGGGCGGATGCATGGCAGATGCAGTTTAATATGGATAAGTGTGAAGTTATCCACTTTGGTGGTAAGAATAGGAAGGCAGAGTATTATCTGAATGGTGTCAAGTTAGGAACAGGGGACGTACAACGAGATCTGGGTGTCCTAGTGCATCAGTCACTGAAAAGAAGCATGCAGGTACAGCAGGCAGTGAAGAAAGCCAATGGAATGTTGGCCTTCATAACAAGAGGAGTTGAGTATAGGAGCAAAGAGGTCCTTCTGCAGTTGTACAGGGCCCTAGTGAGACCGCACCTGGAGTACTGTGTGCAGTTTTGGTCTCCAAATTTGAGGAAGGATATTCTTGCTATTGACGGCGTGCAGCATAGGTTTACTGGGTTAATTCCCGGAATGGCAGGACTATCATATGTTGAAAGACTGGAGCGACTAGGCTTGTATACACTGGAATTTAGAAGGATGAGAGGAGATCTTATCGAAACGTATAAGATTATTAAGGGTTTGGACACGTTAGAGGCAGGAAACATTTTCCCAATGTTGGGGGAGTCCAGAACAAGGGGCCACAGTTTAAGAATAAGGGGTAGGCCATTTAGAACTGAGATGAGGAAAAACCTTTTCAGTCAGAGAGTTGTGAATCTGTGGAATTCTCTGCCTCAGAAGGCAGTGGAGGTCAATTCTCTGAATGCATTCAAGAGAGAGCTGGATAGAGTTCTTAAGGATAGCGAAGTCAGGGGGTATGGGGAGAAGGCAGGAGAATGATCAGCCATGATCACATTGAATGGCGGTGCTGGCTCGAAGGGCCGAATGGCCTCCTCCTGCACTTATTGTCTATTGTCTATTGTCTATCAGTGGGCTGGAGCTGGCTCTCTGGTGGATTCCCCATGGTTTGCAACTCACCTTTGATTACCTTTTGCACAGCAGGTTCAAATCTCCCCATTCACTCCTCCAGGAAAAAACTCAACCCTAAATCTCTTTCAATCTTTCTGCTTCTACATTACAAACAACTTCTTGTGCAAGTAGTTTAAAAGTAATTAAGCTTTATCAAGAGCATTTTTAGACTCCAACTAATTAATAATAATGGCAAATGTTACTAGTTGCTTGATCAAAGTCCAAGAGATCAGAAATAATTTTTCTGGTGCAAATCCACATTGCACACTGCCTGTTCAGTGTAATTCTGATAACCACTGTTGGACAGAACCTCATTCAGTCATAAAGCATAGAAACAGTCCCTTCAGTCTGCTCTATCAATGCCAGACAGAGTGGACCAAAGGGCCTGGATGTTAAACATACTTACTTCTTCAGTACTCACTATATCCTCACTGTCACCCTCTACCTACTAACACTAAGAATATTATAACACTAAAGTTCCCATCCTAGTCATCATTCACTACTACTACCAACGGGTCCGTATACGAGCTACCACACAATGAGAAAGTTTGCTTCACATCCTCTGGAATGCCTTGGGATATTTTACTAAATACTTATTATTGTCAAGTGTCTCTCAGAAACTTGGCCAGCACAGTGGCATAGCTGGCAGAGCTGCTGCCTCATAGCGCCAGGGTCCCGGGTTCGATCCTAACCTCTGGTGCTGCATATGTGGAGTTTTCACGTTCTCCCTGTGACCGCGTGGGGGTTTCCTCTGGATGCTCCAGTTTCCTCCCACATCCCAAAGGCATGCATGTTTAAAGGTTATTTGGCCTCTGAAATTGCCCCTGGTGCTTTGGGAGTGCATGAGAAAGTGGGTAACATGGAACTAATGTGAACGGGTGATCGATGGTCCCAGTGACCCAGTGAGTTGAAGGGTCTGTTTTCATGCTGTATCTCTAAAACCCCCCCCCCAAAATCTAACGATTCACATACCCTCAATGCAGACACCAGTCGCGATTGTGATGTGGACTAAAGTTCAAGCTGACAACAGCGCCTAACCTCCAGTTCAATAGTAAATAAAATAGATTGCGGACACCGGGGAGTCACAGAACTGTGGTCAATATTAGTTGTTTATGAGTCAAGGATGAGCTGTGGGTCTTCTCTCACTGGGTGTTCACCACTGAGATGAACTTCATTTACTGTACATCAAACCCGACACAACCCTGTACATAAAAACATAAGGAACAGGAGCATGTGTAAAACAGTCTGCCCCTTGACCCTGCTCCTTGACCCTGCTCCACTATTCAATAAGATTATGGTTTACCCAATCTTGGCCTCGACTCCACTTTACTAATCTCCCTCCATAACCTTTTACTCCCTGCAGTTTAAATGTCTGTCAATCTGCGATGTAAATATATTCAATGACTGCAGGGCAGAGAATTCCAAAGGTTCACAACCTTCTGAGTGAAGAAATCCATCCTCATCTCCACCTGAAATGGTACAAGATACTCCTACTAATGGAAACATCCTCATGGATGTCCAGCTGGGATAAATATCTTCTCAGCATCCATCTTGTCAGAATCTTGAAGGCTTACCTTTAAGATCACCTCTCATTCTTGTAAGCTCCAAGGAGTACTGGCCCAATTTGCCCAACCTGGTGAATATTCTCTGCACCTCTTTCAATCCAAGGGATGCTGCCTGTCCCGCTGAGTTACTCCAGCATTTTGTGTCTACCTTCGATTTAAACCAGCATCTGCAGTTCTTTCCTACACACCTCTATCAGTCGAAATATCTTTACCTTAGCCATGAGCATCAAAGCAGTGCACATCTGGTCCCACTAACATACTGTGAAGTTGTATCAAAACTATCCTACTTTATATTCCATACCCCTTGCAATAAAGGCCAATAACCAATTAGCCTTCCTAAGTACATGTAATTGTCTAACTCATGTAATGTTTTTGCGCTTGACATAATCGGATTTAAAATTCCTCTGTCTCTCAACTTTGTGTAATTTCAGTTGATTGAAATAATGTTCTTTTTTTCATTCATTCAAAGTAGATAGCCTCACATCTTCTCACATTTTACTCCCTCTGCCAACATTTCTTCAAGTACAATTGAAAGTGTCAGTGGAGAAAAGAATTTCAAAGCTATATCAGAATTCAGTTTGGCATATATTCTTCAAACAATTTGGTTGCTACCAGAAAGAAGCAATGGCCACATCACTGGCCTAATAATGGCCACATCACTGGCCTAATAATGGCCACAACACTGGCCTAATAATGGCCGCAACACTGACCCAACAATGGCCATAACACTGGCCCAATAATGGCCATAACACTGGCCTAATAATGTCCACATCACTGGCCTAATAATGGCCACATCACTGGCCTAATAATGGCCATAACACTGGCCTAATAATGGCCACAACACTGGCCCATTAATGGCCATAACACTGGCCTAATAATGTCCACATCACTGGCCTAATAATGGCCACATCACTGGCCCAATAATGGCCATAACACTGGCCCAATAATGGCCACATCACTGGCCTAATAATGGCCACAACACTGGCCTAATAATGGCCACAACACTGGCCTAATAATGGCCACAACACTGACCCAACAATGGCCATAACACTGACCTAATAATGGCCACAACACTGACCCAACAGTGGCCATAACACTGACCCAACAGTGGCCATAACACTGACCCAACAGTGGCCACAACACTGACCCAACAGTGGCCATAACACTGACCTTACAATTGCCACAATACAGACCCATCAATGGCCACAACACCACTGACCCTTCCATCCTCGTAGATGATCTTATGATATTGAACAGACCAGATGTTCAATCTGTCACAGTACGTTTCACGTCAAATTGTTATAACTGAAGGTGCAATGACATTTGGGGACACTTATTATTTAGAATTGCATCTTCATCGAAGTGCATGCATTCAAAACCAACACTGACTTCTCCAAGAATACTTGTTGAAGTTTCATCTCTTGTAGTCATTCCTTCTAAGTCTCTCGATGAACTCTACATGGCTGATCTTACTTTAGAAATATTTCCCTTGCTTCATGCCTCATGTTTACAATGCTCACTTTTTTTGAGCCTCTTTCTTTAACTTCCTTTGTTTGGGAATTCTTTAAATATTAATGTTAATTTAACTGTGTTTTTACTGTGAGAATGTTTAAACACCCCCACTCATCTCAGATTTGATGTGATAAGCTTGTGACTTTATAAGTGATGAATTCATTCGAACAAAAGCCTTCTCTAACTTTCCTGATCTCTTCCATGGGGTTATTTTCTCTGACCTATCTAAACAACAATGGAACAACAGAGATATTGATGTTGACAACCTGCTGAGCAAGTTGAGAAATATTTGACATTAAAAGCAATAACTGTTTTCATGTCTTGTGTAAGTGGATGTGGTTCATGTTAAAGCTGTCTGCTCATTCGCCAGTATTGATGGCATGGAGTTGTACAGAACAGAAATACGGCTGTCAGCTCATGATGATCTTTTTAGAAACAAAGAACTGCAGATGCTGGTTTACACAAAAGGGCAGAGTGCTGGAGTAACTCAGTAGGTCAGGCAGTATCTCTGGAGAACATGGATGGTTGATGGTTCGGGACAGGGACCCTTTTCTTCAGATTAGATTGTAGTTGGGGGGGGGAAGGGGGGAGATGAAGACAGCTGGGAGTGGGGAGAGGCAGGACAAAGTCTGGCAGGCAATAGGTGGACATGGGTGAGGGTGGGCTTTGATAGGCAGATGGCTGGAACAAAGGCCAGAAATTGGAGCAGCAGGTGTAAGACAGACTGATTGAAGGATTGCAAATTGCGAAGTCAGAGGAAGGAATTTAGCGGAGCGTGAGGAGTAGGGGAGAAATAGATGCAAACCCAAGTGGGGCACAGGGAAATTGAGTGCAACTGTTCAGCAAAATGGTCGCCAAGTCTACACGTGGCCTCGCCGATGCACAGGAGGCCACATGTTGATGACTGGATGCAGTCGATGAGATTAGAGGAAGTGCACATGAACCTCTGTCACACTTGGAAGCCTGGGTCCCTGGATGGAGGCGAGAATGGACATATAGGTTGTAGGGGATAGTTCCTGAGGAGGGGGAGGTTTGGGTGGGAAGAGATGAGTGAACCAAAGAGTTGCAGAGGGAGCAGTCTCTGCAGTGAATAGGGGTGGGGATGGGAAGATGTGATCAGTGGTGGGAGCATGTTGGAAAATGATGTGTTGGACGTAGAGGCTGGTGGGGTGAAAGGCGAGGACCAGAACTCTATCCTTGTTCTGTCTGTGGGGAGGCAGAGCAAGAGCAAAACTACAGGACACAGAGACACAAGTGAGGGTGAGGATGAGTTTTATTAACTCTCTGTAACATGGCATTCAGTGTAAAGGGCAATTAGGGAAGCATATTAAATGCAATACTCTAATCCTGTGAGTAAATATATAAAATAAATTATGTTTGTTACAAAAGTAAATTAATTTTGAATTAAAATAACGATCATTTGCACAATGGGTTCATACAGATGTGGAACCTCTAAAGCAAAAAGTTGTGAATTATGGTGAAGTGAATTGGGTTGAAACCTTTCATCAGACTAATTGTGGTAGGGGGAAGACAGGACAAAGCCTGGAAAGTGATAGGTGTACTTCCTAAATTGCTCTTTCTTTTTGCATGTTGCTGTTGTACACCTACAATCAAGTATCCTTAAGATGCAATGGTCAATTAACATTGTTACGGATTCACATTGATTGAACGCACTCCAAGAGTAATAACTAATCACACTCAAAACCTATTGTTCACACATTATGTAAAGGACATGGCAGCATGACTCTCATTTTCAATATATATATTAACCACAATCTTTCATTGATCTGATTAAAAATACTTACATTTTAACAGATCTACTACCCATTGACTGTTATCAATCATCAGTATTTATTTAGTGTCTAAACTTTTTCAAAACAGGTCAATATTACACAAAATGGAATGCTCCCATTTAATGATCTGACCAGATAGAAAAGCTTCTTTAAAACACTGGTATCCATAACCCCACTTTGTACTTTCTGTTCATCTTCTATGTCATATTTCTAACCAAGTTCAAATCTAAGAACATAGAACAGAACATGACAGGGACAGAATCTTCGACCCACAATGTCCATGCAGAGTATGATGCCAGGTTAAACTAATCTCAAGGCAAGCGTCTGCAGATGTTGTTTTACAAAATAAAACACAAAGTGCTAGAGTAATTCAGCAGGCAAAGCAACATCTCTGTTGGAACCTGGCCCACTTAGATATCCACCATTTTGTGCTCCAATTAATCTCCTCTGCCTGCACCTGTGACATATCTCTCCATATGCTGCATATCCGCATCTAAAAGTCTCTTAATTGCCACAATCTGCCTCCACCAGCACCCCTGGCAGTGTGTTCCAGGCATCCACCACACTCCGCGTAAAAAAACTTGCCCTGTACATTTCCTTTAAATCTTGCCCCTCTCACCTTAAAATTATGCCCTCTTGTGTTTGACAACGTTCCGACTACCTACCCTATCTATGCCTCTCAAAATTGTATATACTTCTATCGGGTCTCCTCTCAGCCTCTGATGCTCCAGAGAAAACAATCCAAGTTTGTCCAATCTCTCCTTATAGTGAATACCCTCTAATACATTCTGGTAAACCTCTTCTGCACCATCTCCAAAACCTCCATATCCTTGCTGCACACAACCTTGTTTCCCATAACTCACTGGAAAATGTAAACACTAAATCCCACTTGACAATTGAGTGGTGCATCTAGTTGCAGATGTCCAGTGTTATCTGTCTGGAGATTACACATTCAACCTATAATTTGCCCTACTTTCCTCTCAGATCCTGAAGACACAGGTTGGAAAGTTAATTGGCAACTGTAAATTGCCCTGGTAGAAAGGGAAGTGCTGGAATCTGGGAGACAGATATACAAGAATGAACATTTAGAATGGCTTACAAGAAAAAGTAGTGAGGTAACGGGATTGCTCTGTGAGCTGGCATAAAGTCAGTGGCCCAAATGACCTGCTAGGTCATACACATTGTATTACATACACTAGGACATACACTGTGACATGCACATTGTGTGACGTACACTAGGCCAAACACTGTGCTTACCTGCCCACAGCTTGTGTTCAGAACCACTCCCAATCCCTACTGGTCCTGTTGTCCTGCCAGAGTTGTACAGAATATTCTGTGTGGTCAGCTAGAACACATGTTTCGGGTCGAGACCCTTCTTCAGACTGATCAGTCTGAAGAAGGGTCTCGACCCGCAATGTCACCCATTCCTTCTCTCCAGAGATGCTGAGTTACTCCAGCATTTTGTGTCTACCTTCGATTTAAACCAGCATCTGCAGTTTTTTTCTTACACAAGTCATGGACTATCCTTGTGACAGCCTTTTGACTGTTCTAGACATGGCAGTCCTAAAGCTAAAGGGTTAGATACATAATGGGCCAAATGTCTGTGTCTTTGCTCTACGTACTTTCTAACAAACTTGTAGAACTGCTGCTTCACAGCTTCAATGACTTGGGTTTTATCTCGTGCTATCAGTTTGGATGTTCTTGTGACTGAGTAGATTTCCTCTGGGTAGTCTGGTTTCCTCCCACGTCTCAAAGACATGCAAGTTAGTTGGTTGATTGTCCTCTGTAAAGTGTCTCCAATGTGTAGGTGAATGGTAGAATTTGGTGGGGATGGGGGTGGAAGATGGTGGGAATGTGGGTAGAATAAAAACGGGTTAGTGTCGGGTTAAGTTAAATCGGCGCTTGATGGTCAGCACAGACTCAGTGGACTACAGGACCTGTTTCAGTGCTTTATTTTAATTAACAAAGTTTTGTCCCTCAACTCAGTAAGAAATGAGACACTCCCGGACTCAGTGTTCTACATTTCTCTGCTGCGATGTGCAGTCTCCGAAATCTGGAAGACACAGGCACACGCACTTCAGTTAACCTGCGGTTCTCTATTTACCTGCCAATGGCTGTCACTACAATCCAGCCCACATTCATTGTTTTTAACACATGACCACATTTCATTCATTTAATTTGATCCTCAAACGTTTTCTGTAACCGTGTCAATGTTGACATTATTCTGACCTTTGCAATCTAACGTGAAAAAAAGCACATTGGAGAAATGTCAGAAATTGTATTCCAAATAGTAACTGATAACAATGAAGGAATAATGAAAGCTCTGCTGCAGAAACAAACAACTGCAGATGCTGGTTTAGGAAAAAAGACACAAGGTGCTGGAGTAACTCAGTGGGTCAGACAGCATCTCTGTAGAACATAGATAGGTGGCGATTCAGGTCAGGACCCTTCTTCAGACTGAACAAAGCTATGCTACCAAATGCACAGGATGGGTTAAAACAAAGTCCGACTTACATGTTTATAAAGAGAGGTATTGAAGATTAAAGATAGGGGAAATCAAATGAATATTTTCAAAGTCGTGAAGTTGATAAAGTAGGACGCATTTTCTTTACAGGTCAGCAAATTTTAAAAGTTCCCCAAATGTTTTCTCTCGAAGAATGCAACTTCCTCATATAATAGGAGTATTAGATGAAGGTGCTTCTCCCTGAACAGTTATGATGGAAAATGTAAAATGTTTTAAAAGAAAACAATAAATAACTGAAAGGGAAGAATAATAATGGATACAGGAAAATAATAGGAATGTAAAAAGATTGGAGTCATTCCCTTTGACTGAGGAGTCGGTTGATGCTGTAGGTCTTCTACTGATTCCTTTGTAAAGCTCCAAAATCCTCTACTGCAGCAATTTTCCAGTGATTTTGGATATATTTCATGGGTTGGTGTTCTGCACATTCTTTTCTGAATATCAAAGCATCTCATTCTTTTCAGACAGGTGCTGACATTTCTGAAAATATTACTCAGAGAATTCACTCAGCGAATAATAAATGCTTACAGCATGGAATAAGGTATATCAGGGATGCTTGATAAAGGCCACTTAAGGTCACCTGCATAAGGTCCTCCGATCCCTCATTACTATTCATTTGGAAGCATTGCAGACATGAATGTATTGCAGCCAAAATAAACCCAGTCATAACGAATAAAGCTGCAATTTACAAAGAACAATGTGAAGATATCATTCAGCATATCCAATTCTCCATATTTCCACCCACCAATCTATTTGTTTTTATCTTTGGCTTCTAGGCTTGTTGCCTGCCATACTTTATACTAATTTAGTAATATTAGTATAGTTTAGTTTAATATTAATATTAGTTTAGTTTAGAGATACAGTATGGAAACAG
Organism: Rhinoraja longicauda; assembly: GCF_053455715.1. Classification (NCBI taxonomy): domain Eukaryota; kingdom Metazoa; phylum Chordata; class Chondrichthyes; order Rajiformes; family Arhynchobatidae; genus Rhinoraja; species Rhinoraja longicauda. Next base: position 14,574,696 of record NC_135965.1, on the reverse strand, counting down.
GCCCTTCGGCCCACCGGGTCCGCGCCGACCAGCGATCCCCGCATATTAACACTATCCTACACCCACTAGGGACAATTTTTACATTTACCAAGCCAATTAACCTACAAACCTATACGTCTTTGGAGTGTGGGAGGAAACTGAAGATCTCGGAGAAAACCCACGCAGATCATGGGAAGAATGTACAAATTCCGTTCAGCCAGCACCCGTAGTCAGGATCGAACCCGGGTCTCAGCCGCTGCATTTGGTGTAAGGCAGCAACTCTACTGCTGCGCCACCGTGCCGTTCAGTTATTGTCTGATTCCTACCTTTATTAGGAATATTGGGTTCCTTTAACATGTTTTTAAAATGCCTATCTTAAGGCTTTCAAGATACAGCGTGGAATCAGGCCCTTCAGCCCACCAAGTCTGTGCCAACCAGCGATTACTCTGTGCACTAGCACTATCCTACATACTAGGGACAATTTACAGAAACCAATTAACCTACAAACCTGTATGTATTTTGAGTGTGGAAGTAAACTGGAGCACTCAGAGAAAACCCACGCAGGTCACAGGGAGAACGTACAAACTCCGAACAGACAGCATCCGTAGTGAGGATCGAACTTGGGTCTCTGGCAAGGCAGCAACTCTACCGCTGCGCCACTGTGCCGCCCAATCATATTATTATTAATATATATAACATCCTCAGAGAGCAAAGCAGGTTAAATGGCAAAATATTTCCATGACTGGAAGAATCTCAAACAATAGGACATGGTTACTAGATTAAAGGATGGTCATTTGAAACTGACATGCATTGTAAGTTATCCTTGCAGAGGGTAGTGAATCTGGAATTCTCTACACCGGAAGGTTGTCGAAGCTGGATCATGGCGGGTATTTTTTTTTAAAAGTAGATTATTTTTTTAAAGATTAGGGAATTGAACTAGCTGTTAAGGTCAGGGGTAGATCAGCCATGATGATATTGAATGGTGAAGCAGACTCAAGAGGCCAAGTTGGCTATTCCTGTGTATGAAGAGACTGCAGATGTAGGTTTATACCGAAGATGGACACAAAATGCTGGAGTAACTCAACGGGACAGACAGCATCTCTGGAGAAAAATAATAGGTGACGTTTCGAGTCTGAAGAAGGGTTACAACCCGAAACATCACCTATCACCTTTTCTGCTGCCTGACCCGCTGAGTTACTCCAGCATTTTGTGTCTATCTTTAGCTATTCCTGTTCTCTTTTTTTACATTCTTATGCAGAATGTTCTTGAGAGGTGTTCCTTGAAATGTCCACTTTGGGAGTCGTCCACAAGAACTGACATGTGATGTTCAATTAATTTCTCTGCCATTAATCTTTAAGCAATATGTCTGCAGAGGTTCTGAGATCTTACAGCATTAATAGCCAATAATGTGTCATTTAGTTAACACCAAGGGCTGGGTGATGATTTATAAAGTTTTAATCATGTCAGTGCATGAGCAAAGTGTCCTCAGATTGTCACATGAGAAATGCAGTTTTGTCAGATGAGAATTTTTCATTTTGTTAAGTGGCTTCGTGAAAGGGGCCCTGGATAATGAACTGGGCTTCACAGCTTCCAGCAGCCTTGTTGAAGGCATTGAAAGAAAATTATTCTCACCCGATAGTCAGCATGTATCTGGCAAATATACAGAGAGCCGCAGCAGGGTTTTGTTTCACCTTAGTCTGATTCACTGATGGAGGTGATAAATGAGCTCTGGCCCAGCAGGTTGCCTCCAATGCATTCTGCCACAGAGTTCTTCCTGGCAGCGTCCCACTTGTCACGTTCTCAGTTCCACTACACAGGGCAAGGCCAGTCTCTGTATAAAAGCCAAGCACTTGCCCAATCATGGGGAGGGTGAACTCTTGTTTCTCCCTCTAGTAAATTCTTCATAGGTTATAGGAGCAAAATTAGGCCATTCGGCCCATCAAGATGACTCTGCCATTCAACCAGGGGTAATCTATCATTCCCTCTCAACCCCATTCTCCTGCCTTCTCCCCATAAGCCCTGACACCCTACGAATCAAGAATCTGTCAATCTCTGCCTTAGAAACAACCATTAACTTGGCCTCCAGTGAGGACAGGCCCAGTGCCTTCAAATGCCCATCATATGTTAACCCAATCATTCCTGGGACCATTCTAGTAGACACCCTCTGCACCCTCTCCACACCAGCACGTCCTTCCTCAAATATGGGGCACAAAACTGCTCACAATACTCCAAATGCAGTCTGACCAGTGCCTTGTAAAGCCTCAGCATTACATTCCTGTTTTTATATTCATATCCTCACAAAATAAATGCTAGCTTTGCATTTGCCTTCCTTGCTACCGATTCGACTTGCAAATTAACTTTTTGCACATCCGATTTCTGAATTCTCTCCCCATTTAGAAAAAAGTTTATTCCTACTACCGAAATGCATGACTCCACACTTTGCCATGCTCTATTCCATCTGCCACTTCTTTGCCCACACTCCCAACTTGTGCAAGTCCTTCTGCAGAGTCCCTGCTTTCTCTATACTACCTGCCCCTCCACCTATCTTCGTATCATCTGCTTTGCAGCATACCAGTTCCAGAGACAGAGTTCCAGAGGCAAGAATCTTGAATCTTGCTTGCTTTGGGTTTTATTCATTGCTAGTCTTGCTTCTTTTACAAATGAAGCGTTACCTTCTTTGCTCTCAGAGTCTGAGGGAAACGTTCTCACACTAATTGATAAGTATGGTCACAATTCATGTTTGATTTACTGACATGACCCTTCAAATCCTTCAACCCCTCTTTTGTTTTGTCTATCTCTTTATTTATGCTCTGCCCCCAATTTACTTGTGTTGGGTATTTTTCCTTGTTTTCACCATCTAAATTAGTGCCCTGACCATCTGCAGGTTTTAAAAATAATTCTGCTTCAGTAAACTCTCTGCGGTTCGCATTGTTTTTGACTTAACTGACCATTATGTTTTGCTTCTCGTCCTCATTAATCCTTGTTGTATTTGCTTGATCCTTAATCAATGCTCTGCCCCTAATTTACTTGTTTCAGGTACTTTTCCTTATTTTCACCTGCTTGGTAGATGTGGTGTTCCCGGTCTTTTCGAGGTGATCCTATTACATCGCAACAGAGTCCAAATTAGTGGCCTGGCCTTCTGCAAGTTTTAAAAATAATCTGTTCTAGTGAACTCTTTTCCATTAGCATTGTCTTGGACTTAACTGACCATTATGTTTTGCTTCCTGACCTTACCGCCTCATTAAGCCTTGTTGTATTTGGTTTAATAATATTTACGTCACTTTGCTATGCACTAAGTAATTTGTAATACAGGACACAAAAGGCACTTTAAAATTGCTTGTACATTTTAAACATTTCACTATCTGTTTTAACTAAGTAAAATTATCCTCATTGTTAGCTGCTCCTTATTGTTAGTTCTTTACCTTTTCAAAGGGCACCATTGCCTTTAAGTAGTACACATCATGGTGGTCACTCATAATTGTGGGCTTCTTGATGAGTGAGATCAGCACCGGCCGTGAACTGTGATTGCGTTGTACATGGGCGGCCACGGTGGTGCAGCGGTATAGTTGCTGTCTTGCAGTGCTTGCAGCACCGGAGACCCGGGTTCGATCCCGACTATGGTTGCTGTCCGTATGGAGTTTGTACATTCTCAACACAACTGCGTGGGTTTTCACCGAGATCTTCGGTTTCCTTCCACACACCAGAGATATGTAAAGTATGTGTAAATTATCCCGAGTGTGTGTAAGGTAGTGTTAATGTGTGGGGATCGCTGGTCGGTGTGGGCTCGGTGGACCCAAAGGCCTGTTTCCGCGCTGTATCTCTGAACTAAACTAAACTAAATATATCAGGTAGCACAAGCTTGTCACATAGTCTGCATGGGATACAACTAATCTCAATTCAAAAATAGGCACAAAGTGTAGAATAGTATGTAGGATAGTGCGAGGGTATGGGGATCGCTGGTTGGCGTGGACTCAGTAGGCCGAATGGCCTGTTTTCCTGCTGTATCTGTAAACTAATCTAAACTGAATCTCTCAAATAAAGAATACTCAATGGAGTAATAATGTAGCTGATGTTACTGAGCATCAATGGAACCATGAAGCAATTCATTCCTTCACCAAACAACATGTGGATGAAACCTCAATTAATTTTTTTCAATGAAAGCTGTAAGAGTTAAACTTAAAAACAGAAGATTTGCCTTGAGTATATCTTTAGTGAAACATTGTAATGGGACAGCCCTAATTCTTATACCCTTTTTTGTCTCAGCTCTTCATCTCCATTCCTTCACCAGCATCTGTTTGGATATCCCCAAGAAAGACACACAGAGCTGGAGTAACTCAGCAGATCAGGTAGCATCTCTGGAGAAAAGGAATAGGTGACGTTTCGGGTTGAGACCGTTCTTCAGATATCCCCACCCTTCGCACTCCCTTAGATTACCAGATGTGATCACACTTTTCATCTCTCCCAATTATGTTATGGATCTTTTTTTCAAATTATAAACTTTATTCAGAAAAACAAAAAGAAATGTACAAAACAAAAGCAGTGCAAAAACATTGTCAGTGGCCATACATACATACATACATACATACACACATACATACATACATACATACATACATACATACATACATACATACATACATACATACATACATACATACATACATACATACATACATACATACATACATACATTTGTGTCGTATTTGGTAGTGTTCACAGATTGTGTTATGGATCTGGCCAAAATCAAGAAGCACTCTGGGAATACTTGTTTGAAGCTGGTTTCACATTTCCACATCTCCACTTTCTTCCCCCTTTAAAGACAGGGCCACAGATTCTAGAATCCCTTTGTGTTCCAGCGTTTTACATATAGCAGTATTTCTGTGTTGAAAATAACAGGATACTCTTCGTACAGCATGTAATAGATTTTTGTTTTGTTCCTTTGTGGCATTTGCTGGTTTTCAGCAAGGTTCGTTTCCTCAGGTCTCAGAGATAAGAACAGAGGGTCACTCTGGATGTTGCAATTTAAATGCTAATGAAAAAGCTTAGTCACTGTGACACTATGCAGCCATGCAGTCCATCGCGGCTATTCCTCCTGTTTGAAATAACATCATTTAGTAGCAGGCCCGAAATAACCTTTGCTTAAAGAAGAATGTCTATTTGTATCTCTGCAGAGTGGCGATGGCAGGCAAGCAGTGAACCCCACGGAAGCAGAAAGTGCCTGGATGTTCCGGATATGGTACAATTTTGACCACAAGTATCTTTTCTTTGGGTGAACTGTAAGTCATGGCTCAGCAGGCTATAAGATTGGACATTCTTTTGCACTGGATTGCCTATGTCGGATCATCCATTAAAACAGGTAGCTCCACGATGCTACTGGACGCAAAGTGCTGCAGTAACTCAGTGGCTCAGGCAGCATCACTGGAGAACATGGAGAGGAGACGTTTCGGGTCGGGACCATTCTTCAGATTGAAACGTCACCTATACATGTTCTCCAGAGATAGACACAATGTGTTGGAGTAACTGAGCGGGTCAGGCAGCATCTCTGGGGAAGGGTCCCAACCCAAAACATCACCTTTTTTTTTTCTCCAGAGATGCTGCCTGACCCGGTGAATTATCTTTGATATAAATCAGCATCTCCAACACATTGTGGGCTCTACCTTTCTTGCGTCATCGGTTCCGGCTGAGATTTGTTCTGGACCTTTTCATACCTTTAGTTTCCCTCTCCCCGACTCTCAATCTAAAGAAGGGTCTCGACCCGAAATGTCACCTATTCCTTTTCTCCAAAGATGCTGCCTGACCCATTGAGTTATTTCAGCATTTTGTGTCTATCTGAAATTGTCTGTTTCTACATGTTTTCCAGAGAAGCTGCCTGACCCGTTCAGTTACTCCAGCAGTGTGTGTCCTTTTGTGTAAACCAGTAACTACAGCTCCTTATTTCTACAGCCTCACAATATATGAGATAAACAATAATTGTATACATACATGTACTGCAATGCTCCAGATCTTTTCCCCTTTCCGATGTTTGACAGGGTTCATGTATTTTAAAGACAAGGGTCAGGCCCTTCATCTGCCTAATGACCTTCTTCCAAGTGATGGACACAGTCAGGCAATGTTCAACCCGTAGGATACAAATCAGCTTTAATGCCAAAGCACTGAAGTGTGAGCATCTGCACACATTTGTATCTGCATGTTGTCTTACTTGTGTATGCACAGTGCATACTGGCACAAAGAGTCTGGAGCAGTTTCTTCTTCATTTGCATTTGAAGCATCTTGTTGTGGCTACATTAGAGAAGTTTTCTATGATTTAACAGCAAGTGCCACATGCTGTTTTCAAGGCATGGGGTTGTGAAGATGTGGGAATGCGTGGGAAAGTACCATGGAAAGACACTGATTGCAGGAATGTTGAGATTCTAGGACCCTTGGGAGTCCTGTGGGGCTGGAAGGTGCATTCCAACTCCAAGTCTGTGTCTTTTTTAATTTACTCACACATTCTGTTACACGCTGCTTATCCTCATTTTATACATTCCACAGCAAGTACCACAACTGAAAAAAAAACACACGAAGTGCAGGAGTAATCAGGCAGCATCTCTGGAGAACATGGATAGGTGACATTTTGGATCGAGACCCTTCTTCAAACTGATTATAAAAGAGTAGAGAAAGCTGGAAAAGAGGTGGGGCAGGATAAAGCTTAGCAAATGATAAATGGATACAGGTGAGCGTGGTTTGATTGGCAGATGGGTGGACAATGCCTGGAGATGAAAAGGAGACAAAAGGGTGTAAGATAAGGAGAAAAGAGGAGTGAAATGTGAAGCCTGAGGAAGGGATATAACGGAGAGAAGATAGGCGTAAAAGGACAGGGGGAGATATGATGGGAGAAATGGCTGTGCACCAGGTTGGGCCCAGGGAAGAGGTGGGAAAAAGGGTTGAGCTGTTTCCTAAAATTGGAGAAATCAATGTTCATGCCTTTGGGTTGTATGTTACCAAAGCAAACTATGAGGCGCTGTTTCTCCCGTTTCCGTGTAACCTCACTCTGCCATGGATGAGGCTCGGGACAGAAAGGTCAGTAGAGTAATGGAAAGGTTAACAACCAGGAGGTCTAGAATGCTTTGATGGATCAAGTGCATGTGTTGCCTAAGACCTGCTGTGTTCAAATTTTGCTCATTTTAACAAAGGGCTCCTCAAACTAATGTTAACACTGTGGCGGCTCCCGAGGGTCGGGCCATACCACTCCCGACCCCTCGGCACAGGAATGGACCAGTCCAGGGGGGGGCGGTCCTTTGCTACGGATATAAGGACGAGGTTTTGGGCGCGAAGTAATTCCAGCAGAGTTGACCGGTCTGATAGCTGTGTAATAAAACCGAACCTCCCGAAATACCCAGCTCCTCGCCTTTATTCCGGGCCTCTTTCGACGCGCCACAACACCTTATTTAAAGATGTAAGCCATTTAGCATCATTTTTGACACACCTGGTAAAGAATAGGGTCAGACATCTTTCTCTTGCTATTGGTTATTACTAGACAATGGATAGATTCAAGACCAGTTTTCCCTCAGTTTCTCATTGTTTGCACATTTATGCATGTTGTCACCAGAATTTCAGCTATAATGTCATACTGGAAATTTCCAGGTGCCACTGTCAACAGGTGTCACTGTAACACTGTTGATGTGAAGACCACAGGGTTAGGAATTCTTCCCCAAGGGTTAAGCTAAAAGTGCAATGCAAGAGAAGCAGAACATTATAGTCTGAAATTTGGTTCCAATTTCTTCGGTGGCCAAGAATGACCTTTTACTCCCATGTATTTGCCAAGTTATCTTCTTTCACTGGCAGAAATTGAGAGCATCAACTATAATTCTACACTTGGATGTTAAAGGAGATAATTATATCTAGATGGCAGGATGCATGTCAGCATTAATCTCTTCTTGTTTATGATATAGCCAGTGAGTCATTATCTATTTTGTAATCTTTTCCTGGTACCGTGTTAAAGGGAAGTATATTTTTCAATTATAAATACAAAGTGTTTGGAGTAACTCAGCGGGTCAGGCAGCACCTCTGGAGAAAAAGGATGGGTGCTGTTTCAGGACAGGATCCTTCTTCAGACTGGCCCAAAGTCACCCATCCTATTTCTCCAGAGATGCTGCCTGACCCACTGAGTTACACCAGCACTATGTGTCTATCTTTGGTATAAACCAGTATTTGCAGTAGCTTTCTACAAATATTTTCCGATTATTCATCAAATGTCTGTAGCTCACATGATCTGTACTGAATAGGTTTACAAAAAAAGACACACAGTGCTGGAGTAACTCAGCGGGTCAGGCAGCATCACTGGAGAACTTGGATAGGTGATATTTCGGGTTGAAACCAAGGGTCTTCCATGTTAAATTACTGCCATATGTTTGAATTAGGACTTCTTGTGAGTTCTATTTGATTTTTCAAACTTTATCCAGGTTGAATATGCCTTGCTGGAAGTTGATTGCATTGGTTCTGAAAGACTGTTGTGATGGTGAACCTATGATGTACAGTGAGATGTTTATTTTCCCCAATTTGCAAGATTCAACTGAAAATTTACCAATGACCCTGATATAGATTTTCATAGAAAAAATGTTTCATTAGTAAAAATCTCAATTTGAGGATGACCGTTGTTTTGGTGCCAATTCAGAGCAGTCTTTCAATTAAAGCTTTTCACTATTCTTTCATCACAGATGACAATGACAATGCGATCCAATTAGGCCACCTGGGGAAACAGATGGACATACAAAAGAGCCATTAAAATCATCTTTTAATTTTAATATTCTATGCCTCATTTTTTTCTCTCCCCAGTCATTAATTCTCCCTTTTACGTCACTGTCACTACTCTTTCTTTTAGACTTTAGGCATACAGCACGGAAACAGGCCTTTCAGCCCATCGAGTCTGCACCAATGAGTATACTAACCTACACAAACCAGGGACAATTTTTCAACTTACCAAAGCCAATTAACATTACAAACCTCTGTCTTTAGAGTGTGGGAGGAAACCGGAGCACCTGAAGGAAACCCACGCGGTCACAGGGAGAACGTACAAACTAACTAACTAACTAACTAACTAACTAACTAACTAACTAACTAACTAACTAACTAACTAACTAACTAACTAACTAACTAACTAACTAACACTCTCTCTCTCTCTCTCTCTCTCTCTCTCTCTCTCTCTCTCTCTCTCTCTCTCTCTTACTTGTCATGCTCACACATGCTATCATACACATCAGTCTTTGCCATATTTTAATGTAGATTCAGCTCTCATTAAGTCTCGCAGCCATTCAGCCACTTATGTTAACCCTGTCCAATTAACTTCGCCCCCGTACTGTTTCCCCATTGCCTCTTCAATTACCTATCCTGTTCCAATTGTAGATGCTGTTGGATCTAAATCCACTACACTGTCAGCAGTGGATACTAAGTGAAAACAAGCCGCTGTGTAAATGGTCCCATCTTCCTAATGGAGACACAAGAAACTGCAGATGCTGAAATCTTGAGCCGAACACAGAACTCACTGGGTAAGGCAGCATCTGTGGAGGGAATGGATAGAACATTACCTGTCCATTCCTTCCCCGGATGCCGCCTCACCTGCTCAGTTCCTCCAGCAGTTTGTGTTTTGCTCATATCTCCAAAGGATCTTTTACATTTGTTTAAATCTCTATGCTCCAGCCATGGAAAGGACACCAGACAACAATGTTTTATTGGACAATGTTATTCCATGCAAATGCATGCTATTCTAAAGGTCAATAACATTTACTGAGCAAACCTAATATGCATTTAACCATGCCTACTTCAACTCACTGGTAGAAAATGATTGGTAGGTTTTTAGTCATCCTTCAAATTAATTCCAGAATGCTTTTAAGTGTTGTGCTTATTTATCAGGGGAAAGAGTTGTCTATACTTTGAGCAGTAACATTTCCATTTACCACCTCCAGAATTAATTAAGTGTTCTAGTGAGAAAAGCAGAATAAACAGTCTTCAAGGTTCATGTTCTATGCAGATAATTTAGAAAAAGATCTGAGATTGGAAGGAAACACCTGGATTTCTGATGCTTTAATTAGAAATCTAGTCAGAAAGATTCTGACAACATGAAGCTGTGAGAAATCTGAAGTCTCTTTAAACAAATTTGGTAGAAGTCTAATATAGATTGGCTGTTTGCAAAGGACACCTTCGAATGGCAAACTGCTGAGTGCATACATTTCTTTATATTTGAAGCTCTTTTTGTGATCTGGGAGAATTCTAACAATTGTTTTGTGTTTGAAAATGGACTAAGCTTTCATCTGAAATCTGAATACATTCTCCGTGACCATTTCAGAAATAACCGGACACCAACTGCTCAAATTTCTAATATTAGTAATATTTGTAGAAATGCTTACAATCGTATCATGTTTCTAAGCCAAGTATTTTGACGACAAGAAATGTGTCAACATGAGAAAAAATAGCTATTGAGTCACATTTGGGCATGGATCTGGATAGGTGAAGGAAAGTTGGAAGATTGCGAACGGGCTTTTCAAGCTGTAATTCGTCGCAAATTGGAAAGCAAAGTGCAAGAGTTCTGACAACTTGGGAAAAAGCAGCTTGATATAGGAACGGGTGGAGTGGGGGAGAGCAAAGGCAAGGTGAAAGGAGGCAGCAGTGATAGCATGCGAGGGAGTTCTGGATAAGTACACTGATTGTGAATCCAATGAGGTGGGGTGTGAGGAGGATGTAGAGGAGAAGAAGAAAGACAAGCAAAACATGATTTGATGCAACTGGCTGAATTGGCAGAGTAACTGGTGATGTAAGATATAATAGGCCTACATAAGCCCACATGAGAAGACTGCAGGCAACAAAACTGAAGGAAAGAATAGTTACTATATAGTACATCTTGACTTGCACTGCTCAGAATGCATAGCAAACAATGACCTACTTTACAAATGTATTCCACACAGTAATGTGTGAAGCGCAGCAGCTAATTCATGCTCAGCATGTTCCCATGACAGCAATGAAACAGTGACTCGATAATGTGTTGGAGCATGGTGACTGGGGGAGAGGTGCTGACTGGAACATTCCTATATCATGTCATGAGTCCTCTCATGTTTATTTGAGAGTGAAGACAAGGTCTTGGTTTGCGGATTTGCAAGAATTGCAATGTATAGGCCTGGTTTTAAACAATGTTTTTCACTGAAGAACTTGTTCTCATTCCAATTGGGATTTTTCTAAATTGTGTATTGCTCCTTCTTTCTCTTGGCAATAAATATTCCACTGAGGATGGTAGTGAATCTTGTATTTATCCATTCTGCTGTATAATTCTCTGTGAACAAGTGCATTCTCCTCTGGCATCTGTAGTGGTATCACGGTTCTCTTCCAGACTTTTGTTGTTGTTTGCATTAACTTACTTCCTTTTGGGGGTTGGGGCTGGTTGGTAGCATTGTATTTGGATCCACAGGGTGGTGTTGGGATGTGGAAAGAAAGCACAACTGAAAGCAGTCAAGTTGTGGCACATTTCCTGCTTTAGTTTAGTCTATTATTGCCTCGTGTACCGAAGCACAGTGAAAGATTTGCCAGAATTGCTATCCAGTGAAAGAATGGACTATACATGGTTATAATCAAGCCTTCCACAATATACAGGTAAAGGGTAAAGGGTATAGATCAAGGATAAAGGGTACAGCATATAGTGCAAGATAAAGTCGGATGAAAGATGATTCAATGATCCCCAATGAGGTGCAGGGGAGCTCAGAGCCGCACTCTAGCTGATGTCTCAGATCGTTACAAGCGTTGTACTCTCAATCTGCTGCACTAGTTCTTTGACTTTCAGCCTCGCTTTCTCTGTCCTATTTCCGTTCCCAGTCAGACATTCCTTTACACTTCTCCTTTTCATTCTCTCTCCGTTGCTTAGGAGGGATTTGGAGGGATGACATCTCCACTGTTAGTTGTGACTCATCTGCCCTCAGAGTACGCTCGTCTTTGCAGCACTCCCATCCTTCTGTCGGGGGGACAGGCACAGCTCAGCAGCCTCTGAAAATGTAACTCTGCCGAGAACGAAGGGAGACTTGAAGGGGTCTCCTGACCTCACACGACCCCTGTGTGAATTTCATCTGGGTGCTCCAGTTTCCTCACACACCTCAGACGTGTGGGTGGTTAGTTAAATGTCTCACACCTTTACATTAAGAAAATTGCCTCTAGAATGCGGATGGGAGTGGGAAAATCTGAGGGAGAATTTTAAAATCGGATTAGCAGGATTAATGGGATATGGGGAGAAGGCAGGAACGGGGTACTGATTGTGGATGATCAGCCATGATCACAGTGAATGGCGGTGGTGGCTCGAAGGGCCGAATGGCCTACTCCTGCACCTATTGTCTATAATGTAAAATGGTTGGATGATGGTCAGTGTGGGCTCAGTGGTCCAGCGGGCTGTTTCCATGCTGTTTCTCAGCCTGATATGGCAACTGCTCTGCTGTCGACTGCCTGTACCTGCAGAGAGGGGTGAACGCAGCCCAGTCCATCACTTCCTTCCAACCAGTCTATCTTCATGGCACTGTCACATACTCTTACTTTTTACTCTATCTCATTCCAATATTGGACTTTAATATTCTTTTGTATTACTTGAAATTTGCAGTAGAATCTCACCCCGTTCTTCTGTTTTGCATTTGTTGTATTTATTGCGGTATTTATCATTTTCATTACACCCTGGTGCAGATGACAATAAACTAATACGATCTGACTTTTTGATTTGGGGTTGTTAGCAGAGGAGTCGCTACAAGAGTTCCAGAAAGGCCTTGAGTTGTAAATTGTTAGTATTTCCTCTTCCATTCTCAGTTCTTTGTTACTCTTTCCGATCCCATTATGTTCCTCCATGCCACTTGTGGTCACTTTGCTCTACCTTTTGTGTTGTTCGCCATTTGCTATATTTATAATTTTATGGAGTTTCTCATCAGACATTGCCATTCCTTTCCATTTCCCCAATTACTCCCATGCACGTCCACACGCATCTAGCTGACCTCAGCTCTAATTTGATCTCCTTCCTCATTTCTGTAATCTCTACAGAATCCAATCTGATCTTAAATTGTTCCCCATGCTCTCCCCATTCAACCCCCATGTTACTGTTGGCTTACCTCTGATTCATCTACATAGCCTGACAGTGACTAAGCCCAGATTCCTGACTGATTCCCTGTTCACTCCACTCTGATTCCAAGCAGTTAAGCAGACCTACCAAAGTACACTACAAGTAGAGTCTGAAGAAGGGTCTCGGCCCGAAACGTCACCCGTTCCTTCTCTCCAGAGATGCTGCCTGTCCCACTGAGTTACTCCAGCATTTTGTGTCTATCTTCGATTTAAACCAGCATCTGCAGTTCTTTCCTACATTGTTTAGCAGACCAATCTACACCAGATGTTGTGATTATTGACATGAGTTCAAATTCCCATCAGAACAGAGATTAAGTAAAGATAGACACAAAATTCTGGAGTAATTCAGCGGCACAGGCAGCATCTCTGGATAGAAGGAATGGGTGACATTTCGGGTCAAGACCCTTCCTCAGACTGAGTCAAGGGAGAGGGACACAGAGATAAGGAAGGGTAAGGTGTGAAAATGAGACATTAAAGGAGATGGGATCAAGGAAAATGTGGAATAGATCATTGTAGCTAGGAGAAGGTGACAATGAAGCAGACAGAAATAAAATTTAATCAGGGGGACAGTCGGTCTGGTCGGAGAACTAGGAAGAGTGAAGGGATGGAGAGAGAGGGAAAGCAAGGGTTACTTGAAGTTAGAGAAGTCAATATTCATACCACTGGGGTGTAAGCTGTCCAAGCGAAATACGAGGTGCTGCTCCTCCAATTTGTGCTGGGACTCACTCTGACAGTGGAGGAGGCCCAGGACAGAAAGATCAGTATGAGAATGGGAGGGGGAGTTCAAGTGTTTAGCAACAGGGAGATCACGTAGGTTTAGGCGTACTGAGCGGAGGTGTTCGGCAAAACCATCGCCAAGCCTGCGCTTGGTCTCGCCGATATATAAGAGTCCACACCTGGAACAGCGAATACAGCAGGTGAGGTTGGAGGAGGTGCAAGTGAACCTCTGCCTCACCTGAAAAGAATGTCGGGGTCCTTGGACGTAGTCCAAGTTGAGATGAAGTAAATCTCAAACAAAAAGTCAGGATCAGTGAATGCGTCTATGAAATTATCAGATTGTCTTAGAATCCAAACTGTTTACTTCTGTCCTTGCAGGGAGGAAATCCTACCTGCTCGGGCATGTGTATGGGTATTACAGAATGCTTGTCTCTGAACTGCCCTTTGGAATGGACTGGTTTCAAGGGTCAATAAATGTTAGTCTCACAGCATTAGGGAGCACAGTGGCACATCGTAGAGTTGCTGCCTTGCGGCGCCAGAGACCCAGGTTCGATCCTGACTGTGAGTGCTGTCTGTACAGAGTTTGTGCGTTCTCCCTGTGACCACATGGGTTTTTCCCGGGTGCTCCGGTCTCCTCCCACACTCCAAAGACATACCGGTTTGTAGGTTAATTGACTTCGGTAAAATTGTAATTTGTCCCTCGTGTGTAGGACAGTGTTAGTGTACGGGGTGATCACTGGTCAGCGTGAACTCGCAGGGCTGAAGGGCCTATTTCCACGCTGTATCTCTAAAGTCTAAAGTCAACAATGTCTTCCACATCTTGTGAATTAATGAATACATTTTTAAAATATTGTAGCCTTCGAGAGTAAATTTGCAGCACTGCATTTCACCAGGCTCACTTCTGATCCCGTGTTTTATGTGTTAGCATAGCCGCCAGCTGACAACATGGTGTTCGACGACAGTGTTTGCAGTTAAATCAGTCCATCCTGTTGTACGATTCACATCCTGTGATAACTATCACGATTAAGCTGCCAGGCACAACAGTCAGCTTTTAAAATGACACAAGGTCATTGATCATGAACCACCATAATTCTCAGGATGTCCTGGGATGTTGCTAATATCCTTTGCGTTAACAGAGTCAGTCTTGTAATTGTTAAATAGCACATGTCTGCTGACTATGTATATGGCGATGATCTCAGACACACCTCTTCCTCTTAAGTCATTCTGCAGTTCAAGGACTTTTTAATTCCTCTTTCTTTGGGTTTAGTTTAGTTTTAGTTTAAGGATCCAGCATGGAAACAGGCCCTTCGGCACACCAAATCCTCGCCGGCCACCAATCACCCGTTCACACTCGTTCTACGTTCCCATCCACTCCCTGCACATTAGTGGCAATTTTCCACGGCCAATTAACCTACAAACCTGCACATCTTTGGGATGTGGAAGAAATCCGGAGCACCCAGAGGAAACCCACGCAGCCGTAGGGAGAACGTGCAAACTACACGGACAGCTGCCTGGGTCAGGATTGAACTCGGGTCTCTGTGCCGCCCAGATTCTGGCCGTTACTGTCATTGTTTGCTCATTCTTACTTTGCCCGTGAGCATATGCTGGTTAGACATTCACAACCGCTTGTTAGGTCATTTCAAAGAAGAGTTTAGAGGGTCAACCACTCGGCATAGGCCGGGGTCTCGCACACAGGCCAGTCGTCTATGTGACAGTGACAGATTTTCTCCTCTGATTCATTAATGAAGAACACTAAATGAAGCAGATAAGTCTTTATAAGAGACTCATTACTAATCATTGGTCATCATTACTAGTTGTTGATCCAAATTATTAACCAAATTTTAATCGCTCGGCTGCAGTGTGATCTTTGAATTTGAATTTCCAGATTGTTAGTATTACCGTGCTGTTTTAATCACTATGCCACTGATGTGCCTTAAAACGAACAGTGATAAGTTTTCACCACAACCAGTGCACAAACCTTTGTGGATCTTAAGTTGCATTTAAATAGCACCTTTATCACAGTACACGGGACTTCACAGAAGTGTCATTTGATGATATCTGGCACTGAGCCACATTTTAGGACTAGTGGTCAATGGTTTGGGAAAAACAAAGTCTCAGACTGTTCTGAATGTCATGCACATACTTGATAGCAGTGAGTAAATTGGGCGCCAGACTAGATAACGCTAACAAAGAGTAACATCTCTATCAGGAAGCAGAGTGAGTCCAAGAATTTATTCTTGGGGAGCCACCAAATATTTTAACCGTGTCAAACACTGCAGAGATGGCAAGATTTCTCAACATTTATTATGACTTAGAAAGAGATTGTTTGGTCCATCAAATCCATGCTGGCTATCCTGTATGGTCAATGTGGGTTGTTTTTAAATGTGCTATACAAACAAAATTGACTTGACGTGACTTGACTTGTATCGTGTATCTGTATACTGTCGATGGCTTGTTTCTCACTACCTCAGTACACGTGACAATAAAAAACTGAACTATCTACCCCATTTCATCAGTCCCATTCAGTCACTCCCTTCCCTGTAACCTATTTTCTCAGACATTCCCTTCATCTCCTCTCTGATTCTCCTGCCACCATTCCACATTTGGGAAGCTTGACAACAATGGTCCTGGTGCAACACTAATAATGTAAGGCTACAGAAGTAACGTTATGACCCTGTAGACATGAAGGTTGATATTCTTGCTATCTGTCAACTGTTGGATATCCCAGTTGCTAACCATTTTAACTTTTCTTCCCTTTCTCATACTGACCTTCCTGTTCATGTCCACCTCCATTGCCAGTGCAATCTAGAGGAATAGCACCTCATATTCTGCTTGGGAAGCTTACAACCCAATGGTATGAACGTTGAATTCTCCAGTTTTAGGTAACAGCCCAAATCCCACCCCTTTTTTTCCACCCTCTCACTCCTGTGCCCTACCTGGATGTGCCATTCCTCCCATTATCCCGCCCCCTCCTTTCCCCTTCCCCCCATCCCCCTCCACCTATATCCTTTCCTCAGCATTAATTTGCAAACTTTTGTCTTTTTTTCTTCTCTGGTCTTTGTACACCCATTTTACAGTCAAAAACTCTGCTTTGTCCAACCCCCACATATTTTTGAACTGCCCCCCCTCCACACTACAGTCAGTTTGAAAAAGAACCCCAACCCAAAATGTCACCTATCCATGTCCTCCAGAGAAGTTGCCTGAGCCAGTGTGTGTTTTCTATAAACTAGCATCTGCAGTTCTGTTACTTCATGGTGATTGGATTTATTCTTAAGAATCACATCATGGCAACAGAAAATCTGTCTTCAGCTAATGAAATATCAGTCGGCCATCCTACAAGATATTGAAAATGCATCAACTGGGTTTTTTCTTTTGCTCTCAATGCCCACATAAATCAAAAATATGTTAGCAATCTGCCACTCCACCCCTGCTGAAAAATAACACATGTTGACTCGACCCAATGTTATTTCAAGTTGGAGAGAAAAAAGTTTAGCATCATAATTTTACAACCAAATATATAGACAGTGTTATGCTCCTGAGTTATGCTCCTGAAGGAGTAGCTTAAGCAAAATATGTGTTTGGTATATTAATATGTGGCAAATACAGTCAAATAAATAAATGAGTGCAGCTCTCATTTGCTTTGCAATGTTGCTTGAACCATCTTCATTTACATTCTGCACTGAGCCTCCCCACCCTGTCCATCTTAATGGAGTATGGACATGCTCTCAATATTCCTCAATGTTCCTACTGATATTCAATATTCCTCTGAATATCTCTATTCAGAGATAGACAATTCCTGATTAGAACGGGTGTCAAGCGTTATGGGGAAAAGGCAGGGAAATGGGATTAGGAGGCAGAGATCAGCCATGATTGAATGGCGGAATGGACTAGATGGGCCGAATGGCCTAATTCTACTTCGATAACTTGTGTACGTGAACTTGTGATAGGCAGATTGTTGCTCAAAGGCCAGAGATGAAGAAAGGTGTGAGACAAAAGGATTGAAGAGTTGCAAATTGTGAACCCAAAGGACGGAATGTAGGTGGAGGGGGAGGGGTGAAATCTGTGATAGTCTATGTGGGGCACGGGGAGGGAGAAAGGGAGGGGGGTGGGGGGAGAAAGGGAAGGGAGAAGGGGTGTTGTTAGAACTTGTGAATTTTCAAAGCAACTAAGTTATCTGCTATTCTGCCATTTTCTGGTAAGTTGTGTAGCAATGAAATAGAAATTATCCTGCAAGGATTCAGTCGGTAACACTTGCATGCCCAGCCTAACTAAGTAGATTTCCCCTCTACAATATATTAAAGAAAATTAACAGCAAAGAACAGCCTTGCCGATGCTCACTCTGCATCAGATGGTTAACTGCAGCTCGGGCCGATCTCTGACCTGCTGGCACCACTCGCCGAACACTACAGGCTAAATGCAGTGGACGTCAGCAATCCGAAACAAAGACAGAAGAAAGGTGGAAAAACAATAGGGCAGGGCAGCAAGCAGTCGTGACAAGAAAACACTTGCCCTTTCAGGCAACACCCTTTAGCACAACAGTAAGGTCTTGAGGTAAGCAGATCTGTAAAATCAAAAAGAGAGGGAGGCAGGAGGCAAACACACACGGAGGATTTTGTTTTAGTCAAGTAAAGGACAGGAATTTAAAAAAACTAAGAATCTTTAAAGAAACAAGTGAGGTCTTAATCATGAAGTTTATAAGTTCTAGGAGCAGAATTAGGTCACTTGGCCCATAATGTCTACTTCTCCATTCAATCATGGCTGATCTATCTCACCCTCTCAATGCCATCCTCCTGCCTTCTCCCTATTGCCCCTGATACCCTGAAGTCATAAGGGGTCTGAAGAAACAGCATTTAGTGTAGTTTAGAGATACAGCATGGAAACAGGCCTTTCATCCCACCGAGTCCATGCCGACCATCGATCACGCGTTCACATTAATTCTATGTTATCTCACTTTCACATCCACTTCTTACACATTAGCAGCAATTTTACAGAAGACAATCAACCTACGTTTGTCTTTGAAATAAGCGAGGAGACCAGAGCACCCACATGGTCACAGGGAGAACGTGCAAATTCCACGCAAGCAGCAGCTGAGGCCAAGATTGACCCTGGGTCTCCTGCGCTGTGAGGCAGTGGTTCTACCAGCTGAGCCGCCCTATGGCATAGGAGAGATGAAAAATGTTACCAATCTAACCGTCAGGTTCAAAACTAAATTGCACAAAGTTGTTTTTGGTTAGGGCTATTCTGGGTGGCAGCAACTCAACCGCTGTGCCACCACCGTACAACTGCTTGAAGTGTCACCGGCAATCTCCATAATCCAGTTGACTTGTTCAGAGAAAGCTGATTTTGTTCAGTTGTCATAGTAGTCACGTGAGATGCACCGAGTTATTTATGTACGCACTGATATCAAAGCATGGGAGTGTGCTGATCTTCACCACTGAGTCTAGGATTTATAACGGCTGAATGCACACAGCTGAAGTTGTCTAACCCAATTAGCCCAGTTAAAGAAGGTCAATCGTGTGTTAATCCTTCAGGGTGTTGAGAAACAGAACCTTTACCAACAATTCTGATGGCCATATGCAGAGCCTTAATGAAAAGTCTTATTAGCAGTATGTTTGTGTTACCATTTTAGAACACTTATTTTATTAGAACTTCTTTTGGTGGATTCAAGAATAGTGGAGTATAACAGCAGGAGGTAATAGCTGCCAGCTGAATCCCCCAGCTGAATGTTTACTACCAACCAACCGCTTCTCACTTCTATCCATCTGTCACTTGCTAGCTCTTGCCTCACCCCTCCTCCCACTGCTCTATACTGGCTGCTTTCCCTCTACTCTTTCCATCTAGGTGTCAATGGTCATTCTCCCTCCTCCTCTTGGCTTCCTCCTCTCCGGTCTTTGAGGGACGAGCAGGGGCTGGCTTGGCGGCTTCCCCCTACAGAACGCCAGGCCCGCCAGGTCTTTTACATCCAGCTGCGCATCTCACCAGGTCTTTTGTGTCTGGCCCTGGATCTTGGGACTCAACCCAAAACGTCAACTGCCCATTCCCTGCACAGATGCTGTCTGACCCGCTGTGTTCCTTTGTTCCTTCAGCTGCTTCCTTATTTTTGGTTACAGATTCCACCATCTGCAGTGTCTTGTGACTCCACATGCACACATGGATACCCAGCTGTGGTACAAACTGAAGGGCAGTCCATTCTGCATTTGAAATTTGTGTCCATTTATGTATTTATTTTTTTAAGCTCTTTATGAACTTCAAGCTGCAGTTAAAAGTGTAGGTGAGGCCAAATTCTCAGAGCACTGTGATTCTTGTAATCCACAGAAAGATATTACAACACCAGTGTAAAAAGGAGGATTAAGTTACTGCAAAGTCTGCTTGCTGCTTGAAGCAAAGCAATCACGGCATTGACAGTCATGCAGAAAGAGCAGAGAGCATTGGTACTTTACACATGGAGCAAGCAGAAGGGTGAGTCATTGACTCATGTTTACAAGTATTGGCACTGATCCCTGTGTGTTCAGTGGTTTTTCCCTCAGCTGATTTTGTTCAATGCTGCGAAGAGATTCTGATTGTAGAATTACAAATGGCATGTTTTATTTGTGGAACTGTATTAGTGGAAGTTGACAAAGTGGCAAGATATTACTGATTTATTTCTCCTGGGATGGAACTCTGGAAGAAATCGGTGGCTGGTCACATCAGTGCCAGCATCGATCAGGGACACTTGAGACCATTGCTTCAATGGTTCAATGGTGCTTTATTTGTCACATAGTGAAATACTTTTTGCATATTTACACATGCAAGCGCCACCACACTGTGGCCCCATTGCTTTGCTCCAAAATGCAATTGCTTTGCTTCATGGCAACTCGCACCTGGAAGTACCTGTTTACATTTCCAGAATGACTTGGAAATGGTCACAAAAATGTTTTGTTCGATGATTAGTGCATGGGGTGGAAATAAATTGCATGGGGTGGAAATAACTAGTGCCATCTGATCAGAGGTGAAAGGAGGTCACTATGACCTGTAGGTAACAAAATGGCCGATAGTAGGTTTGCATTAGAACCGTACTGGTAATTAAATTTACACGATTGTACCAGTAAGAAAATTAAGTTACTTTCATCCCTGCACATGATCAAATTTCTAGGCTTCAGTTGTGCAGCACAGGAGGTGGTTCTTCGACACACGCCCATGTCAACCATAATACCTATCTATACTAACCCAGTTGCCTCCATTAATTCCATATCCCTCGGTCCTTTGCTCATTCAAGTACCTGGCCAGATGTCTCTTCAATGATTTACTGGTTCTATCACTGGTCCTGCCAAGCTCATTCTAAATACCAATTACTCCACGTTAACATTTACCCCTCAGATTCACTTTAAAACTCCTCTCTCTCACCTTAAACCTACACCACCTAGTTTTAAATAGGACTACCATGGGAAACGACTCTCGCTATCTACCCTATTTATGCCTCTCATAGTTTTATAAACATCCATCATCTCACATCTCAAGCCTCCATTGAATACAGATCCAGCCCATCCAATCTCTCCTTATAATTCAATTTTACCAATCCAGACAACTTTATGAGGCACACGTTGCAGCTTTACAAATCTTTGGTTAGGCTGCATTTGGAGTATTGCGTGTCAGTTCTGTTTGACAGGAAGGATGTGGAGGTTTGGGAGAGGGTGCAGAAGAGTTTTACCAGAATGCAGGATCGAACCCGGGTCTCTGGCAGCAACTTTATCGCACTTGACCAGATGCTGCTTGACCTGCTGAATTCATGCTGCACTTTGTTTATTACAGCAGATACTGGCATCTGCAGCCTCTTGTGTCTCCAATCTAGTAACTAAATGTTGATTTCAAAACTGCTTGCACTTTAATCTCTGCTTATTAGTAATATTTAAATCTCGAATTCCTGACTATTCTTTTCTCAATTCTAATTATTTCTTACTCTTTAGACAAAGTTGACTGTGTGAAATCTCACAACGTCGCTGGCGTATTTGAACAGGTGTAGGTATAGGAAAGGTTTAGGGGATAAGGGCCAAACACAGCCAAATGGGACTGCCAGCATGGATGAGTTGGTCAGCATAGACGAGTTGGGCCATAGGACCTATTTCTATGGTGTTTAACTCTATGAATCTATGTCCCACAGTCTTACTATTAGCAACAAATCATACAGATTAAGAAACATAATCAAATTTTGTACTGCTACTTAATTGCCCCAATATAGTCTTTCTGCTGACTGGATAGTCTGCAACAAAAAGCTTTTCACTGTACCTTGGTATACATGTTAATGAACTGAACTAAACTAAATCATTTTGTCTCAACCTCTTAGTCTTTTTGCTACCCATCCTATCTCCACCTTCTCTGCCACCTGAAACCAATTTGTTTCCTCTCTTTCCCAGTTCTGATGAAGGATCTTTGACCTGAACCTGAAAAGTTAACTCTGTTTATCTTTCCACGGATGCTGCCTGATCTACGGACTATTTACAGCATTTTCTGTTTTTACTTCATTTGCAATTTTCACTTGCACTTGTAATTTTCTGACAAACCTGTCATACTTCTTCCACTTGCAGCATTACTCCGAGGAGCAATTAGCAGGTCTGGCTCCATTTTGTTATAAGATGGCTGACACAACTTCCCATGAATTATGGTTCATGACCAGCTTCCCATGAATATGGTTTATCATGCAGAAGTTAAATCTTGAAACAATTGGTTCAGGCATGAAATTACAAAGTCCAAGTTCATTCTCTGCAGTCATACTTCTATCCGAGATGCTCAGAATACATGAAAATTGCTGGCCCTGGACAACATCGTGCTTCAGCTGGAGCTGGAAGTGCTGAAACTTCAAACTAAACTGCAAAGCTTTTCGCTGTGGAGAAGCAGTGAATAGCACTAATTAGGCACACTGCCTACACTGCACTGTAATCCATGGCCATTTGAGCCATCCAGCAGCTTCCACAGTCACCTCTTTCTCCCATGGTTTAGCATTTACATCCTTTGCTAAAGTCCTGCAGAATTGGTCACTTTAGGGATTGTTTCCCTGCAGTAGAACTCCCACGGGCTTAGGGAATGTCTGGCTGTGGCGGCTTTCACAGACTGATGGATCTGGGAATCATTCCCAGATAATCTTATAGAAAACATTTTACAAATTGTTTTTTTCAAGACAGAGTCTAAGTGGTGAATGTGAGATAGAAGGGCACTCTTTGTAAAGAGTTTGGGACTGAGATTGTATTCTGGGGCCCACATGATAATTACAACTAATTGTATATTGCTTCTGAAGAAGGCTTCTAACACAAAACACTGTGTTCTGAAGGGTCTCGACCCGAAACGTCACCTCATAAGGTCATAGGTGATAGGAGCAGAACTAGGCCATTCGGCCCATCAAGTCTACTACGTCATGGATCACATTGTCTTGTGTTCTTTATTGTCTACTGCCGGACCCTGACGTGAGAGGACGCTGGCGCTATTTGTTCGCCGCTTCTCCGTCAGGATAGTTTGTCTGTTTGTTTTTATGTCTTGACTGTTTTTGTAAAGCGTCTTTGAGCATTTGGAAAAGCGCTATAAAAAATAAATGTTTATTATTATTATTATTATTATTATTATTATTATTATTATTATTATTATTATTATATTATTATTATATTCAATCATGGCTGATCTATCTTTCCCTCCGAACCCCATTCTCCTGCCTTCTCCCCATAAGCCCTATTCATTTTCTATAGAGATGCGGTCTGACCTGCTGAGTTACTCCAGCTTTTTAGGCCTGTTTCCATGCTGTGTGCCTCTGACCCGCTGAGTTCCTCCAGCACTTTGTGTTTTGCTCAAGATTCCAACATCTGCAGTTCCTTCTGCCTCCTGCATATTATTTACGCTGTCATTAATATGATGGCCCATTGCCAATTCTAAATGTCTAGTATTTTCTGTGTAAGATGTCTGGGTGAATATTACACTGGCTCTCCTTGAGTTTCTTGTCAATCATGGATCACATTGCAAGAATTGTAAAGGTCACCAGCATGTCTGTGAGTACCATACATGGAGCAATTGACACTAACCTCTCGTAGATGGGTAAAGGCCTTTTGTCAGCTGGTTCACGCATTCTCTTTTCAGAGAACATTTCTTTGCAACACAGAAAACAAAATAAACCAAACATTTGCTACTTATCATTTTACGTACAACTTAGGAATTTATTTTTCTTCTTCATCCAGTTTATTTTTGTTCCCTCCTAGAGAGGGAAGCAGCACAGGGAAATGAGGAAACATTCCCAAGAGACCCAAGATTCTGCAGGTACTCTATTGTAGAGCAAAAAACAAACTGCTGGAGGAACCCAGTGAGTCAAACTGCATCTGTGGAGGCAAAGAGACAGCCAATGCTTCAAGTTGAGATCCTGCATCAGGACTGAGTGTATGGATGGGGGTGGCTAGTATTAAGAGGTGAGGGGGAGGGAAGAGGCAGGTGGGAGGGTGAGGAGGAAAATGATGGGTTGATCGAACCAGGTGGTGGAGGAGGAGATATGGATTTGGGAGATAGTGGCTGGTGGATGAAAAACAGCGACATAGTGAGAAAGTGGTAAAAAAATAGGGGCAGATGGAGCCGGGTGGGAGGTGGGAGATGGTGACGGAGACAGAGACAGAGTCTGGAAGGTAATACATTGAAACACAGCCGGCTGCAGACATTGGAATCTTATAAATAAGGAAGTTTGAAACAGCTTCAGATAACGGAGCTTCAGATAAAGGCATAGAGGGAACCAGGAGGGGGGAGGAGAATGGAAGTGTGTGACAGGGAGGGTGGGGGAGACAGGACGGACGGGGGGGGGGGGATGAGTGTTGCCTGAAATTGGGATATTGTATGTTTGTACTATTGGGTAGTAAACTACCCAGGTGGAAATTGAGGAAGTGCCTTCTTTTT